>NC_072830.1:15086785-15698214 GCF_027744805.1 Dunckerocampus dactyliophorus | reverse complement strand
TCTTTTAGATGGTGTGGACAGTGTATTGGGCCCATTATCATCATACTGCCAACCATATGTAAAAAAAAAACCTTGGTGTGCTTTTAGATGGTTCTTTTAAACTTTGTAAACAAGTGAGTGCTGTGGTCCAGTTAGCTCAGGTGAAACCTTACCTTCCTGCTGACATCTTGGAGCATGTTGTTCATTTGTTTATTCCTCGCCACTTGGACTACTGTAATTCCTTGTATTGTGGTCTGGACCAGTCATGTGTACATCGTCTGCAGCTGGCTCAAAACGCAGCTGCCCACCTGTTAACCGGCACTAAGAGACAGGAACATATAACTCCAGTCCTGGCCTCCTCACGTCGAGTACCTGTTACTTACAGGATCCAGTTCCAAATTCGTCGCTTGGTTTTTAAATCGCTGAATGGTCTGGCTCCTTCATACTGATCTGACTTACTGTCTGTTTATGTTTCAACCACTCCAAGATCTAATCGTAAATCTCGGGGTGATCGTGCCTTTTCTGTCACAGGTCCGAGACTTTAATGGCCTGCCCTTAAACATTAGATCTGCACAAACACTGGAGCATTTGAAATCTTTATTAAAATCTTATTTTTATGGACTGGCTTTTAACACAGGTTAACCTGGGCATTGTTTTTATTGTTTCTACTCTTTTATTAGTGTCATTGTTTTTACTGTATTTTTAATTGTACGTTTTATTATTGGGTATGTTTGTGTAGTTTGTGTTTTATTGGCTGCAGTACAGCAATTTGGGCAGTTAACTGTTGGAAATGTGCTATTTAAATAAATTTGACCTTGACCCTAAATAATGCAGTTGCTGAATGGGTTGCCAGAGACTGCAGACCCATCAACATAGTTGAAGACGAGGGGCTTCACGACCTCATACAGGTGGTCCATTATATAGAACACCTTCAAGGGGAACCCGAACTAAAGGCAACGTAGTTGGACCAGCTGGCCAAAGCTACATTTGTTGCACTGCCAGGAGACCACTGGACAGCAGTAAGCAACCATAACTACCGCGAGGTAACAGCACTTCTGATCGATGATAGTTGGCGGCTGCACTCATTTGCGCGAGGTGTCGTGAAATCAGAGGAAAGACATTTCCCCAAAGCATGTTCTCATCAGTTTCTCGATGTTGCTAAGGAGTGGGGGATAACAGACGAGTTTACCACTACAGGGATAGATAGTGGTCAAAATATGATGGCAGCAGCCAGGAGTCTGCCATAAGAGCACTTGCCGCGTGTCGCACACATGCATTGCTCAGCAAATAAAGACATTGTATTGTCTTTAGGTGTATAGCTGTTCAAGTTTTAAAATGCTACTACTTTTATCTCAAAACTAAATTCCAGCCCATTGTAGTGCTTCACTAAAGTCTACTTAATTAAGCCCAAGGTGAATGTGTGATTAATCATGATTAATCACACAGTAGACATGTGATTAACTACACTTTTAATCAATTAACAGCATTAATAATCTTCATAATTTTTCTCCTCGTAATATTAGGACTTTATTTCCATAATATTTGAACTTTTTCCCCAACTTAATTTTCCAAAAATTACAAGTTAGTTTTTTTTCTCTAATATTATGACTTTTAAAAAAGTATTTTTTCTTGAATAGTTGACCTCTACGCTACTAAGGTGGCATTATTTTTGCTATTAATATTACGAGTTTATTGTTGTAAAACTGCCACTTTTTCTATTTCAACTTCATGCCGCTAAAATGTGTTATTTTTCCTCATAATATCATTTTCCCGTTAGATTATAGCTTTTGTCTCTTAATATTTTGACTTTATTCCTGTAAAATTCCTGCTGATTTTTCCAATTTTGCTGTGGAAGATGTTGAGAAGTTGTTGTTGGTGTGGATCTCCTCCTCCCTCAGCGTCCCTCGCCGTCTTTGGCAGCAAGAGTCTTCTATAAAGGTAAATGTTATGTCTATTTACTCATTTCATTCATCATTTATACATATTTTGTATTGTTTTTTGCATGTAAAACTATCACTATTCTCATTTTTTTTTGGATGGATTAATTGGATTTACATAAATTCCTATGTCAAAAATTCCTTTGGTTTTTGTATGTGTCAGTTTTCGTCAAACCTTTTTGGAACAAATTAAAACCAAGGAATTACTGCACAGGCAATTTTACAAATATTGCTTGGCGATGACTTCCACTATAGAGGTGGGTCGAGACTTAATGACCATTGGAAAATGTAGGTTCGAGTTGAGAACCCGCAAAATCAAGTGCGCCAACACAGCACGGCACCCTTGCGTTGTGATTCACTGTCCGTGTATTTTTTTCTTGAGTACGACTGCTAAATAACCCCGAACGGCAGCAATTTGATCACGAAAGTGAGAAACATTATTGAATTCGAAGTCCATAGTTCCATCAAGTTCAAGTTCCTTCCATTCCTCATTTATAAATTACCGTGCGTTGTTTTCTGCATGTAAAACTTAATATTTTTCGTGTCTGGAACGAATTAATTGAATTTGCATTATTTCCTACGGGAAAAAACTGCTTCAGTTTTCGTACATTTCATTTTTTGTCACACCTGTTGGAACAAATGAATGACGAAAAGTGAGGTTCCACACTATGGGAATAATAAGGCTTCTGTCATGCTAAATTTGTGAAACACTCGAGTAGCATTTAATGTAATGTTTGTGCATTTTACTTTACGCTCCATTTGGATCTCCATCCATCCTTTCATCGCCCAACAAACACACACGCACACACACCTTGTAGCCACAGTGTTAATGGATGCACTCACTGTTCAAACCATCATTCCAAATAAAGATATATTAGATGGCATTAAGTGGCTCATGGGCTTCCACAATGGTACATTTGAGGTGCATAGAAAGCAAATAAGAGCAAAGAAGTGTTTCATGGGAGTGACAATGAGTGGGGAACTTTAGCCAGATTAGATTTTCAAATAAGATCAAGCGGAACGTCAGATTTCCTCACGGGAGGAGAAACCGTGGCCCGCTCCTGGCTCCTTCCATTGTGTTCCCTGCCTTTTTATTTAGCTGCTCTTTAACACAGGAATAATCTGCTTCAAATGACACCCAACTGTTGATAGCAGAGAGGCGTATTGTCCTCCTTTCATGTGTCTGATAAAAGACACAGAGAGCTACTGTTCCAGGCGTGGGGATTGAGAGTAGAGTACCATTACACTTCCTCATCTCCATAAAGCCTCCATTCATCCATTTACCTCTCAGGACCGCAGGATCCAGCCAGCCTCGAGGAAGAAGCAGTGGAGTGCGGAAAGCTGCTTCATTTCGACTCGCTCGCGCCGTGGCACCCGTGCGGGCTGATGTGCCGAGTCGTGGCAGTCAGCAGATTGGCTTTGTTGTCGGCAACAAGGGGCCCGTGCTTTCGTTGAACTCGTTGGCGTGACAGAATTAGAGCTGGCGTTAGCTTTACCTCCTCACTTTGAAATCCAAAAGCTATCACCATTTTTCTGACTTGCTCCAAAAGTTCGTGCCAGGGAGGGATTTTTTTTTTTTCTTCTTCTGCTCCAACAGTGTACTGAAGTTAGCGGCCTTATCTCTGCTGCACTCATGTAGAAAGTGGACAGGCTGGCGGTTATCGCGACTGAATATTAATGTTACTTAATTATCCTGCAGGGGAGATATCAGACCTAACATCACTGATGGGAATGCTAGACTCGTTGGAGCGTTCTGTGGAGCATTTTAACTGCTCATCCTTCACGGCAGGCCGGGGAGCAAGGGGGTGGTGATTTCAGCTCTGGTTTGACCAAGTAGTACAGTTGAGGTGGGTACAGTGTGGAAGTGTTTGCATTGCTACTGCAGCAAGGGCTCATGGGTAGCGGAAAAGAAGGTCAGAGGCTCAAACAGAGACTTGGCTGGTTGCTAAAAAAAGAGCCTAGTCTAAAATGAGTATGCCATCACAGAATAACAATCAGGATTATATTGAGAAATCGGATCTTTTTTTGGCAGACGAGTGATGACGTGCTCCACACTCTATACCGTATATGCAACTGACTGTACGAGTAAGAAGTCATTCTTTAATACGTTGAATCACACATCACTTCTCAGGAATAATCACTCAGAGTGACAGCAGCAAATAAGAAGCGACCGGAGCAGTGCAGTAGGTTGACATGTTATTGTAGTTGACTATCGGTCATGTTTTTATTTTCTATTTTGTTGTTACAAATAAATATGGCAAATATGGCACATTTTCTATAACTTACATTGCATATTGCAGTGTTTGTCTTATTTTGCACACAGTTTAATTGTGAAATGCATGCAGTGGAATCACAGTAGAAGCCACATAATGTCTTCATTCATTACACGGGGTGCTACTGCCAATATCTGTATTGGTCGATATCGGTCTGGACAATATCGATAAAAAACAAATATCGGCCATCTCTAGTTACATCTTAATGTTTAAAAGTTGGAAAGGATACTAATAGACCCGACATCTGATCCAAACATCCTTCTGCTGGCACACCAGCCAGAGTGATGTGGTACGCAAACCAGGTTTGGCTCTGTCATATCTTAAAACGTTTCCCTCAACAAATGGTATACATAAATGAAGTATTAAAATCATAAATTAAGACAAAGTAGCACTTCATTAATGTTGGTCAAAGACAGAAGCGCGCTGCTAATTTTAAGCAATTACTGCCAAACACTAGGCAGTCTACGCAGTCTTTGTTGTTTTTAGGGATGTGCAGCAAGTCCTTGTCTAAGATCATCTATATCAGTGGTCTCCAACCCCCGGGCCGTGGGTCATTTGGTACCGGGCCATACAGAAAGAAATAATAATTTCCATTATTTCATTTTTTCTTTTTTATTTTGAAAAGTGGACGGATTCTCTCTGTTACATTGGTCTCACTTGACGCATGTCCATTGTGCGTGTGCTAACTTTATCTCATGCCGCGCAGATAGACTACTACTGTATTTTTACCATTTTTCTTTCACCTCATATTTGGTGTCAAATGCTGATACTATATAGGAATGCATAAAGGTAAGTTTTGATGACTTATTGAGTGCTAATGTGCACATTTGTCTCAAGTTAATTCATGCTAGCGCACTGCCTTTTACCACACACGTCAAACAGCAATGGAATAATCTGGAAAAACTTGGCTGGAACTTGAACTGGTGGATGGTGGGTCGCCATTCATTTTGTGCTTTTAATCTGATGTTATTCATGTCTTAGTTTTACACAATACATAAGACATAAGATAAATTAGATCGCTATAATGTACGAAATCTTCATCCACTGTGGAACACATATGTAAACAACACGAGCGTCGCAGCCATCTTCATCACATACACAACAATGGAGAGGCGACTGTGCGCATAGATACGAACAGAGAAAGAAATGCACAGTGAAAAAATCCGAACTATGGCTTTAAGTTTAGAATAAGTACATTGGAAAGGCTAACTAGTTAGCTCGCTAGCTTGCTATGCTAGCGGTGGCCGTCTGTTATGTCCTAGTAGTGATCCCGTAGCCTGTGCAATGTGATGCAAAGAAAGAATAATAGGAACGTAAACGTGACTATTGGAGTGTTATTTCATGTCTACAGGGCTCTAATAATGTAAAAAAAAACATATTTTGAAAGTCATAAACATATTTTCTATGCGCTACGAAAATATTCTGTTCAGTAATTTTGAATCCTGCTTGAAAGCAATTAACAGCGATAAAAAAGGGATGACTGTATACAGTTGTATGTGTTCCAGTGTTTACACGCGTGGATGAAGACCACTGCGACGCGAGAGATTTAACATCCAAGCAGTCTTCATCCACGCATATAAAAAGTGTGGAACACATAGACAACAATGGACAAGCGGCAGCGCACAGTGATACGAACAGAGAGAAAATAACGCCGAGGGATTCAGAGGTTTTTTGGGCAACGGTTTTGTGATGCAAATGCACTACTATTTTGGACGCATATTGTTTTGAGAAGCAAAACGCTTAATTTAAGAGATCCCAGCAACTATCCGGAACTACTTTCCTCCACAACGAAAACCAACCAGAACTCAGCTCAAGTGGGAGAAACATCACTGTTGATGCACCACACAGCTGATGGGGATGTCATCCAACTTGATGTGAAAAAATCCAAACTATCCCTTCAAAATATCAGGCGTGTGCTGTCGAGACCTTCCCTAATCAGTGCATAATGGAATCATCTGGTTGTGTTTTGTGATGTTCCAAGTTCCGATGTTCGTGAATGCACCTCGCGTGAGTGACTGATGGAGAATGAGGACGTGTCGTGTGGGTGTGCAGAGGATGCAGTACTGGTGTGCAAGTTGGGAGACATACGGCGTTGAAATTGAGCACTGCTACTTACGTGTTAAGATCCCTGGCCAGAATCTGTCCCAACTCGAAATGAACCACGGTCCATTATTCACAGAAACTGTCACCAACACATGGATGCTTTGTTTGGACATTCAACTAGTTTGTTAGACGCACTGTTTGGCCGTACAATAACCAAGACAGTGTACGAAAGTCAAAATAAATGTGGTGATCATTTTCGTCCAAAAACGAATCCTACATAAACCAGCGAATGTGAAAACTGAGGTTCTATGACGTAATTAGATTACACTGTTACTGGAAAACAATAGTACCCATTATTTTTTACTGCCGTTACTCCAAACACTGGTTTTTACTACGTACTGAAAGTTGTCGCTATATAAAACTTTTCAATGTCACAAAAAAAACCTAAAAGTTGTGCTTCTTCTAGATTACTGTCATCGAAACATACCCTTAGTTGGCCAAACTCTAGAAATACTTTGAGTTGATGACCTGTCTCCTGCATTCTAGTTTTATGGCTTTGCTTTAGCAGACAAGGCTGGATATGTTCAATTCAACAAACACACTAACTGTTACACACTGTGACTAAGGAATACTGTATGTTTACAAAACAGGGTGGGCTGAGCATAATGGCTGAGAAAAAGCTTTCGTGGGCTCTGAAAGCACAGGGGGTTGACCCCCCCCCCCACTTAGCCATGTTCATTAAAGCCTCTGGAAGGGCAGAGAGAGAGCTGCAGGCCGATGATGAGGCTACCCAGAAATCTCCCCTAAGTACGTTGAAGAGAACAGCACATACTGGCAAACAAACACACACGTGTTTATCGGCAAGCAATAATCAGACATGCACACGCCGCGTCAAAGTCTATTCTTCCCTCTGTAAAGGTCATATTCACAGGTGCAGCCATCGTCTAATTGCACATTTCATACAGTCATGAGCCTGAATGGAAACTGCGAATGCATAACTAAAGATAAAAAAGCAATAGGAGTGCACAATATTGTGTCTCTCCGCAAACATATGCAGCGGAACCATTGGCATTCAAATGACGGAGTATATTTTCCAGCTGATATACCTTAAACAAGATAATCATCAGCAGCGAGAAGCCGGGTAGAAATTTCATTGAGCCAACAATGATTGTTTTATTCATAATGCAGGAGAAAAGAAACTGAATATCAGATGAGTCAATGCTGCATTATCTTCGGTTTGGGGTTACGGGTTGGGGGTCAGTGTTAGGGTTTCATTCATAATACATACAGAATTGCGATAGGTCACATGTGCACATTTACACTTGCATTTGAAGTATTGTACTCTTAAGGCGAGGGACACTTCAATTTGTCCAACTTATGAGTGGAAAAGTGTAAAGAAAAAACTTTGCATAAAACTTACAGCACAATTATCGCACGACAGACATGAAAATGTCACTGTCATCCCCCAACAGTGGGAATCAATAAGGGCTTTTCTAAAGGCATTGCAACACACAGCCTGTATCTCCAAAGCCTCTTCTTCAACCTCCAGCGCCCTGTTAGCAAAACTCAATTCCTTCTCAATTTGAGGAGAAGCCAACTCTTATTTACGGCGGTTCATGTTACCGTTAACGCGCTCCCTTTGCCTGATTTAACCATATCAGGTGCCCAGCTGCTGCTGCTTCGCCTCTACCTGGCAGCGACGAGCCTCTTTGGGAAGGATTAGAAGTTTTACACAGGTATTCTTTAAGATAGTGTTATTTCATTTAGACGATACTCGGTTTCCCATCCAATTCCTGTCTTCTTTATTCCGTCGGGCAGGGAAATTGTTTTGTGCTTTGTTTGTGATAACCGGGACATTTGGGCTATTTCCTCTGGTGAAAGGTAAATGTCCATCACTTTTCCCTGGCTGCTCTACCTGTATATGTAGAGGGACTGATATTAAAGCCTTTGATGACTTCTTACCGACTTTTACTTTACTTTTTGGGCGAGAGGCAGAGTACACCCTGGACTGGTCACCAGTCAATCAAAAGGCATATTAACAACCATTTACACTCACATTCACACCTATGGACAATTTAGTCTCCAATTAGCCTCGCGGTTAATTGGTTCCAGACCCGACCGTGGTAACTACATTCCCGCAAAGTAGGATACCTTATTTATAAATAAAATATTAGTCATGGTTTAAATTTATTTGAACATGCATACAAGTTACAACGGAATACATCCCTTAGTACAATTCGCAGTTCCACATGTCCAAAAGGAGTAGGAAGAAGCAAAGCTTATTTAATCCTACCCCCCCATCCGTTTCACATCAATTGCAATACATTTATTCACTTCCTGTATTCCAAATGTGATCTTTACCTGTTAATACATGATGATGATGAAAATGATGTAACCATGTTACCATGTAATATAATTGTCAAGGTTTTTCCACAATCATAATAAATAATAATCATACATAATAATCAGTATAATAATAAATAAATACAATCAATATTTTCAGAGTAAAGAGCATGAAAAACCTGTTTACGACCTTCTAAATACAGTTTTAACATATTAGGGCCCTCCAGACATGAAATAACACCCTTATAGTCACTTTTACACTCGAATTACTCAATATAGTTGAAAAGTGTTCCCTAGGGAGGCTGAGTGTCAGGTGGACAGGAAGTGACATCAGGGGTTCAGAGTTGAGTTTTAGCTTTACTGCAGCAACAATAGCCTGTGTTGCTTTTTTTTAGGGATTATTGTGCCTGTTGTGAGATAAATTCATCCTGTTGTTCCGGCAATCAAGTCTGGCGTTTGTGTGTCTCACCGAACATAACAGTTACATTACTGACACCTAGTGACCAGTGTAGAACACCACATATCAATCAATCAGTTATTGAATGTGTCTTCTGAATGCCTTATATTTGTATTTTACTCCATTTCATTCTTAATTTAGGCAAAAAATGTGTTATATTTGTTTTAATATGCATATTTTTTTACTACTAATGGGCCATCGTGAAAAACCGTGATAGCCGCAAGATTGAAACCACAAAGTGGCGAGAGACGACTGTAATTCTATTGCCCTATCACGATAATAAATGTTGATGACCCAACCTACCCATGACCTGCAAAATTGAGATCAACAAGACGCAACAGGCTAATGTAGTGTCCTCACAGAAAGGTGGCTAGCTAGCGCGGCTAAAGCATGTCCATCCACGGTGCGGAGTTGTTCATCTAAGTTACAGATCCTCACTGCCTACATTTCTTACAAGTATTATTATCACTGGAGGACGGGAGGACGAGGCACAGCTAAGCATGTAACACACCAAGCAAGTCCAAGCAGAAGGGGACAGAGAAAACATGCTAACTACTAAGCTAGCTAAAATGTAAAGTAGCAAAACAACAGAAAAATAAGTGATTAGTACACTACAACAGAAGTCTAGCTACTACTACTATTTTGTTGCACTCATCTTTGCAGAATTGTTGTAATTCAGCCACAATGGAGGGTTTTCCAGCATGAACCTCCTCTTTAAAGTTATGCCACAGCATCTCCATAGGACTCAGGTCAGGACTTTGACTAGGCCACTCCAAAGTCTTCATTTTGTTTTTCTTCTGCCATTCAGATGTGGACTTGCTGGTGTGTTTTGGATCATTGTCCTGCTGCAGAACCCAAGTTGGTTTCAGCTTGAGGTCAGATGGCCAGACATTCTCCTTCAGGATTTTTTGGTAGACAGCAGAATTCATGGTTCCATTTATCGCAGCAAGTCTTCCAGGTCCTGAAGCAGCAAAACCATCGCACCACCCTGACCACATTGTACTGTTGGTATGATTTTGTTTTTCTGAAATGCAGGGTTACTTTTATGCCAGATGTAATGGGACACACAATTTCCAAAAACATCAACTTTTTTCTCGTCAGACCACAGAGTATTTTCCCAAAGGACTTGGGGATCATCAAGACGAGCCTTAATGTTGTTCTTGTTCAGCAATGGTTTTGCTCTTGGAACTCGTTTTTAACATTGAAAACATTCTTGCCCAGTGTCTCAATTATGGTGGAGTTATGAACACTGACCTTTACTAACGCAAGCGAGGCCTGCAGTGCTTTGGATGTTGTTGTAGGGTCTTTTGTGACCTTTTGGAGGAGTCATCGCTGCGCTCTTGGGGTAATTTTGGCTGGCCAGCCACTCCTGGGAGGGTTCACCACTGTTCAATGTTTTTGCCATTTGTGGATAATGGCTCTCACTGTGGTTCGCTGAAGTCCCAGAGCTTTAGAAACGGCTTTATAACCTTTTCCAGACGGATATATGTCAATATGTCATTGGATTTTTTTAAAATAATCCCTTAATAATAGAAAGTTTTCTTTAAAAACTGCATTTTGTGTTCAGTTGTGTTGTCGTTGACTAACATTGAAATTTGTTTGATGATCTGAAACATTTAAGTGTGACAAACATGCAAAAAAACAAGTGGGCAAACAAAAGTGGGGGGGGGACACTGTCTTATAATCAGGTGAAATACAGCTTCCATATTGTCTCTCTAGGTCCAAACACTAACATGTCTATCACCGCCCTTATGCACTCCCAATACTCTTCCCATCCATCATTTGTAGCACCTCAACATTCTCAAAGCTGCATAAATTATGCCTTAGCCGTCTCCGTGTTATGGGCCAATCCATTTAATCCACTTTCCCTCCCACTCCCTGTTTGACTTCAACATAGAAAGTAGAATTTAGAATACGGAACACAATGAGTGCATATTGTGTCTCTCACACTCACCCTTGTGACCCTGCTTTTCTATTTTTATTACAGTCTCATCCTGAACACAAACCTATAGCGACGTGAACAATAATTGCATTGGCTGAAATTAAATGTTTGTGCTGGTATCTGCAGAGTGATGCTCATTGCAAAGTGGGCCAGTATGGCGGACAACAACAGCAACAACAATCATTTAGGTTTTCAAGAGACTGAGTCAGGAGAAAGTAGGTCTTTAATTTATCTTCGGGAAGACAGAAAACAAATCCCGACTGACTGACCCATCAGCTCCAACCACCCAGCCACTTATCTCACGGATAGGCAAAATCTATGGATATATCAGATTTAAAGACGGGTATAAATCACTGTGATTGCTTCATCAAAAGTGAAAAAGAACTCTTAAATCATACAGAAGTCCCTCCAAGGCTTGAGCATTTCATGGGAAAGCTGCTTCCATTCTGTTTCAGGCATGCATATTAGACAGTGACACTCACTCTGGTGAAAACAGGCCACTTTATGGATCTTATCCCAGGAATTCATCAGCTTTCTGTCGAGGGAAAGTGGCAGCAAAACGTTTTGGTGTCACTACAAGCATATTTTTTTAAAAATGGGACAAACTAATGATCAACCGCCCTCTCAACAACACAATGAAGCAAAACAACTTCTTACAAAGGAGAGTCGCTAAGTGCGCGTTGAAAGGGATATCTATGGAAATAAGCAAAGTTTTGGGGAAAAATGACATATTTTCACTGCAGTCTTACGTTCTATCTTCCGCAGTCTCTTTAGTAAATGTATTGTAAATGCCATTCATGTGTTCTGTGTACAGTGTCAGTGACTTAGAATGTAATTTTGGTGTAATTCAGGTATAAGTTCTAACTGTCACGCAACCGAATTTGTTCGTTACCCTAGGACCACCTTTACGCCGTAGACTGTGTAAAATGTCAGGAGATTTCAAATGAATTATCATCTAAAATACAAAGTACTCTTCATAGTACTACTGGCTTTGTTCTTTCAGGGACCTCATTTTGACATAGTAAAACAAGTACTTCCTCAAATAGTGGCCTCGAATCCAAATGTGTCTCATTTGATGGCCAGGTTTGTTTCCACTCAAAATAATTAACATTTTATATATTACATTATTCTTATATTAGCTATGTAACTATGTAAGAAGAATTTAATTTCATAAAAATAAAAAATAAAAAAGCAACTCAGCTGCCAATAATTTTAACTTAAAATTTGAATTTGTAGTTCAAAAATATAATATAAATATATGTTATTTTATTATATAATTATTATATATAATTGTTATCTTATTATAAAACATTTATTTAATTTTTTTTATTATTAAAAAATTCTGACTCCAAATAGTCATTTCTAATAAATAAATAACATATTTATTTATTTTCATTTATTATATATTTTTTAATTTATATATACATAGAATTGTTCTGTTATTATACAAAAAATATTTATTTTTTTAATTATTTAAACATTTTGACACCCAAATAGACAATTTCTAAAATAAAATCTAAATTCTTTTGAATTTATATCATAATTTTGTATATTTTATATACACAATTATTATAAAAATTGTTGTTGTTTTTTTTTTATTCTGACCCCACATAGACAAGTTCACGCTCTCTCTCAAGAAGGTGGTTATTGCAGTTAGCTCTATAATTGATACAATCAGCAGTGTTCCTCACAAAAGAACAAGCGGTGTCATCAAGTAGCTATTATTTGTGGAAATAAGTGATTAAGAAAATATATATATACATAATAACAATTATTTTGTACAAAATGTACTGTCTGCAGTTGAGGAAATACATTCCCTCGCCTACATACGTATATTAGACAACATACAGTTAGCACCAGCAAAAAATATAAAACTAACTTGCACAGGGTTGGTGGCACGTGGGCCAAGGCCTTGGCTGAGTGACATTCTACATGGCTATGACAGCATTGCTACAACAGCACAGAACTATTTGTTGAAACTCCTTTGAGAACTTTCAAAATATGGATAAAAAAAAACAACTACAAAACAACAACAAAAAAAGAAGTAGTTGATGGACAAGCATAAAAGCCGAAGTTCAAAGACTTGCGGTGAATTGCGTCATGCGGGGGGGGGGCGCTCATCCAAGACAAACCTGCGGCTAGGCGTGTGAAGCTCTCAACAAAAAAAAAAAAAACGATTGCTCTCCGACACATCACCTCCTTTAAGGCACAGACATCTGTCTGCGTGATATTTAGCAAGTCAAATCTCACAGACAATGTTGAGGAAGCAAACAAAAATCTCCCGGACGACAATTGTAAAATGCACGGTGTCTACGTGGCTGCAAGCGTCTAATTCTGCCTGTTTTTCTAAGCTGGGAGCTACACGAACACACCCACTGATTGCCACATGACCTCCGCAAAGAACTAAAACATAGGGTGTTTTTCCTCAATGCAGCCATAATGATACATTACTATTTCTGTTCCGGCAGCTGGTGGGTGGCTGCACCGGAAAGTCACTTCTATTCTGCCTCCTTCAGTTGCCCCCTGAATTGTGAAGTTTTTTTAAGGCCTCAGTTAAGCTGGGGAGTCATTGTGCCAGTGATTTTCAGGGAATGAGATGCATTTGATCAAGTCAAGGGGTTTATCGTGTAAAGTCGAGTGTGTGAGTGTGTATGAGGTAAGAAAGTGCAACTACTGGGAAGTCAACACATCAGTGTCGCATTGCTAGGACGGCAATGGAGTTTGTTGTATTACATAAGAAAATACTTCTATGAAACATACAACCTTGAAGTAATGTATTGAGTACGCTCCCCCTCCAACTACAAAAATCTAAGGATGGCCACTCTGATTATCTTTTTTTTTTTTTTTTTTTGTAAAAAAATAAATAATAATAATACAGTAATCCCTTGTTTATTGCAGTTAATTGGTACAAAGCCTGACCGTGATAAGCCTGTTTATGACCTTCTAAATACATTTTTTAACATTATTAGTGACCTCTAGACATGAAATGAAACCGCTAAAATCACCTTTACACTCCTATTACCCAACACAGTTGACATAATAAGAGAAAATTAAGACATAAACATGACATGATGTGGAGTAGACACAGGTTAACATTGGGAGAGTTCCTTGTTGGTGTGCTTTTTTTTACTTCCTGTTCTGTACAGTCCTTTCTGCAGTGGCTCATCAATCTAATATAATGACCCTTAATGGCATTATTATTGTGTTCACGGTAATTGTGCGTTTGTATGTTGCTGTAAATGTGTTCCGTGCTGAGTGGAGGGCTAGACGGGAACTGACGTCGAGGGTTCAGAGTTGAGTTTCAGCTTGGTGTGGGTTAGGGAGTATTGTGCCTGTTGTGAGATCATTCAAACCTGCAATAAAAGCCTGTTGTCCTGCGATCAAATCTGGTGCTTGTGTGCCTCACAGAACATTAAATTAACATTACTGACACTGTTTGTATGCCGCAACCCTTACTAGGGTCGCGGGGTTATGCTGGAGCCTATCCCAACTGACTTTGGGAGAGAAGCGGGGTACACCCTGGACTGGGCACAGGGCACATTTGGAATGTGGGAGGAAACTGGAGAAAACGGAGAAAACCAACCCACGCACAGGGAGAACATCCAAACAGAGAGAGATGTGAGATCGGAACCCAGATCTTCCACATCTCCTGACTATGTGGTGAACATGCTAACCACTAGGCCACCGTGCGGCTATATCGTATCGTGTCGTGTCATGTCACGTTATATATATGTTATAGGGTGTGACTAGATGATCAACCTAGTCTTCAGTTTTCTTTATTACATTGTGTGCGTCACAGTTAAGCATCAAAGAATTACCGTAAGTGTCATGGCGTACCAAATAAAAATTCCTAAATAACTAAATGTTCTCCTCAATTGTGCAGGCTAAGTAAATAAATAAATAAAGGAACACACACACACACACACACACACACACAAGTCATACAATGGAAATGTTAGTTTAATCTTCTGGCATTAAATACGGCACGCACTCAAAGGTGAAATTAGGGATTTCTGGCCTTTTAAATCCTGAGGTGGAAGTCATTTAATAGTTTTGCTCCTTCACTTGCGTTCCTAACTGCTGTCACACCTCAAACTACAAATTAATTTGGTTAAAGATGCAAAAGAAATGCTGCAGATTGTCCTCCAGGTTCTACACACGCTGTTAATATTTACCTAATATCTCTCTTCATATTGAAAGTAAACAGGGACATTTGAATATTACTTGGTGTGTTTCCCCACAGGTGAATTACAGTTTATTAGCAGCTTTGTTTAAAACACAGACTTCAGTGTGTGTGGTATGCTATATTTGAAAGTCATATAAAATGATAGAAAAATGAAAAGCATTCAAAATGCGGCTGCTCATGTCAAGGGAGGTTAATGGGACACCACAAGTCCGGCCCTTGGGCCTTTACATTTTTGAAACCGTGGCCATCTTCGTGATGTAGATGAGTTTCCCTAATCTAAGCGTTATTAAGTACAGTAGATCCCTGCTATTAGGGGGCGTTACATTCTGATATCACCAGCGCAAAGTGAAAGATGCCCTTGACATGGACGTTCTCACCCATTTGCCATTAACATTTGTAATAAAAGTGACTGATGCAACTACAGTGGAACCTTGGTTACCGTGTTTTTCGGTTAACATTGGCAAGTTATGACAAAATATTCCATATTTTCCGGTTAGCGCACAATATACCGCGCATCTTGTTGTGTTATTAATACACTGCGTGAGACCAACTGTGTTCTTAATGCATTTTTCTCGCAAAATGTTCTGTTAGCTTTCTTAGCTTGCTAACAAAATGGCAGCCGGGAACCGGAAGTCAGCTATGTCGCCCGTCTACGATGTCATCAGAGGGTGACTCTCAGAAAAGGTTAGCACAAGACACGATTTTATAGTTTTACAATTATAGTTTTCCACGCAGAAAACAATTTGAAATGCATAATAAATGATGAATGAAAGGGATAAATGAACATTTAAGGTAACTTTTACCTACACTGGAGATTTGACTGTTCCCAAAGACACGATATGGCAGCGAGACACAACACAGACACCACCTTCCCCTTTAGGCACGAGTTATCAGTGTTATAAGTGTTGGCACCTGAAAGTTTCTGTGGCTCCATTTTGGGGTACTGAGGTGAGAAACTATTGGAGTAAAAAAATAACGCATGGAAAAAAGGACAGTGGTGTTTAAGAGGAAGGTGTTGATCTCACTGCCACAGTCGTGTCATGAATCACGTCTTCAGTAAAGGTAAAAGTACCCTAAAATGTTGATTTATCCCTTATATGCATTTCAATTTGTTTTCTGCATGTAAAACTAAAATTGTAAAACTATAAAAATGTTTTTTTTTGTGAACATTTTTGGCTTTCTGGAATGCATTAATTGGATTTACGTGTTTTGTTATGGGAAATATTGATTTGGTTAGAGTCTGTTTCGGTTAGCGTCAGACCTTCTGGAGCGACACTAACCAAGGTTCAGATCTGTATCAGATTAGTTTCAGATGGAATAAAACTCCAGCTACCCGTCGCTCTTTAACTGCCATTGTTCACTCGTAGAAGGCTCTCAAGCCAAATGCAAAGAAGCAAGAACATTAAGGAATGCAGGTGGGCCATGTTGATAGTTTTAATTTTGTAAAAAAAAAAAATGCTAATACAAATTAGGGCTGGGACCAAAACTCATATCCCGATATATTTAGACTGAATATCGATATAGGATATATATATCCCACTATTTTTTCCGCAAAGTAAGTTTAGACAAAATCAAAAGCTTGTCAAACGTGTGTCAAGTTGTTTTATTAAAATAAATACTTAACATGAGGATGTTTTCCAAGTTTTAAAGCTTCATGCAAGATGCACATAGCTCGCTGGACATCGCGAGTCCATTGTTTTCCACTGCAGCGACGGGGACCATATTTTTAGCAATGTGATAAGCCACCGCTTTGTGTTGTTGCAGGAGTTGTGCAGCCAGCGCATGGCTTCACACATTTCTCGTATTAGAGTTTGTGGCAAGTTTTCACGTGGTGGAAAGGATTTTTTTGATTTTTTCATTCAAAGTACCGACGACGGAGAATTAGGGCCACATTCTGACTAATTCTTCCACCGCAGACGCTGTCGCTTCAACTTGAGCAGCCGGGCTTCTGCTCTACCCCTCCTCCTTTCATACAAAATAGCTTAAACCAACACTGAGGCAGCAAACATAGTATACTACTTTTTAGAAATAAACGTCTTTTGCGAAGGTGTACTCCTGTAAAAAGAAACTTTATAAGATTTATATTCAAGTTGAATGCTTTGATATTTATACACTGGTTGAAAAGAGCCCTGTAAGAAATGAAAGAAAAGTTGATGAAAAGTTCATGTCATTAAACAATTCATTGGGGAGTTTAGACATTCCATCCAAAAAGAACTCTGGTTAGCACGCTCATTTAAGCCATGCTAACTTTTATGACCCTGCCTCTACAAAGCATCGGAATCGAGAATCGTTAGGAAACGGAATCGAAACAAGGAATCGGAACCGGAATCGTTCAAATTCAAACGATGCACAACCCAATGCTGTGCATTTATAGCTTTAAAATTTAGGTATGTAAAAAATATAAGGGTTAATGAAGTGTTTTCCGCAAAAAAAAGGCCTATTTTTCAAGAATTTGTTTTTTTTTTAAATATTTGAATATTTGGCATGGTTAGCATGTTGGCCACACAGTCAGAAGATCTGGAAAATCTGGGTTCGAATCACTGTTGGGCATTTCTGTGTTGAGTTTGCATGTTCTCCCCGTGCGTGCGTGGGTTTTCTCCGGTCACATCCGTTTCCCTCCACAAGTCAAAAACATGCATGCAGGTTAACTGGTGACTCTAAATTGTCCAATGGTATGAATGTGAGCCTGAATGGTTTTATGCAGTGTATGTTAAGAGTTGGTTGTCTGTCCATCATTTTTCAGATTCATATTGTATTCCTTATCTTCATAAGAATCGAGTCAATATACTCAAAGCAGGCCTTCATCTGGCAGGCTTATGAGATTAAACAAAAAAAGATGATAACATTATAATCAAGTAAATCATTTTCAAGTGGTATTAAAACCATTCTGATCTGTCCTCTTCTTTGCCTTGTTTTTTCCCCCCCCAAAAAATAACTTGGCCGGTGATTCCCTCCTTCTGAGAGCCTCTGTCAAACATTATCAAGGTACTGTAAATAGCTTGCCTAAGTTCAATATTGATTTTGGGCTGCTGCAGCGCACCAAGTAAACTTTATTCATTCAAGCATGTGAGGACTAAACTGGCAGCTCTTGTCTGTCCTGTTTCACATGATGAGCACGAAGGGAAATAACACTCACTAGGAGGAAGATTTCACTTTTGAATTTACAAAAAAAACATCAAATTGCACCTTTGAAGCCCCCCCAAAGTCAGTATCGTTCTGGTTAGCGTCCTTTGGCTCCATTGTGAGTTATTTTGCAGCCGTGAGCAATAAGAAAAGCAGAGAGTTGTGGTGTAACTGTGTTAGTTAGCAAAGAACTACAGCGTCAACCACTGATGACATCATAGGTGGGTGACAGAACTGACTTCTGGTTCCTGTTTCCATGTACGAGAATGCTAACAGGACATTTTGTGATAAAAATACATGAACTATACAGTTGCCACTTTGATATTTTGTAAAGCAACACATGTAAACATGCTAAGAAGTTATATATAGTTCAAGAAAAATACCGCATGCCAGCTTTGTTGTATTGATATTGATCTTTTTCTTTTTTCCATTTTTGCTGTTTTTTCAAAATTTTTCAACTTTCTTCATAAAAAATCTTAATACATTTCCTTTTCGTAATGTTATGACTTCATTCCCAGAATATTTTGACATTATTCCCATAATGTCACTTTTTTAGGTTTTCCTAAAATTAAAATTTTATTTGCTTTTGTTTGTTTCTCATAATATTACAACTTTAAAAAAAAAGTGTTCCCTTTAAGATTACAACTTTTCCTGAGATTTTGATGTTATGACATTATTCTCATAAGATTATGACTTTTTCCTCGTCTGATTAAAAATGTTTCTCTTAATATTTTGACTTCATTCTTGTAAAATTACTGCTGATTTTTCAACTTTTGCTGTTGTTGGGTTTTTGGGTTTTTTTGGTTTTGTTAAATTATATTTTTAGAATGTGCCGCGGGCCAATAAAAAACAGCCACAGACGGCAAATGGCTCTCGGGCCGCACTTTGGACCCTGCGGTAATCCAAATAAAATGATTACAAGTTCTGTGCAAACACACACACAAAACACCCTAAAAGACATAAAGTATACATTTCCATTAACACGATTAGCCTTCAGAGATCACATGTTTATATTTGTTGTATTTTGGCTTAAGATGCCAGCTGGTCATCATATGTGGACTAGAAATCGACTATTGTCTCTTGAGATGAAATTTCATTTCTTCATCTACACAGTAGTCCAGTCTATTATCGTAAAAAAAAAAATGTAATGGGTTTATTACTGGCCTAAGGTTAATGTCCACTCTCCATGAAGGTGGCATCATTTCAGAGCTACTACTTAATAGATTGTTGCTGTTGCCATATTGGATTCTGATCAAAACCTAAATGTAATGGCTCTCCTATTGATTTTCAGCTTTTATTCATGGCTCAGTTAATTCTCTCCTGGGTGAAGCTCACCTTTCACCCAATGTCAGGATAAGCGGCATAAATAATGGATTGATGGACTGAATTAGTTTAGTTGTTGTGCCGCTCATTAAGGTGTCCTACTTGTTCTAAATATGGTTAGATCACATCCTTGCAAATGCACCTCAGGAAAAAAAAAAAAGTGCTAAGTTGCCATTAAAGTTGTCCGAGGTCATACGGCCTAAACGTTCACACACTGAGTGAAGTGGCGACAGATGCGACTGGGTCACGATCTACGTCGTCTGACCTAGAAAATAAGAGCAGGAATATTCATGGAGATGTCCTTTGGGAGATTTGGGAGTATCTTCTCTTTTTCATGACCGTCACACGACTCCTGCAGTAGCACACACGTGGGCACGCTGCCTGCATGCAGCACAAAAAGAAAAAAAGTGCTACCAGATGGCCTCCATATCCCTTTACCCTGTGGTTAGAGGTTAACTGGGTAACGCCCACTCGGAGCTTTTCACTGTGGAGCTGCTGCTGTTTGGACACAAAATGCACTTCAACCAGCAAAATAATCCTCAACTGCACGATTTAAAAGAAGATGTCAGCTAAAGGCTTTTCTCCCCCATTTGCTGTCCTGTTTTTACTTCGGAAAGCATGCAATCTGCACTGGTTTGTGGCTGAAGTAAAAAGAACATTTTGTGATTTACCTTAGCCAGGTTTCACAAGAATTTTGTCAGATTTAAGCCAAAAACGTGCTTAGCATAAAGCAGGGGTGACAAAAATGCAGTCGTTTTTAAATAAAATTTAATTTTTTTTTTTTTAAATGCAGCGTTTTTTAGTTGGCCAGAGCATCATTCTAAAAATATGATTTAACAAGAGAAAACAACAGCAAAAATTGGAAAGTCAGCTGTAATTTTACAAGAATAAAGTGAAAATAAAATACTTTTAATTTAATAATAAAAAGTCGAAATTTTACGAAAATAACGTTGTAATATTATGAGGAAAAACAACGTCATATTAGTAGCATAAAGTTGAAATATTAAAGAAAAAAGACGTTTTTTAAAGTCATAATATTGTGAAAGGCAAAACAACAAATAAAATTGCAATTTTTTTGGCAAATTTGGTTGCTGTAAAATATAAAGAGAAAAAAAGTCATATTTAGGTGTGCAACAATACTTGTATCTGTATCCAATACACATGCGTACCGAACCGTGACCCCCGTATCGAACAATACGCAGTTTTATATTTAATTCATCAATTTCTGACGGTGCTCTGCGCTGAAAGCTCAGTGTATCTGCGATCGACTACTCTGGCTTAGGTTGCATTGCCAAGCACAGAGCCACCGAGCTCCGCCTCCCAAATGCATACCAGGCTGCTGAGAGAAGCTACATGCAGGCTAGCTCATTGAAACATGACTAACGCGTTTCCTGATGTTGAAGATCCTCCACCATCCTCCAGATCTGGTGTTTGGTACCACTTTGGATTTCATTTCAAGTACGACCCCGATGGCAAAAAAACAACAGGATGTCGCGAGTGTCACACAGTGCTAAATTCCGTTGGTGGAAATACAACAAACATGACAATGCATTTACACCGCCATCACCCCCATTTGAAAACAGCTGGAAACAGACAAAAACAAGGAGCAGAGATGCTACAAACGTTACCCTCGGTCATTTAGACAGCCATTAGCACAAAGAGGTCAAAAGAGATCGACCCAACGATAGCTGCTTTTATCGCTTTTGTCGACCTATTTTAAAATATTTTTTTCAACATGCTGCTGAGAATGTAACCCAGAAGTTGGGTGGTTTAGCTTTGACTTTGTAAGGATGTGTTTCTTTGTAATAGAACGCACCACATGGATCTCTATCAGATTCATTTCTTCTTTTTGTTACGTGGTGCTGGTTTAGTCTTATATGGTGCTAAGCGTGTGCCGCAGAACTGTACGTTTAAGGCGAGGAAAATGTTGGCAATTTCAATAAAATTCAATTTAAAAAAGGCAATTTCCTTTTTGTATCGAAAAAGTATCGAACCGTAAGACAAACGTATCGAACCGAACCGCGAGTTTCGTGTATCGCTGCACCCCCAGTAATATTATAAGGGAAAACACTGTCATTTTAGTAGCATAGAGTTGAAATGTCAAAAGTCTTAATATTATGAGAAACGAACAACATTTTTGGAGAAAAAGGTTGTAATGTTATGGAAATGAAGTCAAAATATTATGAGAATAATGTCATAATACTACAAGCAATATTTACAAGATTATTCAAGAAGAAAGTGGAAATAACTGGACAATTAAAACAGCAAAAATGGGAAATAAGAGCAAAAAGACCCAAGTCCATACTAACGATATGCTTTTTCACCGACATGGCAAAGCTGAGATGTATTTTTTTTCTTGAAATCTATATAACTTCTTAGCATATCTACAGTACATGTGTTGCTTTACAAAATATCAAAGTGGCCCTTGCATAGTTTCATTTTTCAGTATGTGGCCGTCAGTGGAAAACGTATGGACACCCCTGGTGTAAAGACATTTTTTTTTAACACCGTTAACTATCATAGTTGTGTATAATTAAGTTCACTGTTAAAGTCGGGACATTAAATGACAAAAAGTGTAATGCAACATTTTGTGCAACTTGGGAGGCACATTGGACGAAAAACGTTTGGTCAAATTACAAACTGTACGAACAGATATTTGGGGTTTACCAAAAAAATGTTCTTTTTCATGGTTTTTGTTCTGGAAATATATCCAGATTTGTTTGAAATGGCAACAAAATATCGCACTTCCATGGTAATATATTGTGTGCCTGTGTGTTGTGACAGTACCCGACAATCTTTTGGTTATTTACAGTGACTTTACAGTTGTACATTTGTTGTAAAGACTTCAGGTTTTCACAGTACTATATTCTCGAAGGAAATGGCCCACCTAAAAGTTGCACATGCAAGCCAAAATGTCAGACGACCCGTGCGTCTTACAGCATAGGCCCGTAAGCCTGCTTTTCATTCAGGTTTTCAGTTAATAATGTGAGAACACTCGAAAGAAATGCATCCTGAAGTGCAAAATGTGAGTTGTGGACGCCAACATTGACTTCATGTAAAACGAGCGTATAGTTTGTTTGGGTTAAAATACGCTATGAAAATAAATGTGACAAAAATGAGTAGCTCACAGCCATTTTCATTTTGCAAAAGTGGCTCTCAAAAGAAAACACGTTGGTGACCTCCAACATCGGTTGTGTGCCATTTTCAGTGGATAATTTGAGGTAGGAGATGGCAACCTGCATGTGGTCCACCCTGTACGGATGTCACTCCAAATGATGCCATCGCTCAATGCACAAAACCGCTATCTTTTCCAAGCAACTTGGTTTAAGTCATCACCCCAAAGGCCCTTCTAAGGGCCAACCTTCTCGACACATAGGGAGATCGCTAAGTATTCTACAGGTCAAGGTAGAAGAGAGAAATGTGACTTCCTGGCTCGGACAGCAAAAGATCTAGACACTGATATCATATTACTAAAGGAACCCCATATCGGGAATGTGAAGAGCAGCTCCAAGCGCAGCATCAGTGGGTACGAACCCATTGATGCTGTTCACCACTCCAAGTACGGTGTCACCACTTATATCAGGTGTGCTCTATTGGAATTGTTCATGCTAGAGGAGTCCAGCAGGGATACCATCTTCATTGCTACAGTGACAGTCGGAGATCTTACCATCACTAATGTGCACAAACCTCCCAGAAGTAAGTGATATCCATTCCTATCCGAAATTGCTGGTGACTTCAACAGTCATCGCATTTCATGGGGATATGCCACAGACAACAGGGTGAACAGTTTGATGCATGGCCTTCAGCCTGCAACAGATTTCCATCCGTCCATCCATCTTGCAGGGTTTCCGCTACATGTAATGGACCGTGGCGGGGCGCCACGGCTCAGTAAATGTCGCCACACTTTGGAAATGTGTTGCTTTTTTTAATGTGAAAACAATGTTAAGTAATATAGTGTATGGACGGACATATGTGCTACGTCAGGGGTGCCCATTACGTCGGCGATGTTGGTCGCGTGTCACCTGTATCATTACTGTCGCTTCATAGATGTCATATGACATCCGTCAGCTGACATTAAACCCCCTCCTGATTCGCTCCTGTGCAGCGGCGGCGGCATTAAAAAAAAAGTGGAGAACAGATGTCGGCAGGCACATATGGATAATGCAACTTTCATCTTTATTATTCAGATTACGGATCAACTAACTCAGCGGTAAGATGTCTATACTCTATAACAAAAGTTATCCGTTCACTTCTAGCAGCTACTTATGTAGAAAAAAAAGGGCAATTGTTTCACAGCTGTGTTTGGCATCATGATATCTATTATAGAAATGTGAGTGTTCTCCAAGTTTGTTTGTTAAACTACTATTTCACGACGAATTGGAAAATGTGCCCATCGCTGAAAGCTTTTTAATATGTTGCCTTGACTACCGCTCCATTGTCTTTTGCCTAATCCTTTTAATTTTGCGTATACAATATCTGTAATGTTGTATAGAAAATGCTAACTGGGTGTAATACATGATGAAAGCTACGTAGCTATTTTCATATTACTCAGTTTATGTACACAAATAATGAAGGAATTATGTGTAATTATCTTTATTGCCATATTGGTTTGAATTGTGAATTTCTGAACGATATCAGCTACTGTATTTTGGCGACCTGTAAACTTTGAAACTGTGAATGTGAAATACTCATCATTGGTATTTAGTATAGTAGTTGCAAACCGGTTAGATTTTATATATGCTATATGTTTTATAATAAGAGGTAGATCATTTCCATTGTGTGCACCCCTGATATACAGTACATGTACAATGTACACACATACGCATATTTATAAATAAAGTAAAAACATTCAGTATATATATATTCTCAATGTTTATAGTGGGAGGTAGACCTTTGGGACTCCGGTGCTATACAGTATAGATATATAGCCTATCATATCATATCATGTATAGCCTGTATCATTTACATGTTGACAGCACTTAATTTGAAATAAAATATCCATCCAATTACTTTCTACGCCGCTTATCCTCATTTGGGTCGCAGGGGCATGCTGGAGCCAATCCCAGTCTATCAGATGTTATAAAAACGTTTCACTACACTTTATTTTGAAAAACATGCACCAGAATCACCTGTCTGCCCTGTTGGCACTCGCCGGATACAGAGTGGAAGAAAAGGCTGAGAGAAAGGCATTTAAAGTTAATTAATGCATTTGTTGTTCAAGCCTGTGGAAACGACTCTAATGTTTACATCATTACCGACAGTAAACTTAAAAATGTCAAAACAAATTCCTGCCACAGCGATGCAGCAGCAGCACAACACAGCGGCGTGCAGCCCACCACCACAGCTTAAATAAATCCTAGGGGAAACCCAGTCGTATATGCTGCTTTTCCTCAATGGAGTCGCACAGGTATGCTGGAGCCTATCTGACTTCCTAGCTTACTTCGGGCGAGAGCCGA
The DNA here is from genome assembly GCF_027744805.1 of Dunckerocampus dactyliophorus. Taxonomy (NCBI): domain Eukaryota; kingdom Metazoa; phylum Chordata; class Actinopteri; order Syngnathiformes; family Syngnathidae; genus Dunckerocampus; species Dunckerocampus dactyliophorus. Next base: position 15,673,152 of record NC_072830.1, on the reverse strand, counting down.
GGTACAGGGGTACACCCTGGTCTGGGCGCCAGTTAATTGCAGGGCACATATAGACAACCATTCACACTCACATTCATACCTATGGACGACCCTAGTGAGTCGCCAATTAACCTAACATGCATGCTTTTGGACTCCGGGAGGAAGCCAGAGTGCCTGGAGCAACCCCACACACGGGGAGAACGTGCAAACTCTCCACAGAGATACCCGACAGAGATTCCAACCCAAATCTTCCAGATCTCCTGACTGTGTGGCCAGCATGCAGCATGCGCTAGGCCAATGTGCAGCCCACGGCGGCTTTCCATTCCAGCCAAAAGTAGGCTTACAACCCAAACTCTGCCTCCTGTCCATATCACCCATTGGACGTCGTGTACATACTGTACTTCTAGCAAAACACTCCCTCACTTTCCTCACTGTCAACACCGCCCAGCTGTGATACACATCGACATAGAGATTGCTGTAGTGTATTCAAGGCCTCGTCCATGTTGGAATTTCAGAAAGGCTGACCGGAAGTCCAACACGTCAGAGGTGGAAGAGCAAATCACCAATCTGGGCCCTGTTCCAGAGAATTACGCTTAATTCTAAAAAACCCTGAAGGACACTGCTAAGAAGTACAATCCACAGGGTTGCCACAAATAGTACACCCTATTGCTGGTCCCCAAAATCAGCAGAGTTTCATAAACAATATGAAACCTCAGGTGATCCAGACCTTGCTATGGAACTCCTTGACTCTCTTGACTCAGCTAGACCAATACGCTTGCAAGAAACTCTAGGAAGAAGACATGGAATGCTCTCAGGTGCCTTGGTACATTGTCTGCTGTCCAGCATAAGCCACCAATGCAGTTGCCTCACGCCTATTCCTTGATACTTTTCACCAAGGAGGCACAAGACGAAGCTCACAAGAATCTTCTGGCAACCTACTCGTCCTCGTCAAAGAGTACCCAGACCTTACACCAGAAATGACAGCGATACTGGCCAGAGAGCTGAAGAAGATGAAAGACCACTCCTCCACTTCACTCCTACTGGTGCCTTCGTCCCAAACCTACCAAGTTCACAGTCACTGCTTTCCATCTCAGACATAGAAGTCCCTTCAAAATAGCAATTTCATCTTAAAGTGTGGCAGAGATTAATTATGGTGAAAGACTAAATTTCCTAACCAAGACCTCTTTGAGGACCTCTTAAATCAGCTGGCTTTGACCCTCCGAGGGAGGTGCGGGTGTCCCTTCATCGGATCCGCATAACCCACACCAGGACAGCCCATCATCTCCATCGGTGGAATATGAGAGACAGCCCAGCATGTGACTGTGGTTTTCCTGACCAGACTGTGCTGCATGTTGTGCAAGACTGCCCCATCAGCTGCTGTCCAGGTGGTCTCAAGGCAATCAGTGACACAACAGATGATGCCTACGCCCGGCTTGGCAGCCTGCACGTATACTACATATGTCATATCATAAGAAGAAGTTGATCGTTGATCTACAGTACTGTACAAGCTTCACACTGACTACTTTAAAGTACTGTAAATCCAAGTTTAATTGTGATGGTATTGTCCTGTGTCCAATATATACCGTAGTGAAAATGGTTACTGAAATGTGACTGTGAATGCATGACACTATCTAAACGTACGTGATTGCACAATTCTCAGCCGGACATCAGTCATTAAGATGATAGCTTAAGAAGATAGTTTGCTTTGCAATGCACTCACTCAAGAGCGGCGGTGTCAGAATGACCTACATCAAACCTAATTGTGCCAAAAGTGAAATAGCAGCAAGACTGCGGGGTTTGCGACAGGGCAGGAGACATCTCTTGGTTGAAAGAGCGAGTCAAGTCAAGATCATTGAAAGTGTGAGTAACAAAGCCCTGGCGAGCCTGTCGGCTGTGTATGAGGGAGGAAAAAAGAGGCCTCACCTGAAGGTTGCAAGTAGTTGACATGCAAGAGCTCTCCAGTGATGGCTGATTAATTGCCAGTGCAAATGAAAGCATGAGAGAGAGTGGGGCGTTTGTAAGGGTGTAATTTATCCTCAGCTGTCCTCTCTTGCCCCCTTAGCCTGGGGGAGCTCGCCCAGCGAGACAAGGGGGGACAGCGAGTGGGTGGCTGGTTCAAGGAAAATGAGGCTTACCGTCCTCATATTAAGTGCAGGGAACATCGTTAAGATGGCGGCTGTTTTGTTACCCTTGCTGCAGAGGTTACATTTTTTTTCTGGTCATTTGATTTGTGAGCAGGATTACGGCGGGGAAAAAAAGACTTAATCCAGTTTTCCCATCAATCTGATTTCTGTTCAGTCACTCAATGTATACTGTAAATTCTTTGGGGGTCTTAGCTCTTTGCAGGCCCGAGCACCAAAACCTTACTTTCTCGTTTTTTTATCTGAATGTCTTCAAACTTGGCAGACAAATACTGTAAGTGGATCGAACTACTGTCAAAGGTTCACGAGTAACAAGGTCAAAACAATTTGCAACGAGCCACATCGACTCATGCCTCATTTTAAAACCCCTAACCAAGGCTTTCCGTAGTTCTATTCTGTCAATATGCTCTCATAAGCTTACACGATGATGACAAAACATGTTTTTGATTCAAAAGTGAAACAGTATCCACATATTAGAGTAAAAAATCAACACTGAATGGTAACCATATACTGTACATTATATGTGCATACTGTACACACCACTGGTGTGCAGTCAGGGGATGACATCAAATAAGTATTAATATTTGTCCATTGAACTGTATTGTAAATGTATTTTCTGTATGACACCTTGGGTTGGGCATCATTTGAATTTGAATGATTCCGGTTCCGATTCCAATTCCTTGTTTCAATTCAGGTTCCTAATGATTCTCGATTCTCAAATGAGGGATAATTTAGAGTTGCCAATTAACCTAACATGCATGTTTTTGGAATGAGGGAGGAAACCGGAGTACCCGGAGAAAAACCACGCACGCACGGGGAGAACATGCAAACTCCACACAGAGATTCAAACGTAGATCTTCCAGATCTCCTGGCAGTGTGGCCAATATGCTAACCAATAGGCCACCGTGACATTAAGTGTAATCCAGGATCTGTGACTTGTGGGCACCTTTAAGAAGCAGGGCCTGGAAATTGACATGCGTGACGTCAGACAGCTAAAATTGACTGTAGCTGAGTGCTAGCAGCAGGTTAGCTGTTTAGAGAGTGGCCGACAGCAGCTCCTGAGTGAATGTTCACTGCATATGTGTTTTCTGCTCGTTAATAAAGCCATTGAAGTGCATCATGAGTCTCTCTTTAACTACAAACAGCGGCAGTATTCTCCACCAATCACTAGGTGTCAGTAACATTAAATTTATGAGACAATAGCCACCTCAGGAAGTACGCTGTCCATGCATATGTGAATCTTATTTCTATCTAAGATGGCTTATTTTCTGTTATTATGTCTACTATATTGGGTAATATAAGTATAAAGTTGACTATAGGGGTGTTATTTTATGCCTATGGGGCTCTAATAATGGTAAACCGTATTTTAAAAAGGTCATAAACAGGTTTTCTCTAATAACAAAACTATTCCAGTTATTAATATTGAATCCTACTTTGTGGAAATTCACTTATCACGGCCGGGTCTGGAACCAACTGACTGCTATAAACGAGGGACGACTGTCTATCTTAACTCAGACGTAATCAAATTCAAGTATGCCGTTGGAACTGTGACGTTCTGCAGGACGGGAACGAGTGTTCCCTGTCCTGCGCTCTTATTTTGGCGGGCTGTGCCTTCTCAGGGGCGGAAGAGGCAGCCGCTTCTCGCCTGGTGGCCGCGCACCTGCGGCCAATTAACATTAATGGCAGATAAAAGGCCAGTGCGTTCGAATGTGCGGCGCTGGTTCATTATTATTGTCTTTGTTATCCATGCTTCTCGTCTCCAAGTCAGTGCGGTAACTTAAACAATTTACTTACCTGTACTAATTGCACCTTTGTCACAGAGCCTTTCCTCTGTCGCCTTTTGTTTCTCCTGCTTCTATAATTAAAGTACCCTTACTTTTTGCACTCCGTGGCTTCGTCTCTGCATATTGGGGTCCAAACCACACCGAGAACGTGACAGGAACAGTTTGCTGCTGATCCAAATCAGAACTATGCAGCCTTGCTGAAGTGTCATTTTGTCATTTTATTTTTGCATAGTTTTCTCCGATACAAATGACCCCAACTTTATGCAGTTCGCACAGTACGGGAAGAAGTCCCTGAGCATTTAAAAAAAGAAAGTCTACGAAGAAACATGACGGCCTGGAAAAGTGACCCAAAATATATTCTTGGCAGTCATAGATCAGGTTATGAGCTACGTTCTGACAGCTTGCGCTGCGATCCGTCAATAATATCACATCATCTCAGTCAGGACATATATTTCATCGTTTCATTATCTCCTTTTGTCACATCGCTGTTTGTGATTAATAGTGAGACGTTTCCAATGCCAGGAGGGCAAAGTTGTCAAACATATGCGTAATGAGTGTGTAATTGTCTCAATAAAACACGGTGACGCGTTGCCATCAATCATGTCGGAATCAGATTAAAGTGCTTTCATCCAGGCTGAGAAAGGCCTTAAGAGTAGGGGATGATATATGGCGGCTGCTGTAGCCCCGCTTAAGAGATAGACACGGGGGTCCAAGGACAATCTGGGCTGAGATAATGCCCAGCTGAGGCCACACGCACACAGACACGCACGTGCACGCACACGCACACACCTGTCCGCTAACAGTAATAAGTGGCTAAGGCAAATAAAAAGCAGCAGAAGAAACAGAGAGTGTGTGGTCAATATTATTCCATCCATATACTAAATCTCACATTCACACTCGTGGGACAATGTTGTTGTTTTCTGTTGAAGACAAATAAGGTATGGGAAACATCTCTCATTGACACAATGCAGATCTACACCGTTGCAAAACGACATCAACATAGACGTTTGTTAAAACGCCCTCAAAGGCATTTTACAGCGCTTGCATTGGATCTCATTAGATGGGCTAAATGGCCACTGTTCAATTCAATGGACAATTCAAAAATGTTGTAAGAAATTGTGATAAAAGCTCGCGTCAGGTTTGCAAATATGTATATTTCTGTGGCTTTTATGTCATTTCAAATAGCTTTTGAACATTTTTTTCTCGAAAAGAAAGACGCAAAAGTCAAGTGCAGTAACCACAGCACAAGGATAAATATTCAATATTTATTTCCACCTAAAGTGTATGCAAGTGTGCTCGTGAAAAAGGTAACTTATTTTTTAATATTCATTCATTTTCTTTTTTCAAATAGCTTTTGAACCATTTTTTCTCAAAAGGAAAGATGCAAATGTCAAGTGAATTAACCACAACACAGGAGAAATATAAAATATTTATTTCGACCTGAAGTGTATGCAAGTGTACTTATAAAATATTAAAACTGAATTTTAATATCCATCCATACATTGTCTATGCCACTTATCCTCCTAAGGTAGCGGGTATGCTGGAGCCTATCCCAGCTGACTTCAAGCAAGAGGCGGGGTACACCCTGGACTGGTTGCCAGCCAATCACAGGGCACATATAGACAAACAACCAATCACACTCACATTCATACCTATGGACAATTTAGAGTCTCCAATTAACCTAACATGCATGTTTTTGGAACATGCAAACTCCACACAAAGATGCCCAAGCGGAGATTCGAACCCAGCTCTTCTAGACTAAGTGTCCAACATGCTACCCCCTCGGCCACCGTGCGGCTTATTTTTAATTTATCACTCAAAAATCTATTTTATTATGATTACTTTAAGATAAAATTGCATTTTTGCAATATACAGCAGGCGTTTATATAAATAACATTTAATAAATTATGTATAAACTGAACCACAGTTAGCGCACACCCCGGTTAGCGTGTTTTTCAGTTAACGTCAAAAATGTCCGCCAAAATGTTGCGTCGGTTTGCGTTCATTTTCCGGGTCGTGTACAATATGGAGCACGTGTTGTCGTGTTATTCCTGCGTGAATCCAACCGTGTTTTTAATGTATTTTTATCATAAAACATCCTTGTTAGCAGCCGATTAGATTGCTAATACATGGAAACAGGAACCGGAAGTCAGCGGTCGACTCTGTCGTTATTTGATAACTACCACAAAGTCTCAAAAACATCGTTGTAAAAATATAAAAACATGTTTTGTGGTAACATTTCTGACAGTTGTGGCGTAACCCGCTGATGACCTCATAGACGGAGCTTCCGGTTCCTGTTTCCATGTATTAGCAAGCTGCTAACAAAGACGTTTTGTGATAAAAAAAAAATACATTAAGAACAAAGTTGGACATTAATAACATGACACGTTTCATATCGTACGTTAACTGGACAGCGCCACTTCGGTATTTTGTAATTGGTACGCATATTGTTTCAAGAAAAAAAACGCCTGCATCTATGTGACATAGGTGAAAAAGAATATTACTAGTATGTACTTCGGTCTGTGCTCTTTTTTTCCATATTTTTGCTGTTGTTTTTTTCATTTCCCAAATACGTCAACTTTCCTCTTTGTTGTAAAATTTCGTCTCGTAATATTATGACTTTACTCCCATATTATTTCCCCACAACCTAACTTTCCAAAAATGACAACTTTCTTGTACTTTCTTTCTCGTGATATTATGAATTTTTTAGGTTTTTTTAATATTTAAAATCTATGCCAGTAAAATGGCATAATATTACAAGCTCATTCTCCTAAAATTGCAGCTGTTTTTCCCTTCCTGCTGCTGTTTTTTTTTTATTATATTCCAACTATTTCACCTTCTCTTATAATTTTTTTTCCTTGTTATTTCTTTATGCTAATAGAATAGCGCTGTGTTTCCTCATAATATTACATTATTGTCACCAAATTACAACTTTCTTCTCTTAATATTTTGACCGAGGTTCCGCTGTACAGTGGAATAGAGGATAACATCTTCCCATAAATGTTCATTTGTCCATTTCATTGATTATTGTTTTATTTTGTATTGTTTTTTGCTTATAAAACTGTAATTATTCTCTATAAAATGCATTTTTTGTTCATATTTGTGAGTGCCCGGAATGGACTCATTGGATCTACATTCTTTCCTACGAGAACAATTGCTTCGTTTTTCATACGTTTATGTTTTCGTCAGACCTTTTGGATGAAATTAATACAAAAAAAGCATGAACCACTGTATAACTCTCGAGGCGGTGAATATAAGATGACTGGACTGCAAGACAGTAAGCCGGTATAAAAGCAGACAGCTGAGCTTTGCCTGAACCGCATTTGAATGCATCACGAGCACCTTGAGGACCTTCACACTAATGAGCTGTTGGGCCTGATTGAACACACCAAGAGCAACTCAACTTGCTGCACCAGTGACGAAACAAGGACATAAAAAAAAGCACACAGTCTTAACATCTTCAAAACTCAAACTGGCAGATGAAGTTGAGCCTAACAAAACATTGTGGAAGCTTAATATGGTGAAGCAGACACATCAAACGGCCGTGGCGTGCTGCCAGTCCTGTTGTGCGCAGCGCATATATGTGCTCGTATATCCTGAGAACGATCATACAGCTGGCTGGAGTGATGATGATTTAAAAGGCTCGGTGAAAGGAGACAGCTTGTCTGAAAGCCTCTGCAGTCTAACAGTCTAATGCCACAAGAGTCACCTTCAAATCTCCCTTTGACGGACGGCTTGATGGCTCTCATACCAACGGTAATTATGATTCACCAGGAAACAAACCTCCATCTTGACAAGACAGAGGCCGCGTCGGCCTCTGCCACTGATGTGTCACTGTGACGCTTTAATACTCCATAATTACGTAGTTGTCTTGATGCCTGATGGCCTAAACGGGTCCGGGTTGGCAATGCAGCGCCACGCAATGCTATAAGAGCTTTGTTTTGCCACAAACCATCCACGGTGAGGTCTTAAGAGGCGATGAATATGTAAAAGTGAGAGGCTCATCACGAAAACATGCAATTGGCTTGTCAGACATGCGCCTATGGCAGTGATTCTCAAAGTGGGCAGCAAGCGAATACAGGGAGAGGACATCCCACCATCACGCAAAACTGACAACGCATCTTCATCAGACAACACATCAAAATTGCGCCTCAAAGTATTAGCGTATGACAGCATGAAGTCAAACAAGTTAAAGCGCCATCTAGAAACAACACACTGAAGCCTGTTGAGTTCTTCCAAAAGCACCTTTTACCAACGCGGGCGGCCAAATGCTTAAATGGCGCCAGATAAAGTGGCATAGAGAGTTGTCAAGTGTAAACAGCCACACAGCATCGCTGAGGAATTACTGTTCAGGCCTCCACTACGACTGATGACGCACCAGCCAGTACGTTAAAAACTACCCGTCTGTCCAACAATGCTGTTTATTTATAACGCGTCAAAAGACATCGAGGAGCAGCTTCACGACAATATACGGGAGATATTCGATATTGATATTTTTAACTTTAAGCTTGACACACTGACGCTGCCATTCTGTTTGTGATGGCAAAAAATACACATATTTGACTGCAGAGGATGTTACACACACACACAACTTTTGAAAAACCACGATTCAGTGAGGGAGCGATGTCCAAATAGCATTTTTTCAAAAATGAATGAATAAATGATTGCGATTTCATGGTTGGATACGGCCTATTATTAGTCAAAGAAAATGTAAGCATCTGTGTGTGAACGTTGAATGTACTGTATTCTACATTGGCCGCTAGGTGTCAGTAATTGTTTGGTGAGACAGGCACTTGGCTCGTCACTCAGGTTCCCGAGGGAACACATTTACTGTGACACTGCTCAAGCAGGAGTTTTATTTACGTCTTACATGGCTTATTTCCTCTTATTTTGTCGACTATATTGGGTAATACGAGGGTAAAGCCGTTTAAAGCCATCATTGGAAGTACACTGTCCAGACCATAACGATAAGAAACTGCTAACGTGGGAGTCTATGTTATCTTATCTATGTCTAATGCGTCTTATTTTCTCTGATTACATCCACTATATTGGGTAATACAACACAATCATCTACTTGAGGTCTTTCTGTCAGGATTTAGGATGCACCACAGACCAGAAACAGCACTCACGCCTCAGACAAAGGCCTCGTTTCAGTATTAGTTTCATTAGACCTTACAGCATTAATCACCAAATCCCAATACGGAGATTAGAGCATTCCCTTGGCATTAAAGGAACTGCATTAAAATGGTTTCAGTCCTATTTGTCAGATTGCCTGCAATTTGTATCCATTAGTAATAAAGAATCCAGACACAGGAAGGTCAGTCAAGGCATCCCACAGGGTTCTGTGCTAGGGCCTGTATTGTTCTGTACTGCACTGCTATGCAAATGACACATGACTGTACTTATAAATGAAACCTAACTAAGCTGTCCAAACTCCAGGCGCGTCTTAACGACATAAAGAGCTGGATGACCTCAAACTTTTTAATATTAAACTCAGATAAGACTGAAATCATAGTCGTTGGTTGCCAGCACCTCAGAGACAAGATTGCAAATGATTTTACTACCCTAGATGGTCTTGCACTCATCCCCCACAGTACTACAGTCAGAAACCTTGGTGTCATCTTCGATCAGGACCTTTCCTTTAGTTCCCAAATACGACAAGTGTCAAAAACAGCATTTTTCCATTTACAAAACATAAAGAAAAGAAAATAAATCCTGCCACCGCCAGATGCAGAAAATGTGTTCAAGCTTTTGTGACCTCCAGGTTGGATTCTTGTAACTCTCTGTTAATAGGTTGCCCTAAGAAATCTTTAAAGACTCTTCAGTTAGTCCAAAACACTCCCGCACGGAACCAGAAGAAGAGCTCACATCTCACCCGTATTAGCCTCACTGCACTGGTTACCTGTCAAATTTAGAATTGAGTTTAAAATTCTCCCTCTTGCATATAAAGCACTACACGGTCAGACACCAGTATATCTTAAAGAGCTCCTAGAACCCAAGCAACCCAGGAGAATACTCCACTCCCAGAATTTACAATTACTTGCCACTCATAGAATTTTTAGAAGTAGAATGGGAGGCAGAGCATTTAGTTATCAGGCTCCTCTGTTGTAGAACCATCTTCCCTATTCAATCCGGGGAGCATACAGCCCCTCTCTATTCAAAAGTCAACTCAAAGCCGACCTCTTTGCTTAAGCATATAGTTAGAACTGACCCTGATACGCTGATATGTATCAGAGACACTCCTCTATGTTCCTTGAACTAAGACGAAGACTTCTGACTCGATCTACCATCTACCCCTCTACTCTATTTTTAAATCATAACCCAACCAGTCGGGACAGACGGCTGCCTCAAAGAGCCTGGGTTCTGTTCAAGGTTTCTTCCCCAGAGGGAGTTTTTCCTTGCTTCCGTCGTCAAGTTTTTGCTCAGGGTTTCAGTTGGCTCTCTGTTTTCATTTATGAATGTGACCTGAATGAGTAAAGTGTCATGAGATAACTGCTGTTGTTATTTGGCACTGAATGAATACATTTTATTGAATTGAATGAATACAAATACAAAGGTGACTATAGGGGTGTTATTTCATGTCTTGAGGGCTCTAATAATGTTAAAAACTGTATTTAAAACATGGTTTTAGAACAGCTTTTCTATGCAATAACGATAAAAATATTACATTTAATATTGAATCCTACTTCACAGAAATTCCCTTATTGCGGGCCGGGCATGGAACCAATTAACCGCGATAAACGAGGGATTACTGTTTTGTTTTTTTGTTTTTTAATGTGCCAATCTTATCTGACATATTTACGTATGTGCCAAGGGGGGGCCCGGGAAAAAAAGTTTGGGAACCACTGTTTATGGAATCACTTAACAAGATGGCAAACATGTCAGCTGTCACGGTAAAAAAAATTGTTTACCAGGAAAGCACGACTTGGCAGCAGGTCATGTCACGTACATTTATAATAAAGTCTTGACAGACAGATGACACCCTGAGGGGCCATCCAACAGTGTGTCATCCGCGTAAGCGTGAAGGCTCCTTCTATTTTATTCAACCGTGTTGCAAATCAACAAATTCTGGAGTCAAAAGTGGCGCAATTACCTCGAGAAACCTGCACATTTCCATTTTAGGGCAGAATTACAGCATCCCACCGATGTTCTCTCTGGTCAGCCGTTTCTACTGCAAATAAATCAGCGCGGTGATTAATTGCAGGTGGTTTCTTACATTGTGGACAATAGCAGCTCTCAGGAATGAATCAACGCTGGGTTAACAAAAGGGAATTGGAGAGTTAAGACGGAGCTACAGAAGCTCGCTGTCAAAAAGGAAAAGAAGCTTTCTTAAAGTATCTCTTAAGGAGTAAAGGGAGGGGTGTCCAAGGTGCGGCCGGGGGGGCCATACGAGGTTTGCGGCTGTTTTTTTTTTATTCCCACGTGGCACATTCTAAAAATATAATTTAACCAGGAAACTAAAAAAAAAAAAACAACAGCAAAAATGGAAAAATTACAAGAATATAGTGAAAATATGAAAAGAAAAAAATTGTAATCTAACCAGAAAAACTTGTAATTTTACAAGAAGAAAAACGCAATATTATCAATCTTGTGAGGAAAAATAACGCCCAAAGTCAGCTGGGATAGGCTCCAGCATGCCCCCACAACCCTAAAAAGAGGAGAAGCGGTATAGGAAATGGATGGATGGATGGAAAATAACATTTTAGTAGCATAAAGCTGAAATATTAAAGAAAAAAGATTTTTTTTAGAAGTCGTAATATGATGAGAAACAAACAAAACAACTAATAGAGTTGTTTTTAAATAGGTTGCAGAGAAAGTTAAATAAATTAAATAAAATATGGGAATAAACTCATAATTACGAGAAGAAGATTTATAGGTAGAAAGTTTAAATAGCTGGAAAATAACAAAAAACATAAAAAATCGAAAAAAAAAATAGCTGTAATTTTATGATAATAAAGTAAAAATAGTAAGACAAAAAAGTCATTTTATAACAAGAAAAAAATGATCAATTTTACGAGAATAAACTCGCAATATTAGGAGTAAAAACAAAGCAATTTTAGTATCATGGAGTTGAAATATTGAAGAAAAAATATATTACTTTTTTTGTAAGTGAATTTTATAATATTATGAGAAACAAACAAAACAAAATAAATGTAATTTTTCCAAAAAATACATAAAATACAGAAAAACTAAAGAAAAAAAACAACAACAGCAAAAATGGGAAAATCAGCAGTAATTTTACAAGAATAAAGTCGGAATATTAAGAGAAAAAAAGCTGTAATCTAACAAGAAAATGACACAAATTTACGAGAATAGCGTCGTATTATGAGGAAAGATCATGTCATTTTAGCAGCATAAAGTTGAAATATTAAAGAAAAAAAGACGTTTTTGTTAAGTCATAATATTATGAGTGTCATGCTCTGTACTGCCGCTCTGCTGCCGCCTGTCTGTCGGGAGCGACACACCTGTAACCAATCACGGCCTGGACTACTTTGGCATGCTGGCGTGCCTGAGCTAGTTGCAAGATTGTACCCTTGCTTACCTGCTCACTGACTCCGGTCTAGCTTATCTCGTTGTTCCCTGCTTTCTGGTCTCCCAATTGTCAGTCCGCGGTTCCCTGCTTGGCGTTCTCCAGCAGTGCTCACTTTGAGTTATTTTTTCTCTAGTCATTGCTTCCTGCCTGGTTCTCGGCAGCGCCTTTAGTTCTTTGTGTTTTTGTATCTCCTGCTAGTTTTTCTCCAGCGTCTTTATTGGCTTTTTTGGCTTCTGCCGTATTTTAGTTTTGTTTTCTATTATATCTTTTTGTATGGCTTTTTCCTCCTGTGGAGTGATTTTTTGTAATAAAAACCTTTCTTTGTACTTTTTGGCGTCTCCTTCTTTGCATCTTGGGATCCGTTCATGACAATGAGAAACAAACAAACGACTAAGCTGTAATTTTTGGGAAATTCGGTTCCAGATAAAGTTACAATGTTCTGAGAAGAAAATATGAAGAGAAAAAAAAAGAAAAAAGGCGCATTTATGAGAATAAACACATACTATTATGAGGAAAATAATGTCATTTAGTAGCATAGAGCTGAAAATGTTTGATGTTATTTTTTTTTTATATATAACCGGTAATATGACGAGAAACAAAACAAAATACATTTGGCGTTTTTGAAAAATTAAGTTGGGGAAAATGTGATATTCTTATGGGAATGAAGTCATAATATAACAAAAAAAAATTGCAAACATTTGTTAAGAATAAAGTTATAAATATTTGGAAATTAACTTAAAATTTACAAAATTAACAAAAATTAGGAAAAAAGAGCAAAGACCAAAGGTCATACTAATAATTCACCTTTTTAATATTCAATATCAATAAAACAATCACACTTATGGGCGTTGTAGGGACTCCAATTAACCTAACATGCATGTTTTTGGACTGTGGGAGGAACCCAAAGTACCCGATGCCCACCCACGCTGGTCAAATTCATGTCATAACCAGACCACCTTGACTTATTTTAATGATTTATGACAAGTTCTTTGCTCCCAAATGATGCACCATTAAACTGATATGAACGAGACGGACACACCCAAAAAAAGGCTCTCATGCCATGAGCTTTATATCATTAAAATGAGGCTGGAAAAGCCATCTGTCTTCATTCTGCTCAATATTTCACAGTGACAAATGGAGTGAGGACTGAATCCACACCACCTTTTTTTTTTTTTGTTGATTGATCGCTCAACCTAGATTTTGGATGTAAAAGTGATACACAAGTTGGTGTGAAGGACTGAAGGAAATTATTAATTTTAATGTTGTCAAATGTCTGCCGTTTTATGCAGATCTATTAAAGTCAAGTATGTAAGCATCACATCCAATTAGATAGCAATAAAAGGCGTATGGTGCTGTAATATTTAACTACTAGGGCAGAGGAAGAAGGCAAAATGTAATTAGCGTAAAGATTTAATTGTACTGTCCAGCACAGTACAAGCATAAAGTGCTCAGGAACCCTAACCCACAACATGATGGTGTTTATGGAATAAATGCCAATCAGAATAGATTCTTCACACTGCGTAAAATACCATAACACTCATTTCATGCCGTCCATCGGCAGGCGATGCATTATTTATTCTATTTTCCCGCAAGTGGTGCACACATAGAAAGAGAAGGTGTTTTCATGTCATAAACAATAAATATATCAGTTCATTTTTTTAGGCGTCTACACCTTGAAACTTTCCCCAAAATGCTCAAGAGTGAGAAGATTCTCCACAAGCAAGGATGCCCTGATTTATTCTGTCTTATTTTTTTTTTCATAAATAATCCCAGACTCTTTCCTGAAATCAAACATTTTGATGGATTGTGCAGTGTTACCCTCTGCTGGGCCGAGGCCATTTGAATAAATGTAGATTTGAGGTACAGTGAAAGAACGGGCCAACGTGTCAAAATGATACACAGCTGCATGCAAATCTACTCAAGGAAAGCCGGAGTATCTACATGGAATGTCGTTACGGGAGTTCACACACTTGCTTGGCGCCGAATCCAAATGGATTATGATGTTAATTGGAAATATTCAGGTTCCCGTCACACCTTGTTAGAAACTTTTGCATGTGCCTTCATCAGTAATTCAATGAAAGTCATTTTGAAGAGGATGTTAAACGGGCGGGTCGTGATTGGGGAACAAAAGAACAATTTGTGCTCCCGGTGAGAAACAATCAGCTCAGACTGTACAAGATATTTTTGTCGAGGCGACAAAATTAACACATGTAGTACATCTTAGAATGGCACACGGAGAAGGCGAAGACCTTTGCCAAGTCCCAGGCTTATGGAAAACCACCTCCTCCATAGGTCTGAATTTTATTAAGTCTGGTGCGTCACTCACTGAGAAAATGTTAAATTTACTGCTTGTTTTTTTTTTATTCAGCCAACACAGCATCCTTACACTTTACAGGAAAAGTGCACTTTTTTTGGAATTATCACCCACAATCCTTATGTGAAACATGAACACGTTTTTCCCATTTCTGTGCATTGTAAAGAGAGAAAAAGAGCTAACACGAGGGCGCTAACAATGCACGGAATGGTACACAGCTATTTCGGCTATAAAGCCCTCTACAAAAAACTCCAACAACATTTTATCATTTTATATCCATGCTGTGACCATGTAGTAACAGGCACATTTATGATAACATGTAATACTGTAGTATTTAGTACTTTAGTACTAGTATTTTGCCCTATTTTAAGCATTCTTGGGCGCATTGATTTCAAAGAGCCCACAGAAACAAACACTAGTGATGTGACGATCCATACTGAAATATTGATACTTCCGATACCAGCTTTTCATGCTCTAAAATCCTTCCATCCATCCATTTTCTATACCGCTTCTTCCTCATTAGGGTCGCGGGGGCATGCTGGAGCCTATCCCAGCTGACTTCGGGCGACAGGCGGGGTACACCCTGGACTGGTCGGCTCTAAAATCGATTCTCTAATCAAAATATCGATGCTTTCGACACTTCAGTCATCTAAGCTAATGCTTGTCTGAAACCTTTGTCTGCTGAAATCAATCGTAAACAAAGCCGTGCATGAATTGTGAATAAAGTTGTCATTCTTACAGTAGTTGATAATCATTCATAATTTACTTTAATGGTTTTATTATTTAACTTACTTTCTTTTATTGTTTAAAATACCGCAGTTGGGATAGGCTCCAGAACCTTCAGAATGTTTTCGAGCCCGAATGTACGGAGGATGAGCTTCAGGTTTGAAGAAGCTGAGCGGGCAAGAAGACAGAGTGAAACGTCGGAGCAGATGGGGGCCTAGAGCGTCAGGACAAGCTTGACTTGTTGGTGTAAATGTGAAGCTTGCCAAGCCATGCCAACAGAAATGGCACACAGTGTTGCCATCGATGAAAAGGCTTTGTGTATCTGGCGAGGAGGACACTGATCCAAGAGACTGCATCACAACCAACGAAGAATAGATACCACTAACAAAACCTGCACTGGTAAAAACATAATTCCACCTCCCACTCCCCAAAATCAACTGGAAAAGACACCTCAGCCCAGCTCGACAACATGGACAACTGTCCATCGAGTAAGTCACCATGATTGTGATACATGGAGCACATTGATATCACAGCTATATACATAGTCCATCTAGCCGTGTACAAACAAAACATGGAATGTGGGCTAAGGGCTAACACTTTACAGATAATTTGGATGTCTATTCGTAGTTGTCCATATGCTTGTTCTTGCTTCGCAGTCAGTACAGATTGGAGTCCTATCACATTGTTTTGGAGTGGGCCCGTTACCGCTCGGTAGTGGCGTGAGGCGTTGTGAGCGAGTCACTGTGTCACTACGCCAGAAAAGTAGTTCTCTGATGTTAGCGCCTACAACAACAATGTCCCTGTAG
The DNA here is from genome assembly GCF_027744805.1 of Dunckerocampus dactyliophorus. Lineage (NCBI taxonomy): Eukaryota > Metazoa > Chordata > Actinopteri > Syngnathiformes > Syngnathidae > Dunckerocampus > Dunckerocampus dactyliophorus. Next base: position 15,656,869 of record NC_072830.1, on the reverse strand, counting down.
CTTAGTCAATGTACAGGTCAGTTACGCAAATGGGACATTGTTGGTGTTTCTTGGGGGGGGTGGGGTTTAGAGTGCTTTATAGTCAAAATACTCGAGGCGTGTCCGATTGTGTGCATCGTTAGCTCCCTCGTGCGAGGTGTTCATGTGTTCATGTTTCACATAAGGATTGTGGGTGATGGGCAAAACTCTCCAAAAAGTGCAGTTTTCCTTTAATGTGGGAATCAGTTTGGTGGAACCATGCATGCCGTAATTATAGCCGGTGTGTTTATTTGCCTAAATTGCAAAGAGGCAATGATTGGAGAGAGGCTGTCATTTTCTGAAATGTAAAAACTCATTATATACAGGGTTATTTAAAAAGAATCAACCGATTTCATGACGCATTGCTTCAGTTCTCAAGCACAGTCATAGAATGAGTCAGTGACCATTTTGAAAGAGGAGTTTTCAATGGCTGCCACATCGTTACAGTACAAACCCTGTCTCACTCCCCCATTGTCACCTGATGGTAGGCCTGTCACGATAACAAATTTTGCTGGTCAATAATTGTGCTACAAATTATCGTCGATAATTGATAATACCGACATTTTTAAAACCATTTTTTCATTGTCATGAGAGGTGTAATTCAGATTTGAACCACTAGATGGTACTCAAGTATTGTGTACCTGTGTGAGCCACATTAGCTTGACACAGAAGTTGTGACTGCGAAGCACGCTGGACATCGTGAGTCCATTGTTTTCAGCAGGTTTTTGAAGCCGTTTTTTCCGCTCAGCCCTAATATGGACCATGTCTTTGTTTTGTCATTTCATGTCTCATGGCTCTCATGTCTAACATTTCAGTGTTGGCTTTACAACCATATTGAATCTTTGCATTTCTTTTGCAATGTAGCGAGCGCGCACCATATTGCGCTGTTTCGTTTTATATTTACTCCGCCAATCAAAGGCGTCAATAAGCGTTGACTAAGAAATCCGTTTTATTTTTTTCCCAAATTTTGTTTTTTCCATTTTAATTTTTTAGAAATCTGTTTTTTACCTTGTCCACTTATTATACCAGCATAGAGTGTGTGCTATTTGGGTGAGTGAATAAAATTCAAAAATCCTTACATTTATTGATGCAATACATCATTGGCCCATTTTGTCCAGTAATTGAGAAATGGATGTAGCTTAGCTAACTTTTCTAATGGGATGTCAGCCTCAGCACATATTGATACTAAATCTTAAACAAACTGTAATGCCCGTGCTTATTTTGTTTACACAATTAGGCAAATGTGATAAAGAGCGCTCTTATTTTGAGAGGACCGTGTTGTATGTGTTGAGAATGGCAATTGACGGTTGATATACGCTGGGTGCGAGAATAAACGTGCCTCTCATCTTTTTTCACTCAGAACCTGCACGTCGTCAGTGGGCAATGTAAAATGGTCCTTACATTAAAGCGGTAAAACACAACACGGTGAAAATACACTCATCCAGTCGCGCACACACGCACACACACAGCTGCACTAGCTAAACTAAGCAAACCCTGCTAGCTTCCATTCACGCTCCATAACAGAGGAGTTTCCAAGATTTTTCGCCGCCATTTCCACATGTTTAGTAGTGTTTGTGCGGTCCCTATTATAAGCAACCACGGTTAGAGAAGCACTTCCTGTACGAGCTCCCTACACCATGACACAGCAATCCAGGCACAGTGAGAAGGAACTACCACTGCAGCTACGGAGCCGAATATCCAACGTCCAACGTGAAAGTAACTTCACCACGGTACACCGCGGACATGTCTGCATGGTGGTGTTGTGTTTTCTCCTTCTTGCGGTTGGCGTGAGTCGAGTGGCAACCAAAGCTTTGAGGCGCATTACTGCCCCTACCATGTTGGAGTGTGGCTCAGAGTTACAAACGTGATACGGCAACGGATCAGCCCGATCTTGTGGCGGAAGCCGATGTTATCCGATCTTCACAAATACAGCGGATCGGCAGCCGATGCCGATCCTGGAGATCGGATCGGGACCTCCGTACTCATTACATTTCTTTGATGAGTACAGTCATGGAAAATATTATCAGACCACCCTTGTTTCTTCAGTTTATTGATCCATTTTGATGTGTGGTACCAACTAAAGGTACATTTGTTTGGACAAATATAATGATGATAACAAATATAACTCATAAGAGTTGAATTTAAGAGCTGATATCTAGTAACCTCCATGGTTTTCCTGATAATACCCAAAATCACTTAAGTTCTTCCATGAATAGCTATAGCATTGTACTCCCAAAAAAATTAACTCTTTTTGTTGTCATTGTTGTATTTGTCCAAACAAAGGTACCTTTAGTTGTATCAGGCATTAAAATGAACAAGAAACTGAAGAAACAAGTGTGGTATAATGTATTTTTTTCCATGATTGTATATTGTGCAACACAGCAGCACCAGAACCAATGTTGTAATAGCAGTAAGGGTAAATGTATCACGCATGAGTTCCACACCAACAGCTGAGTAGTGCAACATTTTAAAGCGCATGCAGCGGTAGATCAAGCTGCTGATACCTCAAAGAGGCGCTGCTGCCATCTTGTGCAGTTACATGTGGAGGTTGCCTACAACCGCAGCTTATAGTGTAAATGTTTTTTTTAACTGAAAAGAAGGGGTGGAATGGAGGATGAACACCCACACCCTTACCCTGAGGGATGGGGATACGGAAACGTTTTCCATGAATGCAGTCTGACAAGTTGACTGATATTTCACAGACAACAATCCATAATTCCTCAGGTGAAGCCTATTCATTCAGTCACACACAATGGCCCTGCGATACCCCCATGCCCGTTCAAGCATAGCCATACACTAACAAAACCATTTACATCGCCAGAGCAGCCTATTTACAATATCCAATAAAGCCCAAAATTGATGGATGCCATCTTAGTACACATGGACAACAAGTACTGCCTCTTCGCAATAACAATATTCTTCAGATTCAGGAGGTCTGGACAAGCTATTTACTGAATGACATACCTTCAAGCCTGAAAGATCCCAAAATTTGGGTTGGAAAAATATGCCTTAGATGTCAAGCAAATTTTGAACATTAAACTATTTTTCGCGGCATCAGTGCACCTCATCAGACCAATGTAACCAATGTTACTACAGCTCGACCCTGAAACAAATGAATTACGTTTTACATTATTTCTTATGGGAAATTATTTATTTATTAGTTATTATTGTTATTAATACAAGCAACCTATTAAACCTAACTAAATAACAACTGCAACATCCAATCAGACACCATTATAATGCTGTTTTTTGTTTTTTTTTCCAAACCTCCACCCAAAAAGCCATCCATACATCCATCCATCCTTGTCCTCCAATCAAATGCTTTGCTCGGACAAAATGCATGATGGAAAATTTAAAAAATATATATTTTAAACTTGTATTGGTACTTGTATTGTATATTTCCTACCTACCTTTTGAGTGTTAAGTTGCTGCGTGATGAGTTTAGCGTTCTTTGTAAGATGACACCGTGAGTCAGACGTGCGGCTTATAGTCCGGTGCAGCTTATATATGTAAAAATCTGTTTTTTTCTCCAAATGTAGTGGGTGCGGCTTAAACGCCGGTGCGTCTTATCCCATCCTATTACATAAGATCCATGCATCGATGCCTTTTTTCGCTCTGACTGAGCAAATCCAGGTCATTCCACCACATTCATTCACCTGCTCTGTCTGTCCTAAAATGAACTTTGACTGTGTTTCCAAGCTATCTGTCTTGGTATTTGTCTTTAATAACGTGAAAGCCATTACGAACATTAGCAGCAAGAGTGTTTGGAGTCCCATGACTTGGGATGTCCGATATTCGCTTTTTTGCCGATAACAGAAATGCGATATTGTCCAACACTTTTTGATTCCAATATCAACCGATACTAATTTGTGTAACGTCACATATCTCCTGTCGTGGACGGACTGCACTGGACAGAACTGGACTTATTACCGTATTTGTTCTGTATTTATTTATTCTTATTCTATTTTCTCATTTTTCTTATCTCTTATGTCTTGCCTTAGTTGTTTTATTTTGTGATCAAGTTCATTATAAATTTTTGCAGCACTGCTGGAAATGTGAATTTCTCTTGGAGATTAATAAAGTATATATCTATCTATCTATCTGTCTATCTATCTGTCTATCTATCTATCTATCTATCTATCTATCTATCTATCTACTTTTTTTTCCCCGATATCACCCAACTTTAAATTACCAACATCGCATACCTCATGGAATTAACACTGCCGCCCGAGTGGCTGCCTTTCAAGCAGCTTTGTTTGTTTATTCAAGCACATTTTTAAGTGTTATGAGAGTGATATCCCTCATCGGTGTGATTCCCTGTCTACCCATTGATATCCAGGCGGCAGAGCCGGGGCTAAGATGAAAGTCAAGCGGCTAGCAAAGAAATAGAGAGTCAAGCCATTGGTACCTTCTATTATCATGGGAAACGTGAATTCCGAGCAAGATGGATGAGCTGGCAAGAAAATCAAGACCTTGAGGGAGTGCGGCTTATTTGTGCGTCACTGAATGGCTAACAGCTAGCGTCACAGATGCTCACGTGGAGCTAGCCGACTTCAGGGCAGTCAGAGCAGGACAGGAACACAAGAGCCTGCGGAAAGCTCAAAGAAGGTGGGCTTACACTGTATGTGAACAAACTGTGGTGTCATCCTGGCCATGTGAACATTAAAATATCCATCTCAACAGAATATTTTTTAAAACGTTTTACATTATCGGGAAAAAAAACAATTTTTTATGCCAATATCAGGCCGATAATATCGGTGATCGGTGATTGGACATCCCTACCCCATGACATATTGCACATGTACTTGTGCTAATGTGGAGATACAGCAGCTTCTCCCGAACAGGAAGGATCTCAGGAAGGCTAAACAAACTGACAAAAACCTATTCAGTTGGCTACTAACAAGATGAAAAACGTCTTTGTAAAGCCATCATGCTCTCATTGGATTTGCTGTGGAAACAACATGACACATGAGAAATGTGTCAAAGATAAATGCGGGCCACTATTCCGATTAGAACTGGCGGCACATTTTTCGTTATAGCTGGGAATTTCAAGGCACACAGACCAAGAGGGCGCAATTTGCAGAACTTAAAATACACACAGTCAACTGGCAGTAGCAATCAGTGAGTGTGGATTCAGTGAACGCACCGACAGCTTCCACAAGAGACTGACTTTATGAAACGGACACAGAAGCTTACAGGAAAAAAATCTATACAGCAGGTAACATTACCAGAGCCGAGCAAAGTTCACTTCCTGCACTCAAGAGTTGAGCTGATACAGTCTAGTGCTTACTTGCACATAGCATCATCACAGGCAAAATATGAACAGTGTGATACACAGCAATCCCTGGTTTATCACGGTTTATTGGTTCCAGACCCGACTGTGATAAGTGAATTTGCATTAAGTAGGATTCCTTATTTCTAAATGGAATAGTTTTGTAGTTTGAGCATAGAAAACCTTCTAAATATGTTTTTTTAACATCATTAGAGTCCTCTAGACATGAAATATCACCCCAATAGTCACCTTTACACGTGTATTACCCAACACAGTAAATATAATAACAGAAAATATAAGACATTTAAGACTTAAATAAGACTTGCATGTGTCGCTGTAAATGTGTTCTCAAGGGGAATTAGGTGTGGCGGAGGGTTCAGACTTGAGTTTCACCTTGGCGTGGGTAGCCCATGTTTTTAGTCTGGATTTTTTTCTTCCGGATTATTATTGTGCCTGCTGAGAGATAATAATTCAAACCTGCAATAAAAGCCAGTTGTTCCGGAGATCAAGTCTGGGGATTGTGTGCCTCACCGAACATTGCAGTAACATTGCTAGTGACCAGTGTGGAATACTACATACAGTATCATCAACATCTTTGAATGTGTCTTCTGAATGCCTTTTATTTGTATGTTAGTTAATTTTGCCATTTTTATGCTTGAAAATGCTTAATGTAGTCAAAAAATATGTAACATTTGCTGCAACATGCATATTCTTTGACTAAAGATTCAGGTTAAGTTCTACTGCTGTTAAAAGTTTTACCAGTGAGACTTCTTTGTTCAATATGCTATCTGGCTTCCAGCAAGAAATAACACTAAAGAAACACAAACAAAACATTTTAGTCAAATGTATTCAAGCCCATAACTCATTAAGCAGGACAGAACAAAAAAAGCACCCCAGAGATGAAGAAAGAGTCATAAAGAGGAAAGTAGATAGGAACAAAAGTAAACATTCAAGTTGGGATTTAGGGACCGTATTAGGCTCGAATTATTTGCCAAACCACAAGCCTAATTCCAGAATTTTCTATGAACAAAGAGACTGATAAAAAAAACACACACACACACACACCATAGATGCATTGGTTTCTTGTTAGTATGTCCCTAAAGCAGAGCTTCTCAAATAGGGGGGGGGCACCTGGGCTGCGGGCGTGGTGAGGTATCGGGGGTGGGGGGCGGAGGGGGGGTGAGAAGGAGACTGTGTATACTGTACTACACAGTCGTCCTTTGCAATATCGCGGTTCGATTATCGCTCCCTCACTGCATCGCATTTTTTCATAAATTAATTAATAAATGATGGCTGTTTCGTGGTAGACTGTGGTCTATTATTAGTCAAAACATATTGAAATACAAGTCATCGCCGATAAACGATATCATTTTGAGACCATTTTTCATGAATGCAAAGATAATGGCATAATAATGCTAGTACACCGTATCAAAAGCAATAAACTTTCATTTCTCAGGCGTATTTAACACTGAATTAGACTGTCAAGAGTTTTTAAATAAAATAAACAAACAAACACAATAAACTAATAAAGCAGACTCTGTCTCTTTTAGAAAAAATTGCACTTAAAGGGATCATTTTTGGACATGAAGTGGTACGACATGCCCCATCAGCAGTGCAGTCCATCAACAGCGACGGGACCGCACCTCCAGCGGGAGTTTTTTTCCCCACTGAAAACTGAACATAATGGTTGTGTTCGAGGTGCGCATGAAAGGTGGTCGTATTCCCCTTTTTCGTCGCCGCTGCTTTCCAGCAAATGCCACACATATCGGCTCGTCATGGTTCATGCGCGTACCTTGTTCATTCTGTTTAAAACGGAAATATTCCCACCCTGGGGCTTTGGCATTCGCCTTAGAAACCATCGCTTTCGTACCTTCATTCACATTTGGGTTTGCTCACTTGCAGGCTGCAGCACTCTCTTTGTGTGCACTCGCGAGCAACCCCGCCCACTGCGACAAAGAGACTGAATGACTGACAGGAGGGTTCACTCCCTCCGTTCATTCCGCTACAGAACCAACACGGCCAGGTGTTGAGACGGATACACAGAGTGAACCCTCTTGTCATCCAGCCTGTTTGGTACCAAGAGAGGAGGAAAGCAAACACACATTCACATGTCAATATATCGAGGCCGGAAAAATGAGCGAGTTTGTTTTTATTTATTGTGTATAATTATGTATAATTCTGGTCACTAGGCGGCAGTAATGACACAAAACATTAATGAGACAGCCATGGCACGTCCGACATGATCGAGTGAAAAAAGTTCTCCTCCTATTCCGTGTGGAAGTGGTATGTTTTGGGCTTCTTAACTTTAGAAGAAATAAATTAGAGACAAACTGGTTAGCTCGCTATCTCGCTAGCTTGTTAGCTCGCTAGCTTGCTAGTCCCTATGCCATAAGAGTGTCAATACAAATAATACAAACTTATTTAGAAAGGCATAAAAAGGTTTTCTATGCTCTAACTACAAAAAAATTCATTTATTAACATTGAGTCCTATATCATGGAAATTTCATTTACCGCTATAAATGAGGGACTTAACTTTTTCAAGGTTGGCCAGGTTTGTTAGTGTACTTATTCATGCTTGAACAATGCCGGTGCCAGCGACTCATACAGTGGTTTGTACAGATAAATGAATACTACAAGTTTTGAATAGTATTTCTGTGTGAAATTTGAAAAAATAATAATAAAAGAAAATAATTGAGAACCACTGCCCTAAAACGAGGTGACTTTTGTTGGTCATGGCACCAGTAATTGCTCACGACATGTACTACAGTTGACGGTTATGCAGCATCTTGTTACATACAAAACACGCTGCTATTTGGGAGCCAATATATCAGGGTCATATTTCCTCCCAAATACATTTAGCTGTCATCTCCGATGTAAACAATGTGACTTTGACTTTCCCCTTCCATTAGCTCTATTGCCTCCCGTGTCTCTGCGCAGTGCAATGACTCAAGCATGTGAAATAATCAATAGGCTCCTGGTCAGGCCCAGTGAGCCGTCGTGCTCGGTGCGCGCAGTCCTGATCAGTCTTGACAAAGACAGATAGTAGCAGCACGTCCCAGCGTAATTAAGATGGTCTGTCGTCATGCAGAGAAACTCAAGAGCATGATGTCGTCTCTTGAGACAGGCGCCGCTCCAAGCTGCGAGATGTAAGCGGCGACAAAATTTTATGATGACACGTCCCCGGATCAGTCGTACAGTTTTTTGGGCAGTAAAAACTGCAAAAGTAGACATTAAACGTCACGAGGCTAGTCAGCTTCCATCTTGTTATCGGAAGAAAAGCAGTTTGGACGTTAGGACAACTTGGTATTCAACATCAATTAAAGTTGAGGACGGGACAAGGCAAGACAAAGCAGTTTAGCTGTGCGTCTGTATCGCTTTACAAGGTCAACAGTGACAAGGGAAATGGTCATGACGACGATAGCACTAACAAGGGTATCATACGACTTCCAATTTCAGTTGAAAACTGTTACCTGTTACTTTTGATAGTAAAAGTTCGACCCTTAGACTGGATTACCGTTTTGAATATAGGATTTTTTTAATTAGTAAAAAAACGAATTAGTATTTTTTGAAGGGTGTAACGAATACATGCATATTTAAACTTTGGTTTCTGTCCGCCCAAGTTTTTCACTGGCTTAGTTTTCGCACAATATTTCACTTAAACAAGTCCGTCAGCCCTGTACTGTATCATTCCATGAAATCAAATGTCCAAACAAAGCAGCCTACATGATGCTGACTCACTGTCGCTACATTTTTTTTATTGAGCGCTAATGCTAAATAAGGCAAAGAAACATGAGAGTGCCAGCAATTTGGTAAAGAAGGTGAGAAACGTGATCAAATCCGATCTCACCAGGGTGCCAAGGCCACATCAACAATACAGTAAGTTCCAACATTTGTCATTTTTAACTGTTTCGAATTGTTTTCTGCATTATTTCATATGGGAAAAATGGCTTCATTTTTCCTACATTTATGTTTTCGTCTCAACTTTTGGATCTAATAAATGACTAAAACTGAGGTTCCACGGTATTCGTATTCAGATTACTGCGTGGTACCGATTTCCCACTCGGGACACGTTTCAAGTGAGGGACAGGAAGTGTACATTTGGCGATGCTATGAACCTCCATCAGCCTGGGTCGGGTGAGTTATTTTCATTTTTTATTTGAACATTTAATTTGTTGGAGAATTAGCTTCCAGCAAATTGCGATTGCATTGTCATGCTTCATTTTAAGAGTAATTATAAACAAAAGCTAAGTAGTTTCATGCTTTGCATTTTGTTCACTTAATGTACTAAAAATGAACTAGTTAGGATTTTTCAGGTAAACACTGTCTGGAAAAAAGATGTCGGATTATATTCACGGTCCAGAGACATATACTTGAACATGAAAGCCAACACGTGGCACCAAGCGACTTCTCCCACAACCAAGTTTTTCTTCCTTTCACACACACACACACACACACACACACACACACACACACACACACAAGTGACATGGAGAGATGCAACAGAGACCTGCACAATAAAGTGTATCAGAGGTTGGGCAAGTTAGAGTTATTATGCTAATTTTGGTCGACACATTTTATTGCAATCTACCAGTTGTTATTTCGCTTCCTTAATTGTCTTTTTTTGTTTTCTATCGTGTCGAAAACAATGACATTTTCCAAAAATGGTTTCCTATATTTACAGTCTCAAATCTCTGGCAATGCACTGCCTCCTGCTGCTTTGGGGTGGAAATACATAGTTTGAACAGCAATGATAAAAAACGTGGCCCCGGGGCTGTTTTTTAATGGCCCCTCAGCAAATTCTGAAAGCACAATCAAACAGGAAAACTAAAAAAAAAAAATAACCAACAGAAAATGTGGAAGAAAAGACTAGTAATTTTACGAGAACAATGTCAAAATATTCGGAGAATTAAAATGTTAATAACAAGAGATAAGAGACAAAAAGAGTTGTAATTTTACAACAATAAAGTCGTGATATGAGGGGAAAACTATTTTAGAAGCATAAAATTTAAATATTAAGAGAAAAATAGGCTCCAGCATACCCCTGCGACCTTCATGAGGAGAAGCGGCATAGAAAACGGATGGATTATTTTATCTTTACAAAAACCGTAATATCGTGGAAAAAAAAAAACAGAGATTAAATCTGGTTGGGATTAAATTAGGTTGGGAAAAATGTTCTAATATTGCGAGAAAAAAGATTTCCGAGAATAAAGTTGAAATATTTGTTTAAAAAAAAACAAATTTGTTTAATGCAAATATGAGCATATTAAATGTAATGCCATTTGAGTAGCATACAGTTGAAATACTGAAGAAAAAATACTTTTTTTAATATTATGTATTCTTGTAATATTATGAGAAACAAACAACTAAATAAAGTTGTAATTATTTTATTAGGTTGGGGAACAAGTTGCATTATTATGGGAATAAAGTCCAAATATTTTGGGATAAATGCATAATATTCCCAGAAAAAAGATTCATGACAATAAAGTTGTTAAAAAAATGTTCTTCATTCAAATATAAGCAAAATAGTGTGTTGTCAGTATGCCAAATACGCTTTGTCAACACAAAGCTTCAGATGGAGGCTGTTTTTTCTTCTTAAATATACTGTATTCAAATTCCGAGCAGATGTACCTGGGTTGGTTTGCAAAATATCATGTATCAAAGTAGTGCCCGCATTCTTTTGCGTTGTCAGTGTGCGTCCTTTGGTGTAAAAAGTTTGGGCACCCGCTGGTATAAATGATGCCTTTATTTCCCAAGACTTGATGATACATCTGGACATTCATTTGAGGACATCATTTTTGGTGCTGGGGGTTATCAGCATTTCCTAACAATGTGTCGTCGAATCACTAATGAAAATCTTCCCAGTTATAGCACTCGGTCTCGTCGCAACACGCTCGGCCCAAGATTTATTGTCAGGATATTGCTTTTACTGTATTGCATTTGCAATGTTTTATCTGGGATCATTGCTAGCCTTTTCCTCTTTTCCAGCCCGGCATCCCCCAGAGTACTGTTTAAATAAAATTAGAGAAACATTAGGGTGCTGGTGGGGCGATGCTGAAAAGGAATAGTAATGTGGAAAGACACAGCTATTCTAATGTTGTCCCTAAGTGTTGCCATATCCTGCTGTGTAAGGGAATAACATTTCATTCAGTCTGCATAAATGCATTTGGAAGCAGCACTCCAACCAGAGAGGGAGCGCCTACTTCCAGACTGGGGTGTTAAGGAAAAATATTACCTGTCCTTAAATTTCAGGCAAGATATAAATCAGGAAAGCTACTTGATTTTTATTCTTATCGGAAAGTGACAGGTGCGGCATATTATCTTCTTATTACCAGATGTAAAGGTTTATAGACAACGTTTTTTGGGGTTTTTTTTGTCTCACCTGCTGCTTGACAAGAACTGGGGGTACCTGCTGGTTATTTTATCCAGCCCAGATCTGCCCGAACAAGCCCAGATAGGTGCTGTGCCTCTCCTGTTGTCAGAGCTGCAACCAATCTCCTTTAGAGCCAGAAAAGCTTCTCACCACTGCATTAAGTGAATGCACCGCCATTACACCACAGTGGACACATCAGATGGAGCCGCTACGAATGGGGCCTTCATGCCGGCTGCCATCAAAACAAAGCCTTCAGCGCACCCACAGTGTCTTTAAATGTGACCAAAACAAAACAGGATTTAATGGAACTCTCCTGGCTGTCCTTCTTACTAAAGCAGACAATAAGCCCAAAACATCCTTCTTTTCACTCCAATTCAACCACTGGATTAGTGGGTACTTCATAACTTAAAAGTATTGATTAAAGATAGGCTCGTCTCTCGCAGACCGACTCTTTATTGATCAGAGAGAGTTGTTTTTTTAAGTCTTATTGCTGGGAGTTCTTCTTGGAGTCTCAGCAGTCGACAAAAAAAATGCCATCATTATAACTCCCAGACTGTGACTGGAACCTCCGAAGACTCAGCTCCAATAATAATGAACGCCAAGGTCGTAGCAAAACATCAAACCGACTACAACTGAGAGAAGTTCTCTGAATGGTCTGAACTAGGGATGTTCTGATCCACATTGTTTTTGCTTCCGATCTGATCCGATTTTTTTATAGTCTTGCCAAACCGGTCCGGTACCGATCCTTTTTATTTTTTGTCACAAACATGAATTTGTGGAACTGAATATGGTTATAAATAGCTCTTTCAAAGCATTAAAAATAATGCAACCAAAGTATTGCTGAGCTTAGTTTTTTTATTACACAACATGACCAACAATATTGTTTGGCTTTTGGAACAAAGAGTCAGGTCTCTAATCCAATAAAAGTCCATCCAATAAAAGATCAAATTGGAAAAAATGGGCGTGCAAAATACTTTTAGGGTAGGACCCATCATTCACATCAGTCAAAACATGTGTCATGAGTCGGAAAATAGGAAAAACACTTCCCTCATTTATCGTAGTTAATTTATTCCAGACTTGACCGTGATAAGTGAATTCTCACAAAATGGGATTACTTCTTCATATACAGTATGAATAATGTAGTTAGAGCATAGAAAACCTGTTCACGATCTTCTAAATACTGTTTTTAACATTATTAGAGCCCTCCAGACATGAAATAACACCCCTATAGTCACCTTTACACTCCTATTACCCAATATAGTAAGAGAAAATAAGACATTTAGGATATGTGGAGCTGAGTGGCTTGAGTTTTAGTTTGGCATGGGTTACGGTCTTTAGCACCAAAACTTCCTTTTTGTATTCACAAATGAATGAAAATCACACACGCATATTGAGTCAGTGGCTGACACAGCAGCTACAGTCTCCAAGCTAGACACTATCAGTCTCCTAATTAAACAACACTGCTGTCAAAAATATGACATTTCTCAATGCACACAGGTATCATGTCATTATAGTTGCACATTACTTACAGACACAGTCTCCAAGTTGGAAGCGTGTTAGAAAGTATTCTGTGGCAAAAAGTGGTATGCTTTGTATCATTCAATTTGTGCGCCTAATTGCATCACAACAAGCTCAAGTCAATGAGTTAGGTGTTGCCAAAAAAGCAACCACAACTTCACTTGAATTTAAAAGCAGCACATGTGAAATTGTACATATATTGTGATATATAAGTCGCACCTGACTGCAAGTCACAGGACCAGCTAAACTGTGAAAAAAAGTGCAACTTCTACTGTGGAAAATACGGTACCCGGACCCATATGTACTGAGTGGCAACCCCTCCTGCAAACTCCAGAAAGTGAATAAACGCTCCGGTGTTGTTTGAAAAGGGGAGCAGGGAAAATAGGTTGCGTGGTGCTGATTGTTCGCCAGACTGACCACCAAATTCGTTGGGGAAGTGTTTTGGCCCACTTGAGTGTACCCATCCCGTCGTCTGGATGAAAGTGTGCAATTTTGTTTGACACAAGTGCGAGCCAGAGATTGAGACACTTGGAATATTCCATGTGTTTAGAATAAGCAAAACCGCCCTCTGGCGCAATGAGAGACGTGTGATTGCAGCCACAGACTGAGACGCATCCATCCGTAAGCACAGGCAACCAAATTGAGGGTTGAGCTGCGCTGTTCATTCTTTATGTCTGGGAAAAATAGTAAAACGCATCCAAATGACAATAAGCCTGAATCCAATCCTGAAATACAAGTCTTGTGTGACAGACAAAGATTGGTTTGGTGTGTCACAAGTAACAGGAAGTAGTGACGTCAGGCAAGCTTCTTAAATGGCGGCTTGTGATTGCTCCATCAGCCATACTAATGTGCCCTCTATGCCCCTTTCAAAAGCCCGACCGTGGCATTTCCAGTTTTGCCAATTGTTAGCGTCGTAGCAAGCCCGTCCAATCGGGTGAGAGCAAGTGGGAAAACAATGTGCCATTCATGCAATATCAGCTCTTCTCCTCATTAAAACTGCAACGTTATGAATGGAGGCTTCTGTGCGGACCACCATTAACAGGGCCTGTCAACTGTTTCTCCTAATTGACTGTTTTCTAAATTTCAACACAGACAGTTTGTCATTCAGCTCGCAAAGCCCTGCCAAAGAAACTTCCCAAGGTTTAACCCTTTTTTTTGTTACTTTTCAATTATTTACTACATGATTCAGAGATGACTGCCGCACTTCTCTGACCTTGGAGGGCAGAGTTTGAGTCTTTCAAAAACGACATTACCCAGTCAAGGACTTGCTTTGTCCACATGGGCCCAATGGTGAATGCGTTTCTTTGCAAACCCTGCATGCTACCGTTACTTCCTAGAGCAGGGGTGTCAAACCTGTTTTCACCGGGGGCCACATTGCCATTTCGGTTACCCTCAGAGGTGTGAATGTGTGAAACCAGAGGTGTGAAAGGTGTGAAACAACATAAATGTGTCATCACTTCATGATATTCTTACACATTAATTGTTAACTTCGTCATTTTGTTTTGTTTTACCGACAAACTGACATTGAAAGAAGTCAAACTATTGTATCATTCAATTTAAAACTCAAATTGCACGCAGCAAAATGACCGAACAATTAACATTTAGTTGAGTGTCTTTTTGTATTTTTGAATTATTTTTTTGACTTAGGATAATATATACTGTTTATATACTGTGTATATATATATATCGGCTGTCAAAAGATTACATTTTATAATCAGATTAATCACGGTTTTCAAATTAATTAATCATGATTAATCACCATGTCACAGTATGTTACCTTATATTACCTTATCATTTTCCTATGTATTTTTATATATTATATATATATATATATAATATTTACATATTTTATATATATTTATGTTTAAAAATAATACAATAAAGTAATAAAAAATAATCTTTTTGAGCCTTGAGTTTGACACCTGTGATCTAATTAAAACACAACCACAAAAAACAAAAGCATATCTTATTTAAAAACTGCAATTTTAGGTTTTTTTATTTTATTTATTTGTTGTTTAATATAATATAAATATATTTTGATAAATAAAAATAAATGGTAATAACAATAATAACAACATTAATATACATACCATGTGTTTAAAACAATACTAAAAACAATAAAATAAAATAATAATAAAACATTTTATTTCTAGGCTTTCGCGGGGCACATGAAACATTATGGAGGGCTGAATCTGGCCCATGGACTATGACACCTGTCTGACACCTGTGATCAAATAGAACAGAATTATATTTACAGGCTTTCACGGGCCACGTGAAACGATACAGCGGGTGGAATCTGGCACCCGGGCCTCCTGTTTGACACCTGTGCACAAGAGAACTTCATATTGCCTTTGAGCAGCAAAAAACCTTTGCACACTGATCAATTGCATTGGATTCGTCAGGTATTGAAATAAGAGATAGCGTAGAAATCTATTTGCTTCACTGCCCCGCAAGAACCAGAGCAGACAGAGGAATAGAACACAGCCTGCCAGTGTGATGTCCAAAATGGAACCAGCCCAAACGACTCTTAACCATGCCACTTTTCCATGCGAGGTTTCCTTTAAATAATAAGATTAGTTACCACTGCATTGAGTAGAGTCATGCATTACCTCACAATTAGCGTGAGGCTTATTAAGTCGTTTAATGTAAATTTAATGAGCAATAAATTCAATTTCTTTAAATAGAAGACCGAATTATTGTTACAAATGATGTACTGGGGTGATATACTGTACAGGCCACACGTGGGCACACACACCATGAACGAGCCATTAAGTGCAGGATTATTATTATCCTGAAGCACCTTACTGGTATAAGAGACTTTAAAGAGATAGCACGGATGTAATGTGTGTGAATTATTAAGTTGACAAGCGTTGTATCACTTCATCTGGTTTTCTTTGTGGAATAAATCCATTTACTGTTAGATTTAAGACGGCAAATTCATGCACGAATAACCTGGGGTTTTCGTGCAATGTTGCATTCAACAAACCAGTCGGTTTGCCCTGTACTGTATTGTTCCACGAAATCGAGTTGCTGACTCACCGACCGTGCGGTTTTTATTGCATGCGACGGCTACATAACCCGCCATGGGGCCAAAAATATCGCGAGTGCCAGCACTTTGGTAAAGAAAATGAGAAGCGCTTAAATCTCGCCACGATGCAAAGGAAGACTGCATCAACAATAACGTCCATCCAATCATCATTTATAATTATTTGGCATCTGCATGCATAATTATTCTCTACAGAAGGTATTTTATGTGAATTTTTTGGGGGTGTCTGAAGCAGATGTATTAGATTTACATTTCAGCTTTTGTTGGAACTTTTGAAAATGAAGTAATGACAAAACTTTCATTCCAAAAAGGGTCAGGGTAGTGATTTATTCGGGTCAATATGGTATTCGGAATACACTATAGTCCCAATGCTGTTTAATTGTGCACTATATTTCAATATCATGCTTACGTTTTACAGCAGGAAGATAAAGAATACCAGACATCAGAGTCATTTATTTACTGATTTGAAACTCTGAAGTGGAGTAGAGGTAGCGGCGTGTTTTACAATACAGCCAAGCTAAATCCTTATCCTTAAAATACCACCGTGCTTTGACTAGAATAGAGATAATCTACAGAATCGGTGTGAAATACTGTATAGCATGACTTGACAGGAACACTGCACTGGTTCTACCTTTGACCTCAGCCATCTTGGATCAACAATTTGAAATCAATATGTTTGTTGTTCAGACAAGGTTTGAAGAGTGTCGGGCCTCTTGACAACACTTTCATAGAATGTCCTAAAACAGGGGTCGCCAACCCATCGATCTCGATCGACCAGTTGATCTTTGGGGCTTAACTGGTCAATTACCCACTCGGTTCAGACCTTCCCTACGTTCACGAGACCAGGGAATGAATGGTGACCACTGTCCTAAAAGGTTCTGAGGGACCGTGTGTGCAAATATACCGACAGCTATATCTAAACATTTGTATGAAATGAACTGGAAGAACATCCTGAATAACAGCAAGAGACAAACACATATTGATAGACAAGCCGGCAGATTTCAGCATTGCGCGTCTCAAAGTCCAGCCAGAAACGGACATCTCCAATCACTCACGCTTGCAAAGTGCTGCCCGTTCGGGGGGCCCCCACCGTAACAACTGTATGTTTCCTTTTGTTTCTCTCAGACGCTGTCCCCCTACACCGCCCGCAGGCTCGCTGACAGCTCGCATTGATCCACTTCGCCGTTGCTCAGGCCTGACAAATGGCTTCAAACCTGCAATAAGTGGGCAACCTTTCCCACATAGGCCCGTCTAATATGCTACAGCGGGCCAGGCCTCCGGGGCGGGTGACGTGAGGAGATAAACAGCGGCGGGCGGGTTCTTTGTTCATCTGCAACGTTTCAGCATGTCATAACAAGATGTTCAGTCAAATCGGCAACACTATTTCCCTCGATGATACCCACATCATTATTATAATCTCACGTTAAGCACTCTTAACCACAACCTTGCTGCAATAATCCACCAGGTTGGGAACCATGTTTGTGGCAGGATACATGCAGTTTGTTTTTTTTTACCCTAAAACACAACTCCAATCGGCTTATTCTGGATTACCACCAAAGGGAAACAATGCAGCCGATGCGCCGGCGCAGGTCCACTCCATCCAGGAGACTCCATCTCTTCTCTCATGCTGCAAACCAGCGTACCGAGCCGCGCGTACACAACGCATTATTCTATTTGTCTGTGTGGTTAATTGAATTATTGTGGGGGTGGGGGGCCAGGCAGTGCTCCAATACAACACAGCCCCGTAATATAATCAACAACTGTGAAGTAAACAGAAGACTGAGGAGCAGTGAGCTGCTGGAAAACACTCACAGGGCACCTCATTGGGTACACCTCCGAATGTGTATTGTTGTGGTTATTGCAGTACTGCACTGAGAGTGGCTTCTGATAAGATACCGTGCACATATGCCACAGAGGGGGCTCTGAGCAGCATAGTGCTGAAGCGCATACATTATGTATCCAATTGAGTGTAGTAACGTAGCAACATAAGTCAGGGGTTCTCAACGGGGGTCACGCTGGAGACCCCCCCCCGTATCACATGGTCGTTGAGTCGCGAGCGACTTCAGAAAACTCGAGCCTCGAAAATTTGTTTTGCAGAAATGGCATCCAAAAACACATGTATGTCATCTTTCCAAACGTAAATACGCATAATTACATGTCCAGCCCAAGCTCAAGATGGAAACGTTACATGTGCCTTTCAAAATAAGATGATCTTGTGTTTGTGTGATTGTGTGGTGATTGTCAATCAAAACTGAGCATTTTTGACACATTGGGTGGTCGCACCTGTACCTAATATTGTGACCGGTGGGTGTTTATGCCTTTTCCCACGCTCCTGCGGACCTGTTGACTTTTTACCGAACCTTTGCACCCTGAAGCAAGAAATCGGTCGAAATGACATCAAATAAGTGTTGCTAGACTTTTATTTTTTTTTGCGCAAGGCAAGAAGTGACAACAATAACACAACAGACACCAAGCTGTGAGGGACTGCACCCTGCAGCATGCTAACATTTGAACTGCTACACATGTGCCAGTAATGTCATCAGAGGAGGTAACACACACACACACACACACACACACAGACTGACGCTGAGGTCTTTGCAGGGAAATGATCAGGTAGTGAGAGTGCACACTGATTCATGCAGAGACATGTCAGTTGTACACACAGACTGCAGGCTACAAGACATACACTCCAAAAGAGGACACGAGAGCTGCTCCAAGACACATTCAAAACCACGATAACGTGTTAACACTGCAAGTTGACATCATTACTGCATACTGCAGGACGTTCACTTGACGCGATGCAGAGGAGCGCTACTTTATTGCTGCCTGTGCAATTGTGCGGTACTTTTTTTTTTTTACACGTTTAACACAGAATCTGGACGTAACTTAAAAAAAACACGCTTAAAACCAGCGCCGAATTGTGAGCTTGAATGCGCCATTAGGCGTGACATGTGCGGTTGTTTAGTTGCGGACTCGCATCTCGGTGTGCATGGGAGCAAAGGAGATTGGCGCTGAAATGCGAGGGGACTCTTGTAAGCGCAAACAACTTGCTCCCCTCCCCGCCTCTTCTCCTCCTACTCCTCCTGCGCTTCTTCCGAAGCTTGCCTCAACCGAACTGTACAACATCAGAATTCCATGCAGCAAACTTACCTTTGAGGAGAAAAGCCACTGAAATCACGACAAGAGAGAAAGGGAGAGCGAGAGATCCGTTTGCCGTGCTCGCCATGTTGGACACCTGCTGGAGACTGGCGGAGCTAGATCACCTACAGACGGCCATGGGGTGGAAATGTGCACCCGTGAGAGGAGAGAGAGGGGAGGAGAGAGGAGGAGAAGGAGGGATCAAACACTCAGTCTGCTATCAGCAAGCAGCATCCTTGCATGATCTGGCTATGCATGAAATATAGGGCAGGGTGTCCAAACCGTGGGCCCGGGGGCACATTTCACAAATATAATTGATTAAAAAAAAGGGAAAAATCAAGGTCAAAGTCAACATTTTCAACGTTGTTGCAATCTAAGTTGTATAAATTGGAATCTAACCAGAAAAAGTCATAATTTTATGGGAATAGCGTAATATTATGAAGAAAAATAATGTCATTATAGTAGCATAAAATTGAAATATTAAAGAAAAAAGGCTTTTTAAAAGTCAAAATATTATGAGAAACAATCTCAATTACAAATAAAGTTGTCATTTTTGCAAAATTCGTTTGGGGAAAAGCCATATTATGGGAAACAAGTCATATGAAAAGTGAAATATTATGAAAAAGTTACAATGTTACAAGAATAAAGTCAAAATATGATGGGAATACAGTCATAATTCACGAGAAGAAAACTTCTGAAGATTATTTAAAAATTTTGAAAAGCAGAAATGGAAAAAACAGCTTTAATTTTCTAGAATAAAGTCAGAATTCGGTCAGAATTTTACAGTCGATAACTCATTATGAGGAAAAATAATGACATTTTAGTAGCATACAGTTGAAATATTGAACAAAAGAGATCATAATATTATGACAAACAAACAAAACAAAATAAAGGTGTCATTTTTTTAAATATTAGGTTGGGATTTCCAGCAGCTCTGCAAAAATGTCATCATAGACTCAATCACTTCATCACAAAACAAAACAACCAAGGCAAGACGGGAGAGTCAAAATATTATGGGAATAAAGTCATAATATTCCGAAAAAAAAAAAAATACAAAAGATTATTTGAGAAGAAAGTTGAAATACTTGGAAAATTAAAAAAAACAGCAAACATGAGAAAAAAAGAGCAGCGACAGAAGTTGAGATTAATAATAGGCTTTTTCACCTATATCACAAAGCTGAGATGCTTAAAATATATATAAGTTCTTAGCATATCCACATGTGTTGTTTTGCAAAATATCGAAGTGGCAAAGTTGCATCCTTTCATTTTTCACTATGTGGCCCTCACTGAAAAAAGTTTGGACACCCCTGCTATAAGGCAACAAAAAAAAGACACAATAATGTATATTATTTCTTTAGCCCGTGTTGGCTCCACTTGAACTCAAGTGGCTGCTTTATAGCCCAGTAATTCTTGGTAGTTAATGGGGATAAAACAGCCCGATGGTTATTATAAAGCAGCGAGGCCGTGGCTGCTCCTATTTATTGCTATTATTAATAATAAGGGTGTTTTGTAGGGCTACTTGTTTCCATTATTTTTGTCCACTCAATGATCTCTTTTTATCATCACACTGAGAGCTGTTTTTAAAATTTGTCAACCTCTCATGCAGCTTAAAAAGTATTACCAACAACTTTAACGACGGTGTTGTTACGTTGAAGGACATGCAACTCAACATGTCCGAAAAGGAGTAGGTAGAACTTTACCCTAAAATATAGAGCATGCCTTTCTGTGACTCCTCCAATCTCTGCTACAAAACTGACACTCTAAGCTCAGTGGCCACTTACCTGTTAGAGAATCCTGTTAGCACCTTGCAATGGTGTGGTGAGGTCCTGTTGATCAGCTGTTGCCAAGATGCGACCAGCACTGCTTAAACTAACAGCACTGTTTAAACTAGTGTGGGACAGAAACGGGTCTTGGAGCCAGTTCTTTGAAGTGATTGATGGGAGTCGGCTCTTTGAACTGAGCAAACTGTGGGGGGGGGGGGGGGGGTCTGTTAAAGCCGCACATGGTTGGTCAAAATGCGTGGCGCTGTAGGAGTCGGCATGCACAAAGCAAAAGGGGGAGGGGAGAGGTTATGCCAGGGGTGTCCAAACTTTTTCCACCCAGGCCTGCAGATTGAAAATCGAAGGATTGTTAAAGGGATTTTTTCAAAAATTGAATAGCGGAACCTTGGTTATCATCATTAACAGAAACAGACGCTAACCAAATCAATTTTTAAGAAATCAGGTAAATCCAATTAATCGGCTCCAGAAAGCCAAAAATGTTAACACGAAACAAAGGCACGATGTGACACCACCTTCCTGTTTTGCCATTAGTTATTTCTTGAATTCAATCGTGTTTCTCACCTAAATAACCCAAAACGGAGGCAAAGAATGTCGCAAGTGGCCCCATTTTGATAAATAATGTGAGAAACACTATTGAACCTTCAGTTAGTCCAAAGTACTGCTGCATGAGTCTTAACTGGAACCAGAAGAAGAGATCATATTTCACCCGTATTGGCCTCCTTGCACTGGTCACCTGTACAATTTTAAATCGAGTTTCAAATTCTCCTTCTTACATACCGTCTAAAGCACTACACTGTCAGGCACCAGTATTCAGTGGTGTTTCCCCCCCTTCCTGATTTCTTATTTTTGTCACAATTAAATGTTTCAGATCATCAAACAAATGTAAATATTAGTCAATGACAACACAACTATACATAAAATGCCGTTTTTAAATGAAACCTTTTATTATTAAGGGAGAAAAAAGATCCAAACCTACATGACCCTGTGTGAAAAGTGATTACCCACTAAACCTAATAACTGGTTGGGTCACTCTTAGCAGCAACAACTGCAATCAAGTGTTTGTGATAACTCACAATGAGTCTCTTACAGCGCTGTGGAGGAATTTTGGACCACTCATCTTTGCAGAATTGTTGTAATTGAGCCACAATAGAGGGTTTTCCAGCATGAACCACCTTTTTGAGGTCATGCATCTCAAGGCCACTCTAGGCCACTCCAAAGTCTTCATTTTGTTTTTCTTCAGCCATTCATACGTGGGCTTGCTGGTGTGTCTTGGATCATTGTCCTGCTGTAGGACCCAAGTTCATTTCAGCTTGAGGTCACCAACAGATGGTCAGACATTCTCCTTCAGGATTTTTTGGTAGACGGTAGAATTCATGTTGACAGGTCCCGAAGCAGCAAAACAGCCCCAGATCTACACTACCACCACCATATTTTGCTGTTGGTATGATGTTCTTTTTCTAAAAATGCGGCGTTACTTTTACACCAGATGTAATGGGACACACACCTTCCAAAAAGTTCAATAATTTTCTTGTGTTTTCCCAAAGGTCTTGTGGATCACCAAGAGGTTTTCTGGCAAACCTGAGATAAGCCTTAATGCTGTTTTTGTGTTTTTTTGTGGTTTTTGCCTTGGAACTCTGCCATGCAGGCCGTTTTTGCCCAGTGTCTTTCTTATGATTGAGTCATGAACACTGACCTTAACTGAGGCAAGTGAGGCTTGCCTCACTTAACTGAGACCTTAACTGAGGCTTGTGGGGTCTTTTGTGACCTCTTGGATGAGTTGTCACTGCACTCTTGGGCTAATTTTGGTTGACCGGCCACTCCTGGGAAGGTTCACCACTGTTCCATGTTTTCGCCATTTGTGGATAATGGCTTTTTTCCGGGTCCGACGCCAAAACATAATTATAACTGCGTAACACGGTAGCCTATTGGGTCATTGAGTGATCAAGCAGTAAACTTCCCGCCTAGCTAAATCTGTAACTAGTGCAAACATTTTTGACGAGAAGATGGCGAAAAGAAAGAAAGATGAGGAGTACCTGACATTCAGCACAAATGGACAGAGGAATTCACGGTGGAGGTTTTACAGTGATAACATTTCATCGATGTAAAGGTCAAATCTAAAGCGGCACTTCGACACACGCCATGCTCTATTTGCATCTAAATATCCAGCGGGAACAATCGAAAGAAGGCATGCCAAGAGCTACTACTACTTTTCTTTGCATTCTTTGCGCTCTGTGCTCAAATCTGTGGCGGGCAGCTTGGTGAGGTGATGTCATTGGTCATTCGGGTGGTCAACTTTATTGTTGCCCCAGCAACATCACTGAATGAAGATTTGGACGACAGAAAGCCGAGCTGGCGAGCAAATGCAAGTGGACCGAAATGAAAAGACTTCAACCCCCAGACCAGCTGATTGCCAAAACCTGAAATGCACTTCCTGTCACATAACACACACCGCAGCGTGTGCGCATCGCCGTGTTTGGCTGCATGAAGCTTAACCTCACCACGTATCAACCAGACTACAAAGCAATGCCATGCAGCACCAGGAGTCTCATGGTAAGAAGTATTTATTGACTAGATTCAGTATAACAACATTATTAAAAAGAATAAATGCAAAGACTTACTATATTCTACAGTGTTTGGTCTTGCCTAAAAATGCATGCATTTAGTTGTATTCAGTGTTGAAAAATATTACATAGTCTTGCGGAAATACATTTTAGAAAATGTGGCCTTCAAAAAGGTTCCCGACCCCTGCTCTGCTCTATTGTTCTGTCGCAACCCAACCGGTCGAGACAGACGGCCGCCCTGCAGAGCCTGGGTTCTGTTCAAGGAGGAGCGGTATAGAAAATGGATGGATGGATGGATGGATGAATAACATCACGACTTTTAAAAAGTCATGTATTTTTTCTTTAACGTTTCAGCTATATGCTACTAATGTGACGTTATTGTCCTTCATAATATCACAAGTTTACTCTTGTAAAATTGCGACTTTTTTCTCTTTAGAATACTTTTTCTCTTAATATTTATTATTATTTGTGGAACATTCGATTTTTTTCCGCAACCTAATTTTACAAACTTTGTTTGTTCCTCATTCATAGTTTCAGAGAGCCAATAAAAAACAGCCACAGGCCTCCTTTAAAAAATGTCCTTTTTCATTAATATTTCACCTTTATGCTATGAAAAGGATCAGCGTTATTCTTGTAAAATTATGACATTTCTCGTTAAATTATAACTCTTTTCTTTTAATATTTGCACTTCATTCTTGTAAGATTATTGCTGATTTTTTAAAATTTTTTGCTGTTGTTGGGCTTTCTTGTTAAATTATATTTATAGAATGTGCCGCAGGACATTAAAAAAAACAGCTGCAAACCGCAAATGGCCCCCGGGCCGCACTTGTACACCCCTGCTGTAAATAGTTGGAAATGTACAAATAATACACACAATCAGATGGGATCTTTTTTGTGTTTTCTAATTAGCTTTTTTGTTGAAGTCTGCTCAATGTTAAGCATATAAATAAAGCCTTGCAAACGATAAATATTTGATAAATTACATTTTTATATTAGAAATTCATTTGACTAATATTATGTATGGTAAGAAATCAATTTCAGCAACAACACATCGGTGCCCTTTGTGAGACAAAAGACTGGGCTCTTTTTAGTGAGCTGAGGCAAAAGAGCCAACTTTTTATCACTGGTTTAAATCGCGATTGTAATTGAATCAGCACATTCATTGGCCCATTCATTCGAATCACAAACCTGTGAATTTTTCTCATTCAGCTTGTTGGAGAACAAGTTGTGCAAAAAGCACTGAAATATTGAACAGTGGGACGTGTACGTTCAAGAGTTTAGAGAAGGTGAAATTAAATTCACCTGTAAAAGGTTATAGTGCATTTTAGCTTCATCCTGAAATTTCACCCGAAAGCCAAATAGATATCCCTACCTTTTTGTGAGGAGTGTGATACCTTCAGTGTGATATGGTGCGGTTGTACGCCACTGCAAACCACAATAAAAAAAGAACAATAAATGCGCTTGAAGACGATGCTGGTGCCATTCATTTTTGCTGCTTCCAACGTGGCGCTGTAAACGAAACTACGTAGTCATGTGACGAATTCATGGGAAAACATTAACAGTAAAGTAACCTTAGACGTCCTTTTACCTGTTTGGTTCAACAATTATAGACAATTATATACAGCGTCTGTAATTGTTGAACGATTATAAACGATTATACCGTATATTATACGCTATATAAATATAGCGTATATTATAGGCTATATTTATAATAGTTTTCTGTGTGTAAAACTATAATTGTAAAACTATAAAAACGTGTTTTGTGCTAAAGATTTGTGCTTAGATTTACATTATTTCTTTTGGGAATAATGTATCCGGTTAGCGTACGTTTTGGTTAGAGTCCGCCTGTCTAGAACGGATAATGATGCTAACCAAGATTCCACTGTGCATACTATAGTATATTATATTTATTATTGCTCTTTTTTTTTTTTGCTCAAGTAGCTCGTATACAGTATACTTATATGGTACTTCAATGTGTACACGTGTGTGGTTACGTTGCTGTGGCACTCACGGGATTAATACAGTACAGCATATCTATCGACAGGATGTTTCTATCTAAAGGTGTGTGTGTGTGTACCTAATGAAGTGGCCATTGAGCATATATAACAGGCATACACAATGCTAGAATTTAGTGCTAATATTGCATAATATTAGACAGAGCAGGTATTAGAATAAGACTTTTTTCCCTCTGAATATTTAGACTTTATTCACATAAAAATTACCCAACTATTTCAACGTTCTTCTTGTAAACCTAATTTTTACCCAAATGGCACACATTTTTGTTTGTTTTTCGTAATATTACGACTTTTAAAAAAATGCTTTTTTCTTTCATATTTCGACTTCATGCTCCTAAAATAAAATAAATTCAATTATGTTACGACTTTTTTGGTAGAATACCACTTTTTTCTCATAATAATTTGAATTTATTCACATAAGATTCCATCCATTTTTTTTTCCATTTCTGCTGTTTTTTTTCCATTTTCTTGTCATGTTTTTTTCTCAGAATATGATGACTTTATTCCCAAGATATTTTCACTTTAATGCTATAATATTACAGTATTTCCTCCAAACTCATTTTCCAAAAATTACAGCTTTTTTTGTTTGTTTCTCATAATATTATCACTTTTTTTAAAAAATATTTTTTCTTTCATATTATAATACTTTTTTCACAATATGACAACATTATTCTCATAAAATTATGACTTATTCTCGTTAGATTACAACTTTTTTCTCTTCATATTTTGACTTTATTCGTGTGAAATTACTGCTGATTTTTCTATTTTACTGTTTTTTTTTTAGGTTACGTGTGAAATTAGTATATATTTTACATATATATATATATATATATATGCTATCATTATGTCATATTATATTAGGCCACAAATGTTAGGCCGCAGATGTTCCACGGGCCGCACTTTGGACACCCCTGCTGTAGCTGTTATTATTAGAATATAAATCAGAGGCACTTTCCACCAAATGCAGACTTTTATGTTAATCGTATGGGAGGGGTGGGGAAGTCTTTCTAATTAAGGAGTCCAAATGAACTCACTCCCCGTTTGTGTGTGTGTGTGTCCGTGTGCGTGCGTCTATTTTGGGGGTAGGGGGTGGGGGGGATCTGTGTGTGTGTGTGTGTGCAGTGACTCTAAAAAGTTTCACCTGCACTTTTGGAATAATGGTGTGGGCATGGCGGAGCGCGACAAACTACATATTTCCTGTTGGATTGTGTCAAAACAGCACAAAAGGCTGCTAATTGAACAATCTATTCGGCGGGCCTGCGGTGTCAGTCCTCATTCCATGGATGAGCAGATAGCATTTAGAACTTCACTTCCAGTGCCCTCTCTCGCTCTCTCTCTGCAGACCACCCCTCACCCCCTCCCCCCATCCATCGCTACATACAGATTGAATTCCACACATCAAATTTATTTCAGATGTTATTATCCGTGGCAGCTTGCCAGTTCTGCCTGCCACTCATACAGACAATGTCCCCCACAAGGTGTTTGCAACATTACCCCGCCTCCCCTAATGCAGCCCCCGCCAGCCTGCTTTACTTTCTAACTGCATAAGCACCGTAGGGCACCGAGCTGAACATAAACTTAATAAGTTATGCTATGCACATTTTGTCTTTGTTTTTTTCATCT
Source organism: Dunckerocampus dactyliophorus (assembly GCF_027744805.1). NCBI lineage: Eukaryota > Metazoa > Chordata > Actinopteri > Syngnathiformes > Syngnathidae > Dunckerocampus > Dunckerocampus dactyliophorus. The sequence continues at coordinate 15,629,527 of NC_072830.1, read as the reverse complement.
GGATTTTTAGGCTGATGATTGGTTTTGTTCTCCTGGAAAACTTATTTTGTTTTTTGCTTTGTTGCTGGTAAGAATAGGATGGAATAGAAAGGGGCCCAGTGCGTCTCTGTCTCCCCCAGCAGGATGAATAATGGATGGGATTGGATCAGATGACTGAACTGCTTCATCTGGCTCCTCTGTTGTAATGGCCCACAATAGATTATCACAGATTTTGTGTGTGTGTTTGTGTGTGTGTGCAGCTTGCAAACAGCTAAGTGGTTCATTTTTGGATTTTTTTATTGTTTTTTTTAAATAATATGAGCTAGTATAGTCACATACAAAATATCGGCAGTGCTATTTAATCAGGCATCTGTCTGCATGTTCTTTTTCAATTAGTGTGAAAACTGGTAATAAAGGATTTTCTCGCATGGGCCTCTTTCTTGGTTTAATGTTTGATTAGAAAGGCAATGGTTTTAAATTAAGATTTCTTCTCCCCCTTGGTAGGAAATCAATCAAATTAGCGGAAATTGAATTATTTCAGATGGTAATCTATTTAGGCAAAACCATCCACCATGAAAATGTTTTTCTCCTGTTGTGAAAGGAAGAATAATTGAATCAGACCCTTGGAAGTGACCGTGCACGGAAACAAGTTTGCTGCAAAAGAGAAGTACAGCCGCCCCTCGTTTATCGCGGATGATTGGTGGGATTCCTTCCTTATAAATGGAATATTTTTGTAGTTACGGCATAGAAACCCTGTTTACAAGCTTCTAAATACGGTTTATAACATTATTAGAGCTCTCCAGACATGAAATCGCACCCTAACAGTCGCCTTTGCATTCACATTCCCCAATATAGTAGACACACAGCACATTCTTAACAAAAACATTTGGAAAATTAAACAAAAACGTGAACAAGAACAACATTTAAAAATCTGCAGTAATTTTACATCAATGAAGTCAAAATATTAAGAGAAAAATGTTGTAATCTAATGATAAAAAGTGGAAATTTTATACGAATAACGTTGATATATATTATGAGGAAAAATAACATCAACATCATAACGTTTGTGTAGGCTCTCAGTCGTACAGGAGTTGTCCATCGAGGGAAAGGCTTCTTGAGACGTTATCTGTACTTCTGTGAAGAAGGTGTCGGACGTTTCGCTCCTCATCCGAGGAGCTTCGTCAGCGAACTAACAAGTGCTGGTAGCCTAGGCCTTAAATACAGTAAGAGTGGGCGGAATTGGTGTGCCAACACCCTCCTCCTATTGGTTCCTTACACTAAGCCTGGGCGGAGTAGTGGTATAATCCTCTCCTGCTATTAGCACCTCCGATAAAAGGGAAGTGTAGCTCCCTGTAGTTGGGTATGAACGACTCTGATACTGGCTCGTTAGCATCTATTGTTCTGGCTCGGCCCTGGCTCCACCTCATTTGCAAGAGTTGTTGTTCGCTGACGAAGCACTTCGGATGAGGAGCGAAACGTCCGACACATTCTTCACAGAAGTACAGATGACGTCTCAAGAAGCCTTTCCCTCGATCAACATCATAAGTGTCATGATTCGGCATCAGCCGAAGTTTGTATCCCAAAGCAGAGAGCGACACGTAGTTGTGAAGATTTAATGCAAAAAAGAATCCTCAGTTGAGTACAAACGCAAACAAAAAAATATACAAAAATAAAGTCCAAACATAAGTCCCGGGCTAGGCCACAAAAAGGAGAACAAAAAGCACTGCTAGAAAAAGGTAAGAAGGAAAAAAATACAAAATAGAAAACAGAAAACGCTGCTGAAAAATCCAAGCAGGAAGTAACACTATGCAAGCTACTCCTGGAACTGCCAAGCAGGGAGAATCCACTCCCGATACAGGTAATAGCAAAAAAAGACCACAACAACAGTAGTAGAGAAGAACACAAAGAAGGGCAGCATGGAGAACTAGTGGAGCATGAAGGGACGATCTGGCGCTGAATGAATCCACACGCCCTGCTTAAGTACATCAGGGAAGAAATAGATTGCAGTTGCAGCTCCGCCCCCGCAGGACCGGCAGTGCACTGAAACACACGGCAGACAGGCGGCAGCAAAGCGACACACACAGAACCTGAAAATAAGGTTGAAAAAATAAACAAAAGAGCAATTTTTTGAACTCGTAATGTTATGACAAACAAACAAAAAACAAATAAAGTAATTTTTGGAAAGTTAGGTTGTGGAAAAAGTTAGAATGTTACAAGAATAAAGTAAAAAACATATAATGGCAATGAAGTCCATCCATCCATTTTCTATGCCGCTGCTCCTGTTTAGGGTCACGGGGGTATGTATCTCAGCTGACTTCGGGCAAGAGGCGGGGTACACCCTGGACTGGTTGCCAGCCAATCACAGGGCACATATAGACAAACAACCATTCACACTCACATTCATACCTATGGACAATTTAGAGTCACCAATGAACCTAACATGCATGTTTTTGGAATGTGGGAGGAAACCGGAGTACCCGAAGAAAACCCACGCACGGGGAGAACATGCAAACTCCACACAGAAATGCCCAGGGGAGAATTGAACCCATGTCTTCCCGATCTCCAGACTGTGACTGTGTGGCCAACGTACTAACCACTCGACCACCGTGCAGCCTGGCAATGAAGTCATAGAGGAAAATTTACAAAAAGAAAGTTAAAATCTTTGGAAAATTTGGGACATTTTGGCCTTTCAACACTAGACACCCTCATCAAAGGCGGCCAAATACAGGGTGATCACATCTGAGCCTGTGTCCTATGCCCAATCATGAGTAAAGTAGTGCCTGGAAAGAGGAGGGAGATGAACTAGGCAGTAAGGTCCTGCCCTGGGACCAAAAACCTGCCCCACCCACCGGGTTGTCGCTCAGCTTCCCCCCTTCCCCCCACGCCCCACCCTTCGGTAAGGGCAGGAAGGAAGGGGGTGGGTTTAAAGTTTCTTTAGGGTCGTCAGGTGGGTACACTCCTTCATTGGCATTTCAATGATAGGCCCATGACGTCTCCATAGAGCTCATCGGCAACACCTGGCATCCCAGGTGTGTGCCCCCCTCTGCTTTGAGCTCAGCAAAGGTCCTTGCGCTTGAGCCATAGCCACTGGCTGCTTCTTTCAGCTGCTTCAGAGATTGATCTTATTGTCTGTCGCAGAGCCTGTCCATCAATGCCAAGGTCTTTCATATGCTTGATGGTAGAGGAAGCCACAAAACCTCTGCATCTTACTTCAGCTGGATAGACCTTAGCCTTCCATCCTCGTTGTTGTGCAACTGCAGCCAGATCCTTGTAGCGCAGTTTTTTTAGTTCGTAGGCCTCTTTGGTGGAATCCTCCCATGGGACTGTGAGTTCTATGATGGAGAGCACCTTGAGTGAAGGGGACCACAGCACCAAGTCTGGCCTGAGGGTGGTGGTTGAAATCTCTGGGGGAAAGATTACAACTGGTCAAGATGTGTTTGAGAGTCGCTGAATTTGGGCAGACGGCGCAGGTTGGGTCCTCGGCACTTCTTTCAGCCTCCTCCTGACGGCGCACTTCCTCGAACACCATTTTCCTACTTTGTGAAGCTGAAGCTTTATGCCAAGTTGGCTTATTCAGTGCAAGGCCAAATCCTCCTTTTCCCAGCTGGACATGCCCCACAATGTCATTGTGCTTCAGGGCTGACGTAGCGTGCTGTACTGCATCGGATGATGTCCATTTCCTTCCTGTTAACAGAGGTGGTGCAGCATTGCTGATGGTCTGATCTCTGGAGTCTTTCAGTGTCATCTGTAGTCTCACTTTCGAGCACTTGGATCCTTCAGTGGGGCTTATGATAGGTAGTTCAGGGACTCCTTTGCCGTAGATGCTGATGTTGGTCAGATAGTGTTGGACCCCAAGCCACTTCTTCACATATGAAGTTATGTTTCGCTCCATCTTTTCCACTGTTGTTATTGGGACCTAGTAGATCGTGAGTGGCCACTTACCTGAGGGAGAAGTCCAAATTGTAGGCACCAGAGTTTGAGCTTCCCTGGCAGCATTGTCTTGTTGAAGGTGTCCAGACTGTTGCTAATGTCCTGCCATTGTACCATCTGCCCAGGCTTTTGACGGGTTGCTCTGACACCATCGGTTTTGGGTCGTCCCCAGTGCAGAACCTCACGTTCTTAGGCCCTCCCTTGACTATTGAGATGCTTCGTGACTTACTCGGCTTGATTTTCATCCGAGCCCATCTGATGTTCTCCTGCAGCTTTCCAAGTAGTTGCCTGGTGCATGCTGCACTAGCGTGGTCATGTCATCCATGAATGCTCGGATAGGTGGTAGGCGGGTTCGGTTTTTTGTTCTATCACCTCCTACCACCCATCTAGAGGCCCTGATGATGATTTCCATGGACAGTGTGAATGCCATGATGCTATGATGTTGTGTAGTCGGCTGTTGTGAAGCACAGTTGCAGGTCTTCAAAGTATGCTTTCACGATAGCAGTGATGGACAATGGAACATGGAAGAAGTTGAAGGATTCCCAGAGGAGGTTGTGAGGAACTCATCGAAAGGCATTAGCCAAGTCGAGGACGGTTATATGGAGGTCTCTTTTGTCGTTCTTAGCAGTTTGGAACTGGTGCCAGATCATACTGGTATGCTGCAAGCAACCAGAGAACCCTGGGATGCCGGCCTCCTGTATAGATGTATCAATGTACTCGTTCTTCTCCAAGTAGGTGGACAGTCTCTGTGCTGAAAAAGATTTTCTCTTCAATGTTGAGAAGGCAGATTGGCCGAAATTGACTGATATTTTCTGCATCCTTCTCTTTGGGAATTAGCACGCCTCCAGCCCTTCGACACGCCTTGGGTATTATTCTCTATTACCATATTATCCTCATGAGCCTCCACAGATACTGCAGAACATCTGGTGCGTTCTTATACAGCTTATACAGCACTCCCTTTGGTCCAGAGGCTGATGCTGATCTTCTGTGCTGTTCTATGTTCTCTACTTCCTTCTATTTTGGAGGGCCAGTCTCCAGATGGAAGTCGGGAGGTTCAATTAGTGGGATATCATGTGAGATGACTAGTTTTTTGTGCCTTTTCATGTCATGGTGGGTCTTTTCCAAATGTTGTTCCAGTTCTTGCTTTGGAGTTTTGAGGGTTCCACTTTTTTCCTTACAAAGAGATCCTTGACAAAGCAGAAAAGTTTTTTTTAGAACCATGTTCTTGTGTGTTCCTTCCTCTTTCGCAGTTTCCTCAAGTTCTCTGCTCTACTTAAGGTCGCCAACCGAGATTTGATGTCTCTCTAGAGTAGTGTGAGACCATCTCTGGTTGCATCAGAGGCCTTCTTCCACTGTTTTCTCAGCTGCTGTCTCTCTCTGATCATCTCTCTGATCTCTCAAGCACCCACTCTTTCTTTGGTGGGTCCTCGACCCCCTGAATGATGTCATTTTCGCCCAGCCATAAGCGCACACCTGAAGTGAGTGTCCTGCTGCTGTTGTGGTTGCCTTATGTGCCGTATTCTTGCTCATAGTCATATTCGTTCCTGGGTCTGAAGCCGTGTCGTCAATTGTCGAGCCATCTTGCACCCCCACTCTCACATGCTCTAAGGGTATGTTCCTTTGTTGACTTTTCATAGCAATTGGCGGGTATCTCCAATAAAGTTAGACAGTGTTGGGGATTGCCGTCATGGGGAGCTAGCCCATGACAGCCCCTGTGGGGTCTATTTCGTCCTGTCAGCTGTCTGTCCAAGCCGTCACATAGTCTTTCCTATGTTGTCAGCTGTCCTTTCACAGCAGTCACTGGACTAATCCAGATACTAGCTTCATATACAGACAGGATTTGATGGAAAATGTCCTTTGTGCCAATAGATGGTAATCACATGAGGCGTGGCTTTTGAGAGTGGCGTGGGAACTTTATCTCAGCCATGGGAAGGATGTAAATTCTGGGACGAATCATCAGTCGTGTACCTTTGAATCAGTGGGTGTTTGGCCTTTCAACACTAGACTCCCTCATCAAAGGTGGCCAAGCCTGAGCCTGTGTCCCATGCCCAATCATGAGTAAAGTATGGGATGTAAAGTAAAGAGTAAAGTTATAATATTCTGTGAAGAAAGTCAAAATATTATGGGCATCTCATGAAAAGAAAATTTATGAAGATTATGAAGATTATTTAAGAAGAAAGTTAAAATAATCATAAACAAACAGCAGAAATGGGAAAAAAAATTAGCAAAGCGCCAAGTTGATACCAATAATAGGCTTTTTCACCAACATCTGAAATGCATATATAACATATATAACATATATAACTTCTTAGCATACCTACATGTGTTGCTTTACAAAATATAAAAATGGCAAAGTTACAGCAGTTCATTTTTCACCTTGTGACACTCGCTGTAAAAAGTTTGGACACCGTTTTGGAAAGAAATGCATGATTTAAGTATTCCCCTTTAATTTGGTGTAAAATCCCATCCAATCCCCACCCGCTCAATCGCAAATGATTACAGGAAATTATGCTCCAGAAATAAAACCACAGGCCATCAATTCTTAATGCTGCTGAGTGCATGAAATGTGTGCACCCGTCACAGGTACAGAACCTGCATAATGTCTGCAGGGAAATTAGCTGTAAATTATTTTTAGATTTGGCTGGGACAGGTTTAACATGTTGCATCCTGCCATGTTGTACATTTTCCTCAGAATAATGAGTTTACAGTGTACATTCGTGATTCAACAGTCACGGTTCTACAAATTTGTACATTTTTGGTCCAAATATTTTTTTTTACATGGTAATACGTGATAATACAGGTAAACTATACAGCATACATGTTGCACTGTTGGAAAGCCCACCATTTATGTCTTTATGCTTCACTGTCAATGTTTTTACATCAAGTGTTGACATTTCGCACTTTCCCCGGTGGTCCTTGAATGCACTATAGCTGTGTGCTGCCAGACGTAAGCACTAGCTTTGACAGTCAATCCCGCTGCAAAACTTGCAGCGAGGTGAACACAAGTTAATATTTGAACGTAAGTCGTTACTGGAGCCTGTAACCTTCTCAAACCTGCTAGCCTCCACTGTGGAGCCTGACGACCAGACTAAAGGCTATGCTGTGACTCCGATTCCATCTTTTCATCAATCATCTTGCTTTATCATTCATTAGTGGTGAGTACCTACACAGTAGTCCCTCACCACATCGAATTTCATGTCTTCACTCTATCAGGGTTTTTAAAAAATATATACATTTATAAATCATGCTGTTTTGTGATTGAATATGACCTATTACCAGTTTAAAAATATGCATATTTAAGCAAATGTTACGTATTGTAACTTTAATTTAGCTTCAGTCATTTTACAAGAATATTGTTGTAATATTATGAGGAAAAATGTCATTTTAGTAGCATAAAGTTGAAATATTAAAGAAAATTGAAGTTTTTTTATGTCTTAATATTATGAAAAACAGACAAAACAAAGAAGGAATTTACAATTTTTGGAAAATTAGGATGTGGAAAAAAATTATAATGTTACAAGAATAAAGTCAAAATATTCTGGGAATAAAGTCATAATTACAAGAAGAAAATTTACAAGAAGAAAGTTGAAACAGTTGGGGAAAAAAACAACAACTGCAGAAAAATTGAAAAAAACTGTTGTAATTTTACAACAAATAAGTGAAAATATTAAAAATAAATGTCGTACTTTAAGGGGAAAAAAAACTTTTACAAGAATAAACTATTATATATTATGAGGAAAAAATTCATTTTAGTAGCATAGAGTTGAACGATGAAAGAAAAAAATGCTTTTTAAGTGGTAATATGAGAAATAAAGAAAAACCAAATAAAATTGTCATTTTTGGGAAGTTAGGTCAGTAGGAAGATTATATTAAAAAGTTATATTATGGGAGTAAAGTCAAAATATCATAGCAATAAAGTCATAACATTACAAAAATAAAAATTATGACGATTAAGAGGAAAGTTGAAATATTTGGAAAATTAAAAAAACAACAACACAATTTCTTCTGTTTTTTTTACATTTATTTCAACTTTCTTCTTGTAAATTTTCTTTTTGGAATTATGACTTTATTACCATTATATTATAATGTTTCCGTCAACCTAACCTTCCAAAAATTACAATTTTATTTCGTTTTTGTTTGTTTTTTCACAATATTAAAACTTTTAAAAAAAAGTTTTTAATATTTCAACTTTATGCTACTAAAATAAGGCTATATTGTTCATAATATTATGAGTTTATTCTTGTAAAATGACAGCTTTTTCTTCTTAAATTACAAATCTTTTTCTTCTTATCAGTTACATTTTATTCTTGAAAAAAATACAGCTGATTTTTCTATTTTTGTTGTTCTTTTTTGGTAGTTTTCATATTTAGAATGTGCCGCGGGCCAATAACAAAACAGCTGCGGGCTGCAAATGACCCCCGGGGCACACTTCGGACCCCAATTCCTAATAGTCTGTTCCCTTAACTTTATCACGTATTATTTTTTAAACGGGGAAAAAAAGGATAATGATACTATTGGCTCTAAAATATCCAGACCTGTCTAGGCAACGTACCCGACAACAGAGGCTGTTATAGCACCGGGCGGTACGGTACATTTGGAATGATATTTGGACAGCATTTACTTTTACTTTGAAACACAAAACCAATTTGTCTGTCTTATATTGCTGCAAACTTCCTGCTTTTGGCTGCATGAGAAATTTTTGCTTGGTACTTGTAAACACAGCTAAGAACAAACCTAATGAGGGGATTTGCAGCTTCTCCAAAAATAAAGTAACACCACAAGTGTGTAGGAAAACAATTATTATTTTTCAAGCTAGCAAATGGATACAGGGGGAAAGAGTGGCAACAAAGCTCCCTGGTCATGGGTTGGCATAGCAACTACTAATGTATTATATTGCACATTATGGCCGTGCATTACCCGAATAATTAGCGCCGCTCCAATGTATTTGTAATAGACTGAAACCTTAATTGAGCTCCAGGATCCACAACATCAAGCTAAATAAGAGTAAAATGTCATTTATAATATTATTTTAATGATACCACAACGGTGCATGCATTCTTATCAAGGAAGAAAACATCTAAAACATGTTTTAAGCTGAAATGTTTTATAGACAGACTGCATTTTTAATTAGCCTGTGTCTAGTCAGCATGAAGATACAACCAGAATCCCTCTAAATAGCATGAAATCCCCTATGGAACAGGACGCATTTGCATATAATTAGACAGAAAAATTCCATAAACTAAGCTTTCATCTCCAAAATCCAGATGAAACGCACCACTGGGGCAAACAGTGTGTTTTTTGGTGCCTGGAGGTACTGTATATACAGACAATATCAGACAAAGCCCCAAATAAGTCTTTTTATATGTCAATTTATTTTCTAACTAAACAAAATCATGAATTTATCATTCATCGCTGCCCTTCAATATTAATGTGTCTAGCAAGCAGGATTTTTTTTTTTTCCAATACCGGTAAGACAATCCTGTCACCTTGACAGGGCATCTACTGTAGCATTTATCAGGGAATCCTATTGGACACGCATAATTAGCCTGTAAGATGTTGTCACACATCAAAACATTTTTATTTTTCAATTTCCCCACTAAAAAGGGACCACAATGTTAGCTTAAGGGCAGCCGGCCACTCATTTTTCCGTCTTTCAGTCATATTAAATTAATCTGTAAAAGTTTGCATTCATCCATATGCATGCAGTAATAATCAATCAGTAACTGTAACTGCAGTAAACAAGAAATCTGGCTTTTCCTGCTCGATTGTCTCAACTGTTGTGCATGACAGACAATGTCCTTAAAGGTCCTGTCTGCCTCCGTCGAAATATTTACCTCAGACGGTGTCCCACGGCGGCAAATTCTAATTTTTTGCCCATGGAGGGTAGATAGAACAACAGGGTAACGTCCGCTAAGTGTGGCTAACATCTTCATTCAGCCCAGTTTATGGAACATCAAACGCTTGATTAACATCTGCTTCAGTACAGTACGAGTAAAGAATGATACAGCTGAAAAACTTCCGAATGACGTTTATCAATACAGTAATCCCTCTTTTATCGCGATCAATTGATTCCAGGCCCGAACATGAATTTCTGCAAAGTAGGATTCCTTATTTATAAATGGAATATTTTCCTATTATATTTTCCTAGTATAGAAAATCTGTTTATCACCTTCTAAATACAGTTTTTAACATTATTATTATTAGAGCCCTCTAGACCTGAAATAACACCCCTATATTTACCTGTACACTTGTATTACTCAATGTAGTATATTTATCTATATATATATATAAAATAAGAGTAAATCAGGCATTTAAGACATAAATAAGACTCGTGCTTGTTTGTGTTGCTATAAATGTGATCTCTAGGGGAGAAGAGTGAGTGGCGGACAGGAAGTGACATCAGGGATTCAGAGCTGAGTTTCAATTTGCCGTTTGATTAGGGATTATTATGCCTGTTGGTGAGGTCATTTAAACATGCAATAAAAGCATGTTGCACCGGCAATCAAGTCTGGTGCTTGCGTGTCCCACCGAACATTACAATAACATTACTGACACCTAGTGACCAGCGTAGAATACTATGTCAACGTCTTTGAATGTCTTATATTTGTGTTTTAATTAATTTAGTAATGTTATGCTTGAAAATGCTTAATTTAGGCAAAAAATACAGAACAAAAATACATAACATTAACTTAAATATTGCCTCGTCTGAGCGATCTTTTCTTCTCCAGTCGTCCCTCGCAACATTGTGCTGCGAATTTCACAGTTTCCCTCGATCACGGTTTAAAAAAATATATTAATCAGTAAATCATCACTGTTTATTATGTTTACAATTTTCTGCTATATTGGGTAATATGAGTGTAAAGGTGACTATAGGGATGTTATTTCATGTCTAGAGGGCTCTAAGAATGTTAAAAATAGACTACGAAAATATTCATAAATCATACTTCAGGGAAATTCACTTATCACAGTCAAGTCTGGAACTAACTGCAATGAACGAGGGATGTCTGTACTAACACCAATACTAATGTAGAATTGGTCAAAGTGCTTATAAAGAAAACGCATTCAACTTCATTGTGCTGCATGTGTGCAATGACCTGGTATGTTGACCTGCTCCTGTTTATTAGGTCAGTGAAATAACCACCAGTGAGACCTAGCCGAATTGCATTACGGGCCAAATTGGCGGCATCATTTCACACGATGCTGCCAACCCCACTTCTATTCACAGCACTCCTGGGAAACTTCCCACAAACTCACCGACCAAAGCTAGTAGTCTGCCGCACAAGCACAATAATAAAGTTCTTGTTATACCGCGTGCATTGGATCTCATTAGATCGTGCAGGTAGCCAGTCAGTGGACAAATATCATCATATTCCAACAAAAGAAGCAACACATGGCAGGTATTATGACTCATCTGGTCGTGTGAAGGCCAACTAATATCAGACATCTTTATTAAAACAGGTCCAGGTCCAAAGTCCAGCATGTGCCTATTCAACAGTCACACGCTTGTTCATTAAAATATCCCTTTTTTCCCCCGTCAGTCATATCTCAGCCTGGCCATAACTCAGCCGAGGACATGAGCGATAACAGCACCATTGCGGCCCTTTTCAATTAGTTTTCTGAGATGAAAAAATATATAATCCTCATCCTTCATGCCAGGATCCTTTCACAGATTATAAGCAGTCTGTATTAGTCATAAAAATTTATGAACAAGATGCCCATGCTTGCATAGCGCTGCCAGTCATATCGTGCAGCTACGGGCATTGATAACCACTCATGCGCAGGCAGGACAATTATGGGATGAACTGTGTTCTTTTATTCCACTTATTACCATTTTATAGTCTGAACAATATTAATGACTCAGAAGACGTCAAGTCCTGAGGCTGGTGGCTGAAGGATCGCGTGCAATGAAGACGTGAGAGTAAGGTTAGCTTCAGTGTGCTTGACGACTGTACGGGACACCAAGCTTCAGGATTTATGTGCTGTCCTTGCCGTAATATTTGAACGGTCACACAAGTATAGAGGGAACTTAAGCATTGTACGATGAAACGAAAATAACATAAAACTGCTCACCCTTAGAGGACACCTGATGGACACAATGTAGTGGGAATAGAAAGCTGCATGCAGAGCAATACTGGCCCCTTGTGGCATTGAATATGTATTGCTGCAATGAATTAGCTTTAACGCCTTTTTCCACCGAGGGCCACACAGTGAAAAATGAAAGGATACATCTTTGCCACTTTGGTATTTTGCAAAGCAACACATGTAAATATGCTAAGAAGTTATATATATTATATATATATGATGATATATATATTATATCATCGTATATATTATATATATTTCAAGAAAAAAAATGCATCTCAGCTTTGTCATATAGGAAATAACATATTATTAGTATCAACTTTGGTCTTTTTTTTTTTTACTATTTAAACTTTCTTCTTGTTTTTCTTCTTGTAATTGTCACTTTATTCCCACAATATTATAACGTTTTCTCCAAACCAAATTTTCCAAAAATTACAACTTTATTTTGTTTTGTTTCTCATAATATTATAACTTTAAAAAAAAAATAACAAATTTAATATTTCAACTGTGCTACTAAAATGACATTATTTGTCCTCATAATATTATGAGTTTATTGTCATAAAACTGTGAATTTTTTTGTTGTTAGAATATGACTGTTTTCTCGTAATATTTTCACTTTTTATAGCGAAATTATAGCTGTTTTTTTAATTTTCTGATGTTTTTTTTTTTACTTTCTTCCTATAAGTACTATTTTTGTAATTATGGCTTTATTTTAAAAATATTTTGACTTTATTCTCATACCATTATAACATTTTCTGCAGACTAATTCTCCAAATATTAGACTTTATTTGTTGTTTTGCTTGTTCGTCATAATATTACGACTTTTTAAAAAAAGTATTTTTCTTTAATATTTCAACGTTACAGGACTAAAATGACGTTAGTTTCCTCATAATACGACATTATTCTCGTGGGTTTGCGACTTTTTCTTGTTAGATTACAAATTTTTTTCTCTTAATATTCTGACTTTATTCGTGTAAAATTACTGCTGAATTTCCAGTTTTGCTGTTTTTTTTGGTTTTCTTGTTAAATTACATTTTTAGAATGCACTGCCTGCTGCAAAAAAAAAAAGCTGTTGGTTTGCAATTGGCCCCCGGGCCGCACTTTGGACACCCCTTACTTAAGGTGGGTGTCATTGGACAGACAGCAACAAAAGCAGAGTCCTTCTCGCCTAATTCGCAATTTGGTTGGGATCCACTTTTTTGCCACTTTTTCAGTGTTAGGGTATCTTCAGTCAGACATTACAAAGTACAGTGGTACCTTTTTGTAATTCATTCCAAAAAGGTCAGACGAAAAACAAATCATACGAAAATCAAAGCAATTTTTCCCATCGGTAATAATGCAAGTCCAATTCATCTGTTTTAGACAGCCAAAAATACATTTAGAGAATAATTATAGTTTTGCATGCAGACAACAATGCAAAATACAGAGTGGGCCATGAGTTTCCACACATAGGAACATGTATAATGTATATTATTTTATGTTTCTGATCAGATGACGCTAGCATTACACCATGTTTGACTGTAGAAAAGACACGATTATTGCCTGTGTGCAACACAATGTGAGCTGCAGCGGTGTCCTGTCTTTATAGCAGGCTTTTCCCCAGCAGATATCTACAGCTGTGCGTCCATGCATGTTTTTGGAATTATGCCCATCATCCACAATCGTTATGTGAGACATGAACACAAGTCTTTCTCTTTTCTGCGTGTTCTAAAGATTTAAAAACAGCTAAAAAGAGGGGACGTAATGGGACACACCTAAAAGTGCCGACGACGCTCCATTTACATAATGTGACCTGCATATTACCCAAGCTACAGCGACATTGTTGTTATTGTTGTTATTAACATTGTTACCCCAAAGAACTACTTTACTGGCGTAGTGACATCTCACCACACCACACCGGCTAGCGAGTTGCTGGCTAGCGACTAGCTTCTCCGCACACTTGTTCACAGCGCCTCAGGCCACTACTGAAAGGGTGCAGCGTTCTTTTCTATGTTGCTATGTGAAATCAATGCGCCCCGGAAGGAAGAACCAAAATAGGGCAAAATACTGTATTACATGTTTTCATGAATGTACCTGTTACTACATGGTCACAGCATGGATATAAAACCATAAAACCTTGTTGGAGCTTTTCGGAGTGGTGTTTTAATAGCGGGCTTTCTAGGTGGAATAGGTGTGTCCCATTACGTGCATTAATTAACTGCCTCTTTTCAGCTGTTTTTGTCTCTTTATCTTTTTAGAAAAGAGAAAGACATGTGTGTTTATGGTTCACATAAGGATTGCGGATGATGTGCAACATTCTAAAAAAAATGTCCCCACTCGATGTCCTTCCCCTCCCGCTCAAGCTTGACAAAGTTCCCCATAAACACGACACGCCCCTCGTGGCGGTATAGCAAGACCCGCGACCAACTGGAAACGGCTCAACGACCCACTTTTGGGTCACAACCCACCAGTTGAGAATCGCCGCTCTAAATATATCCAATTTCGGTTTCTATCGTATTATCACTTGAGAAGATATACTGTATGTAATCCAAATGGTTGCAGAAATGTGAGGCGTGTGCTCACTTTTGTGCGATACTGCACATGGGAATTGCGGCCGGGAACTGATGGAGGTCTCACCAATTTCAACGCTCAATGTAAATGAGCTTTGAAAAGGAGTTCTGTATCGGCACGCAGCTGCAGGAGTCATTTGGTGTTTTCATTATATTTTGTTAAAAGGCAATTTAATGGTTTGATGGGGGCAATCAATTTTCAAGAATTGTCACAAGAAATAAATGAGAAGTCCTGACTGTTTTAACTGTAGAAAATTCACACTGTGGATTGGAAGCTTAATGGGCCAGGTGGACACCCTGCGACAGCTGAGCCGTCAAGACAGTTTAACTAATTAGCGCCACACGTTTTTGTCTCTGCCAAATAATGGACTTTAAAAAAAAAAGAGAGCATAACATTTCGCAGAGGGCATTTTGCAGTGTGAAATGGATATGAAGACAGGCATATCAAAGCAGACGGCTGCCATTGTTGTGCAACACTAGCCTTGTAGACTCTCATCACATTGCATGTAGTCAAATAGACGTAGACGTAGTCAAATGCCAGAAATGTCGTACAAATGTGGAAATTATTATTAGTCACAACAAAATTGGAGTTCAAGACTTCAGCAAAACTCATAAGAATTCAGACAAAGCACGCTTGTTTGTGGTTTTTTGTCGTGCCGCCGCAGAAGGGTACCAGAGATGACAAAAACAAATATTGTGATGATAACTGTATAAGGTAAAATTTGTTTATCTTTTTTTTAATTATTATTATTACCGCGCCATAGGAAACCTTTCGGCTATTAAGTACAATACACTGCGTCCACAATTATTAGGCAATTTGCATTACTGATTATTAGTTTTATTATTTAACAATAACAGTGCTCTTAGTCAATCCAAAATTTTAATAAACCCCAAACTTGAATATTTAAGGAAATGAAAGTGAGTTTTTGGCTTTTGTTGAGAAGATCTGTGTGCACAATTAGCAGGCGACTCAAAGAAAAACAAAAAAATCCCATCTGACTAATTTATTTTCATTTTTACAAAGTCAGAATGATAAACAAACAACACAAACTTTACAAATAAATATTTCGGACATTTCCAAAAACAAATCAGTGACCAATATAGCCACCCTTCTTTTCAATAACATGGAAAAGCCTTCAATTCATGGAGTCTGTCAGTTTCTTGACCATTTGACCATCAACTTCTTGTGCAGCAGCAACCAAAGCCTCCCCAGACATTGTTCAGAGAGGTGTACCTTTTTTCTTATTTTTAAGTGCCCACAAGTACTCAATAGGGTTTAGGTCAGGTGAGCAAGGAGGTCATGTCATTGTTTTTTAAAACCTTTTTAAGACCTTTACTCGTGAGTCCCACAGTGGAGTACTTGGATGCATTAGATGGAGCATTGTCCTGCACAAAAATCATGGTCTTCTTGAAAGATGCACACTTTTTGCACACATGTACCATTGTGTGAAAAAGTGGCAGTAGCTTTGGGGGCCGAGTTTGGGTCCATCTTCAACCTGAAAAGGCCCAACAAGCTCATCTTTTAATAATTCCAGCCCTTACCAGTACCCCACCTTCACCTTGCTGGTGTTGGAGTGGAGATCTCTGCCCATTGCTGACGCAGCCACGGGCCCATTCCTCTGGTCCATCAAAAGTCACTCTCATCTCATCAGTCCATAAAACTTTTGAATATTCTGTCTTCAGATATTTTTTGGCCAAGTCAAAGCCTTTCAACTTGTGTGTCTTGTTCAGTAGTGGTCGGGTTTCATCCTTTCTTACCTTGGCCATGTCTCTGAGCACTGAACACCATGAACCGTACTTCTGGACATTCCAGGTAGGTTACAGTTCTGGAATATGACAGCACTGGAGGATAATTGATTCCTGGGAGCTTCAAGTTAGTTTTTTCTCAAATATTTGGCCGTTAATTTGCATGTTTTTCTCTTGTTTCTTGCGACCCTTTTGTGCACTTGCAATAAAACATTTCATGGTTCCGTGGTCACGCCATAATATCTTGGCAATTTCAGCAATTTCACAAGTGCTGCATCCCTATGAAAGATGTTTTACAGTTTTTTACTTCTCAGAGTCTGTTAAATCTCTTTTCTGGCCCATTTTACTATAGGAAAGGAAGCTGCCTAATAATTGTGCACACCTAATAAGGCCACACCCTCCCTCAGTACACACATGCACATCACCTGGTACGCTTAAACCCAATAGGCATTCAAGTTTATTCAGCTCGGGGTTGGAAAATATGCATAAAAATGAGAATATGGTCAAAATACTGACTTGCCTAATTATTGTGCACATAGTGTATATTTGAATATCAATATGATCGCATTGATCCAAATATAAGACAACCCTTTTTTTTCAGGACCCCCTTTTGGACAAAAATACTTTTGTTTCGTTCTTTTTTTTTTTTTTTTTTAGGAGTCTGCATCATTGATCATCGTTGTATGTTGTAAGCCAAAAAAAATCTGTTCAATAACAGTGAACTAACAACTGCAATAAAAAATTATATAATATTTCAGAGTTGCTCATTGCTCACCCTTTATCTTAAAATTAGCGTCATAACGTCTGCTCTGTCATTTGCTAACTTGCCCAACATTTGAGACACTTTATACAGCAGGCCTGTGTCGCAGCCGCATCTTTCTAGGTCACTGATATATGCATGTGTGAGTGACGGGAAGAAAAGCTCCGTCTTGCTTGGGGAGAAGTCGCCTGTTGGTTTGCAGGTATAACTCTCTAGTCCCCGAATATAACACGACCTGTCTTTTTCCGGACTTTTTTTCTGGGGGGGAAATGATATTTGGGTCAATACGGCCACAAAGCTTGACAAGTGTTGTTACTATGCCAGCCAATAGATACTGTATAGGACATGTTCTCCAAACATGCAGACAGCTTTACAAAGATCCTCTATTCTAAGTGTATTTTGACATTTTTAGTTGTAGGTAGGGCCGCACAGAGTTAGCATGTTGGCCACACAGTCACAGTCTGGAGATCGGGAAGACCTGGGTTCGATTCTCCCTTGGGCATTTGTGTGTGGAGTTTGCATGTTCTCCCCGTGCGTGTGTGGGTTTTCTCCGGGTACTCCGGTTTCCTCCCACATTCCAAAAACATGCATGTTAGGTTAATTGGAGACTCTAAATTGTCCATAGGTATGAATGTGAGTGTGAATGGTTGTTTGTCTATATGTGATTGACTGGCGACCAGTCCAGGGTGTGCCCCGCCTGTCGCCCGAAGTCAGCTGGGATAGGCTCCAGCATACCCCCGTGACCCTAAAGAGGAGAAGTGGCATAGAAAATGGATGGATGGATAGTCGTTGGTAAAATTGTAATCGTTACATGATTGAGGTATAGTCATGATAAAATGAACCTTGGATAACCATTGGTTGATTTAATCCTGCCTATATGAAAAAAGGACCCAAAAAGTTGCCAGGAATATCATGGTTTTATTGAGTGATATCTGTAAAATGATTCGCAGTGGAAGTCAGTATCGATGTGCAAAATGCGCACACAATATCTGCTACGCAGATAATATCCATGTGCACGAACTTTGGAACTCCAAAAACAATCGTTACCCTTTGTGTCAGCCGCCATCGCGTTAATTGCGCATTTGAACGTCTTCTGCAAAGCAAGAAGCTAGGCTATAGTTATGGGGCCAAACGTCATAAGTTAATGATGTACTGATATCTAAAAATCATCCTGTGTCCAATCATCACAATTGTCATTACCACATGAATGTTTTGTGTGTGCAGGGTTTTTTTTTGCCACTATTTTTCATGAACGTAACATTTCACAGTTATCTTTTTACCTGTTTTTTATGACGTGCCAGTGATTTGAGTGTGCCTCATATTTAAATTGTGACTGCCTTGTCAGGTTTTCGTCCAGTGGGTTCAGGGAAGGTGTCGTAGGCAGCACAACTATCGATCCATCTTTCTATGCCGCTTGTCCTCAATAGAGTCACAGGGGTATGCTGGAGACTATCCTAGCTGACTCTGGACTGGTTGCCAGCCAACCGCAGGGCACATTTAGACAAACAACCATTCACACTCACATTCATACCTATGGACAATGTAGTGTCTCCAATTAACCTAACATGCATGTTTTTGGAATATGGGAGGAAACCGGAGTACTTGAAGAAAACCCACGCCAAACTACACAGAGATGCTCAAACTGAGATTTGAACCCATATCTTCCAGATCTCCTGACTGTTTGGCCAACATATTAACCACTAAGCCACCATGCGGCGCAGCACCGCTAATTCCAGTAACAGCTATAAACTTCAGTATTGCCACGCAAACACCCTCCTGTTCCGTGTCTGTTAGGCATCTTCAAAGGATGAGTAGTTTTACTTATTATTATAGTTTTATCCTATCATATCAGTGTTAGAATCACAACAACTAGAAAGTCAACCAGGTTCATCGAGCAAATTGTGTTGAACTTTAGAGCTTTAGAGGTTCCAGTAGATCTTGCCTATTTTTTTGTTGTGGATGTTTTTTGGGTTTTTTTTCCTGTTTTTTCGACAAACGAAAACTACAGTACTATAGTACTGTAGCCAGCTTTGTTGCCGCTTGCTGTTTTTCCCACAATGGTGCAGCCTGTGTTGTATTTGTAGTTGTGTCTGCCTGTGTGTTACACACCTTGTTGACAGCACCTGTCTGAGGGGCACATTCAGAGGCCGGGTGAATTTATGAAGTGGCTGCAGCAGCCAATGAACCATGGCACTGAGCCATAGAGGTAACTTCCAGGTTGGCATGTAGAATAAGAGCCTTGCAGGGCTCTGGAGGTTTGCTTCGGCCATAACATCATTCACATAAACACTGCAAGCACTGAGAAGATTGTATATGAATAAACTGGGGCCTCCGACTGGGAACCCATAAGCAATAATACACCTGGAAGTTAAATTATGTTTTCTATTGTTTGTGTTGTGTTTTGTCTTTTTTGATATAGCTGCTCATAACTTTTTTTCCATGTGTTTGCAGGCGGATACCCAGAGGTTTTTAGTGTGTGTTAAAGGCTTGTCACGCGCAGTGAGTGTTATCCAAAGTGGCAGGCTTCTAGAAGGACTGACAATCAGATATGACCTGTCATTGCACATCAGGGTCGCTGGTGCATGCAGCGCGGGGCTTACCAGGTGTTTAAGAAGTAGGTTGGAAGGAGCAACTTCAAATGTGAGCACTGGAGCTGTAATAAGTATTAAGGCCAGTTACTGCAAACTGAACCCACAACAATACACAGTAAATATCACGTTTTGTATTGGCTTAGTGTCTACTCAAAACATGTAGAAAATACCACAAGGATGTGAAAATAATACAGTATCCCATTTAACACTGCCCCCGCGTGTTTGACACCGCACATTACACCGTCGAAAGCCCCGTGATTACGTCATTAACGGCTTCTTTTTCTTTGGCTTCTGATACAACGTTTTCAAACACTAGGTGGCAGCAGATATGCAAGATTATATTCACACCCTGTTTCGTGGGTCTGATCATGTTTATCACACAATGCATTTATCATCTGTAATGCAATAAATAAGCAAAAAGCTATGTTAACAAGTAATTACATTTAGAGATATTTCTAAGATGTCATGACATGGTGAGTGATTGCTTATCGTCTGTATGCAAGTTGTATGATTGTAAAAAGAAGCACAAGAATGTAAAACATGTAAGATTACAATAAAAAGTTATATAGTTACAAGAATTACGTTGGTGTAATTTTAACTTCATTTCAAACTGAAATACATTTAGTTTAGAATTAAAACATATTGAGAAGAAATTATGGTATGATAACAATTATACCCAAAGAAAAGGGGGATGGATGGATTTCTATATTTTAATATTTTTATTTTTTTTAAATGTATTACAAGAATAATGCTGACTTATCGTATGACATCGTACTATTGGTAAATCTAGGCTGCCGAGTCAGGCTAAGGCATCATCTGTTGAGTCTTTCATTGCCTCAAGGCCACCTGGACAGCATCTTAGGGGACAGTCTTGCACAACATGGGGCCCAGTCTGGTCAGGAAAATCACAGTCACATGCTGGGCTGTCTCTCATCTTCCACTGATGGAGATGATGGGCTGTCCTGGCATGCGTTGTGCGGATCCTATGAAAGGCCACTCACTGATTTCTTGGACGGTCAAGCCAGCCTCAATGAAGTCTTGGTTAGGAAGATTTTGCTGACTGCCAGAGAGTTTTGTGAGATTTAAGTCACAAGTTTGGAAGGTTAGATCGGAAGGTCAAGCTTCAGCAGCCAAAATACGCCTGTACAACTCCATTGCCCTGCCTACTGCGCTGTACATCAGTGAAAAGTGGAAAAGCTCTGTAAAACTGGACAAGAATGTCTTCAGCGATGTCTTCAGAATACTGAAAGTGAGTTACAAAGGTCACGTAACAAATGAACAGATCCTACAAAGACCACTTCACAAAATAGTCACAATCCGTTTCCTTAAGATAGCAGAACTCATCTTATGATTACCAGTAATTACCTGGATACCCCCAAATTGGGGGAAAAAACAAGATCAACCAAGGAACAACTGGATAAGAACATTTAAGAAGAACTTGGAATCAGCATGAACTGGGACACCAAAGAAAGTCATGCAGGAAACTGAAAAGATTGGAGGCTCTTGACTACCCGATGTGTAGAATTGCGCCGGAGGAACTAAGTTTAAGTAAGTCATTCTTCACAGGCTTACCACAGAAGGAGACCTTAAGAAATCAGTGACTGTGGTCTTGGTAGGGTTAGGATGAAGGCACCAGTAGGAGAAGTTGTCCTCCATCTTCTTCAGGTCCTCTATAAGTGTGGAGTTGAGTTTGTCAAAGTCTTCGGTGGCCAAAGCAAGTCAATCTGCATATGCAAATTTCCTAAAGTTGTCAGTCACATAGATGTTAAAGGGGATTCGTGCTGGGACTGATCCTTGGGGAGGACCATCATGCAGGGTTCTGGTTAAACTTGTTTGACATCCAAGTGACAATTTAAATCTGCTAAGAATGGAGGCATAGTTGCACACACTTGCACACTAGAATCAGGCCTTCAGAACCATGTCTCCTCACTGTAAATCATATGCAGAAGAGAGGTCAAACAGAGCAGCCCCTGCCTTGAGACCACGTTGGTAGCCAGTCTTGATGTAGGCACTAACAGCAAGGACTTGGTCAATGCAACTCCTTTGGGGTCTAAAACCTGCTTGCTCCTTTGCAATACTGCTTCTACTAAGGAAGCCTGATCAGGAGAAGGCCTTTCAAACAGCTTGTAGGAGGTAGAAAGGCGAGAGAGTGGCCGATAGCTTGCAGGATCATCATCAGGTTTCCGAGGTTTCAGAATGGTGATGACCTTGGCCTCTCTCCAGATCTTTGGAATGACTCCAGGGAAGTGAATGACTTTGAAGACAAGCCAGTCATGAGCATTAGGACCAAGGTTCATCAGGAACGCAGGATAGATACCATCAACTCCTGCTGCTTTGCCTGCTTGGGGGATGAAAGGCCAGTATCTATCTCACTTCTGCCGTAGGGACTGGCAAGTAGGATACTTTTCCACAAGGATGAGTAGGTTGCTGAAAGATTCTTGCAAACTGTCTGGCGGTAGAAGGTACCTCGGAGTTGAGAAGTAGGTGTGAGGTAACTGCATTGGCTGTTACTTTTGGTGGCTTGTGCTAGACACGAGACGCTGCACCAAGGCACCTAATAGGGTGCTTGAAATCCAAATCCTCTACGGTTTCCCACCAGGGTGTCCACATAGCTAAGTCAAGAGAGATTTTTCCTTTTAAATAAAGATGTCTTCATATTACAATTGTTTGGACAGGTATGATGATGATAAACGGTGGCTCAGTCACTGCAAAGACATTCTGCTTTAAACTTTGGATGAGTTGTGCAAATCTCTAAAGAAGAATGGCCTCTGCACATCTGGACCCTGCACTGGCTCTCTCTCCCCTCATCCGTTACATAATGAATATGCATATGGCCTTGCTTTTCATGCGTGTGGTTGTATGTGAGTTTAGACAGACTCCAGACCTGTGCCTACACAGATTAATATCTGCCCTCCACAAAGACATGCTGTGTTCTTTAGCAGGACAGACTTTCAGAACAATGAATCCACTGTGTGACAACACTCTCTGCTTCTCAAGCTAAGCGAGATGCACAGCCCAGTCCTGAGATGAGAAAGGTCTCCATGTATTTCTGCACTTAAGGTGATCTAAAAACAAGTGTGGAAGGCAAACGGGCATCTTATTGAGGTGGAGATGGTGATTTTCATGTGCGAAGCTGCAATGACAACAATGATCCTCATCAGGAAAGCTGCATAGTTCACTGAAACGTGAAATAAAATAAGCAGGAAAGTGATGCCGCATAGCTTAATTTACTACTAATCCACATCTACACCACAGTGGCCTTTTGTAGCATTTGGACAGTAATGTATTATATAATGCAGAGCAAAGAGTCAGTTGAAGGAAGAGAGTGTTCTAAACACACACATTCATTAGTCAATCTGTCATGTGCTGAACATAGACCAAACTGGCTCCCCCTATCTTAGACAACCTCCTGTTTACTCCCATGACCTGGAAACTAATGTGCTCATACCGCCATACATGCCTTCTGCTACAGTAGTAGTAGTAGTAGTAGTAGTAGTAGTAGTAGTAGTGCAGGTAGAGCCAGCTATTTTAGGATATACTGCATGGGACAACACAAAAACAACACTATCACCAAAAGTACATCATCACCACATTCAACAAAGGCTCTCTAGTACTCGAAATGGACTGTTTAATGATGTTCTAAAAGTAATGTTTGCTCCACTTTTGAGAGAAGTGGCGCTCAAACGGTCAGTTTTGAAGTTCCTGGAGGCGGGAAAAATCAAGTCACCAAAGTTTATTGATAAACTTTTTTTAAAAAAGAAATGACTAACCCCTACTGTGCCCAAAGAAAAAGCCCAGACAAAAGGACAGTGAGGTGAACAGGCCAACCCTACACAGGGCCATCATCCTGCACCTCACCGCTACCCTCAAACAGGAAAAAGACACAACTAAAAGCCTAATTAAAACCAAAACCAAAAACAGGGCATCCGGTCACACCAGGACAAACAATAACTAAAAACTAACAGAAGAAAAACCCAGGCTGCTGCTCAGCATCATGCCAGCAGCCAACAAGAAGCAGCTGACTGGCCCTGGAGCATGACAGGGTGGGGACAAGCCTGCAGCGGACGAAGGCAGCACGAGCAGAGCAGAGAGCCAGCAAAGCACACCTGCCCAGATTGATATACTCCAGCAAGGGCGGGGCCAATCTGCAAAAAATACAAAAAACATAGACCAAACTAAAACAATGCTCATAACTAAAACATGACCTCATGAAGGAAAAACAAAGCCTCCTTCCTCATGGACTTGATACCACCTCTGGCTCGACCATAACTACATGAGTATACACCAACACTTCATGGAGGACAGCTTAATAAAGCAGGCTTTGCTACACATCTTAAATTAAAGCCTGTAGCTCTGACAGAGGGAGCTGGAAGTTTCATCATTTTGTTTTTCTTCGTGAACAGGCTAACCTAGCATGATGTTGCTGCTAAAATGCTCACAGTGAATCTAAAATTTGTGTCCTCCTGTCCCGAGCCTTAATGTTAAGTTGTTGTATGTGATAAATTGCATCTATCATGTTGGACAAGTGCAGAGTTACAGTGTCTATGTAAGAAATGGCAAATAGCACCTCTTGGAGGCACACACTCTGTCCACAACTCATTAGCATTAAAGCAGCGGTCTCAAACTCGCGGCCCGCGGGCCATTTGCGGCCCACCAAATCGTATCTTGCGGCCCGCGACTGGATATCAAAGAGTAGTGTAACTGCAGCCCGCAACATTCGTGCAAGCTCAGTGTTACTTACATACAGTACCTACAGGGGCAAGTAAACACCAACACTGAACTAACAGTGGTGTTGTCACATGGATGTATCGTGAATTGTCTCGTATCTTGAGGTACCCTGAGATTCCCAGCCCTACTCCCAATACTTGATGCGGCCCACCGTCACCCAGACTCTACCTCCACTGGCCCCCAGTGAAATTGAGTTTGAGACCCCTGCATTAAGGGGATACTTCGGATTTTTTGACATGAAGTTGTATGACATCCCCATCAGCACTGTACTGCATCAATACTGACTTACCCCCCCACTTTGTCCCGTGAGCCGAGTTCTGGTGGGATTTTGGTGATGAGAAAAGTAGTTCCAGTTAGTTGGTGAGACCACTTAAGTAAAGAGTTAAACAATATATGTTAAAAAGAGTAATACTGTATATTTGCATCACAAAAATGCCTCTTCGAAAAAAACAGTTTTCACAATCGCTCAGCGCTACTTTCTCTCCTGTCGTATCACTGCGTGCTGTCGCCCGTCCATTGTTGTGTATGTGCTCCACAGCGCATGAAGATCGCTGTGGCGCGAGACTCTCGTGTTTACATGCGTCTTCATGCGCGATTGTGAGGTCTGATTTTTTTTCCAAGGCGGTAATTTTTGTGATGCAAATTATTACTCTTTTGAAGCCAAACTCTTTACTTAAGTGATCCCACCATCTAACCGGAAGTACGTTCCTCATCAGCAAAATCCGACTAGAACTCGGCTCGACTTGACAAAGTGGGGGGTTAAGTCACTGTTAATGCCGTACCGTGCTGATGTGGATGTCATACCACTTTATGTAAAAAAATCCAAACTATCCCTTTAAATCTGCAGACACACAAAATGGCATCTGGCCAACACACACCCAATAAATTGTTGTTGGACCTCAGAGACTTGTTTAAAATTGGTTTAAAAATACTTTACTATGATATGACGCGGGGGGTTTGCTCACATTGTATATCCGCTATAAAACAGGTGTTATGTATGTGTGGAGTAGAAAATACTTTTAGACAGCCTAAAATCTGGCCCAATTTGCATGATTGAATTACCATGTTTTATAAAGCTCGACGCACATTTCAAAGCAGTAACCTTTTTATGCAGACTACTTGTAAAGTGAAAGCAGGTTTCAATTCAAAAGGATATTCTTCATGTTAACAAGATGACCTGAAATGTAAAACCAACTACCTCAGCTGTTCTATTACTTAGTAAGTTGCAAAACACTACAGTGGACTATATTTGGAGGGCATTTATGAGTCATTAGCCGACTTCTGTGAATCAAACATATCCCTTCAGCGTGCCCTAAATCTACCCAGCCAGAGCCTCTCCTGCTCCTGTTGTGCCCACCACCCCTGCAGCATTGTCACCATAACTATCCTCACAGAGTAGCAGTTAAAGAGAGGAAAGGGATTCTCTTTTGAGGTCACATTCCCCACAGAGGTATGTGCGGAAGAAATTGCAGTGAGAAGAATGGGTTGCAGAAAAATGTAGAAGTCTTCCCTGTGATGCCTTTCCAGCCAGCTTGCAGGTTGATTTGGCTTTTATTAAATTTTGGCTCATTGCTCCTCTCTGCCGGCCAACAGCACAAATCAAAGGCAAACTGCTTTCTCACCGACCCAAATGCTTAGCAAGTAAACAACGTTCTCTTGCATCACTGCACTGCATTGGGTATTGGTGCTGTAAATACAGTCAAGGTGTAAGGCCTTATATTCTGTTATATTAGCATATTAGAAAAGGTGTTCAATTTGGAGATATCCCCAAATTTTTTGAAAAAATATGCCTCAAAAGTGCTTGGAATGAACGCATCATGAAGGACTTTTGCATATTTGGTTTAAAAAAATATATATATTTTTTAATGACAATTACATTTTTAATCTCTAACTTTACAGTTTCTGTATGTTAGTTGATAAAAATCAGTTTTTATGTGTTGGGCTTCATGTGCTTCAGTTGTTGGGGGTAGAAAACAGTGGTCAGTCACACCCTGAAGTGGACATTGATTGGCGTTCTGACATAGGCTAGGCTCCCATTGTAGTTGGGTGGGCAAGGTGAGAAGCGAAAAGTGAAACTGGAGAAGCATGTGAAAGTTGCCGGTCCAAACTCCCCGATGGCACCATCGATATAGGGAGAGCGATATGCCTTCTTTGCAAGGAGGAGTTTGCTTACCACAGAAGCAGCTCAAGCAGGTGAGGGCGACGCCTCAGTGCACCCCCTGTCAACAGCAGCCAGACCCTCATGTTGGAGGTGCATGTAGTGCGGCGCACATTGCGGCGAGTAAATCCAAGGAAAGCTGCTGGACCCGATGGTGTTACCATCAGCCTCACCACCGGAACCCCACAAGGCTCTGTACTGAGCACCATAGCCCCCTTCTCTACCCATGACTGTACACTCGCCCACTCCAGCAACACTGTGATCAAGTTTGCAGGAGACACCATCGTGGTGGGACTGGATCTATGTACAGGGATGAGGTTGTACGACTGGGCAGGTGGGGCAAGATCAATAACTTGCTCCTGAACACCACCAACACAAGGGAACTGATTATCCATTACAGCAGAATAAAGACTGCTCATCGAGGGGAACTGTGTGCAGAGACTATCCAACTTTCGTTTTCTGGGCGTTCAGATCAAGGAGAATCTTACCTGGGCATGAACAACGCCGACTGTTAAGAAGACACGGCAGAGACTTTACTTCCTGAGACTCCTCAGGAAGAACAATCTACCTCAAAAACTGCTGTTTTCTTTTTAACCACTGCTCCATAGAAATGTGTGTGTGTTATGTCGGCTGCACAGCCGCCGAGAGGAGGACATTCCAGAGGGTCATCACCACCGCCCAGAAAATTGTCGGCTGCCCTCTTCACTCCCTGGATGAACTGTTCAAATCACAGTGCTTCAATAAAGCACAGAGCATTCTCAAGGACCCATCACACCCGAGACATGACATCTTTAAACTTTTACCTTCAGGCAGAAGATACAAGCAACTGGAAATCAAAACCATCAGACAAGCATAGTTTCTATCCTCAGGCAATAACTGCACTCAATACAAAACAAAGTTAAGTTTTAAACCAAATGTGCAATAAGTCTGGTGTGGCGGCGGAAATGGTTCAAGAGGTAGAGCAGGTTGTCCAGTAACCGAACGGGTGGGGGTTTGAATTTAGTTTTTGCAATCCCAGTCCCTGCTTTTGTGTCTTGTGGTCAAGACACTTCACCCACCTTGCCTCTGGTGCCAGCCACACTGGGGTATACATTTGAATTAATGTATGGTTGGCGGGAATTAGACACATTTCCGTACCAGCAGTACCTAACCGGCATTGTGCTCTCTGTGCTGGCCAGGTGCTGTTGAAATGATGATGCATGTTGCGTTCAAGCGCACTGCGTAGCTCTTAAGTTAAGTATGCTTGGAAATGCCAGAAAATAAACTCAAAACATGCGAATTCAACTTAAATTACGTGGTGTCTTTGTACACAACCCCTCAGTGCTCATAATAACACAGTTAAAGTGTGATACAAATGGTCTGCTACTATTAAAGAGACTACTGTTGGGCAAAGTTCAGACGTCTGTGCTATCTTTTAGCTTGATTTGAATTTTCTGTTTTCCTTTGTAGCTGTGAATACATCCAAATATATATAATCATGTCCTGTCATTTATCTTTCTGTTTAGAAAATACAGTAAAAGCGGGCAGATTTCAGACATAGTTGCAAATTGTGATTAATTAATTTGAAATCTGATTAATCTGACTAAAAATTGTATCATTTGACAACCCTAAATTCATTATATTGTGTTTTTATCATGCCACCGAAAAGGTTTGTACTGAATTTTTGTTGTACAATAATACAATAATGTATAATAGTACAATAATGATAAAGCTCCATTCTGATTCTGACTATGTTGTAATCTATATTTTGATAACAAATGTGGAATAATGAGATACAAACTCCTTACAATGTCTTATTATCATAAATATGGTTCACGAAAGGCCACTACATGAGGGAACATAACAACATAATGATGAATGATAAAATAAACGCCACCGGGCATGCGTGACTTTCTGTGCTTCTATTGTAATGTTAATGCCTTTTCTCAATGTCGGAGGGGCACTATTTAATGGGCGGTGCACTGTCCCTGTCGTGCGCATTGATTCGCGCGTGTGAGCAGGCTCGGCTTGTCAGTCACACTTTGAACAGCTCTGTGGCGCTCATCGTCATCATCGACAACACTAGTGAGTCTCCCTCCTCCCGCTGACCACCGAATGAGCCACACGGACAGATAAGAGCTGAGGATGAACGCTTGCTGAGGAGGACCCTAACAAAGCCGAGGGCGACATTGTGGTGGTGGGGGGGGAGAGCCGACCGTTTTGCTTCGCTGTTCGAGCGCTCGCCTCAAGTGGCGAGCTGGGGGGACTTTGCCATGGTCCGGTCCGGGGACATCTTTGTAACCTTGCTTCTTGTGGGCTGTGCGGGTAGGACTTTCTCATTAACTCACTTTAAAGTGTGTGCTCCATTACTAGCGTTTATAGTGATGATTGTATTAACAGTTGTTAGGACGGCGATCGCCATCCTTGGGTCTCCCTTCTTCCCTCCGCCCCCCAGGCGCTCTGTCAGGCAGGTGCATTAGTAGTGGTGCTGCGGCTCATGTTAATTAGCTTACGGCGCGCACTATTTTTTCTCTTGTTTCAATAAAGCCAGCTTGCTATCACTTTGAGCACCAAGAGTAGGCTACAAATGCTAGCCACCCTTTTTTTTTGCGTGACGAGCCTGATCGCTGACTTTGCATTATTTTGCATGGCATAAAATGTGGTCCTGCAGAAGGGGCAGTCCTAGAGGGGTGGGGGTAGGGCGTGGATGATGTGGGGGTAATGTGTCATGGGGATTTATGGTAGCCTCCATCCACTGCTGTGTTGTTGTTGCTGTCCACCGCTCTTGTATGGGACCTGTTTGTTATGGATGGGGGTGATGCTGGGTTCTCCTTTAACACACACACGCAGGGATACAGTGACACACACACACACACAGAGGGAGAGTGAGTCACCGTCTCATGGTTAAAGGCACACTGTGCAATATAACACACTTGTAATGCACCTGTTATTGTGTACAGCAGGTGCAGCGATGGCGTTCAGGGTGGGGTGTGATGGGGGAGCCCTTGACAGGTGATGCTCGGATGCATAGAGCCCATCAAGGGTCTGTCAGGGAGAGTGCCGCTTCATTTGCTCCCTCGCGCTCAAGCACACTGATGCACAGCACAACTCCTACTCTGAATCATCTGTTATGTAACCTGATTCCCTGATAAAGGCTTTGAAATGAGATCCTCTAAGTTGGTGAAATGTGTCGTTACATAAGTGCAACGGGGTGGGGGGTGGTGGTGGTGGTGGTGGGGGGGGGGGTTCTTTGTCGGATTACATTTGTGATGACCTTATCATGGCAGTTTAAGTTAAAAAAATTAAAGATGGTACATTTACATGTATTGAGTGGCGCTCTCAGCAGATCTCGGGCACACAGTTGGCGTGGGATAGCCTTTTAATCCTTCTCGTACAATTGGATATGTGAAGGGGTGTTCCTCAGGCGGGTAGGGGGAATGCTGAGGGAGTGAGCATTGGAACAGCAGTGGCTACTCCGCTCATATTTACTGTGCAAGACCGTCACGACTGTGCTCTGTTACAGCACACGCTGAAATGTGTGCACGCTAAACATGTTAAAGGTTAATGATATGTTGTTATTGATCAAATCTGGATTTTTGTGTGAATGCAATAAGGGAGGGTTCAAAATAACAATACCCTTACCATTCACAGAATACTATCAATACACTAGCCTACTGTAAGAATCATTAATTTTACAGTCCAATATTCAAGTATGATTGAGTTGTGATCCTTGTCCTCCATGTTCTGCCAATACCGCACTTCTAAAGTCATTTTTGAAATGTTTTACTGCTCTACCTGGTTTTTGTTCATGGAAAAAGCAGTGAGTCTCCCCCTCAGATAATATAATATCACTCGGGCCTACCCGTACTCCCCAAAAAACTGGATTTTCTGGAGCATATTTTCTGTTCACTTCAGACTCAATTGACGTCCACACGAATGCAGATAATTTTGAAAACACCTATTTCCACCACTCCGGCGGAAAAAATCTCCATCCACACGAGAGGAGTTAAAAAAATATCCATATAAAAACTAGGGATGTCCCGATCCGCTGTATTTGTGAAGATCGGATAATATCGGCTTCCGCCACGAGATCAGGCCGATCCGGTTGTGTGTGCGTGTGTATGTGCGCGACTCAGGCTGGATGAGTATATTTTCATTGTGTTGTGTTGTACTGCTTTAATGTAAGGACCATTTTACAATGCCCACGGACGACATGCAGGTTCTGAGTGGAAAAAGACGAGAGGCACATTTATCTTGCACCTAGCGCGTATCAACCATCAATTGCCATTCACAACACACAACACATTCTGGCCTTCAAAATAAGAGCGCTCTGTCACATTTGTGTAATTGTGTAAACAAAATATCTTACATTAATAAGGCGATTGGAATTACATCTGTTACTCCACCTTCCTTAATCACAAGCACGGGCATTACAGTTTGTTGAAGATTTTGTAGCAATATGTGCTGAGGCTGACATCCCATTAGAAAAGTTAGCTAAGCTAAGCTACATCCATTTCTCAATTACTGGACAAAATGGGCCAATGATGTATTACATCAATAAATGTCAGGATTTTTGCATTTTATTCACTAACCCAAATAGCACACACTCTATGAACTTTCAATCTAAAATTTCAACGGAGAAAACGGAATTTGGGAAAAAATAAAACAGATTTCATCTGTATTATGAAGAGGATCCTAATAAGATCCTAATAAGAGACTTTGTTAAAAAAAATGTTATTCTAAATCACACCACAAATTGATCTATACCCATGTCAAATGATTAGTCCTACCCTAAAAGTATTTTGCACTCCCGTTTTTTCCAATTTGATCTTTTATTGGATTTTGTTTATTGGATTAGGGACTTGACTCACAGAGGTTTGTGACAAAAGCCAAACAATATTGTTGGTCATGCTGTGTAATAAAAAAGTAAATTCAGCAATATTTAGGTTGCATTATTTTTAATGCTTTCAAGACCTATTTTCTTTGTTTGTAACAAAAGGTTGTTATTATTTAAAAAACAAACAAAAAAAGATCAGTACCGGATCAGATCGGCAAGACTATAAAAAAATCGGATCGGATCGGAAGCCAAAAACTGTGGATCGGGACATTCCTTAAAGAAACATTCACCGGCTGTCATGAGCACCTTGCCTATCAGAATGCTGAAAAAGCAGCTACAGCTGGCAAGGGCTCCGTTCACACTGTAGGTCAAATACGATTTTTTTGCGCTGTAGGGCCCTATGATTTCCGAGGCAAGGGAATCGCGGAACTGGCCAATAACAATGGAATATACTGTTAACACCGCTTGTTAATGCAAATGGGCGTTTTATGATGCCCGCTGACGTCATGCAAGTTCTGAGTGAAATAAGGACGTGAGGCAGGATGATAATACCATCCTTAAGAACTATGCCAGGTGTTTTCACAGTGTGAGGCAGGTTTAGAGCAGCTCTCAACTGGTGGGTCGGGACCCAAAAGTGGGCCAAGTATCCATTTTGGGTGGGTTGCAGGCAGAAAGCCAAAAATTCGATTAAAATGTGTAATATACAACTCATGTCTAATGTCAAGTGAAAGATCTGATTTTATGGGCTTTTTGATATTTCATTTTAATTCATGCATTATTTGTATGCATGCAGTTATCGCGTTCTTCCTCATTTCCCTGACAAAATGCCAAAATAAATTCCTCTAAAATGCACTTTGGACATGTAATTATGTGAATTAATGATGACAAGCAAAAAGATGACAAGCAATTTTAAAAAGCAAATGTATGTGCTTGGTTTGACTTGATTAAATGAAGGAAAAAAAACAAATTAAATAAATAAATCAAGGAATAAATAAATAAAGAAATACAATCCATGTACAAATAAGGACTTCATAAAAGTCTAATAAAATAATAAAATAAATACAAATAAAAAAAGTGTAAATAATAAAATAAATAAAAAAAATTATATCAAAAATACAAATAAATACAATTAAACATGACTTAAATACGTGTACAAAAATACAAATAAATAAAAATGACTTCAGTGAAAGTGTACATAATAATAAAATAAAATAAAAATGACTTAAATAAAAGTGAGTCGTCATTTATGTGGGTCCCAGGTTGAGACCATTTGAGAACGCCTGGGTTAGAGGACTTCAGGGGAGGGACGGCAGCTTAGTAAAATAAAGGAAAGCATTCTTCAAAGCTTTCACCTTCAGTTATGTCAAAAGCAAAACAAATGAATTTGTAGTTGCTGCAGTGAGAGGCTAGACAGAGTCTGAGGAAAATAGAAAAAATATGCATAAAATATGCTCCAGACAATCAGGCAGGGACTCGGGGGGGCATTCTATACAGTATTCTCTGATGGGAGGCTTACTGTGGCTTACACACATTGAAAACCCCAGGATTATGTGATTCAACAAATATGACATGGGTTTGGTTACTTTTAGCTTTGTTAATAGGGAAATGCAATATGATTTAATATAACTCAGAGCAGCACAGTGGCCGAGTGTTCAGCATGTTAGCCACACAGTCAGGAGATCTGTAAGCTATGGGTTCGAATCTCCGCTTGGGCACCTCTGCGTGCTTAGGTTTTCTCCGGGTACTACGGTCTCCTACCACATTCCAAAAACATGCATGTTAGGTTAATTGGCAAGACTAAATTGTTCATAAGTATGAATGTGAGTTTGATTGATTGATTGTCTATATGTGCCCTGCGATTAGCTGGCGACCAGCCCAGGGTGTACTCTGCCTCTGCCTGAAGTCAGCTTGGATAGGCTCCAGCACACCCCCTAGTGAGGATAAGCGGCATAGAGAATGGATGGATGGATAAGTGAGAGCATTGGAGCTAGAATGCTTATACTCTATCAGTTGATTGATATAAGAGTTTTGTCCTACCCTAACATCCATCCATCCATCCATCTTCTATGCCGCTTATCCTCACTCGGGTCGCGGGTATGCAGGAGCTGACTTTGGGAGAAGCGGGGTACACCCTGGACTGGTCGCTAGTTTGTCACTGGGCACATGTAGACAAACAACCACACTCACATTCATACCGATGGACAATTTAGAGTCTCCAAATAACCTAACATGCATTTTTTTGGAATGTGGGAGGAAACTGGAGTACCCGGAGAAAACTCACGCACGCACAGGGAGAACATGCAAACTCCACACAGAGATGCCCAAACGGAAATTCGAACGCAGATCTCCTGACTGTGAGCCCTATCCCAGAAATGAAGATGAAAGAACTGAAGCTCTACTCGTCAACATACTGTATGTCTGTGTGAAAGATCATCCAGGGATCACTTGTTTACAGTGTGATTGGATCCCTTAGTCTGTGTTACATCATCATGATAATGACGTAGTCTCGTCCCATGCTGCTCCATTCCCAACATAAGATGGAAGCATGGATGTCTGCATGCAGACTTGCAACGTCTGCAGACTTCCTAATGTCAAATCTTTCACTCTCGGAGGATGGACTGCCAAAAGATGTTTTTTTTCCAGCCAGTCGTGTTTGATATATTTACAATTTATTCCAGCCGTCATCCATCCGTTTCAGTAAAGCCACTCACGCTTTTCTAATTCGCTAGAATGAGTCTCAATTATTTATACAAAAGACAAAAATACAAACCGACCAGAATTAATCCCATTTGTGATCAGTTGGAAAAGCGATCCACCTCTTTTGCAAATATTTTCCAAACAGACCCTTAGGCCGTGTCTGGCAGTGACTACTACCTCGCTAGAAAAGCCATTGTCTTTTAAGATTTAGTTTGAGGGTGAAAAATATTCATGCTCTGAATAATTGAACGGGGTACGTGATAAATCAAGCATTACCCTCATGATATGTGGACCTATTGTAAAACCTCCTATTTTACATGACACCATTATAAAAATCACAGTTTTTAAGTGAAGTATCAGTGAGAATAAGAGGCTCCTGCCACAGAGGGTGTAATTTTGTTCTAGTCAGGACTACTCGACTTGTTGGTGACGGGGAGTGGATGAGACAGATCCAGGTCTGAGAGGCTTTGAAAGGAGAACTGCTGCCTAAGGACGCAAAAAAGATGACATTTCATGTTCACGTGACCTGGCGAAGCACTGTGAGAGGACCATAAACACCCTTCTTTACGCACTGGCTGACAAAAATGCAGCGTCAGTACTCTGCTTCTTTTGTGTGTCTAGCTTTGAGTAGTTGCATCTCTAATTCCTGTGAGGTTTCACATAAATCAGGTTAAATGCAGCGCTGATTGAGCAGGGCCTTGTCTGACACAGTGCTTTTAAAATCAAGAATTAATTTTACTAGCATGCTGTTCTAAAAATCCAAAAGATGCAAAGATGTCAGCTCTACCAGGAAATGAGAACAGTGCGTCCTTGTCACTCATTAAATTAAAATGAGGCTAGCACGTCTGTCGAGTGTAGGATCCCCGTGGACACGTAACATTAGTTTGTCAAAAGCTTTAGGCACTCTGGCCTCTGCTTTGTGGAGCTTAAGGAAGAGGGCCATCAAAGTTTGTCGGAATACGCTCGGCACACTGATTAAGCGCCTGAGTTTAGCTTCAGGCAGGCAAAGAGTTTATCTTTTATTACCAGAACCTGCCTGTTCTCCAGGTCTTGGTGATAACTAAAAGTGATTTTTTTATTTAAAATGTTTGTCTTGCTTCATTTTACATACATTTCCCTGTGGATTTTTCAGAAATGTCAGCAAAAATACTTTTAAATGTAATAATTTCGTCCTATGAAAATCCATGTATGTTCCTCTCAGATTGAGTTTTAAATGACATCACAATGTAGTTTTCATAATTGCCCATGACACATGTGCATGTGATTTAGGGCTGCAACTAACGATTATTTTAATAACCGATTAATCGGTCGATAATTTTTTGATTAATCGATGAATCAGTTTAATTTTTTACATTTTTTTAAATTTCCACCTCTTTATTCAGAAATAGAAGATTTGAACTGACAGAGCAAATAAGTGCACAAACACGAGGGTGCCGCTTGAATATTCTGTGAAGCAAATATTCTTTGGTGAACTACTCAACATCAGCTGGGGAGCGACCATTAGCATAAGAGCTACCTGTTGGAGATCGCTTGTGATAGCATCACAGTGTCTGAAGCTGGACACACATCTAGTGTTTTGAAGACAATACATAAGTAACAACGATAACAAGAGAGCAAGATTGTTAAGTAAGTTAGCATAAATGTGATCGCCACTTCTTGCTCGACCATGATCAAGCGAGCTACCGCCAACAAGGCAGCGCAAATGGGTAAAAGACGGCAGAAAGTGGAATGAGATTGAAACGTGAGCAATCACACACGCTCGCATAGATAGGCTTTGCACGTGACAAGCTGTCGTCAATGGACTACATATTTTACAGACTATTTTTTTATTTGCACGATAATAAGGAACACAGTAAACGTAACACAAGACGCAAGTGCCGCGACATGAGTAAGTGCGACACGGCAGAAAGGCGTTTCCGGTGCATGTTTATCAAAATAAAGTGCAGTGAAAATTTTTTTATGATATTTGGCCAATACAGTAACAGTCTGGAGATCGGGAAGACCTGGGTTCGATTCTCTCTTGGGCATTTCTGTGTGGAGTTTGCATGTTCTCCCCGTGCGTGCGTGGGCTTTCTCCGGGTATTCTGGTTTCCTCCCACATTCCAAAAACATGCATGTTAGGTTAAGTGGTGACTCTAAATTGTCCATAGGTATGAATGAGAGTGTGAATGGTTGTTTGTCTATATGTGACCTGTGATTGGCTGGCGACCAGTCCAGGGTGTACCCCGCCTGTCAAAGTCAGCTGGGATAGGCTCCAGCATGCCCCGTGACCCTAAAGAGGAGAAGCGGTATAGAAAATGGATGGATGGATGTTCCCATTGGAAATGAATGGGCAATTTAAATGGCGCCCTCTGCTGGTGAAATTTCGTTTGACATATACCATTACAGAATCCGTCTATAGCAGAAAAACGGCTTGGTTGGTAAGAGTACTTAGTCCCCAACCCGGAGGTCGTAGGTTCAAGTCACATGTCAGCATTCATCATGTTGTATATATTACAGATGGGTGTCACTGTCCTGCAATCACCACCACCTCCCGACTATTAGGGGCAATGGTTTAACTGAGAAGACCGTAAATTCTGCTTGATAACTTTGATTTCTGATTGAAACCATATAACTTCAAGCCAGCACTTGATTAACAATGATAGTACATTTCAGTTTTTTCTTCAGCTCAGTCAGGAAAAGGTTGCTATCAATTAAGACTTTTCTAAATATTCCAACATTCAGTGTAATTTCATATTGAAAATGAATATGAAAATATAAAATAAATATTGAAAATTTAAATGCCCATTCATGTTGGTGCTTCACATTTTCCATCACTGAATCCCTCTGCTGCTACTACTTGTACACCCATTCTGGTGAGCTTGTAAAAGTTGGTTCCTGATCAAGACCTTGTTGGTTCTATTCCTGAGTCGAGCTCAAACTACTCTTACTTTCATTCTACATGTTAGTATATTTCCACAGCATTTCAGTCAAGCTTCAGCTTCCAAACGGCTTCTATGTTCATTCTAAATTTTAATTGTCGTACCTTTTCGAGGCATTTCAATTTCGCTTCAGCT
Source organism: Dunckerocampus dactyliophorus (assembly GCF_027744805.1). Lineage (NCBI taxonomy): Eukaryota > Metazoa > Chordata > Actinopteri > Syngnathiformes > Syngnathidae > Dunckerocampus > Dunckerocampus dactyliophorus. The sequence continues at coordinate 15,592,435 of NC_072830.1, read as the reverse complement.
TTTCAGCATTCACATGCAATGTCTACTGTCATTGCATCATCTAGTTTAAATTGTTTTCAAACTAATTGTGCGTAAATAATAAGCTATATATGTGACAATATAGCACATGCAGTATATACATTCACACAGTATATTACTTAACATTGTTTTCAAGTAAATTTCTAAGGTGTGGCAGCTTTTATTTTGCAGTGGTGGGCCGCCATGATCAATTACATGTAGCGGAAACCCTGGGAATAATCGGTTAGGCTATGGATGGACCAAATTAATATGACGCAAACACCTACAGTTAGCGGTTGTGTCCACAACATATCAGAAAACCGCCGCTTAAAACACCGGCGAAAGTTCGTGAAAAAACTTTGAAACTCTTCTCTCGACCTCGCTAGCTGGGTTAGCTTTGTTTAGCAGAGCATGCTATTGCGGCAGTGTGTGTGGGACTCAGGCTTTGTGAGTGTGTTTGCGTTTTACGATGCCCACTGACGTGCAAGTTCTGAATGACATAAGAAGAGAGGTATGTTTATTCTTGCTTGCTTGTCCTAACCATCAACAAACATTATCAACACACACAACACACCTCCGGCCTTCAACATAAGAGCTCTGTTTGCCACATCCTGTCTAATTGTGTAAACAAAATAATGACGACATAAAAAATATTTTACATTAATAACACAATTGGAATTGCATCAGTGACTACCTCTTCCTTAACCACAAGCACGGGCAACACAGTGTGTTTAGGATTTTGTAGCATTGTGTACAGAGGCTGACATCCCATTAGAAAAGTTAGCCAAGCTACAGTACATTGATTTCTGAATTATTGGGCATAATTGGCCAATGATGTATTGCATCAACAAATGTAAGGATTTTTGCATTTAATTAATTGTACATTTTATTCACAAACCCCAAATTCACGCACTCCATGCTGGTAAAATAAGTACAAAAGTTAAAAACACAGAATTTTGGAAAAAATAAAATGGATAGTCAGTCGCACATCAGTCAGACTCAGTTTAGTGAAAATACACCTTTGCTGTCAACCATGTGCTCAAAACGTACAAAACTTGTTGGCAATTGTTTTTTTCTCTACACCGTCAAGTCAGTTTGATTGATGGAGTCAATTCAGAATATACTGTAAGTTATCCCAAAGTACTTTACAAATGCAGCAGGTCTGGAACCACACTCCTCATACACAAGCAAGCAGTGTGGCGACAGAGGCAAGGAAAAAGTCCATCTGAGGAACAAACCTTGATCTTCTTTGCTGGAATGTGGCAGGTGTGGCCTGAAGCACCTGTTCTGAAGGACATTTGTCTTGTCTTGCAAGTAATAAGAAAATGCAAGACTTTTGTCAACTTCAGCTAAGTAAGCAGAGCCTTGAATGTAGCTCACACATCATGTCACGCTGTCAATGCTAGAAGGAATTGTGTCCCAATTTGAAAAGAGATGCAGATGAGTCTTCATAAGTAAAACCTGAAAGGAAGCTCACAGTGTGTCTGATTGAAGAAAAAAATGCAGCGTGCTTCATCTTGGCCACGATAAAGCAACACGCTGGTGGCTAGAATTTATCACTCCTCTTCTTTTGTGCGTCTTCTCATGCATTCGTGCGTATCGTGCCGTGTGTTATTGAAAAACTATAGGATGCATCTCTATGCTCAGAGCAGCCTATGCCTTAGGCTCTCTTTTCATGTAGTCACCATAGCGTATCGCCCCCTTTCACACACACTAACATTATGCTCCTTATAGGCGGACTCATCATTGCTTTGCAGCTTAGACATACGCCTGTCTCGCACCAAGTATTAATGTTATTACGAGTGGGGGGATAGAAGAATCCAATTTAAAGTAGTGACGGGACACGCAGTAGTAGTAGTAGGAAGCTGCTCTTTTTTAATCTCTAATTAGATCACGCTAAAAAGGCACTATCTCCAGGGGAGCTGTAGCAGCTCTACCCATTTGTGATCCACTTCAAAATGATGTCATTCATTATCACAGATAAATGCCTCAACTACATTTTGACCCATTTCATATTTGGCACTTCGGCACTTCCGATGTATTTCTGTGAATAGCACACATCAATGCATTACACTGTATTTATTACATAATGTTGCAGAGCAATTTTAGGGACATGAGAAGGAATGGACTCGTTTTTATTAATTTACAGGCATGTGCAGAGGTTTAAACGTACTGTCAGACTGTCAGTATGATACAGCTGTATAACTATAATTAGTGTTTTAGGAGCACTTGTACAGTATGAATGTGAATGAAAAGCAACTCTTGTCCGTAGGGACTTGCAGACAGCTGTTATCCATGCACAATGTCATGGATCACAATTAAAATGCTCACTAATCTCTCACAAGTGTTTTTCTTTCTATCAGTCAAATGTGAGGATTATACCAAAGTGATATTTTTAACTCCCTGCAATATGAGCTCCTCATGTTCACCTTGACCTTTTCTGCAAGTTTGCTGCTGATTGATCCTAATGAATAATGCATGACTGTTAAATGGCCATTACACCATCAGCGCTGCCTGAACTCCTGGAGTGGTTGCTCCATTCTACTTTTGCTCATGCTCTCAAAATGCACGTCATCTCACCTTTTAGCTTCTTTTAAGTTCACCTGTAGTATTTTGTTTAAATGCTGACTACACAGCCATTAACCAACTCATTCATTTTTACAGGATGCACTCCAGAACCCATCTTATATTTGTCTGGCTGCATAATCCAAAAAAAAGGATAACTCATGCTTTTTCCATTGAGAGTGCTTCATTGCAGTCAGTAGTAATATCACTGAGAGCTGGCCCACAGTGCTTACAGACCCACTGAGCAGGAGGTGTAGCTAGAAGATTTGCAGAGATTAGACTCCTCCTTTGAGTTAGAGGTCAGTGGACCGTTACAGTAAGCTCATCTGTGGCGGGGTGATGGTGTGGAATATATGTTTCATGCATTGGTAAAGGATGTATAAAGTATATAGTGGCTATACAGTCTCTGTAGAACTCTGTAGTACTGAGTTCAATTTAGCAGGTTTGGAATCCTACCCTAAATTCTACAGAGCCTCATTTACATGGAATAGTTGGATGGGTATGGCTATGAGGCAGTCAAAACAAAGAGTTTTTACCTTTTAACATGGAAACACCCATTTTGGATGTTTGTTCACATGGCAATGGCATTTTGCAGCCCAAAAAACACAAACATTTTAGCATCCTACAGCGTCTGTCAAAACAGATGACATTAGCAGTCATGTTCAGACTATAAACAGTAAAAAACAGGAATTGCTCGGTTGCAATCACATGATTAGGCATGGGCCATTATGAAATTCTGACCATCTGATAACCCTGGGCAAAAATATCACAGTTTCACGGTGTTATAATTACAGAGGCTCTATGTGTTATTTTGAAATATCCTTATAAGAGAAAAAAAGTCGAGTCAAAACAGTCATTTTTGAAATCATATAATACAACATGATGAAAGTGGAACATATGTATTTAAATTAAATAACACAAAATAACTGAAGTCTTTCTAAATAAATAGATACATAAATAAAATGCAGTTCTAATAAATGCAATCAAGTGGCTCAAGAAGGTCACATAAATGATCGAAAAACCCACAATGTTACATTATTTCACAGTGGTAAATGTGCAGATCACTCTTTTCCACAAACATCCCTTTCCGGGTCATGTGATTGTTGTTAGCAACTGAGATGTTGGTTTATACCACTTATCCTCGACTCCTGTCTGAATCACATCTTTACATTTTGGTGACCCTAGACATGAGACAACGGCAACAGCCCCGCTGTACCGGCGCTGCTCAGTGCTAACGAGGCAGCTAAGACCGGTGCTCTCAATGCCCAACTTATGGCAACACAGCACACACCTGTGGTTTCAAGAGATCGAAGCCCCGTTCCGACTGCGAGAAATAACACAGGACGTGAAGTATTTCCTCATAGTGGCCGCGCTGGACCTTCAAGCAAGCAGTCAATCGGCCACTGTTCAGTTACCACCTTATTTAGGACTTATTCATGCATGGGTAAGGACTGTATGTTGATGGCTGCGTGCCATGAGATGTTTGTTTATCGGACTTGGTTTCTGTTGTCAAGCAATTTGTTTATCCATCCATCCATTTTCTATTCCGCTTCTCCTCTTTAGGGTCGCGGGGGCATGCTTATATTTTTCCATATTCTTCTTCTCAAATATTTTGCCATCATCTATAATTCTATGATTGATTGCCTCAATGTTTATTTTGATTTTTCAGTTGCTTCCCTGTTGTCTAGCAATGTTTTGGATAAGTTCAGATTTTGTAGCTGGCAAGCAAATGTTTTGCTTCGATTTCGATAAGATGAGTTGATTATTCAGTAAATATTTGCAGAAATGTTCTCTGGTTTCTTTGTTGCTGAGGATTTTTTTTTTGCTGTCATATAAACAGGGTTTTATAGTTTTTTGTCAGTAGGCAATTGTTTCTGGATTTTCTATTTTCATGAGCATGTTGTTAGTCACTGCAAATTTGAGCGTGTTCATACTCGGCGCCACTCGACGAGAGCGACAAGTTTGGCAGCCAACTTGCCATTTTTTGGTTGTTTCTTGAAATAGTTTTCCTTTATAAGAGACCTTAGATCTTAGGAATTCTTTAATGACTTTTTCTGAAGTGAACAATTTCTAAAGAACAACGCATGTATGCAGCATTTTCACTATGATTATACTTGATGCCTCACTACGACTACCTGCCCACTTACTTTGCCCACTCATCTGCTCGAGTCCATGTTGACTGCACCTGGATGTGCAACCCGGCAATGGCAGGAAGTGTGGGTTGACCAGCGTCATAGAATGGATTGTGTTCGACTGTGGGGGTTCCACTGTAGTTATGGTTTCTCTGCATTGCTACAATATTCAAAGCTGTCAACTTTAGGATTCGGGCCAGATATTGACCACTGTTCTCTGCAGAGTGACTGCAGACCTCTGAATTTAATGACACCGTAGCTTGCTTTATCTTTGGTGATCATAGCTGACTGAGCCACACTGCATCATGATTTCTAGCTTTTTCACAAATTCAGTGGTGCAAAAATCTAAAGATACTGCAATATAGCTGTGCATTCAAAGCAGTTCAATGCAAATGATAGTTAATATTTATAAAAATGTTGGCTTCCCATTAGTAAATGAACGTGATCATTAGAACCGATGTTACCCAGATCAAAATGGGTAGGAATAATAGAAGTATCCATCCTATGACGTGCATGCAAGGATTTGTCTGAAACCACTCCCCTCCCTCATCTCGACAAAAGATTACATTTAATCTGATGTTATTAAGGTACACACCCGTAGCAAAAAGTGAGCCCTCATGAGTAATAAATGTCTCATTAATTAATTACAGAATATTACATGTTCTGACCTTCCTAAGACAGCAAAAAGCTTTCATGTTGAATATTCTTCCTGTACTAAATGTAAATTAATCGCAAAAGACCGGGGATAGGAGAAGTGTGGTTAAATGATGATGAAGGATTTTTCATCCCCGAGACAACTGATATGAGATACCCTTCTTAATTGAATGTGCAGGTCTTAAATCTTAGATTGCGTGGATTAAACCCATTAAAAGTGGTGTTAATCCTGTGGCTAAAATCCTTGTTATTCATGTGCCGCACCAATGTTTTCTACAACATTACAGTATTCCTTGTTAAGTTGGGACATAATGAAGGCGAGGAAGAAAATAGGATGATGTGGGTGGTTATGGCTCCAATCTATGAAAGACACATGACAGCAGGGTCCGAAGCTTTAATGTACCTAGTGAGCCCACAACAGTTTTCAACATTTTGTATGTGGTATAACATACTGTTTCCCTGGGTTTATATGCCACAACATATGTGTTTATTGTATGTTTGGCCTCTCGCTCTCTTCTTTTCCTCCGTTTCGTCTCTCACTCTTCCCTTCAACAATCTCCATACAGTATGAGTCATTGGCTTCTACTGCCTGGGAGCAGTCTTACTGTTGTTGCCAGTAGACGCCGGATGTGTCATGAACCCCACCGCGCATCTTTTTCATGAATGTCATAAACTGTAAAAGCAGATGACAGGCCTGGAGAAACAGAATAAACAAGCTCTCCTCACTCGCCTCTATGACCCAGTCCATGTGGGTACACAGTACCCTGTACAAATGATGTCAGTGTAACATCATAGTTTGTGAACGGAAAGTCTCTTGAATGTTCACACTTTGAACCAGAGTAAAAATGATGCAGACATATTCGGTCTGAGTTCACTGAGACAATTTTCTTCCAAAACCGAATAATGCGAAAACTAGGGCATTCGAAAACCGAGGTTTGACTTTACTTAAAAAAACAACAGTTAATCGATCATTGCTCAATGAAGGAAGTTTAGTCAAATTGCCATCGTGCATTCAGATGATACCGTCCACACTTAACCCTTACCCAGATTTGAACACGGCCTTAGTCCTGTTAAGTTACACTACATTGAATCGAGGCTTCTAACCTTTCATTGACCTTGCAGCAGCATAAACATTAGCATCCTTCATCATACGAACAAAGGCGCTGCAATGTGATAAAGGGAAGCAGCTGTTACGCTGCGAGCAAACTGCAATCATCGACTGTATTCTCAGTGGCATACTGGGGGACTTGAGCAACTGCTCCCTCTGGAAATCCCTTCAAAAGAGCCACCATTATGGGAGGCAAGAGGGGATACGGCGGCATTGAGCTATTGGCTATGCTATGATAACACGTGTCTGCTTCATCCGCCTGAGCCGTTGAAGGAAAATTGTTGAAACATATTGACTGAACAGGGTCAGGTTTTCTTTTTGACGAGAAGATAGCAGTCACCACTTCTCAATGGGAATGTTTGACATCAAGTGTCGTGACATTAGTTTTTTTGTCCTCCTGCAACATATGTCAATGTGTTATATCTATGCATGCTTCCATATTGATATTGATAGGGTGGCGTGATACAGGCATACGTACACGGATTATCAGAGACAGTCTTGCTTTGCTGTCTAGAGAGTCAAGCCCCAAGGAAGAGAAATCAAATCTCGGGAGGTTAGCCCTACCCTTGAGTCTATTTTTACTGTAATGACTCTGATTGGCCAACAAGATGTGTGTGCGTGCGTGTGTGTGTGTGTGTGTGTATAAGCTTGTGTTGTGTTATAAGGTGCCTCTGTGCCATCTGTTGTTCTCAAAGGAGCTGTTGAGAAGACGGTCCGAGCCAAGTCAGTCTGTCCCGCAGAATGCAAAGTACAACCTTGGGAGGAGAAAAGTAGCATAAGCCTTCCTAATTAGTTAGTGGCTTTGATCAAAAGTCTCCTAATGAGTGTACTTTTATTGTGTTATTCCACTCGATGTTCTCGTGAAAGTAATAGTAAAGTGTTTATAATCAAGTCAAGCTAATAATTCATCCATCCATTTTCTATGCCGCTTCTCCTGTCAAGCTAATAATGTCCAATAAAAATTATTATAATTATCCCTGACCTTCCATCACGAAATCTGATACAGATAAGACAGTAAAATATTGTTATATGTTGGATTTTTTTAGATTGTTTTTTTTTCCTGCCTTCTCACTTGCTTGGAGAGGGCCTGCCCTAGTTGCTTAAAGGAAAACTGCACTTTTTTGGAATTTTGCCCATCAACCACAATCCTTATGTGAGACATGAACACACGTCTATCTCTTTTCTGTGAGTTCTAAAGATATAAAAACAGATAAAAAGAGACAGCTCATTACTGCCCGTTTTAAGCATTACCAGAACTTCCTTCCTGGGCGCATTAATTTCACATAGCAACATAGAAACAAACGCCTACACCTAGCACACCTTTTCCGATTTCAAAAATAAAAACACAACGGCAGCAGCTCCAATAAAAAAAAAAGTGGCTTGAGGCATTGTGAGTGTGGCGCTGATGCGCTGCGGGCGTGTGTGGTGAAGCTAGTCGCTAGCCAGCTAGTAGCTAGCTGGTGTGGTATGACAAGGTGTTAATACGCCAGTAACGTAGTTCGATCGGCGTAACAATGTTAATAATAATAATAATAACAACAAGAACGTCGCTGTAGCTTCGTGTTTTTTACGCTTTTTTTGAAACTTCATTTGCCTCTCCGCTGGTCACATACAGCAGACACCAACTTTAAATATTAATCAGCTACAGTATCTGGTGAACCTTTTTTTCCAGTTTTCACCGAGCCGGAGACGTTTCCAGAGATTTTGGTCAGTGCAACAGCGGGAGACGGCGGCGCCAGGGAAGACAAACCGGAACCGACGTGCTCGTGAGGTTGAGGAAAGGAGGTTTTTGCTCTGCTCTCCCATCTATCCATCTTGCAACGTTTACTCCCTGGCTAACAAGATGGATGAATTGCTGCTTCTTTCCAACAACTTGCTTTGAACACTATCACTATAGTGGTCTCAAACCTGCGGCCCGCTGGCCATTTGTGGCCCGCCGGGTAATATTTTGAAGCATGCGGCTAGACATGGAAGAGTAGCGTAAATGCTATAAAATATTTACTTTGATATACTTCTACTTTATAGATCTACTTGAGAGACATGAGATGTTGTGTTTTCTGAATGAGTTTAAAATAGCTTTACTGTTTTTCAGACGCCTAAACTAAAATCCTCTCTACACTTTTGCTGCACTAAAACATCCTAATTCTTTTTGGCGCCATTGCTGCTTGTATTCTGGTTAAAATATGCTGCAAAAGTTTGATTTTCTATCGCTTGTCTTCATTAGGGTCACGGGTAAGTTGGAGCCTATCCCAGCTGAATAGCGAAATACAAACTATGAAATGTTTTTTTTTTCTTGTATGGAGATATTATCGTTATCGTGAGCCATGCATGGCGTATCATTGTGGGGGTATTGTGGGGTACCCTGAGATTCCCAGCCCTATTGGACTTTTGACTTTTTTATTGGATTATGGAACTGACTCACAGACGTTTGTTATAAACGCCAAACAATATTGTTGGTTATGCTGTGTAATAAAAAAGTGAATTCCGCATTATTATTGCCAATAATAGATATTATCATTTCAACATCTCAAAAGACAACCCCTTCAGTACTGGCCATCTTAGACGATTTTGATTTTGCACACAGAATATTGTTTCTATGGCTATATAAACATGGAACCAACCAAAAGAAAAATTAGACTTGTCTTTAATCAGAAAAAAATGTTTGTTTCTACCTTTTTTTGTTTGTTGGTAATCAACAGTAGAACATTGATAAGTTTCAGGAAAATATCGGTTCCTAAAAAGAAAAGGGAGAAAAACAGCTTTTTGTGAAAAGGTACATTTCGAGCATAACTCTCACACACATTTTTTGCTTTTGTGACTGCTCAGATATCTAAACAACTATACCACAACATAAACAACCCCAAAATGGTTGTTTTACATTAAAATAACAATTTATTTACAAAGATAACACCATTAACTATTTTCACATTTGGAACTAAACCGTGTGTATGCGCATGTGTGTGCACTTGTGTGCATTTGCATGCGTTAAAATTTCCCTACAATGCGTAACCTTCTGCACGCTGCACTCCTCCATGCTCTTCCACCTCCTCCTTTCTGTCGATTGTGTTAATACACGCAAATGATCCATGCCGAACTCTTATCGAACGCACTTCTGCCATCTTATGGCCGTTTTTATGGCTTAAAACTACAGAACCCAGCTCCATCAACGGGCTCAATCGATTGACACACACACACACACACACGCACACACACACACACACACACACACATTGCCTTCTGACATCCATCCATCTATCTTCTATGCCGCTTATCTTCACTTGGGCCACGGGGTATGCTGGAGTCTATCCCAGCTGACTCCGGGTGAGATGATGGGGTACACCCTGGACTGGTCACCAGTCAACTGCAAGCCTTCTGACAACATTTCAGAAATCAATAATCAAGTTTTAAATGAAAGCCTTTATGCCCTCATCTCTGAGCTGTGCGTTTTACAACATAATAGCACTGGAAATGAGTAAGGTGTTTTTATGGCTTGGTGTCTCCCAGCAGATGTGCTATAATACAGGAACACCAATAACGCTAGCGGCAGTATCGGAGACAGAAAAGCTTCATTGTTAGATACATTTACAGTGTCTGCATCGTTAAAATTCTCATTAGGAGGGGTTTACATTTGTTGAATTCCTAATGTGAATGATAGCCAGAGTATGCTTCCAAAGTTACATTCTGTCTTCTGGTTCACTAAGGCATAAACACTGATACTGAAAGATTGCGCCTCCTTTAAATAATCTCTAAGACAAGGATCTTTAGCTACCCAAGCATGCAATTGCTTCAGTGTTGCTGTCACCTGGATTTACTGTATCCTTTTGATATGGATGTGCAATAAATCTCTCCGTTGGCAAATCGGCCTCTTGCAGTCCATTTCAAAATAAATCCCTTTGACCATAGCACAAGAGTAATCTGCTCCGCTAAGAAGCTAATTTGTTATACCGTCAGTCCCTCCAGGATTTCATGAGCTTTTATTGTGATTGTTGCGGCCTAAGATGCATGATTTCGCGGCAGCTTTTTCAAAAAGTTGCAGCAAAAGTTGTGATGGTTTGAGGCATATTAAAAAAAAACCCAACATGGAATCAGGTTGTGATTTTATGAATATGTTATTGATGTTTCAAGTGCATGCATTTGTTATGTTAGCTTCCCTTGTCGGACAGGGAGGGTTCTGGAGCTGAATCTAATATCATTAAACACATTTTAAATAAAGAAAAATGTATCGGTACTCACCACTTTTGAACGATAACGTAAAATGATTACAGAACAGATGGAATTGGTGAGCAGACGTGGTGGTATGTGGCTCTGCTGCTCTGGAAGCTGCTGGGTTGTTTCTCCAAGCCGCGTCTAGATAATCCACGTTAGCCTGTTGTAGTTCCAGTAACGACTTCTGATCATATATTAACCTGTGTTCACCTGGCCAGCTTCTGGAATTGCGCTTCTGTAGCAACACACATCACGTCGTTGCGTAGTACATATATGCTGTACGCTGATGGGGATGTCATACCACTTCATGACAAAAAATCCGAACTATCTCGTCAAAGAAAAACTGCACTTTTTTGGGGAATTTTGCTCATCATCCACAATCCTTTTTTGAGACATTAACTTACATGTCTTTTTCTTTTCTGTGCGTTCTAAATATTGAAAGACTGCTAGCACGAGGCAGCTAATGATGCAATGTATTGGGATTCACTTATTTCGTCTATAAAGCCCTCTATTAAAATGATCTATGGATTTATATACATGCTGTGGCCATGTTGTAACAGGCACATTCATGTTGACATGTAATACCTACAGTATTTTGGTCATTTTAAGCATTACTGGAACTTCCTTCTTGGGTGCATTGATTTCACAAAGCCCATAGCTACGAGCCCCAACATAACGGTAGGGGAAACAATGACGACTATTGTTAGTATTGTGTAACTATTTGTGATGAGCTTCAGGAGAACAGATTGTCTAACTGCCATTGTCAGGCACACTTGATAATTGTCCCCGGCTCTAACCTTGCCGGAGACACGCTCAAGACAGATTATATTTTCTTTCACACTCTAATCCAATTACAGTGCAATATACCCTAATCTCTAACGTGTCAGCACCGTACTCCTCCATTCAGAGGTGTTTGCTCCACCAGTTGCTGCCCATCCCACACGCACACACCATAATGAGTCCTCAAGTAATGCTGCTGTGCCCCCCGCTCCAGCCTCCATTTCTGTCTGGCTCTATCTGAAATGGTGCATTCCCTCCTATTGATCCCCCTCCTTCCTGGTGGAGTCACAGGCAGGCTTATCCGGCTCGTCCCAGCTTGTCTGCCTCGTGAATGGACACACAGAGAGAGCTGTGTACATGTGCCAGGGCTTGGTGATGTCTTGTCTTGGTCAACTTGTGGTTGAGTGTTTATTGTTACCCCCCTGCCTTCCTGCCTCCCACCATGTGCTCCCTCGTTTTGCCTCTTTGTTATTCCAGTAATTATTAGACATCCATGAAATCCTGCTCAGTTTACAAAGTTGTTGTGTATTATGTCCTAGCAAGCCTTTGCATGGCTTTATGCTTGCAGCAAGCGGGACAGTGTGGGCTTCGCTTTTCCGTGGGAATGTGTCGTGACTAGCTGTAACAGGGAAACCACGAGGGATCCTTCAACATGATTAGTCTGGAAGAATTTGCTTTTTTTTGACCTCTTAAGACTGTCTGTAGTGTTTCATTGTGTTAGCAAAGATGTTCACATTTCAGTCATTGTTCAGGCCACACAGACTCCCCATTCTTTTTTTTTTTTTAAGTCATTGCTGCAACCCCAGAATTCCGCCTTCTGCAATCTTTCCATTTGACTGCATATGCATGTCATTTTCAGACTGCTCTCACAGACATCAGAAAAGGTTGTGCAGTTTTACGGGAGCACTGGGAAGGATGAAAAATGTGATTGTGGTAATTGTGGCATGTGCTTGCAGAGATATCATTCCCACAAGTAATCACTCTCCTTTAGTTTGTCTTTTAAGAAGGTGTAATATCTCAATTTTTTACTGTGGTCTTTTTACCCCGCCTCCTTTCTTTCACCGAGTCATTACAGGAGTACACAGCATGATGGGCTACAGACGCTCTGCTTTCCATCTCCCTGGGCTTTTGTTGTTGTGATGCACAGCTGAGGCAGATGCTGAGGGACATTTACATGAAATTGCTTAAATGAGGGAGAATTCTGTTCCATAGCCGAAGTGGAGTGCAATGTTTTTTCACACAGTTACATCTTCACAGAGAAGCCCAGAAAGGCTTACACCAATTTTTAGATTTTAGATCAGTATTGGTTGACCGCGACCGACCAGTATACCTTTATTTATTTCCCATACAGAAATACATTGAGGCATTGAGAAATGTGCTATACCGTTCACGGTTCAAATTTTGTGGCTTCACTCTTATGTTTTATTAAAAATAATTAACCCATTAAATCCCATTAATTAACTCATTGAGAACATGTATTGTGCAAGGCTGTAATTATACAACATAATGCTGCAGAGATTTTTATTGAACAGGGTCTGATTTTTATCTTGGCTGCAACTGGGTGACTTCATAAGGCATTCAATTTCAATATAAAACATGAATGCAGTGCTGTGAAGACATAGACCGCCTTGTGTTCTTCTTTGCTACAGCCCTACAGAATATGTGGCAATCATTTTGTCATGTGTAGTATGGTAAAGGCTAGGGCATAAAATACATTTTGTGATTTAACTATGACAGCGACCAGTCTAGGGCGTACCCCGCCTCTTGCACAAAGTCAGCTGGGATAGGCTCCAGCATACCCCCGCCAATCCTAATGAGGATTAAGAGGCATAGAAAACTGATGGATGAACTATGACTATGACCATTTTTTTTTACTTTATTGCATAGTGCATATGGCATATGAATTATAAAAGAGGCATTTCAAAACAGGTTATTACAGTAAAACCACACTTGGGGGTGACATTCATGTCTGTCGTGGTTATAAAACACACGAATGCAGCCTAGCAGGTTATTGCTATCATAAGAGAACCACATGCCGACGCTGACATGAATGGTTAAGATGTTCCATTTGAACATAATGAGGTTTCTTGGCGTAATGGAACTCGTCTGGAATCATTTGTTTAGAAAATGTTGTGGGAAACCTGTGTGGATGTTGAACCATCACACCACCACATAGCTTAGGACCACCAAGGGAATGGGAGAGAGAAGCAGAGAGAGAATGAGAGAGAGAGATAGAGAGAAAAAGAAGTTTCCATGGTAACTGGTAGATGTGAGTATAACTGTGGTTGAGAGGCATGAGTAGCAAGCAAATACAAGCTTAATTCCTTGGAGCCAGCAAATTACAAAAACAAGCTGTTTGATTATTTTTTGTCTTTTAAACAATGGTACTCTCTTTTGCCCTACATTGAATTATTTGGAGGGGTCAAAAAAGGCATTTTCTTACGTTAATTTGTGCAGAGACAGTTGTGGCTTAATAATCAAATTCCTGCTGTTTAGATGCATTAGTTACTTTTTCACTTTTAAAATGAAATGATTCCAAAGCCTTAATTAGTGATACAGAGATATGAATGTCAATACAGTACAGACTTCGCTTTGCTTGGTGTGTATTTTATTCTCAGGGCAAAGCCTTCGAGTCTTCCAAGAGATTATTAAAAGGATCAAACACAGCAGTGACGTACAGAAGACTCCTTTTTTTCAGAACTGCTACTTTTAAAATTAAAAATAAAATAGCATTTATTAATCAAGCTTCTGTCAGAGAGCAAAGCAGTGACACAAACACACACAGATGATTAATTTAGGAGAGTATTAAACATTTTCTCCCAAAAAATGAGCATTGTCGGATCATTTATTTTTGATAAAATGAAGTCGTTGTCTGTGGAACTACTTGATTCTCTTTAAAATGAAACCAAAATATTAAATACAAAGACCTCTTTGCAGTCATTTATTCTTTGTAGCTAGCGTAGCATTCATCTGAAGGGCAGTTTTGATCTTTCCGTTTTTTACTCAATTAATGATAGTTTAACTGTTCCTGTCAGCTTGCTGGCCTTGGAGATCAAGCGCATGTGTGTGTTATACGCCGGCAGAATAGAAAATGAACATAATCTCACATGAGAAACGAAGAATCGTCTTACTACAGCTAAGACCGCAGCACCTGAGGTGTTTCTTCTAAGATAACTGTAGACAGTGCAGAAAGGGGCCACACTCTGCATACCTTTCCCCTATGTGTGCTGTACATGGTGCACTTGCTCTTATCAGTCACTTTCAATGTGACAGTAGAAAAGTCAGTGCTTTCCTGTGGGGAACCTGAATTTGAAGATACCAGCTAGAGAGGATAGGTTTAGGCAGTATTTTACAATATTTAAGAACCACCTGCCGATTGCCGTCACTCAAGGGCAACCTTGTGCTTCATTTTAATGTATGAAGTTCCCTCCTGTCTCTCACATACTAGCACATGTGCATGTGACTGTAATACACTCCTGATCAAAATGTTAAGACCATTTGAAAAATTGCAAGAATGTACATTTTGCACTGTTGGATCTTCAGGGCGTTAGGGAGGACTTTCATTATTAGCGCAGACCGACCAACATGTATGAATTTGTCATACTCAGCATGCAATTTGACTCTTGAATACGCTTGTATGCTTCACTGCTCTCCATTTTGTTCCATTTTGTTGGTTTCAGTTTTGAGTTCAGTCTGTACTGTACAGATAAATAAATAGATATCAGTTTCTCAATGGTATTTCAAATCGGGGGGGCAAAACATTTCTGTCCCCCAGTAGGAGCATGACAGAAAATAATTGAGAACCACTGGACTAAATGAAGGTTGTTACTGGTGCCGAGTTCAGTCCAATAACCATCAGACGGCATCTGCGAGAGAAGACTTTTACGAACAACAGGCTTCGTCTCATTCAATGCCACAAAATTGTCTGTTTGGAATTTGCATGAGCGCACCAAACATGGGACATTGAAAGGTTGAAAAAGTTTTATTCTCTGATGAGAAAAAAATGTAACCTGTGGTAATGAATGACTTTTTCAACAGGACATCACTACAGTTCACAATGCTTGCTTGACAAAGGGCTTCTTCCGTGGGAATAAGCTCACTCTTTTGGACCATCCTGCGTCTTCCCCTGATCTAAATCCAATTGAGAACATTTGGGGATGGATGGCAAGGGAAGTTTACAAAACTGGACCTCCGTTCCAGACAGTGGATGCCCTCCATGCAGCCATATTCACCACCTGGTGTAACATTCCCACTAGCCTCCTGGAAACACTGATATCATGCCCAAACCTTCTTTTTTGAACATTTTATTTCTATTTTAGGGGTGTGTCAGGGGTTTTCTGAGCTATGGTCTTAAAGTTTTGATCAGCTGATGAACAGCCTATTTCATTTTAATGCTTCTTTGCAATAAATTGCATAGTCAAAAATGTTTTTGTGCAACTCCCATTTCTTCTTTTTGCATTTTGAAGCTCTACTTGGAACCTCCCTTAAGATCCAACAGTGCAAAAGGTAAATTCTTGCAATTTCTCAACTGGTTTTAAAATTTTGACCAGGAGTGTACATGTGCACAATGCCTCATGGCTGTGCTTAAGAAACTGTGAACAAGCCTCACAAATCGAAACATCAGTGTGGCTCTCATACGAATAAGTGGTTAGCCGCCCATGTTACAAGTAATATACATTTACTATGTGCTGCCCTAATTTTGATGCCACAGTGACAAACACAAAGTGGTTGGACCCACAGAAACATAAATTATTGACACAACAAGCTGTCTGTGTGTGGTGAATGATCATGCCGCATACAAATATGACATTGCCCACAGCCACGGTAAATGTTAAATCACAAATGAATTGCAAATGTCAGATGTTCCTTTTCTTTCTGAAGCTTGGGCAGCAACTGCAAACCGAGGCCAACAAGTCTTTCAAATCTTTGTCTTTGTATGGTTAAAATGATGATATCGATATAGACTGCATTTGCGCTGTTCTCTTGTATCTTGACACAGAGGTCTGTCTCACTCATCACTGCTGTGTGTGTCAGCACTAAAGAGCGCTCTTCAGTGAGGCTAAAGAGCGCTCTTTAGTGAGGTGGGCGGCTGCCCTGCCCACCTCAGTGCTCCGTGCTAGATCTGGCGACATTCCAAAATCTCTTAGCGACATATTGTTCTCAAAAGCAACGAGCGACAAATCTAACTACTTTTTCTGGCGTCGTTGGAGAGTTTCTGGTATTTGGGAACATAAATGTGAAAGTAAAGCCCCCGCTGCACATTGCAGTGGAGATCCACGCATCCTCGAGGCACGATGGATCTCGTCCTGTTTTACAGAGCGGGATCTCAAACGGAAATGTTTCTTAATTTTCATTACTACTACTCATTATATTACTCATTACACTCAATCCTCACTCGGACTCAGTCACTTACCTGTGTCAGAATGTGTGATGGAAGAACGACGTGTCATAAATAAACAAGTCCTAACTACAGGATAAAAAGTGGAGGCCGGATGTAATTATTACCCTTTCTAGACTTGAGAGGCGCTAGCCAAGATAAAATATTAAAATGATTTTATTTTGATGAAGGGATGGACAATTTTTAATTATCAAACTAAGAATTAAGTTTATTTGTAGTTCTCAGCGTAGTTAAGGTGTTTTTATTCATATTTTTGTCTCTCTTACAAGGTTCTGCTTTCTAAAAAAAATAATACTGTTCAAAGTGAAGTATTTTTGAGTTGCGGCTGACATTTAAAAATGTCCTCTTAAACCGGGCACTTTATTTCATATGTTGTTCTTTTGTGCTATTGATGATTATATTTTAGTTTTTGTATATTTATTTCACAAAGAGAATGGCTAGCGGCTAGTTTTTATTTTATTTTAATGAAACAATTTCACGCAACTTCAGACTTTGACTTTGTCTAAACTCACTTTGTGGAAAAAAATATCGGGATATACTGTATATCGTATATCGATATTCAACATAAATATATCGGAATATGAGTTATGGTCCATATCGCCCAGCCCTAGTCTACATCCACAATTACCAATGTTCTGCATGCAGGGTGCTTTCACACTAGCACTCTTTAGTCCAATGTAATCAAACTCAAGTGTTTTCTATTTGAAGTGGTTTGTTTGGTTGTCTATTTGCTAGTGTCCTGTAGCCGGTAGACAAGCAAAGGCCAATTTTGCTCTTTGTTGTTTAGTCCCTACACTCAACCCCTTAAGAGGTTCTTAAAATTCACTCACACATAAGAGTCTAACTACAAAAAATATTAGCTTCCAAAAAACTGCTGTAAAAATATCATATATTCATATTTTTTTTCCACTTTACATGAGTCAAACATTTAGAACTACTCCTGCCTGAAATATGCATAAAGTAAAAACACATTTTTTACGCATACACCCTTCCAAACATGAATAGAGAGGTAAACATATCATATCTGTGACAGAGCAGCTATGCAAAAAAAAAAAAAAGTAAAGACGTAAAATTTTTGCTACATGCTAAAAAAAAAGTAGTGCCATCTGGTGGACACTTATAAACAAATTGGCCAGAAGTCCAAATTCAAATATAAAATGATTGCATTAGTGTATGTTAAGCTAAATGTAGGACCAAAAATGGCGTTTTCAACAAGATTGTGTCAAAATGTGTAGGTTTTTTGTGAAGCGTTGCCATTTTCAGGTAACTGAAGGAACAAAGATGACAGTACCCAAATGCTTTAATCATCTGGCGAATTTCACCTTTATTCATTCAACACAGCCAAATTGCCTTGAAAATAATAAGCTGAACGTGAGCTTGCAGAAAGCAGGCTATTGATGTGAAAGCACGCTAAGGAACGCTTTCAGAGTGGAAACAGTGAAGTATTTTATTGTTTCAGCTAAAATCATGATTTTATCTTATACCCCAAACTGACTCACAGAAGTACAGTAATTGATCCAACACTGTGTGGACATGATTTCTTTTCATCCTGCCAAAAAAAAACAAAACAGGAATGTTCCTGTTTGGACAGGGCCCAAGACTCTTTAAGTCTCCCCATTGGGGTGTAGTATTAACCTTTCATGGTACAAAATTGTTATGAATTTGAATCAAATGGTTTCCCATGCAGTGTGTACAATGCCCATTTTGGACTTTTCTACCAGTTTTTCAACTTGTTTAAAAAAAAAATATTGATTCAATATTTCCAAAAAATAAATGTAAAATATTAGAGGTACAATTCATAGAATCTCTTATCTATTGGACTGTAATTTTAGTTTATAGCCAATCGTTTTAAGTTAGAGCCCCAGACTAAGAAGGCAATTTGAGATTGCGTGTTTTTGTAGAACTGGGTCACATTTATTCACTTGAATGGTTCACTTCTGGTCCCTTAGCCAGTCAACTGTCCAGGGACCTACAAAATGAGATCTTGACTCATGCTCACAAACATTTGCAAGGGATCAAAATCCCTTGGTAAGGTTTTACAAATCAGTGGTACAATTTCCTTGTATTTTTAACTAGAAACAGAGTGGCCTTTTGGATTATGAAGTTTTCATGTTTCAGATGGGTGAAAAGTAAGGATGCCTCAATAAGAGTTTTACGATGCAGATTCCGATACCGATCATCCAGGACTGAAATCAGCTGATACCGAGACCGATCACATGGAGTAATTATACATTTTTCAATTTATTTATGATAAGTGCTATATATGATGTGAAAAAAGAACCATAAAATCACCTTACTTTAGACAAAGACATATTTCACTTACTTTTTCAAGAGAACATATATCACTGGTGAAACTTACAGAGGATGAGATGCCTTCTCTAAGGAGACTTTGGATGTGAGAGTACATTGGTGGAGCTCTAGCAGGACGTCCAGGTTAGCGAGAGAGCAAACCTGGTGTTTTCCACCGCTGAGAAATGCTGGTCATCTGCTGCTGATGAATTCTGTTAT
Source organism: Dunckerocampus dactyliophorus (assembly GCF_027744805.1). NCBI lineage: Eukaryota > Metazoa > Chordata > Actinopteri > Syngnathiformes > Syngnathidae > Dunckerocampus > Dunckerocampus dactyliophorus. Next base: position 15,573,087 of record NC_072830.1, on the reverse strand, counting down.
TTTTCCGGTTCTTAGCTGAGCCTTCTGACTGTCACGCACATATAGACATACATCCACGTGAGCCTCGAAAACGCACCATACTCCGCCAAGTGTCTGTTCTTCAAACATAAATTAAAGGTTTTTGACGTGCTACCCCCGCAAGATAGTTTTCGTGGCATGTGTTGGCAGTTCACGTGCCAGGTTCCACATGGCAGACATGATGTTTTTGTTTTGTGCACTGTGAAAGAAAGTGGGAGTATCACGACGCCCAAGATGTTAGTTAGGGCAATACACTACACTGCACGCATGGATCGCTGCGGCTGCAATAGAACTAGCCACAGGTGATCGGCTTTTGTGATTGGCATTGAAAGGCATTTACCGGTTACATGATTTTTCACGGAAATTGGCCGATACTGATTGGTGGGCGATCGATCGAAGCATCCCTCGTGAAGAGTTTTGTCTGTAAACAGTAGATAATTTTTTTATTGAACATCTGTGCTACCACCAAAAGACTTAATGGCGTTATTAAAACATGAAGGTTGCTAAGAAACCCTGGGTATGGTGTTTGTACACTGAAACTATCGATTCTTTTAACAGTGGCCCCCCCGCAATGCTTTAGCATGCCATCATCAACACCCTTACAACTGTACCCTTTAGTTTTGTGACCCAGAGTAGGAATTGTAATAACATCATAAAGTATGAACAATGGGGCGGAGAATACTTCCTATTAGAAGCAATACAAATATGTTCTCGACGACAATATTGACATTTTAATTTGCGTTGCTCACATCTTTAGGGCACGCTCCTTAACCATTTATGTGATGTCTACTCGCAGTCTTGGGTTTCAGATTGATTGGGCTCTAGGGGATTCACATTCAGATTAAACTTCTAAGACAGGCAGTTGCTTCATGTCATTTAGCCCCCTCTCGCTTTGAATGAGTCTGTGCCCTTTAACAAGACTGAAGCTTCTGTGGATCTTTAGCTATTTAAAAGTATGGGACGGGAGTGTTTGGTGCAAGAGCAATTACTGTCTGGTTCATAACTACATAAAGAGTTGGGCCATGGACCTGCTCTGGGTCTCATGGGAAAAGAGAGTTTCCAAACCTCTATAGTTGTGATATTTGACATAAGACGCAAGATACAGTAAGCATGCGACGATAAGGAATCAGCATGTTTGAAGTAGGAGTTGGAGTAGGAGTTGACACTCTGTTGACAGCGTGACAGTCCAATGTCAGCTTTAAAGGAAAGACAGACAGTGTTTGCACATCAAATGTGACCAAACACTGAAGCGCTTGCATGCTGTTCTCACATCAGAAAAAATACTGTAAGCCCTGGTTTTAATCACCCCTGGTTCAAAATGATGCATTTTAACACTTGCTCATCTTTTTTGTAGCGTGTAATTCATCTACATTTACCAGCTTTTACAGTTAAATGCTGGGATGAGGGTCTTTTTTGTTGTTGTGCTTCATGTCTGTAACTACAAAAATGGACAGTAAACAAAGACGTAAAACACTAAAAGAGTCTTGCAAAATCAAGTTAATTTTAAGCATCTATCCACATGCCTTTCCACAGTTGACTCGCTGACTCAGTTTGTCTATTCTTTACAACATCCTGCCCTTTGTAACTTCCCTCGCTCTTGCCCTGACATCCAACGATATAGAGCCGGATTTTGGGCCCATTTAGTTACATTTCTTAACCATGGGAAACCCTAACTGCTCCCCCTGGGAAACAAGTGAAGCTTTGTTCTAAATAAGCTCCAAAGGGTTCAAACCAGACCTCTCCCTCTGAGACACAGAAATCAGTCTTTTTCCATCCAGACATTGATGTATTGTTGGCATTAACCAATGTGCACCTTGCATCTCTGCATTAGTTTTCAAGCATCATAATGTGATTTCTTTTGAAAGGGCAGAAAAGCTCGGCTGTAAAGGAAATTGATCTCTTTTTGGTAACACAGATGTCTTTTACTGGACAAAATCAAATGTTCAGTAAGGGACAAACACCTTTGGGGCAACAAGTTTGATTACATTTGTACATAAAAAAACAGGCATGGAGTGTCTGAACTATTTGAGTTATACAGCATCAGTCAAGTGGACCTACTTCTGCTAACAAACAACAACATTTCTCATAGCAAAGAATTGAAATCATCAAACTGTTACCTTCACCCTTATTAACTGGTTGGCGAGTCTCCTCACATTAAGACTAAACAACATCCTGCAGTGTCCATTCAGTTCTTCATCTTTTCTTATTGGTGTTTACTTATGCTCTTATGGTTGCTTCAACCATATTGTACTGAGCAGCCAGGATAGAGAAATATTTATTCGATCTGCTGTTGGTAACGGTTAGTTAGAAATGTAATATTTTCCACTCTGCTTTGCATAAAATACGGCAATGTGCTTATCTACAACAGTCATACCACACTCTGAAGACCTCTCATTTGAAAAAGATGCACCTTGTTGCTTTTAATCCGTGCACACACACACACACACACACACAGTTTCTAGAAATGCCACTTTTTTAATGTCTGTCTGAGGAGTGACAAAGCTGTCCAAACTAAGACTGACTAGAGCCAGTTTAAACTAATATCCTAATGTTTATCTTCAAAGATCGATTGGACTTTGCTAAACCTTCGTTGGCAGCCAATCGCTCTCTCCAGCACTGGCATTACAAACTTTTACTTACTTAATTTACTCCAGTTTAAATAAAATTATAAACTGTCCTTGAAGCTCCTAGACTCATTTCACAGCTATTAGAATAAAAGAATACGGGGGTACTTTGGCCCTGTAAAAAGGCCGGTCCAAACATGGTCGCACTTTTCCTCTTTGCCATCAGTGTTACCCTTCTGTGTTGACGTCACAGAAAAGCCAAAGAAAAAACACACTTGTGGACTTACTCCGTAATATGTTTACTGAGCTGAAGTCTCAGGATTTTGTCTACATTTTTCATTTTTGAGGTATATTTTTATTTGTTTCTAAACTTAGATTTTGATGTTCCACGTGGCTTATTGTCCCTATTCTTTGTAGGTTCTCAACAAATGTATTTTTCTATGAGAACATTTCTTGTTTCATTTAATGTTTTACATTATCTCTGTATTCTTCTCTAGTTTCCTTGGATGTGCAGATCACACCCAGTCATGGTGAAATTAGCCTTGGGGAGTCCAAATTCTTCATGTGTGAAGGTAAGTCTGCCAAGTTGCTCTGACATTACAAACCACACAACAATACAGGTGGTCGTCGGGTTGTGGTGTTTCGTGGTTATGAATGCACTGCCATAAATTAATTAAAAACCTTGGTCCGTCAACACGAGACTCGCTCAAGAACTAGTTTGAGCGGAAGAAGACACTGTGTGGCTCACGCGCAACCACACTACTCTGAACATTCGACTGCATGCATTCCTTGTCCTCCTGCCGCATCCACAAAAATACAGTCAGGACTCACAAACAAACAAAGATAGTCGGACGTCATAATCTGATTTGTTAGATTTCGGCTAATCAGCAAACGTCAATTTTTTTTTTTTTTTTTTTAAGAGCACAGCTTATGGGGATCCCTACAAATAAACTGATCTCATTGTCAACTTTTTCCAATTCCATGTTTTTTTGCGTTAGAGAGTGTCTGATGCTGCAGGCACTTAAACAAACTCAGCTCTCACTAACGTGAGCGCACAATATCAAACAAACTAAAAAGAACAACTTGTAAAATGTTTGGGTATGAAAGAGTACACGGGCTAACGTTAACTGAATATTTGAGTTGACCCACCGCATTAGCACTAGTATGTGTTTGCTGCCTCAATGATGGCTTAAGACAGACGTAATTTATCGTTTTACTTACCTGACTTTGACTGGTTAGAGGAAGTCCAGCCTAGCACACCAAAGACGAGGCACTCTCATCTGCACGATATAATTGTGTTGCAAATGTTGAGCCAACTTGTCTTTTTTTTAAATGTTTTTTATGAAGTTCAGCAAAACTTTAGAAACGCTTCTTCTTTGTTGGTTTTTGTGGCTATTTCTTCCGGTCAGCGGACTGGGCATGAAACAAGGAATGGAAATTAAAAAATTGTTAGGAATGCAATATTTACCCATTTGTTTTGGTAGTACAATATATTTGTGCTTGTTCACCACAGAAACATGAGACACGATCACAGAGCCTTTCACCTAGCCAGGACTGGTTGAAACCAGATCAGACCAATACACCAACAAACAGTTAACGGGAAATTTTCTGATCATTGGGACCGCCTCCACAGAGGGCTTATGAGGAAGAGGAACTCTGTTTCACTTTAGAGACTGCTCGGACCTCACTAAACTTTGACTTGGTGGCTGGCCGTTTTCTCCAGTGCTGGCATTGCAATTGCTTGTATTCATTGTAAATAGAATAAATTGTTCAACTTACTTTTTTAAAGCACTTGGGTGGTTCTTGCCCTGGTAAAAGGGCTGGACCAAACAGGCTCGATGCTTAACCCTACTCATCAGTAGCCGTGGGTACCCCCATTTAGTCAGAATGGTACCATCTTGATCATGTGACATTTTCACCCGATTTGACTGCAAAGTTTATAGTTGAATCAGACTCCTCCGAATCTAATAATTGATTATTCACAGACACCCCGACATAACACATAACTGCCAGGTTGTTGAGCATATCAAAGGAGGTGATCATATAAAAACGACAATAATAACCAAGCAGCGTAGTGTTTTCTTTTTCTCTTTTTTTTACTAATTTCATTTAATTCTTTTTCACTTCCGATTCAATATGCGATACCAATATTTCAGCCTTCAATATCAGCCGATACCGGTAACACGGATCATACGTACTTGGATTATTTATTTTGTAGTGTGGAATATTAGAAAAGGCTAGATCAAGTGATATTATTCAAACAGAGAACAATTGTCAACATTTGGTATGAGAAAAACTCACCCATTGACTTCTTTGTGCATGTGGGGTATAGTTTTATCCACAATGTAGTGGCGGCTAGTCATAATTTCGTGAGGTTCAAGGTGCTCAATGAAGCATTTAAACCTGACATTACTACTCACCACTGACAAGGGCTTGCTTTTTTTGTTAAAAATGTTAAAGCTGTTGAATTTTTGTGAACAGCTTTTGGATATTTGAGATGCAGGCCGATATAATCCGATATCCCGATATCCGACATCAGTATCGGATTGGAACATCCCTAGTATTTTATTTCTTTCATATGTTTGGCATAGAGTGTGAGTGATTTACTGTAAGTGTTCATTTAGGTATGAGTTCCGACACCAAAATTCAACTCACAACGCGACGTAGGAACGGAATTCCTTTGTTACCCGAGGACCACCAGTACACTTGAAACATCCATCCACCAATCTTCTATGCCGCTTACCCTCACTCGGGTCGCTAAAGCCTATCCCAGCTGACTTTGGGCTAGAGGCGGGGTACACCCTGGAATGGTCGCCAGCCAATCGCACATATAGACAAACAACTTATGGACAATTTAGAGTCGCCAATTAACGTAACATGCATGTTTTTGAAATGTGGGACGAAACAGGAGTACCTGCAGAGAACCCATGCACGCACAGGGAGAACATGCAAACTCCACACAGAGATGCCCAACGGAGATTGGAACCCAGATCTTCCCGACCTCCTGACTGTGTGGCCAACATGCTAATCACTAGGCAACCGTGCGGCCCACACTTGAAACATTAACTATGTTTTTGTTCAGGATCAAATTACTGCTACTGACTCTGCATGCATCATAAGCATAGACAAAGGCTGAGGTAAATCAACCGACTGTATCCAAAATCTGAAACAATTTAGTTTAGTGAGATAATTTGGACAATCAAATTTCAGTAAACAATTGTAATCACCAGAAACAACTGTAGTTCAGTTGTGTGCAAAGTTATGTAATTATCATTCAGCCTCTGTTGCTGAGTCACACCGCCAGTGCTGGTGGGCCGTGAGTTTGGAAAGCCCATAAACAACAGGGTTTTATGCATAAAAGAGAATGCAACATCAGCAGTATCCAGTCTGGGGGAACTGATTGGCTTTGCTTTACTACTTTGTACATTATAGATAAGTGTTTTTTTTTTGTTTTTTCTGTCTCCCCACTCTGCTCTCAGTTATCGGTGCAGCCAAGTACATAGACTGGTTCGGACCAAGCGGGGACAGGATAGAAGCCAACAGACCTGACATCACAGTAACCCGAAATGACGAGTCATCTTCCACGCTCACGCTGTACAGAGCCGGCACGGACAACGCGGGGACGTACAAGTGCGTTGCCACCAATGGCGATCAGCAAGGGGAGTCAACAGTTAACGTCAAAATATTCCGTAAGTATTTTCCACACAAACAAAACAGCGTATATATAATATCTAAATATGTTGTTTATTAAACTTGTAGTATTTTATTGACTGCTCTAGGGCAACACATTACTCTCTTTTTCGCTAGACAATGGATTTTTCATCACTTCGATAGATGGTCGGAAGACCATTAGAAGGCTGCTTAATGATCCTGTCTGTTTTGCGGCTGCTGTGATGAATGTCTTTTATTTGCCATGAATACCGTGCATTAGCAAATGTCCATCAAACAAAACTCCAAACACAACTTTTCTTTCTGTTTGTTTTAGATTTCATGGAGGCGACCATCCATGCGTACAGCACCTAAGAATCTATTTACATAGTTTGCTGCTTAAAAACTTCAATATTTAAACTGTTTTTGTTGTCGGATATGAAGAAAGCAACTGGTATTGTCAGACTCTCTCCTCCCCGCAATGTCAGGCCTTGTGGGTAGCGAAACACTATCTTCTCCAACCCCAATTATTATTTCCACCTGTAGGCGCTGGCCGTTACAAGGCAGTTTAATCTTTTTAATCTACTGCCCGTCATGAGATGAGATTACAGCTCAATGCGAGTGTGCAACATTTGACCCGAGTCAAGTGTTTTAAGGTCATCGTGCCGCCTCAGTGCCACCAGCAAACTCCATCAATCAGCGTGTTAGTTACTTTACTGTAGTGAATTTAGTGAGTTGGAGGAACTTGATTAAATTACATGGGAGAATGAAGCTGCGAGGAAATCCTCCAAAAATGTGTTTAACATTGTCTCCTTTAAAGATCCCTTTGTATACTACTTTTCAGCGACTTCAAATAAGTCTGAGAGGTCCGAGAATATTGTATTTGAAGTGTTTCCCAAAATCTAGCCTTAATGCTGGAATTTAGACCATTTAAAAGAGTTTTTAGTTGGTCCTATTGAGAAGACGACGTGTGCCTGTGCCTGTAGCTTTCATGCCAGTGAACTGTGTGTAGTCCAGGAAGCACTATTGTGCACTTTATCCTCTTTTTATATATACTGTACACAAGAGTCATGGCCAAAAGTTTTGAGAATGACATAAATGTTCATTTTTTACAAAGTCTGCTGGCTCAGTTTTTATGATGGCAATTGCATACAGTTCAGAATGTTATGAAGAGTGATAAGATGAATGGCAATTAATTTCAAAGTCCCTCTTGTTTTGAGGAAGTAGGGAAAGATACAAAGCACTTGGAGCACCAACGGCAAAATGGAGGATGAGAAGAGGCAAGAGTGCTTGTTGTCAAAGATATCAATGATCTGCACAAATATTAAAGATCATATCACCATGACAGCAAGGAAAATTGAGGATACAACCCATAAAGAAAGAACCATACAGTTTGAAGGATTACATTCAAAAACATTTGACATCAATACCATGTTACAGGGGCCTGCTCAACAAGAAGCACTGGAATTAGGAACCCGTGTATTTACATTCATTGACACTCACAGTGCTACACGAAATACATATTTTGCATATTTAAAATCAAATGAAGGGTATATTTTTCAGCCACAATGAAACAGAGGCAGATGTTGATAAGCTTCTTTGATGCACTCAAGTGAAACAGTGTTTAACAATGTTGGGCATTGTATTTTTATTATTATTTTAGAGAGAATTACCTTCACAAATGCGCCGTCGCCTCAAGAGTTCACTGAAGGAGACACGGCCATAATCGTATGTGATGTCATCAGCTCACCTCCGCCCACCGTCATCTGGAAGTACAAAGGAACCAAAATACAGTTTGAAAAAGATGGTAAGCTTTTTTTTATGCAGTTGCATAGACAGGCACACTGCTAACAGAAGAAATTGATACTCAACATGGTGTTCAACATGGTGTCAAGCTGTGGGAATGATTACATTTTGGAACCACGTTTTTGAAAAAAAAAAAAAGGGATGCCTGAAAACAAATGTTACGCATCCCATTCCAAAAGATATGATGTGACTGTAAAACAGACAATATACATAACTGCAGGGGGTGAACAGTGAATGTCTATACACTATTTCCTATGCACACAATGCTATATGTACATTTCAAATCCAGTGGTCGCAGTTAGATGGTAAACAAACCCCTAAGCAAAATGTGCAAGTGCAAATGCGCAGTGATTAAAGTGAAAGTTGTAAATGATAGTGTTTTGATGTAACATTTAGAAATGTGGACAAGAAAACTGCCTGGTCCAAACACAACCTGATGACAGTTTATAATTCGTATGCAAATGTACCAGTAATTGGTGGCTGAATGTGCCCTTGCTCAGTCACACTTTTATTCTCTGAAAAGGGGGGAAAAAAATGAATTAGGTTTTGAATGTGAAAATATAATTGACTCTGTTATTCACCTGAGACCCCGAGCAATATCACAGAGTGTGTTGTATTGCCGTTGCAAAATAATAACAGAAACTCGCATGGGGGCGATAACAACAGTGTTTTGAATGAACACGATTGAATTTATTAGGTCAACATTTAATCAAATTCAAGGTGTTTTATGGGGCTATACTTTCCTGTATTTTTAATTTATGTGTATACAGTATGTGGTTAAATAATAATGATAATGCCCCAAAAAGGCTTTAAATAAAAAAATCCAGTTGATATGCAGAATAAACCTAACGACTGTATTCATAATATTTCATGTGTACTTTACCAGCCTATCCCTCACAATGCTTTTATCTCTCCTATCAGTTCGCTTTAGGGTGCTGAGCAACAACCACCTTCAAATCCGGGGCATAAAAAAGACCGATGAAGGCTCGTACACCTGCGAGGGACGCTTGATGGCCCGCGGCGAAATTGATTTGCGGGTTATCAAAGTCGTTGTGAATGGTGAGGAGCCCTTTCTCCACTGTAGGACTGCCTACCTCCTGTTTGTGTGTTTTGTGTATGTGTTTGTGCCTGACAGGTGTGGATGATGATGATGAGGATGGCAATGTGCTCATCCTTAGAGGCACAGCATCTATGTGCAAACAGTTGCCCGCAGCAACTGTGTAGCATGAAGGGCCCATGCTAATCAAGTGTTGCCTGCTGCAAGTTCTGTGCTAAGGGACCATGTGTGCCGAAAATAATAAGAGTTCTTTTTTTCCAACCTACTTCTGTGACATTATTCATCTATCTGTGTGTGCCTTAGTGCTCCCGACCATCAGAGTATGGCAGTCAGAGGTGAATGCCACTGCAGATGTGAGCCAATCTGCCATGTTGACTTGCGCAGTTGATGGCTATCCTGAACCCATGGTGACTTGGACAAGGTACTAGTAGAAATATACTACTTACCGTATTTTCTGGAGTACTGTATAAGTCACACTTTTTTTCACGGTTTGGCTTGTCCTGCGACTTATATATCAAAAAAAAAAAAAAAATATATATATATATATATATATTAGGGCTGTCAAAAATAGCGCGTTAACAGCGGTAACTACTGTAATATATTTCATTAATTACTTTACATTTTATTGCCTAATTAATACACACACATCATGGCAAGCCACGGCTCTGACAGATGGCGGCACATTATACAGGTATATATCTCTAAATTGGCATGACCGATCTCTTCTGTGTATGAGGTGTGTTATGAAGCGGACTTACGGCCGCCACAGCGCCATTATTAATGACAGCAAGACTACCACTTCACCCTTTATCTTCCAATACATTGTCACCGATACGTCTGACTTACATTTGCGCACGCAACTTTGAGCATTAATAACTCATTGTACTTTCTAATGCACTGCTGCCTTGGACACCATGTGTCTGTAAGTAATGTGCAACTATATTGACATGATACCTGTGTGGATTGAGAAAAGCAGTGTTTTTTTTTTAATTAGGACACAAATTATGTCAAGCTTGGAAGTACAGTAGTAACTGCTGCGTCGGCCACTGACTAAATGGACACATATGATTTTCACTCTATTTTAATTCATTTGTGAATACAAAAATGAAGTTTTAGTGTTAAAATACAGCTGTTTGATATGTTTCTACACACCGGTATGTGCCCCAGGCGTCATACTACAAGTGTCTTTGAGGACACTCTTACATTTATTAAACACGTATGTTTTTATTGGATCCATTCATAAAAACAACTCATTTCAGCTTCTGTAGCTTTACTTTGCTCCTTGTTGGTGTAAACATTGACCCCTCCCTCTGGCGTAAACTTCGTCTCTTGTGAATTTAATGTTGTTAGGACACTTGACACTTCTAAAAGAAGAAAAAAAAGCTGATGTTAATGGTAGCTTGATCATAAATACCGATAAATGTGGCTTTTAATCCAGGGAGACTTTTTTTCTTCTTCATGATGCATTTTTGACTGATGTGACTTGGGAGCGACTTATAGTCAGGAAAATAGGGTACATGTTTTCAGTTCTGTTTGAAATGATTATGTAAAACTGAATATCAACTCATATAAAATTTGATGTACTCATAGATATGAGGAAAAAGAGATCTCAGCTCGTAAATAATCCTCTCGACAACAAGCCCATGATAAAAAGCTATTTAATACGTATAAAAACAAGGACTGATAGTTTGTCTAGTTCTAAATACATTTGATTTAACTTCTACCACCACTAACCTAATGTCATTTGTTAATGAAATATATAACGGTTAATTCATTGCAATGGGATACTTAATGGCATTATATCAAAAGGTGCATTTCGACAGTGAAACCTGAAGATTGGTGTTGTCAAAAGACACATTGTTCTGAGCGACACTGATAGGATCCTGCTTTGTCGGACAGGTCTCATGTATCCTTGCGTTTCCATGGTACCGCTTTCCTTTGACTCTGTGACTTTTACAAAACACTGAATCTTACTGGCTTTTTGTTCACAGCATTGTAGGTCCATGAAGTCATTGTTTAATCTGAAAACATTTATTGTACTCTATATCCTCAGATACATAGTTGCACTAAGTAAGGGACTTTACTATCAGCATGGTCTTACAGCCATACAACAAGTGCAAAATCACACTGACCTAACTTGGGCAGAATGTTTGTCTGCTTTGGCTGAGCAGTTTGTATTGCGTGATGTTGGAAACAATTTGTTCCTCCTTGCATTATTGATAGGAACCAAGAATAAAAGGACAGGTGAATAGAAACTGGTAATGTGAGCCAGTTACACATTCTCATTGTAACATGGAAGTAACATTTCTCAGTCGATCAGCATTTGTACATATAAGACATACATGACACTGTTGTTTCCCTGGGCAGCTCCTTCAGCAGCAGACTGTTACACCCACGGTGTAAGAAGGAGAGGTTCCGCAGGTCCTTCATACCGACCGCTGTCAGGCTCTACAACACCTGCACCACCTGAACCATGTTGTAGACACTATGCATTCTTTACACTGTACTCTTTACTTGCGTATCTTGCTTGCTGCTGTAACAAGTGAATTTCCCCGCTGTGGGATAAATAAAGTACATACAAGGGCCTTGTCTCTCATATATACCTCTTTCAAAATGAACAGCTGATACTAATTTGGAAGAAATTTCAAATAGTCGCCCAGCACAAAATGATAATACGAGGATTTAGTGATTACAGTATTTTGTCCTGCTTTAAGACATGAGCATGTAATTTGAGCTTGTTATCAATGGTGCTTTGAGCCATAATGATGGACATTTGTGTGCGTTTATCATTTTTGTCCTTCAGGAACCAAATGGTTCTCGAGGCAGGAGAGAAGTACAGCTTCAACGAGGATGGCTCGGAGATGTCCATCATGGAAGTCACCAAGCTCGATGAGGGCGAGTACACCTGCATCGCCAAAAACAAGGCCGGTGAAACTGAACAGGAACTCAGTCTGAGAGTATTTGGTGAGCAGGAATGTGTGTTTACTATACACCCCTGATCAAAATTTTAAAGACTAGTTGAAAAAATTGCAAGGATTTACATTTTGGACTTTTGGATCTTAAAGGAAAACTACACTTTTTAAATTTTTTTATTTTGCCCGTCCTCCACAGCCCTTCTATGAGACATGAACACACATCTTTGTCTTTTCTGTGCGTTCTAAAGATACAAAAACAGATAAAAAGAGACAGCTCTTTACTGCACATGATGGACTCCACCTATGCCCCCTACAAAGACCACTATTAAAACACCTCCAAAAACCTCCAACAAGGTTTTATGGTTTTATATACATGCTGTAACCATGTAGTAACAGGTACATTCATGATAACATGTAATACTTACAGTATTCTGCCGTATTTTGGTCCTTTTCAGCATTACCGGAACTTCCTTCCTGGGCGCATTGATTTCACATAGCAACATAGAAACAAACGCCGACACTTAGCATTAACTTTTCCAAACTCAAAAATAAAAACACAGCAGCAGCAGCAGCAGCTCCAGTATGTAGTTTTACCCTTCGGTAGTCGCCTGAGGCATTGTGAGCACGTGATGCGCTGCGGGCGAGTCTGTGGTGAAGCTAGTCGCTAGACGGTTAGGAGCTAGCCAGTGTGGTGTGGGAAGATGTCAATACGCCAGCAACATATTATGTTAATAATAATAATAATAATAATAATAATAATAATAATAATAATAATAATAACAATGTTGCTGTAACTTGGTTAATATGCAAGTCACATTATTTGTAAATGGAGCATTGTTGGCGCTTTTTGGATTTTTTTTCAGGACACTTTATACGCAGAATAAGTGTTTCCTATCACACATCTTTACAACGCACAGAAAAGAGAAAGACATATGTGTTCATGTCTCACATGAGGATTGTGGATTTCAGGCAAAATTAAAAAAAAAAGAGCAGTTTTCCTTTCAGAAGCTTCTCAGTAGAGCCAGACAAAAAAAAAAAACATTTTGAGTGAGCAATTTATTGCAAGCAAGCATTGTGAAATAGACTGTTCATCATCTGATCAAAAGTTAAAAAAATCTTGGCAAAAATGTGGATTCAATGTCATTTTGTGTCGGGTATTCACACTGTCATGATCTCTTGATGGCAAAGGCAAAAATGTTTTCTCTCTTTGAACGCAGTCAGATTGTTGAGGTGCATAAGTAAGGCCTCTCGCGGCGAGCCATTGCTGCTGAGGTTGGATGCTGTAAGACTGTCATTTGAAACTTGAAACTGAAAAAGATCCTGTGGGTTATGGAACAAAAAAGTCAAGATGTAGACCCAAAAAAATCTCAACGGCCCTGAACCAGAGGATCCCATTGGCTGTCCGTCAAGACATGGGACCATCCTCGGCCCAAATGAAGGTTGTTACTGGTGCCGAGTGCAGTCCAATAACTCATCAGACGCCATCTGCGAGAGAAGGCTTTTAAGAGGAAGCATTATATTCCATCCTCAAACGTCCTCTTGACGGTCCTGATGGCTTCCAACGTTACTGGCATGACAAGGAAATCCCACCTGAGATCTTTTCCACATGGCACAGTGGAGGGGGCGCCATCATGATGCTTCAATGGAACAATGGAGCTTCAGCTTGTGCATGGGCGTCAAACGGCAGCTGGCTATGTGGAGATGTTGCAGGGGGCATCCCTCATGACTAAAGGCTTTCATCTGTGTGGTAATGACTGGCTTTTTCAACGCTGCAGTTCACAATGCCCGCCCGACAAATGACTTTTACCAGAGGAATAAACTCACTCTTTTGGACAATCCTGCGCGTTCCCCTGATATAAATCCAACTGAGAACATTTGGGGATGGATGGCAAGAGAAGTTCACAAAAATGGACATCAGTTCAAGACAGTGGATGCCCTCTGTGAAGCCATCTTCACCACCTGGAGCAACATTCCCACTAGCCTCCTGGAAACATTGACATCAAGCATGCCTAAACCTCCTTTTTTGAACATTGAATTTCTATTTTAGGGGTGTGTCAGGGGTCTTCTGAGCTATGGTCTTAAACTTTTGATCAGCAAACAGCTTATTTCAGTTTAATGCTTGTTTGCAATAAATTGCTTACTCACATTTTTTTTGCCTCACTCCCATTTCTTCTTTTTTCATTTTGAAGCTCTAATTAGAACATAGTTAAGATCCAACAATGTAAAATGTAAATTCTTGCAATTTTTCAACTGGTCTTAAAATTTTGATCAGGAGTGTATGTTGCGTATGTATAGTAAAGTGAGCATGTACAGTATGTAGTATCAAAAGCTGTGGATGAGAATGAGGTTCCAGAGTAGGTACTGTGGGTGAAGAAGTCGTGGTAGATAGAAGTTGATGTGGGTAGATATTATTTTGAGAGCATTTCTCATGTAGAAAATATAATATCTCTTTTTTCCTCTGTTGAAATAAGTATGCAGAGGAATGCTTCTGCAGAGCTGTTTGGCCAGAATGTTTCGCCTCCTCTCTTCTCCAACCTATAAATATCCTCAAAATTCAAACACAATTGTCGGCCACATGCTCTTCAAAGTATTGCTGCTCCAGTGCCAATACTCTAAGCAATTCTACCCGTATTTTCCTCTCCCACACAGCATCAGATTAAGCACCCAAATACTACAGTATTCTAGTGTTTAATATTACAGTCGTTAAAAAAAAAGAATCAAATGATCTCTCAGTACCTTATTGTGAAGATTGGTTTGGTGCAATGAGTTTAATTTCTCTAATGATTATGTTCTATGTGTGATTTATGCAATGACACCACAACAACATAGCCATACCTTTGTTCATCAAGTAATTATTCATGGATAGTCATGCAATTTTAATACGAGGTTGCAGACATTTTACAGTCCTCAATTCTTGCTGTGTAGGAATGCATAACGCGACAAACGTGTTCTGCCTCTGTAGAATGGAAGGAAAAACAACTTCACGCTTCAGAAGCAGCGGTTTAATTGACTTTGCTCTGCTCATGTCACCCTCAAAGCACCTTCCCGACAGTTAGTTCCAATGTAAACATAAAACGGAGGCCAAGAGCTCTTATGCAAGCCTAATTGTCATATGAATTCATGTTTGGATCCTCACTTGGTTATCATGCTTTTGCTTCTGCTACTGCCGGGACTACGCAGCTTATTAGAGTTTAGCTGCACGTCAAACTGCTGATCCTCATCCTTTCATTGAACCTACCCCAAGCTATTTGTGTGCTCGTTACACCGCTCACGCGACCGTGACGACTGTGTTTTTTTTTTTCAGCGAAACCTAAGATCACCTACATAGTGAACCAAAGCACCTCCGAGATGGAGGAGCAGGTAACGCTAACTTGCGAGGCTTCAGGCGATCCGACGCCCACCATCAGCTGGAGTTATGGTGACCGTGTCTTCACAGACGGCGAGCAGGTAACACAAACACACAACTGTCAGAAAGCTAGATATTGTATATAAACTTTACCACTGTCATTTTGTTCATAAACTAGAGTGGGCACAAATTAGATTGGGATGATTTGCATTCTTAATGGAATGACAATGCATTAGTAGAGGCTAAGGTCAACTAGAATGTAAGGTTTTAGATGGCCACAAGACCAGATAGCTCAGTTTTCATTAGCATGTGTGCATCAAATCTCTGAGTGTTTTCTCAGGTCATTTGACCAAAAAACGTTTGATTAAAAGTGTCCCAAATGGCAACTGGAATTCATTTTAGAACTTGGTTAAAATGCTAAAAACAAGCCTACAAACACATTTTAACTCAAGTTATAATATATGATTCATTACCATTAAACCTGGAAAAAAAAACATATCAGCAAGCAAACAAAGAAAGCAACACCCCCCACACAGAATTGGGACACCCTGGCTGATTAATCATCCCGAGAAAAGCAAAACCTGCAAAAAGTCAGGTCTTAAAGACAAATATGGATGGAGGTCCTTTAACCTATATATTCAAAAGCTGTATTCATCATCTACAGGTATTTTGTTGGCAAAGCACTCTGCAAGGTTTGTGCATTGCCGATTAATTCCCCCTAAATTAGCAGCTCTGGAGATGGCCTGGCAGATCTCACGCAGTTAGCCCGACAATACTGCATTCAACTGGCAATGTGGAGATTAAATTCCACTTAAGTGTTCCCAAATGTCAAGAAAATCAACATCCTCGACCCAAATTCCTCTCTCCCAAAGACCATCCAGAGGCCATTATTAAACTGCCGTCTGCTTCTTATTGTGTTTTTGCCACAACGAGCGCTTGAATGATCAAGTGTTCATTTTTCAATCACATTCATCATTGTTCTGCTCATGCTTGTGATTGAAAGTATCCTACATTTTATGCTGAAATATATCCTCTCATCTTCATTCTGCTTTTATACAGTATACAGTGGATCCCCGCATATTCGCACTCATTCATTTCTGATCAAACATGATTTTTTATTTGTGGGAACGCGAACTGGTAGGTCACGGAGCCGTTTTCATTGTGTCACGGGTCTTTGTTGTAACGACCCGATGGCCGTGAACGCACCTCTTCTGTGTGCTGTTTGCTTGCAAAGCCGCCACTGGTTGCGTGCCATGTTTATGGGCGCCTTTGTCAAGCATGGGCGGGTTGGGGAGGACATTGAGTGGGGACTTAACGGGGCGTCCGTCTGACATTCAGCTGCAGATATCTGCTGG
This sequence comes from Dunckerocampus dactyliophorus, assembly GCF_027744805.1. Taxonomy (NCBI): domain Eukaryota; kingdom Metazoa; phylum Chordata; class Actinopteri; order Syngnathiformes; family Syngnathidae; genus Dunckerocampus; species Dunckerocampus dactyliophorus. The sequence continues at coordinate 15,556,378 of NC_072830.1, read as the reverse complement.
AGAAGATCGCTCTGTAAAGACAGACTCCCAGTCACAGTATAACGGGACTGGGAGGCATTTCATGCCCAAGTCGATTCTTTTGACCCAGGCAGAGGGGTGGTCTACATATGATTCTTACAAATTATTGGTATTTGTAAGAAAACCCGTCATTTTTTGCTTATAAAATTGCCATAATTTCCTTATTTATTGTTAGAAAAACTCATCTCATTTGCCCTACATTGGTAAAGCCCGGGTTGCACAGAAAGTAGTCCGAGGCAAACTTAAACTTGCTTGAGGAGGTGTTCTTTTTGTGCAGTGAAGGAGGTTATCAAACCAAATGCCTACTTCACTTCAAGTCACAAGTAACACATGTGGAATACACAATGAAACTGTACAACATGGACTGTGCGGTATCAAAATAGATGCTTACACACTAATATACATGTAAAACAATACTATTTTATACAAATTTATAACCCGCAAAGAATGATGGGAAGCCCACGCGCATACCTCCAACAGGAAGTTACCCAGCGTGACTTGTGGGTTGTAAAGTAGTATTAAATTAATTTTGATACCCACATTTTTGGTTGCATTGTGAATAAGGGAGGCGTTTGCTTTTGCTTTGACAACATTCTGTTGGATTGTGTTAGACCATGGATGTCCAAAGTGCGGCCCGGAGGCCATTAGTGGCCCATGGCTGGTTGTTTATTGACCCACGGCACATTCTAAAAATATCATTTAACAAGAAAACTAAAAACAAAACAACAGTAAAAATGAAAAAATCAGCAGTCATTGTACAAGAATAAAGTCAAAATTTTAAGAGGAAAAAGTTGTAATCTAAGAAGAAAAAAACATAATTTTTGATAACAATGTCATATTAGCGGGCAAAATAACATCATTCTAGTAGCATAAAGTTGAAATATCATTTTTTTTTTAAGTCATAATATGAGAAACAGCAAATAATGTATTTTTTGGAAAATTAGGTTGTGGAAAAAGTTATAATTCTATGAGAATACAGTCATATTCTATATTGTAGCAATAAAGTCATAATTACAAGAAGAAAATTTACAAGAAGAAAGTTGAAATTGTTTGAAAACGGAAAAAAAAATAACAGCAGAAATGAAAAAAACAGCTGTAAATTTATAACATATATTGAAAATATTAAGACAAAAGAGTCAAACAAAACCAAATAAAGTTGTACATTTTGGAAAAACAAGTTATAATATTATGGCAATGAAGTCAAAATATTATGGAAATCAAGTCATAATATCCCAAGAAGAAAATCTACGAAGATTATGTAAGAACAAAGGGGAAAAAAAGAGCAAAGAGTGACGTTGATACTAATAATAGGCTTTTTCACCGATATCACAAAGCTGTGATGCAGTTTTTACTTGAAATATATATAACTTCTTAATATCAAAGTGGTCTTTGCATTCTTTCATTTTTCAGTATGTGGCCCTCGATGGGAAACCGTTTGGACACCCCTGTGTTAGTGTCAAAATAGACATTTTCATGGGCGTCTCAATTATTCCCGTTTTTCCGCCATTCGCGGGCTGTCCCAGGTCATAACCCTTGCGAAAAGTGGGGATCTACTGTACAGCAGACATCTTTTAAATCTGTCCTTGCACTACTGCTGTGAAGAGCTAGCTTTTTGTTTTCCATTACATCCTTGACACAACTGTATGCTTCTCTAGTAGAATTTCCCATAACGTTTAATGGGGAAACCATTAAAAAACAATGAACACCTGCCTACTATATCCTCACAATCCCTCATGTAGCCTGCTTCTCCAAGGGCTGGCTATGGTTGAGAAGTAATGAGGGGGAAAACGTTGTGAGATATGGTGTACTTCACGGAGGTATTGTGGAGCCGGTCCATTACATGCACTACATTTTCTCCCTACAGGCACACCTAAACAGGATCTATCAGGTATGAAATCGACGTGGCACAGAAATGTACTGTAGCAAAGTGTGCCTCCAGATTTCCGCTGAAATCACATAATCCCATTTTTACTAGAAGTTTCCGAGACGTTTCATAAAACTGACTCGATTGCTGCATGCGCTCCAAGTGTAGTGTGTAAAGTAGTCATTGAGCTTGGGATAGATGGTGTGTGTAGGGGCATGAGATTGGGTAAAAATGTGGTTTTGTCGTCACGTAACAGAAGTGAAACACCATTTGTCACTCTCACATTTTGCATCGTAGCATGAGGTTGCCTGATCCACATCCATCTCCATACAGTAGTTGTCTAGATGGTCTAACAGTATTGTGGTGGTCGTCACTGGACCACATAAAGTGTCGCTCCCCTTCCAATCTGCTGTTTGAGAGTCAAACGCTCGCCTACTCAAGTGTAATTCTAGATGTGGTGGCCTGTAAAGATGCTGCAGGAGCAGCTTTTAGGTTTGTTTTTGACATATTTTTCCAGCTGGTCAATGTTTGAATTGACATTCAATAGAACGCAGACACCGCGCTGCGTGGACAGAAGTATGATGTTCTTACAGCCACCTGTCAGGCTCGCAGGGCCGAGTGTTTGATCATCATAAATAGATTGCGAGCAGAGCGCCACTTGAAGCGCAGAAAACACTGCCGCCACATGACGCATGTCACGACAGGCCTGTTTTTCCGTGTGCAATCCCAGCACGCCCACGATGCAGAGGCACGCTGTCGCACTTTAAGTGTTCACACCTCTGATTTAATCTAGTTAAAATGACCAGAGTTTCATGCAGCATACGCAAACCCAAGCTGCTGTAACACAACTTGATCTGAATTGTCAGCCTTAAAAACATTTATTGGCAAGCTCGATTGCGGCTGCAGAGATTAAGTCTGCATGCGGCCGCTGAGGAAATTACTTTCACAGAGTGCTTCTCAACCCTCACAAAAAAGAATAAACAGGCTACTACCAGTTCAGTCGACGTGCAACAATTCCTGCACAGTGGTGACAGTGTGTTTTGCTCATCTCCAGTATGGTGTCGAGACCTTTGACCAGCTCTGCACAGCTGGCCTCAAAGAAGCAGTCCAATGAACGACTGTGTTGTCAAGACTCCTGCATTTGTCATTACAAAAAAATAGATGCATGGAGAAATGGCTGCTAATTGTGTAACTGTCTTATTGAGTTGCTCATCCGATATCCGTCTGTCACGCCATCTGTATTCATCATAACAGCTGTATTTCATCAAGGATGAGTGTATCCAATGAAACAACATCCATGGGATGAAGGTGAAATTGTAAGAGATGGAGTTTGTGTGGGATGAAGAGAGACCATTCTCAACAGGGGAGGGATAACAGAGACCGGTCCTGAGTTGCCCGTTCATCTTTGCAAGCATATCGATTATAAAATGGTATCTTTCAGACAGACAAATGTGGGCCAGGGTAGAGTTTCAGTATTTGTCTATTACTCAGCGGCATGTCTTGCTCAGTGGGCACATTATACACACACAAGTGGCATAAAAATGTGCCTTTATTCATTCATATGTTCTTAATTCATCTGAATGTGGTGAAGACAACATTCCCAGTTGCAGACAGGAAGTCTTCCCCCCAACCCCCAGTGGCTCTGCTTGTAATACAGCTTTTGTTGCAGGACACAAAACCGAAAGCAACTCGAGTTACAGCTGCTGTTCTGTGACAGATTCATTGTTTCTTTTGCTTAAAGACGTCTTTGTGCGACTGTTCTCACTGTAGAAAAGCTAAGACATGACAATATTCAGGGTTGGCTGTGGCGGGGCTCTACTCAGCTCCAGGCAGAAGTCAGAATTGAGTGCTCAGATGATGTTTATTGCTTCATTTTAAAGTGTAAAAGCAGCCTACATTGGTGCAAAAACTATTTACAAAAATAGAGAATAAAGGGAAATGTCCAAAATACATTCACACTGACATAAACAATAAAGGGTTCTACCTTCACTTACTGGTCCTATAAAGTCAATTCATTGGGATCACAAGAAGAGCCACAGACCATTTTACCTGCATTGTAACTTCTGGTAGACTGACGAACTGCATGAAAAGGCTCTCCTTATAAATACCAAGCCCCTCTCATTGGGCTTCAATAGTCCTCTTAATTATTCAATCACAAAAATAGGTAATCCATCATATAACCAGACATAATCATATAAATATATCCACCACATACGTACATTTAAACCAAATGCAAACAATAAGTCTTTTTTATGTGCATTAGTTTCCTTACATAATGCTTCAGTCACATGACCAACATGAGTCTGTGACTGAACAGGACGTATTCAACCAACCCGGAAGCAATAGTGTTGATGGTGCTTGTATTGAAACGAATGGGACGGCATAGTGTGTGCGTATATACGTATGTATGTACGTACTGTATGTATCTGTGTGTGTGACTGCACTGCCGGTAACCTGTGACGGACAAGCACAGTCACAGCGGCACTGTCCAATAACATGTGTAGCTTGCTCTGTGTGAGGCTTAGGAGGGGGATTACTAAATCTCACAATATAAAAGCAGCAATTATGTACGTTAAAATAGCAGTATAAAACTAATATGTCTACAAAACCTCCCTTAATTAAGACTCCAGGAGGATTCTAATCTAGTTTATTCCAACACTTATTGGGCTTTGTGTTAATTATCTGGAACTACACTCCTAATCAAAATTTTAAGACCAGTTGAAAAATTGCACGAAATTATATTTTGCACTGTTGAGACAAAAACAAATTTGAATAAGCATTTTTTTTGCAAACAATCATTAAACTGAAATAGTTTGTTAATCAGCTGATTCAAAATTTAAGACCATAGCTCAACAAAACCTGAAACCGACCAAAAATAGAAAAAAAAAACAAAACAAAAACAAAACCTCAGTAATGAGGAGCTGCGCCATTCTTGTTAATCACCCCAAATAGCGTTTGAGCATGCTTGATGTCAGGATGTTTCCAGGAGGCTCGTGGGAATGTTGCTCCAGGTGGTGAAAATGGCTTCATCGAGGGCATCCCTTGTCTGGAACCCAATGTCCATTTTTGTAAACTTCCCTTGCCATCCATCCCCAAATGTTTTCATTGGATTTAGATCAGGGGAACACGCAGCTTAAAGAGTGAGCTTATTCCTCTGGAAGAAGTCCTTTGTCAGACGGACATTGTGAACTGCAACGTTGTTCTGTTGAAAAAGTCAGTCATTATCACACAGAGGGCCTTCAGTCACGAGGGATGTCCCCTGCAACATCTCCACATAGCCAGCTGCCATTTGACGCCCCTGCACAACCTGAAGCACAACCCCTCCACTGTGCCGAGAATGGAATCTCCTTGTCATGCCAGTAACGGTAACGGTTGGGAGCCATCAGGACCGTCAAGGTTGCATTTTCTCATCAGAGAATAAAACTTTCTTCCACCTTTCAATGTCCCATGTTTGGTGCTCTCCTGCAAATTCCAATGGGCAATTTTGTGACATGAGGCCTTTGAAGATGTTTTTTGTTCTTAAAAGCCTTCTCTCGCAGATGCCGTCTGACGAATTATTGGGCTGCACTCGGCACCAATGACAACCTTCATTTAGGTCAAGGATCGTCTTGTGTCTCGACGGACAGCCAATGGGATCCTCCAGCTCAGGGCCGGTGAGATTTTTTTCGAGTCTATCACTTAAATTTTTTGTCCCATAACCCTCAGGATCTTTGAAGAAGTTTCAAAGGACTTACTGTGTCCAACCTCAGTAGTAATGGCGCGCTGCAAGAGGCCTTGCTTATGCAGCTCAACAAACCCTACCGTGTTCAAAGAGACAAAGCTTTTCTGCCTTTGCCATCAAGAGATCATGACAGTGTGAATACCTGACAGAAAATGACATTGAATCCACATTTTTGCCAAGGTTTTTGCTTTTAAAGGCTATGGTCTCAAATTTTTGATAAGCTGGTGAACAAGCCTATTTCACTTGAATGCTTGTTTGCAATAAATTGCTTACACAAACATTTTTTGTCTGACTCCCATTTCTTTTCTTATATTTTGAAGCTCTACTTAGAACTTCCTTAAGATCCAACGGTGCAAAATGTAAATTCTTCAATACCTGATAGATTCAATTTTTCAACAAGTCATAATAACATTTGGATCAGGGGTGTATTTGGCACTGTGTAGTAGATTATGTGATCACTATTGTGATGGAAATTAGTATTAAATCAGTGTTTAGTTTCATTCACAATTAACAATACATGTCCTATTTGGTATGTTTTGCGTCCAGATTGCTAATTCAACACAATGTACTTGGAAAAAGGAAATCCAGTTGTTTGATTGCTTATTAAAGACTAAAAAGTCAATGTGTTGACTCTGTTTGGAATTCAGGGACAAGCTTGAATTGTTTAATTATTGTCTTCTCGCTAAACAAAAAAGCAGTCATGCATGCTCGGTAATGGTGATGACGCAAGGTTGTTGGTCTTTGGCTTAGCACTGAATGACAAGGTCTGTGTCAGACAGGGGGACCTTGCAACGCTGTCAGGGTTTTGCACATTTATGAGTGTTTGTTTAGGGATGTCCTTTGTCAGCACGGTCGTCTTCTTGTGTTCCACTTCACGTCACAACAGTGAAGGGAGATCAGCGGGGGGAATAACAATGAGTGCAAAAATGAGTCCCAATGGCACTGTCACTAGGATTATTCCGCAGTTTTGTTTGGGGAATTGATTGCGTTTCTTCCTTTTGTTGCATCTGCGATCCTTTGTTTTAAACCAACACGCGTCGTACATATGACAGTGATGCAGTGCTTCCGCAGCGTTGAGCCGAAGACTCATGTGCGGATGAGGTGCTGATGTTCCACACTATTAGATCGCCTTTTAAATTAGGGGCATAGCTCTTCTGCAGCACCGCGATGACACACGGCAACTGCTGTTTCGAGTACACAGCCACATTACACCACCAAGAGTGCTTGCTGCCAGCAACAATCATACACTGCGTGCACAGTTATTAGGCAAGTGAGTGTTTCATATTTGATCATATTATGCATATTTTCATATCTGGGGGTATGTGAGGATGTGGCCTCAATCGAAGAATAGACCACGTGGACCAACACCCCAGGTGCATAATTATTAGACAGCATATTTTCCTAAGGCAAAGTGGGTCATATAAGACATTTAACTGACCTCAAAAATGAACAAATGTCATGGCCCCCTTCCTAACCTGACCTAAACCCTATTTAGAACTTGTCTGCCCTTCTTAAAGGGGAGATTTACAAAGAGTCCACCTCCCTCAAAAGTGTCAGAGATGCTGTGCCATTTCCTGCTTGACACAAAGTTGAGGATCAACAGATCAAGAAATGACTTCTTTAATGGAGGAAGGAAACAAGGGTGGGTACATGACACGTTCTCCTAACCTGCCGAGATCTTTACTAGGATCTTCTAATCTATGCATGTTTTGAAATTATTACATGGAAACTCCATGTTTTACATGATTGCGGTATCGTGATGAAAAAATTAATCTTGGATAATGTTTGGTGTTTTCTTGATTGATGATTTAGTCCTGGACATTGGAGAAAAAAAGGACACAAAAATCTGACAGGAGTATCATGGTTTTATTGAGTAGGATCTGATATTATCTGTAATTGCATCCTGTAAAGTGATATCCAGTGGAAGTCATTATTGATGTGCTGTTTGCAAAATATGCACACAGTTTTTGCCAAACAGATAATATTGACAAAATACTACAGGAATGTTGGAAATCCAATAACAATCATTACCTTTTGTGTCCGTCGCTGTCACACGCGTTAATTAGCATGGGACGCATTGTGAAAAACTTCTGTTTTGCTCCTAACAGCTGCAAAGCAAGAAGCTAGGGCATAGCTATGGGGCCAAATTACTCCATGTGAATAAAACATGAGTTATGTATTGATATCTAAAAACCATGTGGTGTCCAGTCCTCACGATTGTTATTACTGACATATTTGAGGTGAGTGCAAGGTTTTATTTGCCACTATTTTTCATGAACTTAACATTTTGCAGTTGAGTTTTTGCATGTTTTCTTAAGAAGTGGCGGTGATTGAACACTGGGCAAATAAATACACACGTTCTGAACACAGCTCTACTTTTAATTTGGACTTTTTCAGCATGCAAGTTACAAGTCTACATGATTTATTTCTTACTATAAAACATAACACATATATAAACCGGTAAACTTTCAAACTGCTATACTAAATATTAATGATTACTATTTCACATTCATAGTTTCAGAGTTTACAGGTAATCAAAGCAGCTCATATCATTTCACAGTTCCATTCAGTATGTTAATAAACATAAATACTCATAATTCCTCAATATATGTGTATACAACTTGAGTTGTATGTCAGTCAAAATAGCTACATAGAGTTGGGTATATGCATTTGCTACAAATGAACAGATAACTTTTATTATAGGTATAGGCAACTTACCGCTCAGTTAGTTTATCCATAGTCAGAATAATAAACAGATGGAAGTTGCATCTCTGTGTGTAGCTTTAGACGTCTGTTCACTACTTAATCTTTGCCGCGGGGGAGCACCAGTGAATCAGGAGGGGAGCTTAATGTCAGCTGACTGATGTCATATGACATCGACAAAGTGACGTTTATGCGATCGTCCCACACTACCATCGTGATCGACCGGTAGCTCCTGTTTGCTTTCAGCCACGTTCACTTATTACATTGATGATGCGTTGCAGTTTGCCATCTAGGTGGTGTCATCAACATGCATTATCGCGATAGGGCAAAATTATTTGGTTTCTATCGCGCATGACTGATGATTACGTAACAGTTGTTTTGTGTAGAGATACATCTACATCACTTTTCTGTTTCAGAACCTCAAATTTTCATTAAATAGTCTGCAGTCGCCCTGCATGGTTGGACTGCATTTACAATGTGAGGCTAATTTAAAGATGGACTCGGCTCGTGAATTTACTGATGGTTTCATTCACTGTTTTGCCTGACAGTTATTCCAGCTGATTGCCTTCACTTACTTGAAAGGTTCTTGATGTTTCACCTGATGAAATACTGTCGCTGTTTGACCACATCTCACTGTCACGCTTTAACGTTTTCTCCTCCGAGCATGCCTTCTGTGACGCTTCTTGTCTTGCTGACTTGGTTTTATTTCTGTGTGAGACATAGCATGTTGTCCGAAGTAGCTTGAAAGGCTTTCTTCTGTGTAGCATCTTAAATGTGTCACTTTCTCATCAAAGTGTTCTACTTAAAAAAAATGATTTTTTTTGGTAAATACAAAAATACAAAAGCCACCATGTTGTCGAAATGAAATATCATACAAACATGAAAAGAGGCCCATTAAATAGCAACATAACCATGCATAACAATGCTCTGCTCTTGCCGACATAGGTCAAATTATAGCAGCTTAGGGAGTTTATATGTGTTTAAACATCTTAACAGTTAAAAAAAAAAGTGCTTTTGTTACTGATACAACTGTTTGCATCAGTCATGAGTCATGAAATACAACCTAATCTAAAGATCCCCTGTTATGAAAAAAATACTTTAAAAATACTTATATTAATATGTGTCCCTAGAGCCTGTTTTTTTGAGCACTGAACATGACGAAAATCTTGTCTCCCTCACTTGGTCCATGTTTTGAACAAAAACCATCCTTTCTCATGGATGTGATACCACCTCTGACCTGCCCCTGGCTAGATGGATCCGCCCCGTGTATACGCCCACAACTTCACTGAGGACCGTTTTATTAAAAATCAGGCTTCTCTACACATCCTAAAATAAAGCCCAAAGCTCTGCCAGCTTATCCGTAAAGTCAGCTACCGAAGTAGGAGCTGTGCGTTTGATCATTTTTACTTTCTTCAGCAAAGAGGCTAATCTAACATGAGTGTAATGTTAGCACTGTAGCACACATACAGTAGCTATGCTAGCGTTGCCAATGTTTGTGTCCTCCTGTCCCACTCCTTAATGTTACGTTGTTTTATGTTATACTATGTGACATCTATTACATTGGACAAGGTGTATGAAGTGCACAATAGCGCTTCTTGGAGTCAAACACTGGAGGCCAAAGACAGCTCCTTAGCATTAAAGCTACAGACACACAAACCTGCACGTTCCCAGTAGGGCTTACTAAAAGCACGTTTAAACTGTCTAAATTCCAGCATCAAGGCTAGATTTTGGCCAACACACTTTTAAAACACAATTGTGGGACCTTTGAGACTTAATTAAAATAGTTGACAAATAGTACAATATGGGACCTTTAAAGCTGCTGTATGTCTCTGGCTTTATTCCAACCAAAAAGTATAAGAACACAACCACAGGCTAGCATATGTTAGCAATAGTGGTTTAAAAGACAGAAAGAACAAAAAATGTCTACATTTCTTACAGGTGTCTTAAAATAGGTGAATATTCAATGATTCGATTCGGAGGAGTTGGATTCAACTATCTTGCTGTTGAATCAAACGAAAATGTCATGTGATCAGGACTGTAGCATTCTGACTACATGAGGGTGCCCACATCTGCTGCTGAGCATACATTTAAATATCCATTTTGATACAAAATCAGCCTCATTTTTGTTAATAAGCACTTGAAAATGATGTGTTTGTTTAACAGAGAGAACCTTTGAACGTTTTTATCATCGAAGTTCGACTCACCCTAGAGATCTCCAGAGTAGTGGAGTACCGTAGCACAAAAGCAGTCATGCTGTTGTTACAGTTGCTAAACTTTGCCAAATCGCTATCTTTAGCTAACAACAACAAAAAGTGGGATATTTATGCTTGCAGTACATTCGAAATTTATTGTCAGCCGCTCACTGTGTCATACAGCCGCTTCAACCTTCAGGGATGTGTAAATTATTAATTGATTTATTAATTATCTCCTAATTTTGTAATTTATATATATATATGTATATGTATATATATATATATATACAGTATATGTATGTATGTATGCCTGTGTACTAATAGTAGTTGAATATGTATTAAAACTAACATTTATGAACATTAGTCAATAAAAATAGTTAAAATAATTTTATTACATTTTTAATAATTACATTTCAATTATTAATTTAAACAAGTCAAATGACTTAATTAACAGCACCTTCTAAAAGCCCATAGCTTCCACAACTAAAATAATTGCCAAGAAATACTTTGGAAAAAACAGAAACCCGCTTCTTCGTAAGCCCTAAGGACTTCTGCATATTCTTCAGTTTTGCCGCTTGAGTGCACATGCTTGGCTGCGAACAGCCAAAAAGCAAATGTAGTGCGCCCTTCTTTGTCTTAGGACTATCATTGTGTCTTCAAGTCTAATAGCTAAAGCTCTAAGAAAACGGATTGAGAATTCTGGGAATCTTAAAAGGAGTTTTTTTTGTTACGCCTCCTCCTGATAAACCAAAGACTTTATCTTACGTTTGTAGGCATTTAGGCTATCATGCCGCCAGTAGACGTACTTATAGAAGCAGTGTTGTCCAATACGGAGTAAAGAAAAGGACACACCAGGGATTTGGAAAAAGATTTCTTTTTTAAATCAAAGCCTTTGTTGTCACACAATAGACGCCTCGACTAAAAACATTAACAGCAAAGCCCCATTGCATTTGTAGACTCTTTTAACGTAATCCAACTTTCCAGCACAGGTATTCTAAATAAATAAAAAAAATCATGACACTTAATACTTTTTTTTTTTTTTTTTTTTTTTTACAATTTGCAGCACCCAAGCTTTTGCCTGCACAAGGATTGCCTTCTAAGAATTACTCTGCCTTTTTTTTTTTGTTTGTTGTTCTTTCTCTGTCCTCTACAGGCATCATGGACTCGTCCCGAGCAACACAAGGTATTCTAAATGCATGACTTTTTCTCTACTATCATCCATCTCCCCATGTCAGGGAGTCGAATGCATTTGTGGATTGATGCAGATCAGAATCCTTCAAATAAGTAGTGTATAAACACCGTAGCCAAAATGAGCAAGTGAAAAGCCTCTGGTGTTTTACTTATTCTTCATATAAACACATTCTATCACTTGCATTATCCCCTTGTTCATCTTAAAGCAAAGCGTTTGCCCGGCTAGATCTTATTTCTGTCGGTTTTGTGGCTCTACAGTTGACAGCATTGATGAAATCGACCAGTTGGGTTTAGTTTTCAAAGAAAAATCTAACTTTGGCATGTTATTTATATCTCACTCAGTCTTGAGCCAGCATTTCATTCCAGTTTTTCCATGGTGTTTGCCTCTACGCAAGGAGACGTGCCTCACAGCCAGGGACTGTTTGTGAAAAAAGAACAAGACGCCAGCTTTTCTCCAGTTTACTTGTCTTGTATCTTTCGCATGTTTAATAAATAGAAGTGAACCCATGCGATAAACGGAAAATCACTCTCCAATTCTGTTTGTTTACCCAAATGGCAAGCCAGTGATGATAAACTGACCACTGTTCTAACATCAAGATGAAATATTGCAGTTATTTATACTTGTGTAGCACAACAAAAGAGTGTGTGTTTTTTTTGAACGGCTGGTCCCTTAAATAGCCTTTTTATTTGTGTGGGGTATAGTGTTTGGGGATTGAAATTCATTCATTAGGACAAAACAGTACTTGAATGGAAAATTGACTGGAGGCGAGGTGTGGACTTCTATAATGCAGCACAATAACAATTACAAGATTTGTATCAGCACACCTACTAAGAGTCGACCTATGGAGAATTGTGGACATGTTTTTTTTCTTCTGTTTTTTGTACGGTATTTAAAAGATTATGGCAGCAACATGATTTTCAGACTGACTGGGAAACATTCGTGGTCATCAGCCACGGAATGACATGGTGTTTCAGTGCACCTAGTTTGTGTGTGTCTGGAGGCATCCCATAATAGCAGGCAGGCAGAGGGGAGAAGAGTTATGGGCACAGAGGAGTGTGTGCGTGCCAAGCATGTTACTGCCAAATGTGCCGAGCTCATTGGGAAAGCTGCAGAGGGGAAGCGTTTGGTTCTATGTATGCTGGGCCAGTTAAGATTTGGTGAGACATGAATTTAACATGTCCCGTTGTGTATTCCCCATTTCACGCTCCAAAGTTCCAAGTGTCTTCTCCAGGCTACTGTTAAGGCAAGGACGCTATAGAAGAGCTCAGCAGTCACTTTTGGGTGATTTATGGGAAGCACTGGTAATTTTCATCTGTGCTTTACACCAGCATCATATTTTCCGGACCATAAGTCACATTTTTTTTTTCCATAGCTTGGCTGGTTCTGTGACTTACCTGTATAGTCAGTTGCGACTTATATATCAAAAATATATACAGTCAATATATACAGTCCTCCCTCGTTTATTGCGGCTAATTGGTTCCAGACCCGACTGCGATGAGTGAATTTCCACAAAGTAGGATTCGATATTAAGAGCTAGAGCAAAAAACATATTTTTTTTACCATTATTAGAGCCCTCTAGACATTAAATAACAACACTAGAATCACTTCTACACTTAGTTGAGACGATAAGCAATAATAAGACATTATAACTCACACGTTAGCATTGGGAAAGTTCCTTGTGGGTGTATCTCGAACATAATGTGGGTTGATCGCATGGTATTAAAAAAAGATTGATAGTCTGTCATCCTTCCTCCCTATGATGTTTGCCACTTGATTAGCACTACTGCTATATTTGTTTACACTACATTGCACAACTCCAATGCGCAGGTTATGGGATCTCTGCAGGGACACGAGACGGCCACTGCTTTAAGCACAGCAAGTTGCAGAGCTAACCTCCAATTTATTTAGTCTAAACTTAAGACAGGGTTTGAAACTGAGTGGGGAAGGACAAAGTAAGATGCAAAAAATGTACCACTTCCACACAGAATGAGAGAACAATTTTTTCACTCTGCATCCATGGCTGACTCCATGCAGTGCAAGCTAAGGTAATGAAATGTAAGGTAATGTCTCATCAATATAACATTTGCTGACCAGTGACCAGTGAAGAATCCTTCATAAGACCTGTCCTTCAATATTTTTCACTAATAATAGGCCATAGTCAACCACAAATGATCATTTATGAATTAATTCATTTTGGAAAAAATGCAATAGAGCGAGTGAGAGATGACTGAAAATACTGTATTTCAACATGTTTTATGTGTTAATGTTAATTCATACTGACTGTCACGAACCAAGATGTGAACATTACCGTCGACAGCCGGAGAGGGCGCTTTAGGCTAGCAGATGAAAGATTCAGTGGATTCAGTAATGTGAAATGAGATCGGGGGCTTGGTGAACTTGCTTACTGGTAACTTGTTTGCTAGACTCGCTGCCTCGTGTAGCTGAATAACTGTGTGTTACTGCGTGATACCTACCGGACACCTTTTCAGCCTGTTGTTCTACGTGCTGTTATGGAGTTGAATATCTTGCCTTTCCAGATGAAATGTCTTTTTTTGGTCTTGAATTTTTTAATATAAATTTCAAAATAAATGCAACTTAGAGTCCAGTGCAACTTGTAGTCCGAAAAAAACGGTACGTGTATATTGTTTACTTTATATATAATATATAATGCCAATGTCATCCAGATGTACAAATAGAGCCACACCACCATGTGGTTGGAATTATATTTATATTTATATTTATTTATATATGGTGCAGCAGACATCATTACCACAGCAAACAGCCTGCAGGGCCAACATGACATCTGTAAAGCTGAAGTTTACTGTGGTGTTTATAGAGAAATTTCGGAGCAAATTATGAAAAAAATAATGACAGATCAGAACAAAAGAACGATCCGCTCACAAGACGACGGTCATCAATGAAGGGGAGGATTAAAAAAAACTTTAATTTTAACATTATTTATGATTTGGACTGCATGAGAAAGTAGAACGGAAAATGTACCTCTCTTATATTAACAGGCACTGTATATAGCACAACACAACAGCAACAGAACCATTGTTGTAATCGCGGTAAGGAGCAAACTCATACCCAGCATTAATATTCCTGATTAATTAGTGGTAACCAGAAGGGCAAGTGTAACAGCAAGTTTCACACCAACAGCTGAGTATAGCAACCAAACTGACCACTCATGATACCGGAAATGCATCTACTGTCATCTTGTGGTGTTAATTAAAAAAAACAATAAGCGTTTACAAATAGCCATAGCTGTTAATGTCAAGGTTTTTGGACCCAGCTCTCATTAGAGACCCTTGCGGTTATTTGAATAGAGGTCTTGATTGCAGCATTTATGGTCTATTATTTTAATTATGATTATTTATGTGTAAAAAAAAAAGTATAAAAATACAATTGCACCGTACAAATAAATGGATGCTTTACTCCTAATAGACACCTGCAAATCTCGCCAGACGAATAAAGACACTCCCTGCCAATATAGAAGGAAGTATGGTCGCAATGCGTCTGTGTAGGCTCTCAGTCGTACAGGAGTTGTCTATCGAGGAAAAGGCTTCTTGAGACGTCATCTGTACTTCTGTGTAGAAGGTGTCGGACGTTTCGCTCCTCATCCGAAGAGCTTCGTCAGCAAACTAATAAGTGCTGGTAGCTTAGGCCTTAAATACAGTAAGAGTGGGCGGAATTGGTGTGCCAACACCCTCCTCCTATTGGTTCGTTACACTAAGCCTGGGCGGAGCAGTGGTATAATCCTATCCTGTTATTCACACCTACGATAAAAGGGAAGTGTCGCTCCCTGAATTGGGTATGAACGACTCTGATACTGGCTTGTTAGCATCTATTGTTCTGGCTCGGCCCTGCCTTCACCTCATTTGCAAGACTAAGAGCTGTGGGTTTTGGTCTCAGTAACCTGCTGAACACAGGGTCCAAATTAAACCTCAAACCACCATTCCGATTCAATGATGGGTTCTGTTGTTTGACAAAAATAGCTTCCTTTACTCCTCTTTCAAACCATCTGTTTTCTTTGGCCAAAATCTTTACCTCGCTGTCCTGAAAAGAGTGATTGGTAGCTTTCAGGTGTAGATGTACTGCTGATTGAGGACCACTAGCATTGTCCCTGCGATGTTGATAAAGCCTTTTTTGGAGCATTTGCTTAGTTTCCCCAATGTAGTGCTCTTTGCATTCCTCATCTTTACAGTGGATGGAATAGACCACATTGCTCTGTTTCTGGTTTGGAGCCTTGTCTTTAGGATGCACTAATTTTTGTCTCAGGGTATTTACTGGTTTGAAATAGGTAGGAATTTTGTGTTGCCATATGGCCATTCCTACCTATTTCAAACCAGTAAATACCCTGAGACAAAAATTAGTGCATCCTAAAGACAAGGCTCCAAACCAGAAACAGAGCAATGTGGTCTATTCCATCCACTGTAAAGATGAGGAATGCAAAGAGCACTACATTGGGGAAACTAAGCAAATGCTCCAAAAAAGGCTTTATCAACATCGCAGGGACAATGCTAGTGGTCCTCAATCAGCAGTACATCTACACCTGAAAGCTACCAATCACTCTTTTCAGGACAGCGAGGTAAAGATTTTGGCCAAAGAAAACAGATGGTTTGAAAGAGGAGTAAAGGAAGCTATTTTTGTCAAACAACAGAACCCATCATTGAATCGGAATGGTGGTTTGAGGTTTAATTTGGACCCTGTGTTCAGCAGGTTACTGAGACCAAAACCCACAGCTCTTAGTCTTGCAAATGAGGTGAAGGCAGGGCCGAGCCAGAACAATAGATGCTAACAAGCCAGTATCAGAGTCGTTCATACCCAATTCAGGGAGCGACACTTCCCTTTTATCGTAGGTGTGAATAACAGGATAGGATTATACCACTGCTCCGCCCAGGCTTAGTGTAACGAACCAATAGGAGGAGGGTGTTGGCACACCAATTCCGCCCACTCTTACTGTATTTAAGGCCTAAGCTACCAGCACTTATTAGTTTGCTGACGAAGCTCTTCGGATGAGGAGCGAAACGTCCGACACCTTCTACACAGAAGTACAGATGACGTCTCAAGAAGCCTTTTCCTCGATAGAAGGAAGTATGGTCACAGTTTGTGTAGACAGTAGTCAGCTGCAGCTGACAGGAAAATGAAGGCAATTTTGTTCAAAACAAGAATCAATATTGATTAAATTACAAACAAATGTAGACTTCATGGTGTACGTAGGGGGGAATTTGTTGGAGTCTAATGGAGAATGTTTTTTGCACAGGGGTCAGAATAAAAGGCCATTGTGTTATATAAGTGTTGCTCCAGTCCCTCTAGCCACTATGCATAATGAATGCGCCAGACATGCGTGGCCTATTGAATTTGAATACAAACTAAGCAAGGTTTCTCTTTACATGGCTGCCGAGGCTGCCTCCTCAATCAGTATGTGTAAAACATCCACGGCATTGTTTTGCCTGCAGCTTGGACCTAAGCCACGCGGAAAGCACTGAACAGAGCTGCTTAGGCATTTAGTTCTGTTGCACCTTGTGAAGTGAGCAATCCACAAAACAAAACTAAACCAACTGACTATTTCAAAACATTTGCGTGTGCTAAATGCCTTAATTAGGCTAAAAATATGGATTGAGGCTTGGCCAGAGAAAAAACAGCTCAAAGACAATTTTTATATTCTGCTATTTGCAAACAATCAAACCGTGCATGTCGAAAAATTCCTAAAACCGCAATCAGCACTTGCAGGAGGCAATTACTTGCTATCTTAACTGCAGAGAAACAGTTGCTTCATGCATTAATGTAATCGGTATCATTAGGTTGGTATGAAATGATAGCCCTTTGCAGCTAAAATACAATATCTTCAGGACACAGCAGCAATATTAGCGACAATGTCAAAAGGGACACAGGAGATTTTTCTTTTAAATGCACCACAGTTTAAGTGTCACTTGTTGACCCTGAAGGTGAGGAAGCTACTTAAATCAGGTGTTGGTGAAAGCAGAAGTCGTATCAGGAGAGAAGTCATTTACATAACTCATTAGCCAGCTGCTTGTTGTCATTTTCCTGCCTCCAAGAAGTGCAACACGTTCTTCCTCACACATTTGGAAAGCACTGTAGCCAAATCAGACTAGAAATACACATGCAATTTAGTAAAAAAAAAAAAAAAAATGCAGCAGAAATGACCCTGAAATAAACCTTAAGCATGAATGTAAAAGTGCAACGCTGGCTTAAGGTAAAGCAGTGCTGTCACAAGTTGCTAAGCACTCCGAATGGAAAGCTCTACATGGTTCCTCCTGTCATGAATTATTGATCAGCTCCCTGCTACTGTTAGATGTGCTCTTACGTTTCCACATCTTTACTGAGAGCACTGTTGCCTTCTCTGTAATCAAATGTCTTTTCTGCTCATTAAAAGGCAGCTTTTTTTTCCTCCAGGGTGCATATATTTTTTACTTGACTCCTCTGCATTATGTAAACCAGCATTACAGTATAGCCATAAGAATAGCACATGCAAATGATGTTAAGGATGTTATTTTCACACTAACCAGACCGTTTTCTGCTTGTGTTTAGAGTCTGGATGGGGCCGTGGTGGTGAGGAGCGATGCTCGCGTCTCCTCGCTCACGCTAAAGTACGTCAAGTATACAGACGCCGGCCAGTACCTCTGCTCAGCACGCAGTGCCATTGGGGAGGACGATCAGATTGCATATCTGGAGGTCCGCTGTAAGTATTAGAAATTCTGTCCGTTGTAGAAGTAGACGGTAGAAGCTCTAAAGGTGAGCTAGTGGGAATTAGAAAAAAATGTAATCATGCATGATGTCACATAAGACAAAAACACATTTTAGAGCTACTGTAAGTGCACATAAGCTGCACATTTTTTTTTGCTTTGTTGTGTTAAAAAAAAAAAAAAAAATTCCACGGGAGACCGGTATCAGTGATAGCAAAGATGAAAAATGAGATGACCACCTTATTGCAAAAAAAAGGAAAGTAGTACAGTCATGGCCAAAAGTTGGGAGAAGTTGCTTTCGGAGGTTGTTTTAGTACCATTCTTTATTCATGGCTGTTTTCTGAGGCAAAATTGTAAGTGAGCCCACTTCCTTGGCTGAGAAGCAACCCCACAGAAGAATGATTTCAGAATGCGTTACTGTTGGCATGACACAGGACCGATAGTAGCGCTCACCTTTTCTTCTCTGGACAAGCTTTTTTCTGGATGCCCCAAACGATCACAAAGGAGATTCATAAGAGAAATGGTTTCACCCCAGTCTTCAGTCTTCTATTTGCAGAATACCAGTCTGTCCCTGATGAGAGAAGTATCTTCTATGCGCCCTTCTTGACACCAGGCCATCTTCCAAAAGTCTTTGCTTAACTGTGTGAGCAGATGCGCTCACTCCTGCCTGCTACCACTCCTGAGCAAGCGTGCACTGGTGGTGCTCCGATCTCGCAGCTAAATCTACTTTTGGAGACAGTCCAGATGCTTGCTGGACTTTCTGGTGCGCTCTGAAGCCTTCTTCTCAACCGCTCTCCATGAAGTTTTTGATGATCTGATAAATGTTTGGTTTAGGTGCAATCATACTGGCACCAACATCATGGAAACCCTTTTTGTGCTCAGCGATGATGTTTAACAAAGCAAAAACAAAGATTTCAAGCACCACCCACCTTTTTGAAGCGGCCATTATTCTCACTCAACAAGGATGACAGAGCCATCTCCAGCCTTTACCGTTGTTAACGCTCTCACTGATGTAAGATTGTCCTTTTGTGGCAGGGATGAAATGCAGTAGAAATGTTTTTTTGAGATAAAGTTCATTTTCACAGCAAAGAGGCACTTTGCCATTTACTGCTATTCATCTTAGCACTCTTCAGAACATTCTGGAGTGTATGCCAATTGTCGTCATAAAATGTGAGGCAGCGGAATTAGTATTTGTGTCATTCTCAAAACTTTTGGCCATGACTGTACAGTGGCACCTCAGTTTTCGTTCCAAATTTGTTCCAAAAAGTCAGACAAAAATCGAAACATACAAAAACCGAAGCAGTTTTTCCCATAGGAAATCATGTAAATCCATTGAATCCCTTCCAAACACCTAAAAATATATATTTTTAAATACATTTTGCGAGAAGCGGAAAGAGGGAGGAGGGGATCTTTCCAGGGCGGAATTTATTGTTGATACGAACATACATACTACTTTGCGATGAGTTATTTCTTGATTTCAATATTGTTTCTCACCTTCTTTATCAAACTGCTGGCACTCACAACTTTCTTTGGCCCCATGGCGTGTTATTTAGCGGTCACTTTCCATAAAAAAAAATGCACAGAGACTGAGTCAACAACTGGGGACTCGATTCCGTGGAATGATACAGTACAGGGCAAACGGACTAGTTTGTTACGCTGAAAATTGTACGATAACCGAGATACGTTGGCAGACATTTTCGTCGAAAACCAAGGTTTGACTGTACACACTTCCCTGTTCTGGCTTCTCAGAATGATATGGCTGCATTGACAGTTGAAATAATACAAAAACATGCAATATGTACACTGGAAAGAGATTTGTGTGCAGTCTCACGACCAATACAGTGATCCCACTGTGAGTTTTTTACCATATTTTACTGTGCGGTTAACTTATTGTTACACGTGTATGATAGTGTTGACTAATAATTACCTGTACAGTTACAAATGTAGCTAGATTTGATTTCCTATGGCAAAAACAGGAATAGACTATACCCAAACTTAGAGGTTTCACACTAGTTTATATGACACCAGTGACATGAACTGCAGTTATGGTACTAACAAAGATGTTAAAATCCAAGCTACTGTGATTTGACCTGAAGTTTTTTTGGTGGTAGCATTTGGAGCGCGCTTGATCTGATTTTACGGCTCTGCACGACACAAGCCTACAAAAATCAGCCGAGCACAGTCAAACGTTACGGTAACCTGACGGCGGGGCTGGAGATATGCAGCCTGTCGCCTACAGCGCTTCATCTGACAGCTCACTGTTGGTGGCTCCTTGGTTACATTACTGCCTGCAATTTTTCAAACTGATCCTACTGTCAAAAAAAAAAAAAAAAAGGCTGAAAATGGCGGCGTGTTCTCAGTGACGTCAAATAAAGATGCGCCCTCCCCCAGGCCACCTCGGCCTGTTGAGTAGCAGCGATTTCTCACACCCTCACACGTTTGCATCTGCGCACGAGACCCTGCCAGCTGTAATTAACTCTACTTTAAACCTCCATGCAGTGGCATAAAACACACTCTGCTTTGGCACCAGTTAATGACAAAATGGGAAAAATGCTTTAAAAAAAATTTATCAATGCAGCGTGATTTTCAAGGTTTCACACACACACACACACACACACACACACACACACACACACACACCTCCGTCATCTCTAACTAAATGCCGTGATGCATTACTCCAATGCAAAAACCATGCTTTGAACATTAATATCAGACAACATATTTTATCTTTTTAATAACCCAATACATTTTCATCTTCTCTCTCTATCGCGATTGTTATGATTCCACCATCATAGCTTAACACAAGTGCAACAATACACTCCTTTACCCCTATTTTATTAAAGCACGTGGATGCATTTTACTCTCAAGGCACAGTTAAATGAGTGTTCAGCAGCTTGGCAATAATTTGTTATATTTCTTCCAAGATACTCCAAAGATCAACGGCGAAGTAGCACTGTACACCTGGGAGGGAAACGCTGTCAACATCAGCTGCGAAGTGCAGGCTCACCCCAGCGAAGTCACCATCACCTGGCTGAGAGACGGACTGACGCTGCCAAATGAAAACACCAGCAATATTAAAATCTTCCGCTCTGCATCAGCGAGCTACCTTCAGGTATACGCACGTGATTTTGCGATCTATAAAAAATACATACACAACAATGGGCACTTCTTTGCGTCATCAACATTTAATGAGCAAGGATTTTTTTTTCTTTCAGCTCTGTCGTGAATAATTCAGGGGCAGGAAACCCACGGCAACAAATAAAAATAGAATACTATAAGAACGGTTTAATTTCCCTTCTTTCAGGTTACACCGTTGTCGGAGAATGACTTTGGGAGTTACAATTGCACCGCTTCTAATGAGATGGGCACAGAGTCCAAAGAGTTCCTCCTCATTCAGGCTGGTCAGTCACAGGAAACAAAACAAAACAGTCCGATCCACAGCAATCTAACAAGCACATCCTCTTTTTCTCACCTTTTTCCTAGAGGTGCCATCATCTCCATTCATCAACGAGGTGACACCTTTCTCCACCACTGCACTCATTCAGTTTGAGGGGCCCGAGTCTACTGGAGGTGTGCCTGTCTTAATGTACAAAGCCGCGTGGAGGATGCAAGGCAGGGGCAGCTGGTCACAGAGGATATATGAGCTTAAAGACGGTATGAAGATGAAATATGAATCATGGAAATAACTAGTGGCAGTTCAACAGTAGAAATGATGGAATTAAATAAACATACCATTACTGTATTAGGCAAGTGACTATTTTGTTATTATCCTTATATCATCACATAAAGCCACACCCTTCGTCAATACACAAATGCCCTTCACCATATAACGCAATAGTGTAAACGCTGATTACACTCCTGATCCAAATTTTAAGACTAGTTGAAAAATTGTAAGAAATTACATGTAGAAATTAATTTCTACATGTACAAAGTAAGCAATTTATTATTTATTAAGCAATTTACTTTATTAAACACGTATTAAAGTGAAATAGGCTGTTCATCGACTGATCAAAAGTTTAAAGACCATAGCTCCAAAAAACCCGAAACCCACCTAGAAATGAACCGTTCAAAAAAGGAGTCAGTAACGAGTAGCTGCGTCATTCTTTTTAATCCATCCATCCGTTTTCTATGCCGCTTATCCTCACTAGGGTCGCGGGGGTATGCTGGAGCCTATCCCAGCAGACTTTGGGCGAGAGGCAGGGTACACACTGGACTGGTCACATTCTTGTTAATCACCTCAAAAATTGGTTTTGCATGCTTGATGTGTTTCCAGGAGGCTAGTGGGAATGTTGCTCCAGGTGGTGTAGATGGCTTCACGGAAGGCATCCACTGTCATTTTACATACATTTTTGTAAACTTCCCTTGACATCCATCCCCAAATTTTCTCAAATGGATTTAGGGGGAACATGCAGGATGGTTCAAAAGAGTGACCTTATTCCTCTGGAATAAGTCCTTTTTCAGGTGGCCATTGTGAACTGTAGCGTTGTTCTGTTGAAAAAGCCAGTCATTACCACACAGACGAGGGCCTTCAAGCCATGAGGGATGCCCCCTGCAACATCTCCACATAGCCAGCTGTCATTTGACGCCCCTGCACAAGCTGAAACGCCATTGTTTCATTGGAGGATCATGATGGCGCCCCCTCCACTGTGCCATGTGGATAGACATCTCAGGTGGGATCTCCTTGTCATGCCAGTAATGTTGGAAGCCATCAGGACCGTCAAGGTTACATTTTTTTCTCATCAGAAAATAAAACTTGCTTCCACCATTCAATGTCCCATGTTTGGTGCTCTCGCACAAACAAGCAGTTTTGTGGCGTTGAAGGAGACGAGGCCTTTGAAGATGATTTTTCTTCTTAAAAACCTTCTCTGGCAGGTGGCGTCTGATGGTTATTGGACTGCACTCGGCAGCAGTAACAACCTTCATTTGGGCCGAGGACGGTCCTGTGTCTTGGCTGACATTTTTTGGGTCTACCACTTGACTTTTTTGTTCCATAACCCTCAGGATCTTTGAAGAACTTTCAAATAGGGATGTCACGATCCACATTTTTTGCCTTCCGATCCGATCCAATTTTTTTTATAGTCTTGCAGCGCCGATCCGATTTGATCCGGTACCAATCTTTTTTTTGTTTGTTTGTTTTTTAAAAACAAGCAAGAAGATAACAACAGTAATAATAATAAGCTTTTGTTACAAACATGAATTTGTGCAATGGAATATGGTTATAAAAATAGCTCTTCAAAGCATTAAAATTAAATTAATTAATTAATGCAACCAAAGTATTGCTGAATTACTTTTTCATTACACAGCATGACCAACAATATTGTTTGGCTTTTGTAACAAACCTCGTGAATCAGGTCCCTAATACAATAAAAGTTAAAATTGGAAAAAATGGGCATGCAAAATACTTTTAGGGTAGGACTAATCATTTGACATGTTTATAGATCAATTTGTGTGTGATCTAGAATATATAACTTTTTTTTGTGGCTCAGTGTTACGAACGTGTTACGGCAACCGGGTCGGCCCGGAAGCTGATATTATCCAATCTTCAGAAATACAGTGGATCGGCAGGCGATCCAAATCCTGAAGATCGGATGTGGACCTCCCTAGTTTCAAATGTCTTACTACGTTCAACCTCAGCAGCAATGTCGCGCTCTGAGAGGCCTTGCTTATGCAGCTCAAAAAATGCATTCAAAAAGACAAAGCTTTCAAGGAAAATAACATTGAATCCACATTTTTGCCAAGGTTTCGGCTTGTAGGTCTTAGACTTAGATCAGACCGAACAGCCTATTTCACTGTAACGCTAAACAGTAAAATGTCTTTCACATGGATGCAGCATGAAGTAGCTCAACTTTTGAGACATAACAACCACACAACTAAATCTTTTGTTTCAAACAGTAAACAGGGTTGCAGGGAAAAAACTGAAGAATGAAATATGAAGCTACCAGATCAGATCAGAAGTTAAATGGGTCCAGGCCAACAAATAGATAGACCAGCATTTTCAATATGTTCGCCTCACTGCTCCTCAAACATGACCTTGAACTTGACCATTGATTTTGGTAGGCTCTATTGGCGAGGTGACCATTACAGACCTGAAGCCGGAGACCAACTATGAAGTGAAGATGTTTGCCATCAACGGCAAGGGTGAAGGTGAAAGCTGCCCGCCTGAGTTCTTCCGGACGCAGCCAGTTCGTAAGTTCCTCAGCCATTTTACTACATCATCATCTTGATTACAGCAGTGTTCTACCTGATGACCAAAGCATCATTGCCCAAATCAATCACTGTTGGATGGAAAAAAAGAACAACCCTGAACCCTAAACAAAGCTAAAACAATCCTTCCTTCTGTTTGTTTTACCTTGTTTGACAAAACACACACCATAGCTGATTATATGAGCGCTAAAGGTCATCTCCAACGTTGTTGTTATTGCCTGAAGTCAACAACAGCTCCAATAAACTCATGCTGGACAACAACGCATGTTCCAGCGCCCACTTTTCATCTCCACTTTGCTTTGTAAACACCTACTCCCCATTTTGAGTGTACATAATTATTGTGCTGCATTGGCTCTCAATGGATGACATGACATTTGTGAACCAGCTTGAGTCCAAACGCAAATGTGAATTCTATTCTTTAGCTTTCAGCCCCCTCTGTCGGCAGGAGATGCACATTTCAGGACCTGAAACATGTTTCTGAGCCCTTGTGTTAACATCAAGGTTATTTGCAACTGATCAACTTATATGTTTTTCTTTGTGTCCTAAGACGACGTTTTGGGTTTGTTCTCAGGAGACGCAGGTTTGTTCTGTTGTAAGGACGGTAGACTGAGCGTAGCCTATAAAGATTAGTAGCCTCTCTAATTACAACTTAGTGATGTGTGTTGGTAGACATGGTGACCTAGAATGGCCTGATCATCGTCATGTGTATGTAATTTCACTCCCCACCCCATCCCCCAGAGTTATTTCAATAGAATATTAATGGAAACCAATTAGTAGCTTGTGAATTAATTGTCCTAACTGGCAGACTCGCAAATCAAAGCAAATCTTTGCATTTCAAAAGGCAAACACTGGGAATGTAAAAGAATGTTTGGATTGGTCCCATCAGCATTGACTCATCAGCAGTAGCTTAAGTCCGGGATTCTCAAATGGTCTCAACCTGGGACCCACTTTTATTTAAATCAAAAAGATGCAAATGTATTCGTTTTTTTTTGTTTTTTTTTCTTTTTTAAATCGACCGTCATCTTTCTAAACATTACTACTAGGGATGAATGAGCGTTAACACTACGGTAAGAACGTGACAAGATTTCTCGTTTGGAGAAAAGGTGTATTGTGAGAACAAGGCAGCCTGAAGCCAATCAGACTGTGAAATATGGCGCCGCTACTATGGATGATAATATCGTAATATGGGAGTGGCGGGGCGCGAGGCATTATTGGAAGTGCACATTGAGTGCTTTAGGCACACCTGTCAATCTAACCTACTTTGGTGTTTCCAGCGTCAGCGAGTGACGTGTTGCTGTTTATTCCATCGGAGTTGAACAGCTGCTTGGTACTTGTTGATGCCCAAGCAGAAGCTGTAGTAATTCTACATTTCATCAACTTTACTAAAAGATTTGTCAGCTCAACCCACGTAGATGTCTGGACTCGTCCGCACTGTTAATCACCGAGCGGTTCTGTTGATGCTCATTGCATTTGGCTAAGCGCCAGCTTTCAAGCACCCACGATCACCGGTTCCGTTCCATAACACCCCTCATACATAGAAGAGATCCGTGTTGACGATTTAGCGACATGGTCGCTATAGTTACCAAGTAAGGATGCGCATTTAAGTGTTTCTTGCATCGCATTTATTCGGTAATTAAATACAAGCCATCAACAAAGGTGAAGCATCCGCCGAGCAGGCGCGCGGGATTGAGCCCCACCTCCATAATGCAGCCCAGCACTTGAAGAAGGCAGAGCTTGGACACACTCGCCTTCTGGCAAAACACGAGGTGAGGGAAGCCCGCCCCACTATTTGAGAAGCACTGCTTTAAGCAGTGAGAACTGGGGAAGTCATACAGTAAATGACGTCTGTTTCATGGCAATGTTACAGAGGGTTTCAAGATGCCCGCTGATGTGGAAGTCCAGTGTAAATAAAGGATGGGAGTCTTGGCTGCAACATTATTCACGTACACAGCGCGTCTCTTTTACCGAAAGCCAAGACACCGACACACTTCTTGCCTTTACCACAAGAGCGCTTTGCACTACTCCTGTTTACTTGTGCTAACAAGATAAGGGTGTCATTAAAAAAAATAGCTTACACCAACATTGAGGCAGCAAAGTATACTCGTGCTAATATGGTAGCTCAAGACTCACAGCTCACAGACAAACCTTTTACAAGTGGTTTGATACAGTATGCTGCATCCAGGTGAGGGCAAGTTTAAGTGCCTGCAGCGTCACACACTCACTAACACATAAACAACAGCATTTCAAAAGTAAACATTTGTTTGCAAGTGTATTCTTGCAGAAATAGATCTGTGAGAAATTCATAGTAAAGCTGATAAAAAACGTTATCATTAAGAAAATGTATGGGGAAGGTCATGACCCTATGACCGTGCCTCTTGAAAGCATGGAAACGATAATAGTTAGGAACCGGAATCGAAAAGAGGAACCGGAATTGGAACCAGAATTGTTCAAATTCAAACGATGCCCAACCCTAATATTAAAGCATTTTAGAAAGGAAATTAGGACAAACATGATAACTGCATGCGTATAAATAAAGAATACATTAAAATTCCATCCATCCATTTTCTATGCCCCTTAATCCTCATCTCCTGACTGTTTGGCCGACGTGCTAACCACTAGGCCACTGTGCGGCCCTAAATGAAAATTCTAATTTAGAAATAATCTTAGAAATTAAATAATAACAACACAATAATAATACATTAAATGTAAAAATTGCAGTTAAGACCACTAAAGCAGATATTTTACTTATAGCTGCAATGATTACATAACAAGGAGGAAGATTACTAAAATATTGCTCAATTTTACTTCAAAACTGCAACCACTTTTGGTCCCAGACCCACCAGTTGAGAATCACTGGTTTAAAGGAAAACTGCAACATTTTTGGAATTTTCGGGAATTTACACTTAGTCACTTACAGTCCTCAGGTAAAAAAAAAAATGCTGAGGGCATCAAGTCTTCTTAGCGATGACGTAGGGTCTAAGTTGAGAGCCAGTATCCACCGCCTCAGTCTGTCCGAATGTTTAGGCGGTAGCGTGTGGAATTTGCCACGACCTTCTACTACACGTGCAAGGCATGAGGCGTCCTGCGTGAGGCGCTGTGTCACTACGCCAGAAAAAGAAGTTCTTCGGTGTCATCTCCTGCAATAGCAAAATCGCTGTAGCTCCGTTACAATGCGGTTCATGTTATGTAAATAGGACATTGTCGCCGTTTTTTGGAGTTTTTTTTTTTTTTTTTTTGTAGAGGGCTTTTTGGCGGAATAAGTGCTTCCCATTACATGCACTGCTAGCTGCCTTGTGCTAGCGTTTTTTCTCTCTTTAGAACGCACAGAAAGGAGAAAGACGTGTGTTCATGTCTCACATGAGGATTGTGGATGGGCAAAATTCCAACAAATGTGAAGTTTTCCTTTTAAGTTGTTGGATGTCTTCCCTGACCTAATTTGTCCCATGTTGTCTGTGTGTGTTCTATTCTTCATCCCTGTTGACCCCACACCCACCTCACCCACCCTTTCCACCACTCCTAAACGTGCAATTCATGTGACTGTTATTCTGCTTGCATTGCACCATGACGGTCCGCTCCGCTCTGCAGAAGGTAAACTTGTACTGTTTGAGACATTTGAAAGACGACTGATTGCTTTAACCGGAGAGTCCCGCCACATTAAACGCCACATTAATTGCTTACACGCGGGCACAAAGTTGGAGCGATTAATCAAGTGCGTAGGTGTCCGCCTCAGCAACATTGAGAGCCAGAGCCGCTTCTGTGGTGATGTATATCAGCATCACTTGAATTGTATTAAGAGGCAGCTACCTGCGGGATGCACCCCTTATAAATCTAGTCCGTAGTGAAGCATGTTCCCTCTAATTGTTCGAGAACTATAATCAATATCTATCTCCTCCCCTCAAAACACTGCTTTTTGCTACAGTTTGCTCTGGTTCTCAATCATCCGCTTTTAGTGTTCATGCTTTGCTAACCAACTCATAGCTTATCTGTTTTGTTTCCTCACAGTCACCTGCAGCTTAGAATACCGCAAATGCTGTAATTATAGCTGAGTGTTTATTAATCTAAACCGCAGAGGATGGGGCATTCATTTGATAAATGTAGAATAAAAAGAATACATCAGGAGGTTGCCTACTGCTGTTAATGCCACTGTTTTGTTTTTTTGTTTGTTTTTTTTAACCCCTCGCAAATTAGAAGGGTTGTCCAAACTTTTCTCCACTGAGGGCTGCATAATGAAAAATCAAAGGATGTGGTGGTCAGTTTTACATTTTTTTAAACCAATCCGTGTCGATATGCAGAGACGTTGTTTATATTTAAAGGGGAAAAAAAACAGCCTGCATTCAGCTTTGTGTTTCTTTGACAAAGCGTGTTATTAGTATGAACTTTTTATCTTTATATTACACTTTTTTGATATACATTTTTGAATTTTTTTGAATTTTCTGCTAATATTATGACTTTCTCATAATATTTTTACTTTATTATTTTAATATAGTAACTTTTTCCCAACCTAATTTTCCCAAAATTGCAACTTTATTCTTTGTTTTGTTTGTTCCTCATATTACAACTTCTTCTTTTTTTTCTTTTTTTTTTAAATCATGAAACGGCCTTCCTTGTTAGCATCTATGAGCTATCTAAGAAGATGACAACCAGAACCGGTGGTCAGCTACATTACGCTGCCCGCCTATGATGTCATCAGCATTGATTCTCAAAAATGTTAACACAAAACACGTTTTTTTAGTTTTACAATTATAGTTTTACATGCATACAATAATTGTAAATGCATTTCAATGATGAATGAAAGGTATAAATGAACATTTAAGGTTACTTTTACCTTCACTGGAGACATGACTGTTCCGAAAGACACAATGTGGAAGCGAGACACCACACAGACACCACCTTCTTGTTTTGTCATGACTTATTTCTTGAATTCAATAGTGTTTCTCGCCTTCTTTGTCAAAATGTTGCCACTTTAAACTTTCTTTGGCTCCATTTTGGGTTATTGAGGTGAGAAACACTATTGAATTCAAGAAATACCTCATGGCAAGACAGGACGGTGGTGTCCATGTGGTGTCTCGCTGCCACTTGTGTGTGCCTTTGAGAACAGTCGCAACATCAATCACGTCTTCCGTGAAGGTAAAAGTAACCTTAAATGTTCATTTATCCCTTTTATTCACCATATTCATATGCATTTACTGCATTTGGAATTGCTTTTTGCATGTAAAACTAATTGTAAAACTATAAAAACATCTTTTTGTTAACATTTCTGGCTTTCTGAAATGGATTAATAGGATTTACATTATTTTGTATGGGGAAAAAATTATTCGGTTAGAGTTCGTTTTGGTTAGAGTTGGACCTTCTGGACTGAATTAATGACACTAACCAAGGTTCCACTGTATTTCGTATTTATGCTTGCAAAATTTTGCAGTTTTTAAAAATTTTTTTTTTAGTTTTCCTGTTCATCATCAATCATTTTATCATTAGAATGTGCCGAGTGCCAATAAAAAACAGCCGCGGGCTGTAAATGTCCCTCGGCTCGCGCTTTGGACACCCCTAATGTAGCCTACACGAGACTCGACAGTTCACTGAATCGAGGCGTTTTTGAGCATTTATGGTAAGTCTGTTATCTTCATGCACCAATCTGAATAGTCTAACCACAGTGCTTCTTGTCTATTGTCTTTTGACCCTGCTAATTCACTTTTTGCATCCCTATTTAATGCCGTACGTGCTAAATTCACCCTTGATTATGCAAACCTCAACAAGCAAGTAGGTCAAACATTTTAGTGCATTATAAATGGGTTGTGCTGCACAAACATTTCATCCAATGCTAATTTGTTGTGCTGTAAACATTTCAGTCAATAAGAGAGGGCAAAAAAAAAAAAAAACCTCTTGACTCCCGAGGCTTGGTATACGGGAATATCAGTCAGTAATTTGGATTCCGTTTGAGTGCCACTCAGACGGAATCAGACGAGCACGCGCCTGTGTGTCATTTAGTAATGTGTGACTCCACCATCTGGAGGCAAGCACTGAGGAAGGGGCCAGTGACCTGGAAGGATGACAACAACAAAGATAGAAGCCACTTTTCCAGTCTGTTTTACCTTCTAAAGATGGGCTGCTTCGCTCACTAAATAACCCATCTGAATCTTAAAAACCAACACACTGTGAATAACAGCAGCATTCCTGCCTGCCTGCCTGCAGGGAATCCCAATCCTCCCAAGCTGGAAGGGGCTCTTCAGCCAATTGGCAACTCCTTGAAAGTCAGCTGGATCAAGCAGGATGACGGTGGATCACCCATCTTCCATTACCTCGTCCGCTACAAACCAGTGAGTATTGCTCAGGACTGCCGACATTTATTTTACAAACCGTACAGTAAGTATCTCTGTAACCTCACATTTCAGCAATTTTAGGTTTAGGCTAGGTTTTTATGCCAAACAAGGAATCGAACCCATGTCTTCTGTTATGAAAGACAGGAGTGTGTACCATTACCCCACCAGCTGTGCACTGACTACTCTAAATTATATCCAAGATGAATTTCTACAGTATTGTCCATTGAGGAGATATACTGTAATAAAATAGTCGCTGAGACACCGTAGGTACATTTTTATTCAATGCCTTTGTGCGCCTGTTAGATTAAGGCGACGCAGTGGAAACCAGAAATCCGGATGCCCAGTGACAGCGACTATGTGGTTCTAAGCGGGCTGGAGTGGGACACCGAGTACAACGTCGACGTTGTGGCAGAGAACCAGAAGGGCAAGTCCCAGCCGGCGACCATGTCCATCAAGACATCCACGCAGCCAGCCGTCATCCCAGGTACACAACCTCCCGCCCAGCCTCACTCGCTCCGTTTCTCATGCCGCGACTAATAACACCAGAACACTGAGGAGCTCCACTCAAAGCTCACAGTATCACGGTGTATTTTTGCTCTGAAAGGTAAATGACAACTCAATACATTTATAGCAGTGGGGGGGAAAATAGCTTTATTGGACAGTGGGCGAGCTGGAAATTCTTTTCCGGCAGAATTCTCAGACTGCACAGTTTTTGACAGCCGTCGCTAAAAGAGCTTGAGTCTGCTCCTGCAGAACTGGGCCAGGCAATTTTTTCCACGGAGGATGAAATGTTGCCCTCTGAATAATTGTCATTTTCTTCAGTCTAACGTTTCCAATAACTGAAATGTGCTGATAGCTCTCCGCTCTTTATAACAGATGACTAACCTGCAGGTCTTCACTGAAGCTTGTCCGGTCACCTTGCCCAACCCCCCCACCCCCCATGCCATCGTGTCCTCTCACTTTTACTTCCTAATTCATTTTCCCATTTCAAGCGTTCACACACCGTTTCCCCCTTTGTGCTTTTATTTTGTGCTGTTTTGTTCTTCTTTTCTTTGATTTCATCCTTGCGTTTTCAGACGACATATTTTCAACTTCTCTCTTCCTCTGTTCCCCCCCACCTTCCCCATCCCCTTCTCTCTTATCCCCCCCACCCTCTTCATTCCTCCTTTTTTTTCCAACGTTCCCGATCTGTGGCCCCCGGTTCTGGACATTGTGGTTGCGGTGTGTGTCGGGGGATATGTGCGGCATCCAGCCACTCAGGGCTGTTCATCCATGACGTGCTGTGTGGTGTCACTCATCCTGTCCGCCATCACTGCATTCCTGCTCTCGTAGTTCGGCTGGGCCCGATAACGGAAGCTTGCCGATTCCTTGACCTGGCCATCTCTCTCCTACACGCTTTCACTTCTTAAAAGCAGACTGTGACAGATGCGTGGAAAAAGAGTGATGAGCAGCTTTTGCAACAGAACTGAACCAAAGGCAAAGGAATAACCCTCACCCCCAAAAGCCTCACAGACTTGACAGTGCTGCGTTAGATGACGTAAATGAGTGACAGGGTGGTGGAATTCTACAGAAAAAGCATTTTTACTTTGGATACTGAGTGATGGCTACAAACGGACATGTGGATATTATTATTACATAAATACCGACACTAGCTAACGTTTATGTCGCTGATTTGACAAACATCTAACAGGAAAGATACGTCACTGGAATAGCTTGCACACTGTATATTATACCATCCATTTCTCATGCATGTCAAATACCTAACAGTGTTTTTTTTTTTTACATTTCTAATTGACGGGTGCTTTTTTTCAGATTCTGTTAGTTTCTCTGATCATAAAGAAGTGTGTAGTTTATTGAGAAACAGAATATTTTGCATAACTGTGAAGGTATATAAATGAATGTCCAGGATATTTGTCGTAAGCTTTGGCTTGCTCTTACATCTAATAATAAATAAATAGCCATATATGTCAATATCAGGGCTCTTCTGCATCTATCCATGCACTTAGACATCCAGAGGAGGTGAGTTATTTCATATTCTACTGAGCTAGCTGTAGTTGCAGTCCTGCTTTAGTTTGCGGTTTGTGGATTAAACTGTTACACTGTGTGTGTGTGTGTGTGTGTGTGTGTGTGTGTGTGTGTGTGTCAGACGTGGATGAGGATGCAGGCTTCCCCATGGGCATCATGCTCTGGGTGGGGATCCTGGTAGTGGCGTTTGTGCTCCTGCTTCTGGCCGTGGACGTCACCTGCTATTTTGTCAACAAATGTGGCCTCATCATGTGCCTCTGCGGCAAGTCAGGCTCCGGCACCAAAGGCAAAGACTTGGAGGAGGGCAAGGCCGCCTTCATGTAAGTCATCAATAAAGTCAACCAAATTGGCTTTGAGCGTCATCACATGAAGGCCAGTTTTACAGTAGGAAAAAATGCATTCATTTTAGCATGTGTCAAAAATGCATTATTTATGGGTGTGCCGCCAGCAATGCAGTATTATATTATAAACTCTATTGGTAGAGTTTCTATTTCATATGCTACTGTCGTGTCCTCAAGTGGACAGGTTACAAAACAGTATACGTTTATTTTTTTTGTGTGTGAAAAGGTTTGAAATTCCTCCCACATTCCAAAAACATGCATGTTAGGTTAATTGGAGACTCTAAATTGTCCATAGGTATGAATGTGAGTGTGAATGGTTGTTTGTCTACATGTGCCCTGCGATTGGCTGGCGACCAGTCCAGGGTGTACCCCGCCTGTCGCCCGAAGTCAGCTGGGATAGGCTCCAGCATACCCCCGTGACCCTAATGAGGAGAAGCAGCATAGAAAATGGATGGATGAATGGAGGTTTGAAATTATACTTACAGTATGTCTAGCCATAGTCGGGTTCAAATATCATTTCCAAGTGCAACAATAAATGCTTGGAATGGTGATTTTAGTCAAAAACATGCATAGAAAACCTTTTAAGAAGGCAGACCAGCAAAATTGTGGTGCATACTGTATATGTTTACCATTCATTATACAGTATTCACAAAGAAATTGTTACAAAACACACCAAAATTGAATGAGCTCTTCCTTGGATGTTGCAGCCTTCTACAAATTAGGTAAAAGTCAGTTACGTTTTTACATAGAGTCAAACCAGTTTTTGACCAAAAATGTCACCTTTCCTACATTGCCTCGGTTATTATACAATATTGCATGTAACAAACTAGTCCATTTGCCCTTTACCGTATTATTCCACGCCCAAACAAGGCGAGTGCACAAACGAAGTGCCCTCCGCGTTGCCGAGTCAATCTCCGTGCATTTTTATTGAGTGTGACTGCTGAATAAGCCGCCATGGGGCCGAAGAACGTTGCGAGTGGCAGCAATTTGATAAAGAAGGTGAGAAACATTTGAATTCAAGAAAGAACTCATCGCAAACTACGAAGATCGTGTCCCCTCCTCTTCCTTTTTCCGCTCCTCGCTGTTTTCGCCCACAAGATCTTAAATAAAGGTTATAATGATGTTAAATGTCCATTTAATTGCTCATTTGTAAATATTTTTGCATTGTTTTCGGCATGTAAATCTGTAATTGTTCTCTATAACATATTTTGAAACGTTTTTGGTGTCTTATTATGTCTTTTGTTTTCCTTATTATGTCTTATTTTTCTACGGGAACATTTTTCATATGTTTTGGTTTTCGATGGACAGATTAATAAGGAAAACCGAGGTATCACCGTAATCCGGCAAATGGTCACTCAAATGGTGATAAAACATACGTAACATACATTGGATCAATAACTGCTACCTATGAATGCATCTCAGTGGATTTGTTGGGTTGAAGGGAAAGTCAGGCTAATAATACTCATGATGAATGAGTGCGTCTGACACTTTCTGAGTGTGATCATATTTCCGTCTTCCAGAATGTAATGTTTGTCTGTCTGTCCCGCAGGAAAGACGAATCCAAAGAGCCCATCGTGGAAGTCAGAACAGAGGACGAGTGCACAGCCAATCACAACGCAGCGGGACCGACAGAACCAAACGAAACCACACCCCTCACAGAGCCAGAGTGAGTAGCGCTGACAGCCACGATGCCTACTTCCTTCTTTTTGTGGTTAAATCAACCTTTATGAGCTGTTGTACTTTGCACTCCACTTCCAAGAATTTGCTTTCAATTTTAGCACGGTACTTTTGGACAAGTTCTGGTCATTCTTGAGTGGAGTCCACTGAGAGTGTGTGGCTTTCTGTTTTGATTCCCTATTAGCGGGAAGTGCCGTACTT
This sequence comes from Dunckerocampus dactyliophorus, assembly GCF_027744805.1. Taxonomy (NCBI): domain Eukaryota; kingdom Metazoa; phylum Chordata; class Actinopteri; order Syngnathiformes; family Syngnathidae; genus Dunckerocampus; species Dunckerocampus dactyliophorus. Next base: position 15,521,216 of record NC_072830.1, on the reverse strand, counting down.
TGGTTTATTTCTTTATTTGTTTGTTTTTAATTCTGCAGCCTTTGTGTGATGATACGAAGGTTGAAGCAATACCAGTTAAAGACACAGAAAGGCCTTTGTCCTCCCCACTGTGGTCACTGGACGACCTAAGCAAGATTTACCTGACATTGTCACTGGTACTGTTTAACCCCGTCTAGGTGGTTCCGTGGTGCCGTGTAGTTTTCTGCTGGACTAGCCCTCCCTAGTCAGTACTCTCCATGTTGGTGTGTGTATGGGATGTAACCCTTTAAATGTCCACTCACAGCATGACTTTGTTTCCGTTTCTCCTTTTAGGCTTAATAGTTGCTTTTTTTTGTTCTTGATTTCAGTTGCTTTGTCTATTTGTGAGGCCTACTAATCCTCTCGCATGCTGCTCCGAGCTCACCCTTCCTGTGTCACACAGTCACCCTGGTGTCTAGTCTGTGTGTCTCTGTTCTCTCCCTGCTCTCTCAGGCTGGCGGCTTTCACTGCTGCTCTGGCACTGGACACGCTCTCCTCCATAGCCACCAACTCTGACACGGCCACTGCCACCATTGACCCTGCTCAGGACAGCCCCTCTAGCGAGACCACTACCCTCACATGTAGCCTGTCCACCCCGGCCAACGACCCCTCGCCCACACCCATCCCAGCACCGGCGCCGAGCCCAGAGATGAGCGCGGCCCCGCCCACTCCCCCCATCTCCAGGTCCGCCGTCGAGGCTAAGATTGCGCCGTTAGTCGAGCAAAGAAGAAGCGAGTGGTCGGGGGAGGAGGCGAAGACCGAAGCTCCGCCTAGCACCCCAGAATGGATTCAAGCTCAAAAATCCAGCACACCCATTCCACCGAAACGAAGACACTCTCCTAAACTTGCCGCTCTGAAGGCTAAAGGTAGTCCTCCTGTATCTCCACTCGCTTGTACTCCAGACACCAAGAAACCTGCTCCCAGCCCGCCGGTCTCAGCAGCACAAAGCGATCCCCCCCTTCCAAAAGCAGACCCTGATTCAAACACAAGTGGGTTTGACAAGCCGACCGCCGTTCCTAACGCTACCCCAACCCCACCTTCAGCCATCCATAGTGTTCCTGAAGCACTAGATGCTGAAAATTCCTCTCCTCTAGTTGAAGACGTCCCTTCTCCCCTGCCTGCCACCCCCATTTCCCCCCTGCCTGCTAGTGACCTCCTCGCATCCCCACCAGACATGTACGACTTACTGGCCCACGACATGGGTCTCAAAAACGCAGGTTTCGACTTAGAGCTGAGTAATGGGACAGAAAGACCCTCGGAGATCCCCGCCGACCTTATTAGCTTAGAGAGCCCGCCCGCTGCCCCCTCTCTGCCCAATGGCGACGGAGCAGACCTCCCCCCCTCAGGCCCAGTTCTGGATGCATCAGAGATTCTGGCCAAGACTGGTCCTCCTGTCAACGATGAGTACGACTCCCTTTAGAGGTTTATCTGTGTGTGTGTGTGCGTGTATGTGTGAGTGAGTAACTTGTGCGTTCATTCATTCACCACCACTTGTTGCCATTCACAACATTAGGTCAGGAAATAATGACTTAACCGTGCTGGAGTGGACTTCCAGCTGCACTGACAGTCAGAAGGAGGTTTTGTGTGACAAGGGAAGCCGAGCGTGAAGTGATAGCAGCGCCTTCCACCTGTGTCCAAAACCTGCAGTTTAGTCCAACAAGCCGTGGTATATTTCTGGACAGTAAACCCTGTTCTGTGTTGTTTTGATGCAATATCTGCATCTCCTCGGTAAACAGAGTGACATCACTGGCACCACAACGCAGTGTAACCAGACACATCCTGCTCCAGCCTTTAAGCACTACATTGCTGCACTCGTTACAAGGACATCACAATCCAGTGTTCACAATTCTGATTAGAATTCCATCTTGAAGCTAATTTGCGTTCCTGCAGGAGCACTGCATGACAACATGACAACTATGGCAAGTTGAGACAGATCCATGTTTTGCGAGTCTTTTATCTCGAGTCGGGTCTTAGGTAAAGACGTGCAAATCCAAGTCAAGACAAAGACAGGTTGAGTCAGGTCCGAAGTCTTAGGCTTGAAGTCATAAGCACTGCATAGTGTCCCCCAGATAAAATATCTTTTTAACAATACACCGAGACACTGATGTCAAAGTCCAAGTCGAGTTGCAAGTCTTTGCGGATATTGTCAATTCGAGTCCAGAATCAAAATCGTGACTCGGGACTTGACTCGAGTCACTGATGTCAAAGTCCAAGTAGAGTTGCAAGTCTTTGATGATATTGTGCAGTCCAAAGTCATCAAAAATGTGACTGGAGTCAGGTCCCAAGTCATTCATGTCAAAGTCCAAGTAGAGTTGGAAGTCTTTGACCACATAGTCAAGTCGACTGGACAGTATCGTCCAAAGTCATCAAAATTGTGATTCAGAACATTTGAAGAGGTTTTTGCAACCTTTGATTTCAACCGGACAGACAAAAAGTGAACCCAGAGTAGCAAAGTTAACAAGTACAGTGGTGCTCGTATGTCGTACAGTTTTCAATGGAAATTATTGCCACAAATACGTCCCTGTTTTCATACACTCTCGGTTATCGTAAGGCCAAACAGTGTGCCTAATCAGCTAGTCGAGTGCCCACACAAAGTGCGTTGGTGACTCGGTTTCTGTGAAGAATGGATCATACAGTACATGAGGGATCTTTTAGAGTTGGGATACTACAGACAGATTCCAGTCAGGGAACCCTTTCATGATCTTTATTATGTGCAGGGTGGTTTATAGCACGCACACATAACAATGAACAACTCTGTATCTGTCTCCTTCCTTCCTGCTTTTAAGCGCTGCACCGTGCACTTGCGAGGCGTTCAAGCGCACCCCGTGTTTCTGAGCATTAGAGGAATCTGTGTTTGTTAACATTTAGGATGGTAGATAACTGACTGAGACATATTGGAAAATAAATATGATATCAAAATACATTCAGCTGTGCAGCAGTACGGCTTGGCAAAATCAGGGTTTAGGATCAGCACTTTGAGATATGCCGTATCGACTCCAATATAACGCGACACATGACACCTGAGATTTTGGTAAAAGACAAACAAAAGACAACATGTTTGTTTTTCGTCTTCTGCTCGACAGTTTGATGATCTTCAAATTGGCTTCGTAACTCCTCTTTCGTTTGCTAGCAACCTTTGAGACACTTGTCTAGCAGGTTTCTGTGTCGGGTCGCTGCAGTGTGTGTGAGTGACAGAGAGAAAAGCTCTGACTCGCTTTGGGGAGACGTCATTCGGTGTCAATCTCAAGACGACCTAGTCTGTTTGAGATGATTTTCTAGGGGGAAAGCTGCGGACTTACTGTGCTGTATGTTTGGGTCGGTATGGTGTTCATCTATCATGGTAAGGCACTCACGTTGTTTTCTCTGTTAAGCGAAGGGAAAGGTAGAGATTGGAGAAACAGAAACAGAAGCAGTGAAGCTAACTCACACAGCAGCGTTTGTAAGAACGAATGATGTTCCTGCTCTGAAAGGGGCTTTATGAACAGGAAATGATGACTCGCACTAAAGCATTAGCGTTTTCCTTGCATTGGTGTCCAAGGAGAGATTCACATAGTTCATCTACGGCTGCTGAGAGGTGACTATTATGGTGTGTCATTATTTTGAGATCCCCTTACTGTGTTGTAATGGTGGTGAAGAAATATGTAAGGGGACTGTGCCAAACACAGCGTCCCCTTACATAGAAGGTGACCACGTCATTGAGATTCAGTGTGAACCAATGTTGGCGTTTCTTTTCAATATTCCTAATTTCACTCTCCACCCCCTCCGAACCCCACCTCTTTTCCATTTCAGGAAGATTTTTCCAGACGGGAAAGGCAAACTGGAGGAAGACTTCTCAAACGCCCTAACGGAGATGGCAGCAGAACAACACAACAGTGTCGTACAGACAAAAGGCACGCAGAGCAAAGCATGATGACCTCGGCCAAAACTTCCAACATCCAAAACATTTTGCAGCGACGGGAGTTTTCATTTCCAGTGCCCTTAAGTACAGACATTCAACAACACACACACACAAACACACATTTGTCTAGCATGCACTTTGACTCCGCACCCGAGGACTCAGATTTATTTTATTTTTGTAATTATTTTATTTAACCAGTCAAGATCTTAAAAAAAAAGTGTAAAATTTATACTGTAAGTATATCCCTTTTACCATACTGGCAGTCTCACACACAAGCATTAGATTATCATGAGAAATGGGAACAGTTCAATACCGTAAATGATCTAATTATCGCCCTGTATTTACCTGCACTGCAAACACTTCATGGGGGGGGGGGGGGGGGGGGGGATTGCATTCCCGAAATCTCAAATGTAATTTAAAAAAATGTCATAATGATTTGGAGTGCATGAGAGAGGAGAACTGAAAACATCGCATGTGAGGGTGAACGGGGTTAGACGTCACACTTTTTACATCCACTGACACACTGAGACAACCAGCCCCATCCCGGGGATGACAACCAGCCCCATCCCGGGGAAGGTTGTCACACATTGAGTTTATTGGAATAGAAAAAAAATATTTTCAAAAATAGATCACTTAATGCAGGGGCGTCTAAACTTATCCCATTCATGAGAAGTTATGCAATTTAACGACAAATAATAAAAGCACCAAGAGGTTGCACCCGGCGACCGTCGGAGACGCTGCAGGAGGTGTCGATTGGAGCATTTACGGTACTTACGTTATTTTTCTGACTTTAGACGCTCTTTTTGTTTGAACTCTTAATGTGTGTGCTGGTGTCGGTGTTTGGCTTGTTCGTGCATGTTGGACCTGCAAACGGTTGCAGCTTTGTGGTTTCATCTCGTCTGGCACACACACACACACACACATACACGCGCGCGCCTGCAAATATTCCACGGCTATGACAACCAGATTTGCTATTATGACTCTTTCGAAATTCCACGGCTCAATCAGTCCTGATCCGATTTCACTGTCACTGCCTCACCAGCGTTTGTTGTCGTTTGACTTCAAAATGAAAAGGACGCCGTAGAGACGAAAAAAAAAAAAAAAAGGCCACCAGGAGTTCTCTTCCTCGCACTAAGCAAAAAAAAAACCAAAACAAAAACAAAAACAAAAGATTTTTTGTACTATTTATGAACTAACATTCCCATTCCTGCCTGCAAGCTTGTGCACTGTGCCTGTGTGTCGGTAGATTGTCTCGTCATGGGTTTCTATGATAATCTGCATAGCTTTGTTGTGAGAGAACTAGCGTCTTTGTTTTTATATATATATATATATATATAAATATATATATGTATAAATATCTACTGTATATTACTGTGTATTATTAGAAGAAAGGTGTGCTAAATGGACTAATTATAACACGTGTCACAGCGCTATACAGTCTTCTCAGTGGTGACTAGTGAAGGAAGGTGTCGGCATGAATCCATCACTAACTACAGCAGGTGGACAAGACCCTCCCTGTGTGTGTTTGCTCCTTTTGCTTTCTTGGAGTGATGTTCCGACATATCTCCACCTTGTTTTCTACTTTAAGTGTTCTGTAATGTTTGTGTGTGTGTGTGTGTTTTTTTTCCCTCCCCCCCCCACCCAATTCTTTCAATTTGTACAAATTGCTTGTCAGGAAGCAGGGTGGTCACTACGAACCTGTTTTCAATGCGGATGAAGGAAAACGAAATGCTTTACTGCCCTGATATAGAGTACATAGAGTACACTTGCACCCACGGACCACCTTGCTCCCTCCTTTTATTCACTCACAAACTCTGCCGTGTACAGTCTTGAGTGCTAACCCATTTTCAAAATAAACCATGGTTTCTCAATCCAAGTCTGTGGCTGGCCCATTTTGTAGTCCAGCGCGAACTAGAATTCTGGGGAGGGACATTTTCAGAAAGCGCAGAAGATTATAATGTCTGCTGTTTGATGTGTTTGACAGGCTAGCGTGAATTCACAAATATGTACATTAGCACTCAATGACGTCATCAACTTCATCTTACCTTTATGCACGCCCACATAGTATCAGCATTTGGGACCAAGTATGACATGAAAGAAAAACAGGGAAAATGCAGTATAGTAGTCTATCTGTACAGCGTGGGAGAAAATTAGATGGTGCGTTCTAGGACAGTTGAACAAAGTGGGACGGCTCGCCGCTCCCGACAAACGACATAAACATGCAAAAACTGTGGGATTTCTAACTATCGTTTTTTAAAATAAAATAATGCCCCATTTCCAAAATTGACATGCATTTACATAAAATTTGGTGTAGCTATTTACAAATTTAGTATTTTATCACTGCAACTGGAAGTTTCCCCGCTGCCTGCTTCGACCCCGCCCACGGACCGATACCGGGCTGCAGACCGGTGGTTGGGGACCCGCGCTCTATAAGACAGGAGCACTCTTCTGTTTTTAAGGACCTACTGCAAAAAAATAGTAAAAGATTCTCTATACCCTCGGTTCCCAAAGTAGGGTACGTCAATTTTCATTGGGGGTATGTGAATAAAAATGAAAAACAATTAGCGCCTAACGCTCACAATCGCACGACATGACGTTCTTCATTGCTCCGTGTGAGTTGTATGAGTAAGTGAGTTTGATGATTATGTTGTGCATTAAGCGTGTTTAATCTGCAAGGTTGAACGTTCCAATCCCCCCCGCACTGTGAAAAAGAACCAATGTATGTGCGTGTCAGGATGTGAGAGGGGAGATTCTCCTAAAAATGAGGTTTTATCGCTGCTTGTATATGTTTTTGTACTTTGGACGCTGCTTTATTGTGTTTCTTCAAATTCCCTTTCAATTTGGTATCAAATTCATATGCAGATTTAAATGATGGCGATTGCAAGTGGACAAAAGTGAAGCTCAAGTTCAACCCATACATAAAAGATATGTAGGACGACTACTTAGATACTTTATTCATCTCCACATCTTATGTATGCATCAGTGCTCATGTTAAACTTCTATCCAAATTTGACCATGCACAATACACATTTTTGAACCACAACTACTTACTATAGAATTCAATTTTCAATTTCAATTTAATGAAATGTAGAAATGGTTTATGTTTTTCCAGTGTGCAGCAGTCGGGGGCTTCAAGTCAAATGTCTGAAGGGGTACGCGACTGTAAAATGTTTGGAAACACTGCACTGTACGACAGGAGCGCTCTGCTTGTTTTTAAGGCCCTACTGTACAAAAAAATAGTCAAAGATCCCCTAAAAGCTGGGTTCTGTGGGGTCTAGCATGAAGACTATTGTAGGTCTTCAGAACCACAAATGTAAAAGTCTGACTTAGATTGAGCCAGCTCATTTCATTGTTTTTACAGCCATTTTAGCACTGAGGATTTTAACTCTGACATCCACAGACCGTAGGAGCAACTAGTGGACACTCAGCACTTTTAAGACCGTGATTTCAGACCGGTGGCCCTTATGTCAATTGAAATGAAAACATTTGAAAAAGAGCAGAGGTCCTCAAGTCCGCTCAGGACCTGATTGACCTCTTGCAATTTGCCTGCAGCTCACACAGAGGAGTTGAGGATGCCACTGTGGACGGGAACAAAGCTCAGGCTTGTATTTGTGGATTGTACCTCAGCTTTTAACACCATCCAGCCCCACATTTGACTTCATCAGCTTTTAAATAATTATAATTTGAGAAAGAATCGTGTGGGCTGGATTCTTAACTTGTACACAGAGAACAAGGGTCAATGGAGTGTTGTCTGACGCTGTCTCGCTCTACTGGTTCACCACAGGGGTGCGTCCTGTCACCTTTACTCTTCATATTGTATACCCACATGATGCAGAGCCAATATGAAAACACGTTCACTCTGAAATAGACGACTCTGTAATCGTGAGCCTGCTCCAAGAGGACCAATTGTGCAGGATCTTGTGAAATGGTGTGAGGACTCTTTTCCCCTGCTAAATGTAAACAAAACTAAAGACAGGGGTGGAGTAAGTTGATACCGGAATTATCTACATGGCCACTGGGGTGGAGCAGTGTGCCGAGGACATGTTTTCAATGCATGGTTTCTGGATTCTGCTCCCCATCATAATACGGAAGTAGATGCCGATCGGCACTCCTGTTTTAACTCCACACTCCTTGGTTTACATGCCCGCTCGTGCTGCTACAGGGAACTTCCAATATTAACAGATTTATGTGCTGAATCACCACCCCGCCATCCCGTAGCGCCGCCACAGACGTGGGCACAATCAGGTCTTTAAGGACAAAAAAAAGAGTCAACGATCCTATAAATGACAGCGACGCTGTTTTTAAGAGCCTACTACAAAAAAGAAAATCTAGTCAAAATGCCAGGGACGCTCTGCTTGTTTTTAAGGGCCTATTGTAAACAAAACTTGTCAAAGATGTACTGTATGTCAGGAATGTTCTGTTAGTATTAAGGACCGATAATCAAAGGTCCTCTATATGACAGGAACACTCCACTCTTTTTAAGAATCGAGTGCAAAAACGTCTACGTGACAGTGCTGTGCCGTTTTTAGGAAGGTGGTGCACAAACCTTAGTCATGAGTTAAACTGCCCTGTTGTCTCTTTGACTCGCATGCAGTGCCAATCATTGGCCACAAGATGGCAGTAGATGCAAGAGCCGGGAGCCTGTCTAGTCTTACTATTTTTTTTTCTTTTTTTGCTCGGTCATGGATGGAGTGTTTGCACGCAGCTTGCTTACAGTGCAAACAGGTTGTACTGGGAGGGATTTTCCGTAATGTACTTGTTCAGATGGATGGCAGCCCGGTAAACACTTGTTGCATAATGCCTGTGTATGAGCTATCGACATAGGAGTATTTTTAAGATAATTGGTGCGGTGAAAACAGTCTACGACTAATGTGCGTCTACCCTCAAGCCAAAACACCACCTCTCACTTTACCAAATCCATAGCTTACATTTTGAGTTGATGAGTCTTGTTTTGGGGGTCGGGTCATGAGAATGGAGACAAGCTAGCAAGTTAGCATCAGGCAGCCACTTGCACGGCGACTGCGAGGCGAGCACACTTTCAAAGTAAGATGTTTGCGAGTGCCTTTTTTCTGCTAACTTCATATTTAAAATCTGTATTATTCTCCTAAAAGCATACAACCTTAAGTGCAAGAACCAAAAGACTCAATTAAGACCTTAAGTGTGTCAAAACGATGCAATGCAAGGCGGCCACCCATTAATAAATGATTGTAATGACACATTTTTTAAACTGTATCCTAAATAGATACTCCAAACGTATTTTAAACCGGGGTTCGCGACATTTAATCTTACCGCCACAGTGTTCCAAATGGCGTTTTATTTTGGCAGTTCAACGCCGGAAGTGACGCATGTGCGACTATGCGCTTGACTAAACCGTCTACTTGGAGCAGGAGCGACTTTGGAGCGGCACATGTGAAATGTGCAAGCATGATGCTGCCTGGATAATCAGGGGACAAGAGGACAGCGGTAGACAAGAAGGTAAGACACTGACACGGCCTGATGGGACTTTTACTGTGAAATTAAACATCCAAACGAGGCATTAATAACATGTAGACATGTGCGTATTATCCCTCTTGTTACAACAAACGTCTTCCAAGTTCCCCAGAAGCTTATTTTTTTACGTTAAGAACTTATGTTGCATCTTATTATTTATTTCTCGCGTGAAATTCTATTTTTTTATGACATGCAGTGTGAAGCTTGTATGAAATGTGTCGCAATGTGCATGTGAGGATTTGCGCGCAGACAGTGCACCTGATGCGCTCGGCATCACCGGAAGGCGCCACGACAAATAAATACATGTTTTTTGTTGTCATTGTTGCCGTTGTTGAGCTCACGTCCCGCCATGAGCTCAACAATATAAACGCCATCCGGCAGCAATCGTCACGCTTTCATCCGTCTAATAGTTTGATAACTTATTGATTGTGCGGCTAAATTGTCTCAAGCTCTCTAATTACGGACGTGCGCCGCCTTAATGAACTAATCAGCGTTTGTCTACCTGTTGAGGGTGTCTGCGTGCGTGTGTGGCTTGATAAATGGCAGCGACACCTCTCAGTATGCAGACGTTATTCCAGCGACGTGACCACTGGCAGACTAATCATCTGCGAGGCAAACTGTTGCTGTGTGCCTCTATCGACCTGTTGTCTGCTAATTGGATACTAGAGCAACCAAAACTTAACATGGGACGCATGAACACAAACATTATATAGCATTCTTTACTTTGAATCATTACATCCCACTAATGACGCTCTTCCCCCAGCTCACAGACCCCCAGCTGAAGCAGGGCGAACGCCTCATGCGCGGGCACAGCCAAGGTCCGAGCGGATACGGGTCTGACCAAACATGGGCGTGCTCCAGCTCCACAATCCCGCTCACCCCAGCACGCTCCTGCAGCGGGCCAATCAGATGCGCCTGACGGGAACCCTGTGTGACGTCATCATTACTGTGGACGGCCACGAGTTCCCGGCGCATCGCACCGTCCTGGCGTGTACCAGCAAGATGTTTGAGATCCTGTTCCACCGCAGCAGCCTGCGCTATGCCCTGGACTTTCTGTCCCCCAAGACCTTCCAGCAGATCCTGGAGTACGCTTACACTGCCTCGCTCCAGGCCACGGCCGAGGATCTGGACGACCTGCTGTACGCCGCAGAGATCCTGGAGATTGAGTTCCTGGAGGAGCAGTGCCTGAAAGTGCTGGAGACCATCCAGGCAGAGGAGAGTGAAGACGTGGTGGTGGGCAACCACAGTGACCGGGCCCGACACTGGAGACACATGATGTCCAAGAAGCATTCCATCCCAGACGGACCCACCTGCACCACTCCAACTGCTCTACACCATCTGGCGTTCTATCACATGACAGAGAGGAGCCCACAGGGTACAGAGTCCGCCGCGCCACCTGAATTGAGCCCCAAGCTGGACATGGACATGGACATTACCCACCAGCCTCAGCGAGGAAACGCTGAGGCCCCGACCCTTGAACCTGTTGGGGATATCAAGTCGGAGAACATGCAGGTGGACGAAGCAGACTGCTGTGTGGGCCGCTCCTCCAGTGCAGGAGACGGATGCTCCCCATCCGATCCAAGTAGGGACGAGGGCCCGGGGACGCCGCTGAGAAGCAGCGTGATCACAAGCACCCGAGAGCTACACAGCAGCCCTGAAGACGGAGCACAAGTGGTAGGGAGCTCCATGGACTATTTCCCCGGGGTAGTCGAGAAACACCTGGGCTCTCTGTACTCCGTCACCCCCAACCGCACAGGGGAGGCCATGACACAGGTATCCCTTTCGGTGGCCCCGTCCCTGGGTGTGCCGCTGGACCCGAGGGCCTATGGCAGCCTGCTGCACCAGGGCCTTCTGCACAGGGAGCTCCTCACCAGGCTGGGCCAGTTTGCGGCAGGAATGAGGCACGAGGGGTCCCCTCCGGGGCCACAGTGTTGTGGCGAATGCGGGCTGCAGCTGCACAGCAGGCAGGCCATGGAGCAGCACAGGTAACAACACACTCTGACACGGTTTGATTTGCTAGCACTTCATAGGCTGGTACTCAGCACAGCACAGACGTCTGCCAAGGCCAAATACCTCCAAAGTTGTACCACCTTGACTCAAGAAACTTGGATCTGCACAAAATTCCGTACAAACCGAAAATAGTCTCTGCGTGATCATTTGTACTGTTGAACACATCCTTGGTGGAGGTAATGATGACAGGATGTTTCCGATTTAAAAAAAATCTCTAAGCAGGTGTGCGTATGCTTGTAATTTACGTGAGCCAAGGCTCAGAACATCACCACGTGTCCAGATGCATTAGTTAACTAGAAAATGTGTTGCCCACCTCGCAGGAACACCTGCATTTGTTCTGACGCAGAGAGACATCTTGGAAAGTTCTCCATCCTTACATTGGTTTTTGATGATGTGCAGGGCACATTTAGGAAAGGACGATGGATACCTTCAAGCTTCCTTATGTTGATCGTTCCCGTATTGACAAGCTTGTCACTTCCCATTTGGTGTTTGTGTGCTAAAAGTTAGCATTTAGCGCCATGCCATCTCCTATTAGCTGGACTGCAGGGGTTCATAATTGTCACTCGATTCATTAAAGAAAGCAACACAATCCCTGACACGCACTCCAAATCGCGATCAACCATCCTGGACGGCACCAACCTCCGGACCTGTGACTGACATTTCAGCATCGTGCCATCCTGGCATCCTGTGGGATATTTAGTGATGTGCGGGGTTACTCATGGAGACGGACATGCGCATGTCTGCGGGCCGATGAGAGAGAGAGAGAGATGCTGCGGTGGTGGTTCTGCTTGAGGACGTAGTGAAGTTGCAGTAGGTCCGTAACCAGGTCACTGAGCATGCACCTGGTCCGTGGATTGACATTTGGTAGTGCCTGCTGACAGAATTTCTCCGGGAGCGACTTTAAGCTGGACACAACTCGAAAATCTGAGCTCTCAAAGAGAGTTACTCCTTGTGGAATAAGGAATTACAGGATTTTGTGGCTTTTGACGACAGACGGTTTTGAAATCAACTTTTTCCAAAATGTAGGGTGGGGTTTGGTTTGACAGCAACAAAATTCTGAAAATCTCTTTTACTGATCATCTGGCAGGCACAACTTGGCTTTGTTTCAATAAATTAAAGATTCCATATTGAGGTAATCCCTTGTTTATCGCAGCTGATTGGTTCCAGACCCGACCGTGATGAGTGAATTTCCGCAAAGTATGATTCCTTATACTTATAAATAGAATATTTTAATAGTTAGAGGACAGACAACCTGTTTACAACCTTGTAAATACATTTCTAACGTGATTAGAGCCATCTAGACATGAAATAAAACCCTTATAGTCACCTTTACATTCATATTAAACCTGGGGCAGGTCTACGTGCAAAAAAACGCAAGAAACGCAAGGAGGGCGCACGTGTGACGTGTTGATTTTCGAGCCGTAGACTGGCCGCAGAGGTTCTTTGTCATGCCATGTTTTTTTTCAGGTTGCAAGACAAACCTACGTACGTCATCGTGCGGCCAACGTGTGTCTTTCATACATTTTGCTGGTGTCAGGATTGGGCATCTTACATCCGGTTGTGGCCTACGCTTTACCCAGCATAGACAGACAAAATAGTAAATAAGCCATGTAAGACTCGTGCTCGTGTGCGTTACTATAAATGTGTTGCCTACTGGACCTTAAAGAGAAGCCGACGGGAAGTGACGTTGTGAGTTCAGAGCTGAATTACAAGTTTCTGTGCTTTCATTAAAGAGTTTTATTAGGAATTAAAACTGCAATAAAGGCCTGTTACGGCAATCAAATATGGTGCTTGTGTGCCTCACAGAACATTAGAGTAACATTACTGACACCTAGTGACCAGTGTGGAATTCTACATTTTGTCAGTGTCTTTGAATGCCTTATATTTGCGTTTTAATTCATTTAGTCATTTCTATTCTTGAAAATGCTCAATTTAACATAAACAAATAAAACACATGTAATACATATTTGCTTAAATATGCACACTTGTGACTAATAACAGGCCATATTCAGTCACAAAACAGCATGATTTATTCATGATAAAGATATAGCACGAAGTGGCAAGGGACGCCTGCTATTTTTCGACATTTTTAAGCAAGACTGAGTGGTGGAAGTGTGTTGGTCAAAATCTAACCTTCATGCTGGGATTTAGAGAAGTGGTTAGAGTAAGCCCTGCTGGGAAAAAGCTATTTTGTGCGTGTGTAGCTTTAATGCTAATGAGTTGCGTTTGTTTACGTAACATGACGGAGAGGGACAAGAGGACATAAATGTGAGCAACGCTAGCATAGCTATGCATTTGTTGGCAGAGCTCCAGGCTTTTTTATTTTATGATGTGTAGTGAAGCCTGCCTAAAAGCTTAAAACGTTAAATGCAACGGCTTTAAATAGAAATTTAAGAGTCCAACGTATTTTAAAAAGTCGAATTTCTTATTTGTGGTTATATTATGTTGCCATTTTTTGACATGATTAAATGAGAAGAAAATTTGAATGGGTGAAAATAGTAAGCAGGAAAGACACGATTGTTCATGCATTAAACTCTTGGGCAACCAGAATTGCAAAAACCAAACAAAATACCTTTAAATACCTTATCACGTCAACAATTTGTTCAGTAGATTTTGTCCGTCCAGTATCGTTTCAGCAGTAGTGTACTCAATTCTTCAAAAACAGGGGTTTATCAGAGTGAGGCAGGCTAGTGTAGAGTTACAGTGTATACGTAAAAGGTAGATAAAGTGCACAATAGCACTTCTTGGAGCTACACACTTTGTTGGAGACAAACAAAGCTCATTAAAGCTACAGACACACACATCGGCGGTGTCCCGGTAGGGCTTACTAAAAGTACATTTAAACTGTCTAGGGCAGCTTGAGAAAAACAAATACAAATATCTTTCTGTTCCGTCAATGGCATTTTTAGTTCCGACAGTGAGAGAGAGTAAGCAGAGTCTGCAGTGGGCAGAGAATGCCACAAAATCTACTCAAGAAAATCAGTTTTTCGCCGAGTTGGGAGGCCGACGTCTTATTATATTTTCTGAGGGCACAGGCCCACTGTGCCACACTTTGGAAAGCCCTGTTCTACATGACAGAACTGTTTGAACCTTCAATACCTTTTATGGTCACTCCTCCACAACTCACTCTGCCTCTGGAATACAGTATTTGTATTCGTAGTTTTTTAAATATACCGTAACCCCTCCTTTATCACAGATCATTTGTTCGTGATAAGTGAATTTCCGCAAAGTAGGATCCACTTTTCCCACAAATTTTTGTTGTTAAACCTGTTTCCAACCTTCTAAATATGTTTTTTAACATTATTAGAGCCCTCTAGAAATGAAGTAACACCCCTATAATCACTACATTTGTATTACCCAATATAGTAGTATATAATCACAGAAAATAAGCCATTTAAGACATAAATAAGACTCATGCTTGTGTGTCTTTCAGACATATGGACAGGAAGTGACATTGTGTTGGATTTTATCTGGAGTACGGCTACAACAGTACCCCGTGTTATGATGATTTTGCAATACATGTTTTCCGGACAGGAAGTGACATTAGGGGTTCAGAGTTGAGTTTTAGCTGGAATACGGCCACAACAGTAGCCCGTGTTGACTGTTGTTGCGGCAATCAAGTCTGGTGCTTGTCTCACCGAACAATTACTGACACCTAGTGACCAATGTAGAATACTAGAATACATTCACAAATTGAATGATTGTCTTAATGGCTTATGGGCGCCACACATGGCCAGCTGCACCTGTGAGCGACGCGCTCACATCCATAGTGAATTACGAGTCTCCCACGGTTTTGTTTGGCCGTCAGATGTGGAGGGAATTTGGGGGTACGGTCACAACCGTACCCCATGTTGTTATTGTTATCATTATTATGTTATTATTATTATTATTGTGCCTGTGACATAATTGAAACCTCCAATAAAAGCTTGTTGTTCTGGTGATCTAGTCTGGTGCCTGACACCTAGTGACCAATGTAGAACATTACATTCACAATTTGAATCTGTCTTCTAAATTCCTTGTATTTTAGTTAATTTAGCCATTTTGCTTGACAATGCTTAATTTAGACAGAACATCCATAAGATTTGCTTCTATATGCAAAATATGGTATATGTTTGAAAAACCGTGATAGGGTGAAGCGGCAAAATTTGAATGATGATTGGCAATGGACAACTGCAGTATTTTTTTTTACTTTAAAACCTCGATACATATTTAAAGACAACGCTTTGTGTTAATAGTTGTGAACATAACCTTTTCTCGCTACTTTATGCCCATTACATCTATTTTTCCCATTTTTTTCTGTTTTTTTTTTTTGTTAAATTTGATTTCAATGAGGGCCAATAACAAACAAGCCACGCTTGGGTCACCCACGAGTTGAACACGTGATGTGACGTCAACTCCGTGAGCGACCAGAACGTCTCTCGTCGACTACTTACAGTAGCTTGTCAGCTTACCAGATAGCGAGCAAATGTTTGTCATCAAAGAGAGAAAGCGAGTGTTAGTGCGGCTTTAACGGTCGTTTTTACTGCAAATGTAGGAAGCGTTCACGCAGGTGGGCTGTCTGCCCTCCGAATGAGCCACAGGAAATAACGTACTACAAGACAGGTCATGCGTTGCAGCAGCGCAAGCCTTTTTTTTGGAGGTGCTATGCACGGAGACAGAACTCGCAATAGAAACCGGCGAAATGCAACAAAATGCGTACCTGGCGTGCAAGCGTGTTCAATGCTGAAAATGCGTGCTGTGTATGAAAAATGCGTACATGTTGGCAGGTCGGGGACTCTTCGGCGGTTGTGTGCCGTGAGCGGGGTGATGTGAGGATGAAAGTACAGATGCCTTGCATGCTTGGATGTTTGTGATATGATATGATAGCTTTTGCTGCAGGCGGAGCATCAGCGAATAGTCTTCTTTTCTCCTTTTCGTTGCAGCTATATAAGTGTGTGTGTGTGTGTGTGTGTGTGTTTTAGTGTGTGCCCGGTGTCTTGCAGTGCTGGCGGGTGGAGGCACGCGTACGTCTGCGCTCTGAAATTAGCCAGATATCCCATTGTCTGTGTTCTCTCAGCATTCATGCGTTGTGATTCACAACTCCGACGGGCCTCTTCTGCTAATGATGCCACATTCATGCCGGGGACTCTTGCCGGAATTAAAATATGGCTGCCGTTGTCAGGAGCACAATGAAGTGGCAGCGTTTGAGAGACCTTACAGGGGGGAAAAGGGACAGAAACAAAACACTTGTGCTAATATGAGTGTGTCGCCTTTTGTGCTGCGTCTTCCTCACAGTCCGTGTTTGTGTTCCACAGGAGGCTGCATAACGACGAGAAGGGCCACGGCTGCGAATACTGTGGCAAACACTTCCAGGACAGCATGAGGCTCCGGATGCACATGTTGTCTCACACAGGTACTTAGTAACTCCAGACCTATCAGCTCTCTCTGCCTTTCAACTGCACCTGTTCACCCTCAAGCCCCACCTCCTCTTGCCTGGATCCCGCCTTCTTTTCCGAGCTCCAGGTCTGCCGTGTGCACCCTGCCTTCCCTTGCTCGCTCTCTGCCGAGTCCTTTCCGTGTTTTTTTTTTTTTTTTCTTTTTTGGAGAGGCACTGGCTGCTTGCCAGCGCTGCCCCTTTTTCTGAGTGATGACATCATCAGCTGCCGGCAGGCCTGGGTGTTCTGCCAGTGTTCCGAAGCGTGTGTGATGGCTCGCTCGCAGATGTGTGTCCAGGAACACACTGTACCCAAATGCAGACTTAATCAGACCTGACTGCTCTCCCAGCTACTTTATCCAAAATAGAGAACGAGGAGCAGAAGCGGGGGAGGGAGGGGAGGTTGTAATCAGGAAGTCAAAATGCAACTTAAAACGCCAACCTCAGCATGGAAAATGTGTACAGACAAGACAAGCTGGGTTATTGTTTAGGAGTGACAACCTGCTGACAGATGAGTGAGCGTCTTTAAACTTTCCCTGAGTCGTCCCTTTTTGTTATTTCCTCTAAACACACGCACACACTTAACATGCTGTTTCCACCTACACCTTTAACCCTGCTGGCGTTTTTTTTTTTTTTTTTTTTTTGCACGTGGCGGCACGTTGACCCGTAACAGTAACCTGTAACCAAAAAAAAAAAAAAAAGGGACGTGAATCTCATTTCTTTGTTGTCGTGTATTTCGGTATAGCAGCCTTAGATCCCTCTGGTTGCTAAGGAGCACGCGCTCCGTCGCTCTAATGGGCTGATTTGGTATTCAGCTCAATGCTGGCTCTTATTTTGGTATGCCAGACAAAGTGTTTTGATGGAGGACGATTGCAGTCGTGTCTGGAGACAGTTTGATGGTTTATGGATGAGAGCACACGCCGTGCCTTTGACTGCACAAGACAATGCACTATGTTCTCTTCTTCCCTTATCACACAATCGCACACAACACAACACACCGCACTGGACAGCGTCACACAACATTAGGATCTACAGCGGCGCTATAGTGCTGCTAGTGTATAACACAAGACTAAGCGGCAGGGTTTGTTTAAAAAAAAAAAAAAAGTGTTTTTTTTTTTTGGTTTTTTTTTTTTTTTTTTTAGAAATGAACAGATTGGACCTTTTTTGTTGTTGTCGTTGTTTGGTGTTCACGGAATGGTGGCACTGTGTCTGTCTGTGCACGGAGGCATGGTGAAAGTTGAAAGAGGACCACATTTAGGCTGCGGCGCTGAGAGTTCCCAAAGCTTGTGGGTGTTTTAATGAGTCATTTTAACTTCATTTAAAGCCAGCTGAGCAGAAAATAGATCAGTGAATGAGCCCTGGGCCAGTATGGATCTGCAACCGATTTACATCTCTGTGAGAGCCAACCCACATCCAGACAGCTGTGTGTGTGTGTGTGTGTGTGTGTGTGTGTGTGTGTGTGTGCATGTGTGTGCAGGTGTGAGGTGAGTGCATGACATGGATTGAGCATTTCTTTCAAACTGTACATGCACACATCTCTTTCATTGCATCAGACAAGGGCATTCCAAAGGTGAACTGGGAAGTGTGGTTACAGCGCATGCAATGGGAGTTGGGGTGTCGTCTCTGAAGTGTGTTTATTTTATTTTTTATTTTTCGTATAAAAGGGATGTGCCGCAGGCGGTAAGTGTCTGCTGTAGAGAGAACACCCAGTCCTTCTGTGGCCTCTCAGGCAGACAGTCTGCTCACTGTTCAGAGGCTGATAACAGGGCATGGTAAATAAAACTCTTCAGCTTGGCTCATTCTGTGAGGAAGAAGGGCCATTGCACCCTGTCTGCTGCTGCTTTTGTTTGTCTGACTCTTGTTTCTATGGTGGCTTCCTCTGTTCCACCTGCAACAAACCAGACTCATCCCGTCTCAAAATGCAAGATGAAGTGACTCACTGTGCAAATCTGTCTGACCACTACGCCATCTTTTTTTTTTTTTTTTCTTACATGTACCCACAGCTCCTGCAGAGGCGCTGGTGTGTGATCAGTGCGGAGCAACCTTCTCCTCGGAGGAGGCTTTGGAGTCCCACAGGCTAACGCACACAGGTATGTTACACACACACACACACACACACACACACACACACACACACACACACACAGGCACTTCATTTTACTTCATGGCTTTGGGACTTGGGTTGGTTTGAAAGTTGCTTATCATGCTGGCTGGGTTAAACTGTTCCTGTCATGATGCTCCATAATTTATTAAGCGGGAGGTGGGAGGCCCTCTCACATATCAGCCTCTAATCTCTTTCAGTGTCCAGACCCACCACGTGCCCCTTCCACACAAACCACAGATACACAACAGTGGCATCGCAGTTACACACACACCTCACCACTACTCTCCAGTATATATTTCATTTCTATAGTGTGGTCCTTTGAGAAGATATCCTGTAAGAGAATGGTTACTTAAATGTGAGCGGTGTACTCACTTTTGTTCGATACTATACAAAATCGTCCCCTTAAATAATGTATTCTAAAGGTTTAACATCAAAGCTGTATGGGGTAATAGGGTTTGCAATGCTATTTTCAAATTACTGTAAGTCTTCAACTACCAAAATGATTCCAATGGTTTCTGAAGAATGATATGAAGCAGAGTGGGTGGGGGTCCGGGTGTAAAGTGTGCGTGACGGAGTGAGACATGGAAGCCGTTAAGCTTTCTCCGACAAAGTTCTGTAGAAAAGTGATATTTTATTGACATTTGGGTGTTTTGTTTTTTTACCCTTTGCTTTCATGTTTCACTTAAGGAGGAGGCGGTCGTCAAGGAAGTAAATGAGGGATGTTTGCTGTTCATATTGTAAATCCCAAATATTCCCACTATTCAGCAAAAACCTGTAAAGGCCAATTGTGTTTTTTGAGGTGGTCTTTCATAAAACTTTTGGCATTATATCTAGACATGCTCAATATTGACTTTCTTACGGAGATCCCATATTGCGCAGCACTTCATTTCCGATAGCGATATCAAGCCATACCACTATAGGCAGCAGCTCTTCCCTCAAACAAATGTCAGGTCACATCTCGTGTAATGACTGAACACATTATTGACTGTGAGTTTGTGCAAAATAAGACAAATACAGTCATACCTCCTTTATCACAGTGTATTGGTTCCAGACCCGACCACGATTAGTGAATTTCCGCAAAGTAGGATTCCTTCTTTGAAAATGGAAGATTTTCGTAGTTCGAGCGAAGAAAATGTGTTTACGACCTTCTAAATACAGATTTTAACATTAGAGACCTCTAGACATGAACATATCTATAGTCACCTTTACACGCGTAACACAAAATATAGTAGACAATAATAGAATATAATCTGTTTAAGGTATAAATAAGGTGTAAATAATCGTGTGTGTGTGTGTGTGTTGCTATTAATTTGTTCCCTAGGGAAGCAGAGTGAATGGCGGACAGGAAGTGACGTCGGGGGTTCACAGTTGAGTCATCATCATGCTTCAAAATGTTTAATGTAGGGAAAAAAAGCAACATTAGCTTAACTATGCATATGTTTTGACTAATAACAGGTTCTATTCAACCACGAAATAGCCTGATTTATTTACTAATCTATTTTTGAAAAATCGTGATAAAGTGAAGCCGCAAAATTCGAATTGCGAAGTGGCGAGGGACGACTGTATTGCAATATGCAATGTAAGTCATAGAAAAGGTGCCACATTTATTTCAAACATTTTGCAAAATTCCTTTTTAAAAAATCGTGACAAATAGCTAAAATAACAGGTCCTACTATCACTGAGACAGGTTAGACTTAAATTCACAAATAACAATCCAGTTAAATAATGCTGGCAACGATACCATTGGGACAGCTGCACATTTCTATGTGGCACAAACATCCGAATAAGAACAAAGTAAAGTGCAAAGTATGAAAGAAACTCTGGACTAACACAATCTGCAGTGAAATACAGTGAAATTCTGAACTTGTAAGCTTGTTCGGCACGTCATGCATGAACGCAGCATGAATGAAACATGTTAGATTATGAGTATTAAAGGAAGATGCCTCACTCCCCCCTCACATAGCCAGCGCCTCCCTTGCAAATTGCGGATTTACAATCCAAAGGCAAAACTCGGAAATGATTCAGCTTTGCCGTCATACTGAGCTAGCAACCTTGTTGCTGTGTGGAGCATGTCATCACTCAAGTGCCGATATCATTATCATCCGACACCGACATGAACCGTTATCAAATTTTTCGGCCAATAATATTGATACCTTCAGACATCCCTAATTATATCATTCATTACTGTGTGAGTTCTTAGTTATTATTGTGTGATATACTTTTTAGGGAACGTTTTACAGTTAAAATGAGACAATTCCAGGTGGACTGATATCAATAAACTGCTCAAAAAAATAAATCACACTTATATGAAATCAAACTGTCCACTTAGGAAGCAACACAGATCGACAATCAATTTCACATGCTGCTGTGCAAACGGAATAGACAACAGGTGGGCAGCATTATTAATAATAAGAAGAATTTGATTTCCATTGATATTTTTTGTGTGATATTGTTGTCAGCACATTCAACTCTGTAAAGAACAAAGTATTGAATAAGAATATTTTATTCATTCAGATCTAGGATGTGTTATTTTAATGTTCCCTTTATTTTTTTGAGCAATGTATATTGCAGGTGTTACACACATATTATATACACACACATATACTGTACTGTATACAGTACACCGCAAGTCAAAATAATTCAGCTATAGATTTATAGCATACTGAGGGTTCAGTAGAATTAGTCATTTCTTAAGACAAAGAAGTGTTTCCCGACAAAGGGTTCTAAATGCAGCATCTTTTCATCTGGATAAATAAAAAGTCACGCAGCACACATCATCTCAAACCAAAACAAAAAGCTCCTGCAGGCAACTCAACCCACAAACAAGGACAAACATAATTAAATATTGCAGTTTCTGTAGCTGGAGCCTTCTTTTTGGTTTGTCTTTTTAATGCACTGGGACAAAATAGGGTGGCAGCAAATTCATGTGACATAATTATTTGCGGCATAGCTAACCTGATATCGACCAAAGCATCAAGTCAAGTACGCGGAGGCAGCTGAACATTGTTGGCACGCTTTCTTGTAATAAGGAAAATAAACTACGGCTCATCGACTTCCTGGACCAGTCTCTCATGTGTTAGCACTAGCGTAGGTGCTAACATTACTGTCAGAGTTGTTGAAAACGACAACTCTTACAAGTGGCCCATTGTGTGTACCCACACATTTTGTTGACACAGTCAGAGAAAGGTGATAACCCTCTGGTATGTAACTGTAACTCCAGGTGGCACACGCAGTATGAATAGTTAATGGAAACGGGGGTGTCGGCGTTGCCCAGAAGTTTCTACCCTCGTCACCCTCGCTGAGTTGTAAACATCCAGAGCTCGGTTACAAGCTTGGCGGGCTATCAAGAGCAGAGTACAGGAGGACATTACTCTCTCATTTTGTCATGATCTCAGCTCGGCCTGCTGTGACGCACAACCCTATTCTCTGTTTTGACACAAACTATAGGTAATCTAATCAGCCGTGTCCACGTTGTGCGTGTGGGGGGGAGGCGGTGCATTCAGTAAATATCACCTGTGCCACTTTAAAAACAGGCAGCGGGCCGCCAGTGCTCAATGCCAATGGTGCAGACGTGACTTTAATTTGCTGTGTGGCCAAATGAGTTCGGTCTTAGTAGATTAACACTCGTCAGGGCTCAGCAGCTGCTGCCCACCTCCTCCTCTACCAGAGGCGGGGGTATGATATGACTGTCGGGAGATCTTACTTGTATCACTGTATCAGTGACATACAGCGAGGTAGAAGAGAATAATTCACTTTCAGTAAAAACTTTTTCCAAATACTTCTGAGTCCCATTTTATTTTATTTTTTAAAATAAAACTGAAAACCATTTGAGGCCTTACTTTTTAATTGTATATGACGTACAGGCACCCTATCCTGCTCCAAGGAAAGCTCCGTTACTTTGTTGTAAAAGTCGAGTTTGGAGTAGTTTTTGAGCTTGGATATACATGATCAAATTTTTAAGTCCAGTTGAAACATTTTTTTATTTTTTTATTTTCTGTTTTAGCTGTGCTGTTAAAGGAAAACTGAACATTTTGGGGAATTTTGGCCATCCTCCACAATCCTTATACGAGACATGAACACATATGTCTTTCTCTTTTCTGTGCGTTTTAAAGATATGAAAACAGATAAACCCATGCCACCTAAAAAGCCCGCTATTAAAACCTCCAAAAGGGTTTTATGGTTTTATATATGCTGTGACCTTGTAGTAACAGGTATATGCATGATAACATGTAATACGTTCTGGTCTGTCGACCATTCTTCACATTGAACTATCTGTTATCTGTTTTCATACCTTTAGAACGCACAGAAGAGAGAACAACATGAGTGTTCTTTCCCATTTCTGTACATTCTGAAGAGAGAAAAACAGTTAGCATGCGGGAGCTAACAATGCACACCTATTTCGACTATAAAGCCCTCTAAAAAACCTCCAACAATGTTTTATCGTTTTTTATACGTGCTGTAACCATGCACAAACAGGTACAGTCATGATAACATGCAATACTTACAGTATTTCGCCATATTTTCATCATTTTAAACATTACTGGAACATCTTTCCTGGGCTCATTAATTACACATCCAGTGCTACTTCTGTCAACATTAGCAGCGTGTCAAACACGTGTCTGTTTGCTACTACTAATCATGGCAGACTTTGTGAGAGCCGCCGTCAACAACTACTGTACTTCTGGACAAATGAGGATCCAGAACCTTGTCTTTTTGAGCCTGAATATACGGAGGATGAGCGACAGGTTTTACAAGCTGAGCCCGCAAGAAGAGAGAGCGAAACGTCGTAGCAGATGGGGGGCAAGTCATGACTTGGTGGTGTAAATGTGGAGCTTCCCAAGCCATGCTGACAGAAATGGAGTGTTTCTGCTGCACTGCGTGGCATAGAGTGTTACCATGGATGGGAAGACTTCTCCAAGAGATTGCATCACAAGACCAGACGGACAACTAAGTCACCATGATATTGATGGTGATACATGGAGCACATTGCATGATATCACAACACAGTCCATCGAGCCGTGTGTAAACAAAACATGGAATGTGGGCTAATACTACAGATAATTCGGTTGGGTATTCATAGTTCGTATGCTTGTTCTTGTTTCCTCGTCAGTACAGATTGGTGTCCTATCATCGTATTGGCTTGGAGGGGGCTTACTACCCCTCCATAGTGGCATGAGGCAGAAAAATAGTTTGTGTTAGCTGCTATAGTAACAATTTTGCTGTAGCTTGGTTTATATGCAGGTCAGTTATGTAAGTAGAACATTGTTGGTGTTTTTTAGAAGTTTATTTTTTAGGGCTTTATCGTCTAAATAAAAAGGTGGGTCCCGTTACGCGCATTGTTAGCGGCCACGTGCTAGCTGTTTTTTAGCTGTTTTTCGTCACATTAGAACCTGCAGAAAAGAGAGACATGTGTTTTTTCCTTTCTGTAAAAGGACGGCACCTGCCAGCTCACATACGCCCCCCCATTCCTTCACGGTACATTTCTCTGCTGTTTATTGTCTGATTAGTAAAAACAATGGTGTCACACTTACATGAGAGATGCCATAGAAAGCCATGGGGTATATGAAGTATTTCTGCAAACGTTATATTGGCGACAGGCCTGACGAACAGAATCGGGCATGCGCCACCCAACCCGGTTTATGAAGGTAAGCTTGGCTCGGCACAGCCTCGTCTCAGGTTTCTGCCTTGTATTTGATCAGGGCATGTGCCAATTCAGCGATTTTAAATGAAGAAAATGTTGATGAATCATTCAGAGAATAACATCTCAGTGGACAAAGGTTACGTAATATTTATTTTGATGTTATTATTGAGGCTCTGCCTCACCTGCCTCCCCTGGCCACACATCAGTGCACTGCATGGAAGACCAGTTACAGTCGTTTGATATGTCAGAGGTGAACGGCCGAGGGTATGCTGCGATCAAAGAGCAAGGGAGGGAGCGAATTGTGGGAAGGGACGGGGGACAGAGGGACTATGTGAGGACTTCCTAGGGGTGGAAAGGATTGCTGCTGGTGTTGGGTGCCAGCAGTGAGAGCAAAACAACATCATGTGCTGCTGTTTACTCCTCAACACAGCACTGTCATAGTATCCTGACCTACTTGTCAGAGCCCAAAATAAAAGAATGGATCTGTCTCCGAATCTCTCTCATAACAAAAGGCGTTTGTTCCATCGGAGTGGCTAAAAAGGCTCTGGGGCTTGCTTCATTTTTTTTTGTGGAAAAGCCGAGACTGTATCATATCTGTGGCCAAATGGACTGTACATGCTTGAAACCAGGCTGCCTAACCATGTCGCCACCTTGCCTTCAAGGCACAGGGCAAATGAGTGCTGGCTTTGTGTGCTCACAGCAGCTGCACTATGTCCACACATCAAGTGAATAATATTACCTTCTGCCCTTGCCTTCATTAAACAGTCCATTCAACATACAGCCTCGGCTTCATCAGGCACAGACCTTTTAGCTTGCTTAAGTGCAAGTCCGTCATCACGCCGTGCACCTACATACCCCTAAATAACCACTTGTAATTCACGCACGCCGTCGACGGGACTGAACTGTGCCCCCTTTGGCCTGAAATGTATTTGCGCTGCGATGATACACAAAGCACCCCATGGCCCAGTCGATTTCTATTAGGTGAAAAGTGTTTCGATGGAGAGAAGAGCGGACACATTCTAGGAATCAAGGTGGCGGCAAGGGGGAAACGGTGACCTGAGCGAACCGCTCCATGGAGTGGTGGTTAAAACACGAGCAATGAAGCCCTTGTTGCATTAATTATTGAGTCAGTTGTTCCTCAGTCGGGTAGATTAGCTGTCTACTGATGAGAGCCTGAGGTTGTTTAAGGTACTGTAGGGTTTGTGTGTGTGCTTGTAATGCGGCTACCTCTAAGGGGAGCTGTGTGCATACATACACAGTACGGGGTCATGTGAGGTCTGTTGTGTGCATGTGTGTGTGTGTGTCTTCTACTGAAAGGCTTCACCTCGTGTATACAGTAAGAAGAGCCTCGGGACACAGCTCGTCCCTGCAATGTGACGACACTCAAAGCTGTGCATGATGTAATACTGGAGACTTAAATGAATATGCCCTTCAATTGTAGTAAGGCATTTGTTAGGGTCTAATTTGGCCGCCCACCTCAAGTTACAGAACATTCTGCAGTTACTCATCTAAATCAGACTAATTCAGCATCCCGACCATCCGTAAATACAATCTCTTGTTCAATTTGCAGTGGGTTTACGCTCAGATTCTCAGGGTGGGAAAACTTTTGTTTGCCGCGTGAACAGAAACAGGCAGTGCTTATTTGTGAATGAAGGGATTAGCTCCAACACTTCACCTCAACAAGGGGCATGATCTTATCTGGTTGCCTGGACACATGGTTTTGTCTCTGAGGCAGTGTGAGAGCCCCGAGTCGCGCTCCCGCCTCGCTTGCACCGACCAAGTGGCAGATGTATGAAGACGGATGGATCCTGTTTGGTCACATGAACATACGTCAGCCTGGCGGAGGATGTGCCAAAATAGCATACTCACATCAAACTATACTGAAGTATTGACGTACTTGCGCGGTGTAACAGTACATGTGTGCCGTGTGTATAGTTTGTGAGTAAATCATTCCTGCTCCCTGAAGACACAATGCTCAGTCAGCTCCTGCCTTAAAGGAATACCACTGATTATATGCTATTTACCCCATTGAGGGCCAAAGGTCAGAAGGTCATTCTGTGCCTTAAAAACCAAATCCCAAGCCCATTGTCTGGTTAAGGGTGAGAAAGCGGGGGGCAATGACAGCCAACTTTAGGGCTTATTCTCTCCTAAAGAAGCTCCTCTGCACTTATTACTTACTGGAAGAAAAAAAAACCTACAACGGCAAATCCTTTTTGTTTGGGAAGTTAACAGAGCGCAGCGCAACAAAATGCCACCACTGACACACATAGCACGTGCCTCGCTGCCTGGGAACGTTAACTTTGTTCCTCACGTATTTGTTATTTTTATTTTCAGCGTAGACTAAACTGAAAGACCTGCTGAGATGTTGTCACTTGCTTTCACAAGCGACAGGATATTTGTCATATTTTTTTCTATGCCAGTTTGTTTGGCAGCGGCATCAGGCGGCACACAGAAATGTTGAACTGTCTGGGCAGATGGAACACAGTTCACAGGCTTTAAGCACAGGGATGTTTAAAAGTGTGGCCGGGGGCATTTGCAGCCCACTGCTGTTTTTTTATTGGTCCGCGGCACATTCTAAAAATATAATTTAACAAGAACCTTAAAAGAAAAACATTAACAGTGTAAAAAATCAGCAGGAATTTTACAAGAATAAAGTCAAAATATTAAGAGAAAAGATTTGCAATTTAACGAGGAAAAGTCGTAATTTTACGAGAATAGCGTAATATTACAAAAATAATATTTTAGTAGCATAAAGTTAAAATATTAAAGAAAAAAGATGTCTTTTTTTGTAAGTTGTAATATTATGAGAAACAAAACAACGAATAAAGTTGTAATTTGGGGGGCAAATTAGGTTGCGGAAAAAACGTATGTTTCAAGAGTAAGTTAATACACAAAAATAAGAGAAAAACGTATTATGGGGAAAAATAACAATTTTAGTAGCATAAATATTAAAAGAAATGATTTGTAATTTAACGAGGAAAAGTCGTAATTGCATGAGAATAATGTTGTAATGTGACAAAAATTATATTTTGGAGCATAAAGTTAAAATATTAAAGAAAAAAGATGTCTTTTATTGTAATTTAATGAGAAACAAAACAATGAATAAAGTTGTAATTTTAGGAAAATTCGGTTGCAGAAAAACTTATGTTACGAGAATAAAGTCAAAATATTAAGAGGAACAAAGTCGTAATATAAGGAGTAAAAATAATGTCATTTTAGTAGCATAGAGTTGCAATATTGAAGAAAAAAGACATTTTTTTAAAGTTGTAATGTTATGAGGAAAAATATAAAAAACATGAAGTTGTAATTTTGGGGAAATTAGGTGCGGAAAAAGTGATAATATAACAAGAATGAAGTAAAAATATTCAGGAAAAAAGGAAAAATAACATCATTTTAGTAGAATAACAAATAAGAAACACAACAAAGTTGAAAATAAGTTAAAGTTGAAAAATTAGGTTGCCGTAAAAAGTTATAATGTTACGAGAGTACAGTCAAAATAAATAAAAAGTCGTATTCTAATGAGAAAAAAAGTCGCAATGTACTAATAAAGTCAAAATATTATGACAATAAAGTCATAGTGTTACAAGAAAGAATTACAAAGATTATTTAAGAAGAATGTTGAGCTATTGGGGGAAAAAGACCAAAGTCCATACTAATAATAGCCTTTTTCACCTATATGGCAAAGCTCAGATGCACTTTTTTCTTGAAATATATACAACTTCTTTGTATATTGCGTTACAAAATATCAACGTAGCCCTTGCATCCTTCCATTTTTCACTTTGTGGTCCTCTCTGGAAAAAGTTTGGAATTTAGTTGTTTTTCTTAATTTTTTTTAAACAGATGCATTCTAATTAAAGTGGCTTTGAAGCATTAAAAATGAGTATTTTGCATTCAACTGACCAGGCGTTCCACACCATTCTGACCCTTTTGGACAGATTGGAACAGAAAGCACGCCCCCTGCTGGACAAAGCCAATATTATGAAAGAAACAAATCTTCACATCACACTTCTTCAAATATCCCCAAGGGGTTTCAGTGAATCACTAACCCAGCTTCAGAAGCGCAGTACAGCACAGTGACCAGGCATTATTGAAACACGAGTCATGCAGAAAGTAAAGCTGGTTAAACAGTGAAAGGATTTCCTGTATGGTCAGCGGATAAGGTGGTGGTGGTGGAGGGCCGGGGGGGATTGGTGGGCATTGAGAGTGGTGGGTCTCTTGTCTTTCAACTCAAATATTGTGATCCGTGGGTGAGAAAGGGCCCTGGTCATTAGACGACAGCATAAAGACAGTGGGGGTTGTAGGAGGTGCATGTGGAGCCTATGACTAATGGGCTCGGTCAATGAGGGCCTGAACCTCATTGTGTGCTCTTTGTGCAGCCCACAGCCCCAAAGCCTCTAACAGGTGCAGTCCAATCCACTGGATCGCCTCCCTGCAGGATTGTTAAGACCAGGGAATGCCTTTCATCCTGTCCTCTTGCTGTTAATGATTACAGATGATCACTATTAATGATTTTAAAGGGAATTTCTTACAAAAAAAAAAAAGAAAGCAGACATCCATCTTCTTCACAAAGAAGAGGCTTTGTGTGTTTGTTTGGGTAAGTTCAAAATGAAAAAAAAATGCAATGTTTGAGCAAATAAAACAAATTAGAAAACATTGCGCGGCAAATGCTTTTGATTGAACAGACGTGATGTGTTTCTTTGTCTGCCGCCGCCAAAACGGGCTTGTCCGTTAACTTGATTGAACCTAAAAGCGGGCGGCTGACACTCTCCCCTCTTAGTATGAGCGCGCTGTATCCCTTTTCCCTGCGTTAATTCCAATTTAATTGCCAGTTGCCTCAAGGCACTTCAATAACAGTAACAAATGATTTGATTTAGTGGACCTCATCAGACTGCATTTTAAATGTGACACAGCAACCCCACTTGAATTCCAATGAAGTGCTGGCACAGTCCTGTGTTTACTAATGATCCTCTGCCGGAGACGTCTGATTGAATCTCAGTCAGAAGCGATGGGAGCTGCGAGCATTGGAGACAATCCGCAACCTGAGCAGACAAGACAAATAAGGACCGTCATAATCTCATATGAATGCCTCACTGTCTCACGAGGCACATTTTGGTCCATAAAGCCGCAGATTACCCGCCTCTTTGGTATTAGCACATATGATTTTGCACGAGTGTGAATGTCCAGGGTGGATTTTTGAGTGGCCTGTAGATCAAGTGGTGGCTGTATGACAGCCAAAAGGATCCGCGTCTCATAGCCTTTTTGACTTAAACCAGCTCGCCAGCGATTGCCTATCTGTATTCCTCTCCACACTCGGTGCAACAGGAAAGCAGCCCCAAAGAGATGCCAGGTCACACACAGGATTAAACTGGATTGTGTTTTTTTTTTCCTGCAGTCCTGCCTTTAATGGCTTGATATCACTACTTAACATTCTGCACAGAGCGCACGGTGTAGGCATCATTTAGGGCGGAGCCACTATCAGGCGCTCTTTGAGCATAGAGGACTTCACAGGCTGTGGCTGACTCCTGGTGGGGAATGAAGAGAATAATTACACATCTAACATACCAGGAAGGAGCCATTGATTGTGTGATTGGCATGCTGTGCGTTGGGTGGGAAATTCTTCAGGAAAACAATGACTTTGATGGCTGAAAATAGAGCGTATAAAAGGTTCACAGCTGAAAGCGCCTGTGGGCTTTTAGGAGAGTTGGTTTAGGTAGAGACACTTGCTCTTTGAAAGAAGCTTTTCCCTCCGAGGACTCACACAAAGTTGAAGTGACCCAGTTTCCCCACTTAAGGCCCTGCGTCTGCATGCGCCGGCGTACTGAAATAACTGTGCGTCTCCGTCTTTTGTGCCATCTCTAGGGACTGACATGGCGGTGTTCTGTCTGCTGTGTGCAAAGCGCTTCCAGACCCAGAAGGCCCTACAGCAGCACATGGAGGTCCACGCGGGCATGCACAGCTACATCTGTAGCCACTGTGAGCGCCCCTTCCCCAGCCACACCACCCTCAAAAGACACTTGCGCTCACACTCGGGTAAGAAAGCAATCTATAGGTGTTGTTACACAACTCATAAAAAGGTCAGTATGTTGTGTCTAAAGCAGGGGTGTCCAAACCTTTTCCACCCAGGGACACAAAATGAAAGGATGCCAGGGCCATTTTGATATTTTGTAAAGCATATGCTAAAAAGTTATATTTATTTCAAGAAAATACTGCATCTCAGCTATGTGATACATGTGAAAAAGTGTATTATTAGTATGACCTTTGGTCTTTGCATGCACTTGTTTTTTTCTATTTTTGCTGGGGGGTTTTAATTTTCCAAATATTTAAACATTCTCCTCGTAAATTTTCTACTCATAATTACGCCTTTATTCCCAAAATATTTGGACATTATTCCCGTAATATGAGTTGTTGGCCAACCTAATTTTCCAAAAATTAAAACTTCATTCTTTGTTTCTCATAATATTACACCTTTTTTCTTTGACATGTTTTCTTGACTATTTCAGTTTATTCTGGTAATATTACAACTTTTTCCTCATTATATGATTTATTCATCCCAGTATTTTGACTTTATTCTCATAAAATTACAGCTGTTTTTTCCATTTCTGCTGCTGTTTTCTTTTTTTATTTTCCAATTATTTCAACTTTCCTCCTGTAAATTTTCGTCTCATAATGTTATGACTTTATTTCCATAATATTTTGACTTTATTCTGGTAACAGAACTTTTTCTGGAACCTAATTTTGAAAAAATTACAACTTTGTTTTGTTTGTTTCTCATAACATTTTGACTTATTTTATATTTCTTATATTTCAACTTTATGCTACTAAAAATGGTTTTTTTCCTCATATCGCAACGTTATTCTCATAACATTGACTTTTCTCATTAGATTACAACTTTTTGACTTTGTTTGTGTAAAATTACTGAATGATTTTTCAATTTTTGCTGCTATCTTTTTACATTTTTAATTCATGTTGAATCATATTTCCCCAAAGTGCTGCGGGCCAATCAGAAGATGCATTCAAAGACGCTGTGGATGATATGTAGTATTCTCCACTGGTCACTAGGTGTCAGTAATGCTACTGTAAATGTTCGGTGAGACACACAACGACCAGACTCAATCGCCACACCAACAAGAGGCTTTTATTGCAGGTTTGAATGATCTCAGGCACAATAATCCCTGCTAAAAATCCCTATTGAAAACACGGGCAACTGTTGCAGTCACTGATCTGTATTATATATCTGGATAGCTCATTGGCGATGACATGTGAAGCCACACGGCCGCCATATTGCCACTCGCAAGAAACACTTCTCGACAAGCTTTTGCATTCGTGGTGAACTTCTTTTATTAATTCGGATTGGACACAAATTTTGCCTTAAGATGCCTGCATGTGCAGCTATTAACTGCACAAATCGCCAGTTCAAAAGCTGTGGACGAACATTTCACCTGTAAGTATGATTGAAATGTAGATTTATGATTGATAATTTAAGGGTTTTGCACCGTCGATCTCTCAGATATTTTCGATCGTGTAAAATTCCTCTGATTAAATGTATCTCCAGAATTGATACGTTTATATAGCTCTATAATAGCTAAAAGGAAATTTACGTACTTTTTTGTTATATCATGATATATGTAGTTTTTTAAGGGAGACAGGTTGCGTTACTTGAAGGAATGGCAGAATCTCAGTGCTTCCATGATGCTTACCAGACATTGTATACAGTGCAGTTAGCAAGCCAGTTTGCATACAATTGACCCGGCATGACCCTTCATTTGGATAAACAACATTTTTTTTTTTTTTGCTGCTGAATGACTGACATAAAAGGATTCATTCATATTATATGTTCTGGAAAATAATATTACTGAACATGCATACCGGTATGTTTGAGATTGCAAACAACATATTGTCTTACCAAAAGCATATGGTTTTGTTTTTAGTGTTGTTGTTTTTTTCTGTGTGTGTGTGTGTGTGTTTATGGTTATTACACATTATGGTTATCACATATCATTCCTGTGGTTTTTGTTAAAATATATTTCTATATCAGAAAAGAGGTTATTTCTATTTCATAACACAAACAAAAAAAATATCAGAAAAAAAAATCAACAAAATGTTCAATGATTTTAAAACTTGTCCAAAGTCACTCTCTTTGATGATTCATATTTTGTACAGATGAGAGCATAGTGAATTATATGAAAGAAAGAAAAAAAAAAGTAAAGAATCATGACCATGGATTTTAGTGGAAAAAAGGGATGGGATATGCAGTTAGAATTAAAATCTCTTTCTAGAGGAGTAAAACTATGCATTGCTATAGGGGAGTGCTGAGCCAGGGTGCAGAGTAGAATTTTGTCCCAAAGGCAATGAGAATTGGAAGGGGAAAAAGTACATTTAATATAGCCAAAGAGAGAGAATAACGTATCAAATCATTTTTAAGGGACAAAGGTTGCGTTACTTGAAGGAATGGGAGAATCTCCCCGCTTTTTAATTTAAAATATAGATGTTCTGCGAGCCTCTTCATCTGCTTCGTACACTATGTACGCTGTGCCAATGTAGTCGAGATGTGAGTGGTAAGATGGCGTCTCTTTGGCTTCAGCGGCTTGCACGGGCGGGTGCGACGTATGAGCTATCCAGATATATAATACAGATCAGTGGTTGCAGTGCAGTAACCCACGCTAAGCTAAAACTCAACTCTCAACCAGCGACGCCACTTCCTGTCCACGGAAGACATTTATTGCAACACACGCGCATGAGTCTTATTTATTTCTTAAATGGCATATTTCCTTTTATTATCTCTACCATATTGGGTAATACAAGTGTAAAGGTGACTATAGGGGTGTTAATGTCTAGACCAGGGGTCATCAACGTTTTTCCTAGTGAGAGCTGCTTTTACAAAATGAAAATGGCCAAGAGCTACTCATTTTTGTAACATTTATTTTCAGAGCTTATTTTAAACCCAAACAAAGCGATTATGCTTGTTTTACCAGAACATTAACAAAATGCTGGTGTCCACAACTCACATTTTGTATTTCAGAATGCATTTCTTTCTACTGTTCTTTCATTATTAACTGAAAACCTGAATGAAAAGCAGGCTTGCGGGCACCTCATGTGGTCGTGGGGGGCTACCTGGTGCCCGCAGGCACCACGTTGGTGACCCCTGCTCTAGAGGGCTCTAATAAAGTTAAAAAACACATTTAGAAGGTCGTAAACAGGTTTTCTATGCTATTAACCACCAAAATATTCCATTTACAAAAAATCAAATTCACTTGTCACAGTCGGGTCTGGAACCAATTAACCGCCATAAACGAGAGATTACTGTATTGCAATTTGAATGCGTCTTCTTAATGCCTTATATTTGTATTATAATTCATTTAGCCATTTTATGCGTGAAAATGCTTAATTTAGGCAAAAAATATGCACAATGTGCTTAAATATGCATATTTTTTTTACTAATAGGCCATATTCAACCACAAAACAGCATGACTTATTCATTAACATATTTTTGAAAAAAATGTGAGTGAAGCCGCGAAATCCGAACCCGATGTGGCGAAGAATGACTCTACGTGCTAGCAATAGCATAGCATATTAGCATCAAAGATTTTACATGGCAATTTTGAACACCTCCAAATATGACAATGAAATAGATAACGTAAAATTCAGTCAAACACTTCAAGGCTCAACCAGAGACAGAATGGCTCATTGAACATCTTAATGGCAGTGGACTACTAACAAACATTGTTGGTCTTCTTCTGTGACCCTCTGTCATATTAATAGACTACCGTCCCCTGCTGCAGAAAAAAATGGCTTCCCAATAATAGCGCAAGAAAGACTTGCGACCCACCAGTTAAGAATCGCTGGGCTCGTACATGTTGAGAACGAGACGGCTGCACTTATTTTATTTTTTTTTTTGTGAGTGACTCAATTTCCTGTTAATTGATTAGCACGCATCATCCCCTGGCCTGCTTTTGCATCAGATGACTCACCTCTGCTATGACAGCAACTGTACAGTTATGGCCGGTGCTTATTTTGGGCAATTTCATCCTGTTTATATTTTTGGGTTCTTAGACAGCCTTCGGGGGCTTGGGCAAATTCACGGCTGTCAGTTGCAGTGTGGTTCATGCGAGGCGATAGAGGAAACCCAAATAAATATTGAAGGAAAAGCAAATGGAAATGACTTGTCTGTGTGTTCTACCGAGGGTGAGTTTTAATGCCGCGAGAGACGGAGAGATATTTGCAGAGGAGATGTCCCCCTTTCTTCTTTTACCTTAAATAACACTCACAGCTGTCAGGACGGCTTGATGTCTAGACGGGAGAAATACATAATTGATGTGAAGAGACAGAAGTGAGGGGAGTTTTGGCCATGGCAGCGTATCTTGTTTGTATGCCATTCTGCTTGGAAGTAACATTTTGTAAATGTCATCTGCTCTGTGGCGTGGGGTGGGGTGGGGTGGGGAATTTGGGTAGAATTGGCCTGTAATGAGGAGAGCCATGTATCCTGGGCCTTGGCTGTTGCTGTGGACACTGAGATAATGAGGCACATAGGTCATTGGAGATGAGTCAAGGCATCAGCCGAGGAGAGAAATAGATTAACTACAGTATAGAGGAGAGCAGCACATGTCTGGAGGACTTTTATTAGCCATTAGCCGACAGCCGAGAGGAGTGTCCTCGTGTCACAACAT
Source organism: Dunckerocampus dactyliophorus (assembly GCF_027744805.1). Lineage (NCBI taxonomy): Eukaryota > Metazoa > Chordata > Actinopteri > Syngnathiformes > Syngnathidae > Dunckerocampus > Dunckerocampus dactyliophorus. Next base: position 15,485,978 of record NC_072830.1, on the reverse strand, counting down.
TAGCAACGTGCGACAGCACATGTGCCTGTTTGGACTATTTGGACACAGCTCCATACGCAATACGGCGTTTCGTGCCAAGGATAAAGCTCGCCTCACGAGATAATTTGCCGCGTCGGTGTCGAGGCCATTGTGGTGACACGACATGCTTTTTTCTTTTTTTATGTTTTTGTGTTGTTTTCTTTTTCAGGCGATCACCCATTCGAGTGCGAGTTCTGCGGGAGCTGCTTCCGAGACGATGGCACCCTGAGGGGCCACAAACGCATCCACACGGGAGAGAAGCCTTACGAGTGCAACAGCTGCGGGAAGCGCTTCAGCCTCAAACACCAGCTAGAGACACACTACCGTGTACACACGGGTGAGAGACAGAAGGGAGATGGCTGCTCTTACGCATATGTGGATGTTAGTGTCAGAGGAGATTTCATGTACACACTGCCCAGCTCCCCCAACACATCTGAACAACACTACCATACACCTGCCTCTCTTTTTACAATAATTAGTGATACAGACTACAGCACTAAATGACAGCACTAATACTATACTAAATGTATACAGAAATATATAAATTAATAACTCATGCCGTTTCGTGGTTGAATAAGACCTATTATTAGTCAAACATATGCACATTTGGACAATTGTTACATATTTTTTGCCTAACCTAAGCATGTTCAAGTATAAAAATGGCTAAGTGAACTAAAATACAAATGTTTGGCATTCAAAAGACACTCAAAGAAGTTGATGATAGATACAGTATAAGCATAGGTGGGTGTTCCTGCTGCAGGGTCGTCAGCCTGGAGCCTTCACTGATGTTACGCTCCTTTAATCCCAGAACATCTCAAGGAGGTGGAACAGCGGCAGGGACGTCTTGTCTCCCTGCCGCCCCCTGCAGCCGGCTGGAGGATCCTTCTTATCCTTATTATTATTAGTTAAAAATATGCATATTTCAGCAAATATTCAATTTTTTTTGCCTAATGTACGCATTTTCAAGCGTAAAAATGGCTAAGTGATCTAAAATACAAACATAAGGCATTCAAAAGATGCATTCAGGCGGTGATTAAATGTAGTATTCTATACTGGTCAGTAGGTGTTCTTTGAGACACGACGACTAGGGCAGTGGTTCTTAACCTGGGTTCGATCGAACCCTAGGGGTTCGGCGGAGCCTCCGTCACAGAGATTAAGACACACCGGACCCATCGTGTCAATTCGGGGATGACACGCTCCCGCTTAGCCATCACTGGCTGCAGATAATCACATTGTGATTATTAGTGCTGCAAAGGATTTAGCACGCTCATGATGCGTTCCATTTATACTTGGAAGTTGGAATTTCCGAGTCCCTAGCGGGAACGCCCGACTGAAATGCCCCCCGAAATTGGAATGTTTAACTTGGAAGTCAGAGCATGCACACCACCTCTGAGTTAACAATCAATGATAGCTGCCTCGTGTTTAAACGGTAAATAATCAATAAATAATTTATAAAAAATATTGCTAATGTGTTAAGGTTTTCTGACTTGGCAACTGGAACGCTTTTAACTCGGAGATCACGTCACTCTCACTCAGACTTCCCAGTTCCGAGTACAAATGAAACGCACCATCAAGTAGTCAACGTGTAACTGTTGTGGTAGTACGTCGTGTGATATTTTAATCCATACTAACTATGTCGAGCAAAAAAAGAAAGTGGTCGGACGAACATGTACAGCATGGATTCACATGTATTACGGACCGTGATGGGAGTCAGTGTCCTGTCTCTGTCATTTTGTGCACCAATAAACAAACATATACCTATGTCTTGAATTTGAAAAAAAAAACAATTTTTCACTAAAGAAGGGTTCGGTCAATAGGCATATGAAATTGGTGGGGTTCGGTACCTCCAACAAGGTTAAGGACCACTGGACTAGGGTTATAAGTCGCTTTGTGATAGACCAGGGGTGTCGAACAAGGAGCCGAAACTCATAGCCTACCTTGGGTGGTGGGCCAAACTGGACATTACTCCCTACTCCACTACGCAACTTTGTACCTTTCTTATTATTTATCCTGAAATTTTCAACACTTTGACATTTCTGCAAATTGAAAGTATTAAAAACCTTAAAACCTTCTCGTTCTTTGAACCAACATAATTGGTGAATGTAGCACACATTCATATGCATCATCTGTGCATGCACACAGATGCTTGTTGGACGTTACGAACATGACAGGACATGCCCCAATAATCCACGTTGAAAAAATAGTAGTATGGTCAGATTTGGAGAAAATACCTCATTAGCACTGACGGATAGATAAGTAAGCAGCCTACACACCTTTCATCCCAGTTCCCCGCATGACTTCTGATCGGAATCTGGCACCCTTATTAAGAATGGTTGTGAATTTTGTGCTATATACAACATTGTTTCAATTTATTAAATTGAAATTCCAGAGGAAAAGTTTATACCAGCGGACTTGCTTAATTACACAGATAGCTGTAAGCACTTTGTTTCATAAGGTCCGCGAGGTGGGCCAACTCAGTGCTATTTTCCAGACAGTTCTGCTGGTCGGATGAAGTTGCAGCCCGGGCCAGATTTGGCCCCCGGGCCTGAGTTTGACGATTCTATGTATATGCATCTAAATATACGGGATATTATACGATTTAAAAACGATACATTTTTAAAAGATTCAATACAGTGTACAGAGGATATGATTTGATTCTACAGTTACATTTGTTGATGTAGACAATCTTACATTATAAAATAAACAAGCCGATTCTATAAAAGTGGCATTTTTACAGTATTTTCCAATGTGTAAAAGAGCACATCATTGCCCAAAGCATGCTGTGAGGCAGGGGTCCCCAACCGCTATGCTGCCACTGGGAAACTTACAGGGGCAATGATTAAAAAATGTAAATAACTACATCGAATTTTATGTAAATGGATATACATTTCAGAAATAAGGGGCGCTATTTTATTCAAAAAATAATATATGGTTAGAAATCCCACAGTATTGCATGTTTGGTGCGAGCGGCAATCTGTCCCAAAGTCTATGAATGCACCATCTACTGTAACTTTCCCCCACACTGTACAGATAGACTACTATCCTATATTTTCCCAGTTTTACTTTCACCTCATATTTGTTCCCAAATGCTGATAATATGTGGGAATGCATAAAGGTAAGATTTGATGACCTTATTGAGTGCTAATTTTGCATACTTCTGAATTTATCCTGTTGTTCTTGTCTTACTTTTACATAATAAATAGGATAAATTATATCGCTACAATGTACGCTCTGTTACCATTTACATTCTTTCTCGTCTTCAGCCATGGTAAGCTATGGAGCATGCGTGACAATCCTTTTCTCGCATTGTTATATGAAACACACGGAGGGCGCACGTGTGACATTCCGGTTTTTGAAGCCGTAGACTGGCCGTAGAGTTTCTTCGTCGTGTCAAACAACCTCTACAGGCGCTTACACTTTTTTCAGGTTGCAGGACAAACTTATGCACTTTGTGCGTCTTCGTGCGTCATCCTTATGGCCAATGCGTGTCTTTCATATGTTTTGCTGGTGTCAGGTTTGGGCAAAATGTAATTTTTTTCGTACTTGCGGACTCCGTATGTGTGTCACGCTTCACACGTGCACCTCACATATGTAAATTAGTGCAGCCAACACATGCTCAGATATGTTGTACGTCCTCCATGTGTGTCGAAATATTACCCCTGCATGGTCACCACAACTATGTTCTCCACGGACAAAAAAAAAAAAATGCATCATACGTCTGATTGTGACCTAGGCTTTAGAGACGCACTGTCAATCCGATACCCGGTCCATGTCTATACAATCGATTCATTTAAGGGTTTATGGCTGATTCTTATCGATCCACGAGGCTGCTAACGATGCAGCCGTAGCTCTTATTTGTCAAACCGGATATCTGGTCGCATTGGTTTATCGTTCACAACCCTAACAATGACCAGACTTGATCGCCGGAACAACAGGCTTTTGTTGCAGGTAACAGGCACAATAATCCCTCATAAAAACGATGAAAGTAAACTATGAACCCCCTACGTCACTTCCTGTCCGCCCCTAACTCAGCTCCCTTAGGAGAAACATATTTGAGGAAATATAATAATCGTCATTTTTTAAAATTAATAATCTGTTATGATGCAAAAACTGGCTTACACCAAGTAGTATAAATATAAAATATAATTAAATCCTTTTAACCTGTGAGACGGTAAAAATGGCTTCAGGTTGCCTCTGTACAAGCCTAACGCTGTGGGGTTTTTTTTTTTTCCCCCAGGTGAGAAGCCATTTGAGTGTAAGCTGTGTCACCAACGGTCCAGAGACTACTCGGCTATGATCAAGCACCTGCGCACTCACAACGGAGCGTCTCCGTACCAGTGCACCATCTGCCAGGACTTCTGTCCGAGCCTGGCCGCCATGCAGAAGCACATGAAGGGCCACAAACCGGAGGAGGTGCCGGCCGACTGGAGGATAGAAAAGACTTATCTGTACGTCTGTTACGTCTGAGCAGGTCTTGGACCCAGTGCACAGACACACATGCACGTACGCACACACAAAATGGGTGAAAACCTTTGCAGTGACCCTTGCTGGGCGAATACAAAAAATACTGAAAAGTAGAAAGTTGTCTTTCTGGGAGCTCCAACACGCTAGTAGTGAAACAAATAACTTCCTTTGATTTGTGTCACGATTGTGCCATTTATGATAAATATGATGACCACATAACTCTCCAGAAAACTAGTCCAATAATATTTGCTAAAAAAAAAAAATGTCAATTTGATAGATAGCCGTCAAAGGCTCAAGTGTGTGCACAGGAATTGGCAGCTGAAGTCATATTCCATTTCCTTAAGCGTACATTTCAGTATTCCACACAAAAGTAGCGGTTAAATGAGAATGAAGGTATTTGTCGTGCGGTCGATTGCTGCTGAAAATATTGTGGCACTTTGCAAGGATGCCATATTGTGAGCTAAAGTGAGCTTGGAATGTAGTAAAACCAGTTTGTCAGTGGTTGTTGGACTGCTAGAAGGTTAGCTATAAGGTCAATGACTAAACTGTCATTGAGTTTGATAACAACATTGTCTGTGATGGATCTGTTGGGCTTGTTGACTGCGTGAGTGGAGATAGCAGAGTCATCTCTCCGATTGTGCCGTAAACGTCGAAAGCAATTCCTCAAAGGCTTGATAGGCCTTGTAATTTTCTCCCCTGAATTCCTGTGACTTTATTTTGTTTTTACATTTGGAGTTATGTTCATGTGCATGTTTTACTTGAATGCGCTGCCAGGTTTTTGACCTCATATAAGCGTGATCTCTTTTGCGGTGGGTGTCACTGGTTCCGAGGTAGCAGGCTTCTATTTCAGTGTAATTGTTGTTTTTGTTTGTTTTGTTTTTTTATTTATATGTTGTTTGTTACCAAATATATGCTGATTATCACCACACAGCCAGCAATTTTTCCGGGATAGTTTCAAGTAGAGCAAGCTCTACCTCTACATTATTTTCCCGTTTGTTTGCAAAAGTGTTTATCCGTCTGTGGTTTTCATTTCCTAACGATTACCGTCACAGTTTAAATGGTCACAGTGTAAAGAAAAAAAAATGTAAAAAGCCTCAAATTGGCTTTTTGTGTCGTTTCTTTAACAATCTATAATTAGATGTCTTATAAATCACAGAACATGATTTTTTTTTAAAAGATAAAACTAGAAGATGAAAAGAAGCCGTGTGTGTGTGTGTGTTGTTTTTTTTTTTTTAAATAAATGTGATAAAAGAAAAATCTGACACAGAGTTGTGAAGGTTAGTGTCAGTGGTAGTGTATGTGTCATGTACAGGCCGTCCTGCGTTGTTGTTCCCTGTGTGAGCCTAACACAGGCCTTATACAATTAAACATGTTGTATTTTTGTATAAAAGTAATTTGCTGTCTTGTTTACATTTGGTATGATTTAAGAAGCATCTTCAACGTGTAAGTTTTATACGTCTCCGATTTGCGTAAAAAAAAAAACAACAAAAAAACGGCCCCTCCCTTGTGCCTCTTTTTCTAAGTAGAGCATTGACATGCTTGAGTATGTGGGTCTGTGCTGTTGGTGTTTGTTTCTTGTTCCAAACTCAAGATGAGCTGCCGTGTAGATCCACGTCTCTGAACATTGCAACTGGAAGCAACGTACTGTGACGCTAACGCCCTGACGCAAGTTGCAAGTAACTGCCATGTAAAACGCTCGTCTCAATTTTGTTCCCGTCAGAGTGAAGGTAGACTGAGGTGATTGGGCTGAAAAAGAGTGTATAGCACATTATGGCAACTTGGTGCCATGGCAACACACATTCACTGTATCTATTCTATACATGAACGTGCACTATAACCAGATATAGTCGGTGGACCAAAAGAAATAGAGCACTTTTGTTTGAACTGTTGTTGTTTTTTGGTTGTTTTTTTTTTATCTTTCTATGTTGTGATAATGCAGATGTCCTTTTATTCATATGTCCTACAAGGCTGTCATTCGCATCGTTTAGATATGTCGATGTCTGTCTACCTCAGGGCCAGGTCAAAGCTCGAGCTGGTGTCCAATCAGGGTTGTTCTTCTTGCCATGTGTGCAGTAAAATCCCTCCTCATTGCAGCTTTTTAACACAGTGTGTGAAAGTGTTCTCTCAGTGTGGATTCAGGCACAACTCGTACACGTCAGTGTTTGATGGCATGGTCAAAAAAACAAAACAAAATTAAAACAATTTACTATTCTATGCACTCTGTCTCTTCTGTCTGCTTTTTGATCAATAAATGTGCTGCTATGTCAAGACGACCTCCAGCTGCACTTCTGCAGCACAACTTCTATACCTGCTGTTCCAAGCTTAACACTTAAATCCATTTCAAGACAATTTTAGGTAAGTCACAACTATGTGCATTTGTACTCTCTGCGGCAGGGGTGCTTACACTTTTTCAGCCTGTGAGCTACTTTTAAAATGAGTTTAAAAGTCCAAAAGATCTACCTCCTAGTATATTTAGTATAGTGATAAATATGAGTATATTTATAAATATGAGAATTTATGTACATGTGTATCAGGGGCGCATACACTTTTTTAGCATGCAAGTTACATGCAAAAAGGATCTACTGTACCTCTTACTATAAGACATAACACATAAAATCTAACTAGGTAAACTTTGAAACTACTATTCTAAATACTAATGATTAGTATTTCACATTCACAGTTTCAAAGTTTACAGGTAATCAACAATAGTTGATGTCATTCAATAATTCACTACTCAATTCAATATAGCAATGAAGATAATTACACATAATTCCTCAGTAGTTGTGTACGTAACCTGATTAGTATGTCAGTGAAAATAGCTACGTCGCATTCATGATACACACACTTCATGTATTACGTCCAGTTAGCATTTGCTATCAAACATTACAGATATACAAGGATACTGATTATGCAAAAGGCAATGCAGCTGGAGTCAAGGCAACATATTAACAAGGGTTCAGCAATGGGCACATTTTGCAATTCATCATGAAACAATAGTTTGACAAATGAAAGTGTAGAAAACACACATTTCTATAGCGGAGTTCAGGACGCCAAGCAGAGCTATGAAACAATTGACTTTTATTCTATACAGTATAACGATGTAATGTAAAATAATGACGTGGTTGACACAGTACCTTTGTGATCGACCGCTAGCTTGCAAGTGACGTAATGGGCGCCCCTGGTCTACGGTATTTACAAACGATGTTCGATAATATCGGCTGACAGATATCAGCCTAAAAATGACATATTAGATCCAGGGTTCCTAAGGATTTGACATTTCAAAATTCCATACTTTTTCCAGACTCAAATAGATGTTTATCATTAGCGCTGCAAGGATGAATCAATGATTATTCCATAATCTAATTAATCAACAACTATTTTGGTATTGTTTTTTTTTAATTTTAAAATGTAAGTACCCTCTGATTTTGAATATTTTTAAATTTCCTGAGTCCTCCATGACAGCAGATATATTATATTTGTGTTTTAGGCAAAACAAGATATTTACACACATCATATAGATTTGGTCCGTCTCGGGCCTAACCGATTACTCCATGAATCGAAACAACAAGCTTCATATGAACAGACTATGAAAATATTTGTTAGTTACAGTATATTACAGAGTATTAGGTAAATCAGAGGTGTCCAAAGTGCGGCCTGGGGGCCTTTTTCTCGTTCCGGGCACATTCTAAAAATATAATTTAACAAGAAAAATAAAAAATAAAATAAAAACAATAGCAAAAACTGAAAAATGAGCAGTAAATTTACAAAAGTAGTCAAAATATTAAGACAAGAAAGTTGTAATCTAATAAGAAAAAGTCAGAATTTTACTAGAACATCATAAAACGAGGGGAAAAAAAATCCAATTTTTTTCAAAGTCATAATATGAGAATCAAAGCAATGAATAAAGGTGCAATGAAAAAAAATTGCATAAAAAGTTATGTTACGAGAATAGTCAAAATATTAAGAAAAAAAGTTGTATTCTAAAAGAAAAAAATTAGCAATTTTATAAGAATAAACCCGTAATATTATGAAGAAAATAATGTCAGTAGCATAAAGATGAAGTATTAAAGAAAAAAAATTAATCTTGGAATATGAGACACAAACAAAACCAGTTTTTTTAACCAGCCATTTTTGGTAAATTAGGTTGAAGAAAAAGTCATATTATTGTGGGAATAAAGTTCAAATAGTAGAAAAAGAAAATTTACAGACTATTTAACAAAAAAGTTGAAATATTTAGCAAATTTAAATTAAATAAAGCAGCAAAAATAGGGAAAAAAAGAGCAAAGCCCAAACTTCATACTAAATATTTATTATTTTATCACAAAGTTGAGATGCATTTTTTTTTTCTTGAAATACACTCCTGATCAAAATCTTAAGACCAGTTGAAAAATTGCTAGAATTTGCATTTTGCACATTTGGATCTTAATGAGGTTTTAAGTAGAGCTACAATAAGTAAAAACAAGAAGGGGGAGTGAGACAAAAAGCATTTTGAAAAAGTAATTTATTGAAAACAATTGAACTGAAATAGGCTGTTTTTTCAGCTGATCAAAAGTTTAAGACCACAGGCTATAAAAGCCAAAATCTGCTCAAAATTTTCATTTTCTGTCAGGCATTCACACCGTCATGCCCTCCTGATGGCTAAAGCTAAGAAGTTTTCCCTTTTTGAACGTGGTCGGATTATCGAGCTGCATAAGCAAGGCCTCTCGCAGCGTGCCATTGCTGCTGAGGTTGGGTGCAGTAAATCAGTCATTCTACATTTTTTGAAAGATCCTGAGCATTATGGAATGAAAAAGTCAAGTGCTAGACCCCCCCCAAAAAAAAAAAAAATCAGCCCTGCGCTGGGCCGGAGGATCCAATTGGCTGTCCATCAAGACACAGGGCGGTCTTCGACCCACATTAAGGCCCTGCCGACTGCAGCGCAATAACCATCAGATGGCATCTGTGGGAAAAGGATTTAAAAAACAAAAAAAGGAATTCAAAGATCTTGTCTCCTTCAACGCCACAAAACTGCCCGTTTAGACCGTTTAGCATCAAACATGGGACACTGAAAGGTGGAAAAAAGTTTTATTCTCTGATGAGAAAAAATGTAACCGTGACGGTCCAGATGGCTTCTAACGTTACTGGCATGACAAGGAGATCCCACCTGAGATGTTTTCAACCTGGCAGAGTAGAAGGGGGTCTATCATGGTCTGGGGTGCTTTTTCATTCAGTGGAACACTGGAGCTTCAGGTGGTGCAGGGTCGTCAAACGGTGGTTGCTTACGTGCAGATGTTGCAGCGGGCATCCCTCATGACTGAGGGCCCTCGTCTGTGTGGTAACAGCTGGGTTTTTCAACAGGACGACGCTGCAGTTCACAATGCTCGCTTGACCAAGGACTTCTTCAGGGAGAACAACATCACTCTTTTGGACCATCCTGCATGTTCCCCTCATTTAAATCCCATAGAAAACATTTGGGGATGGATGGCAAGGGAAGTTTATAAAAATGGCCATCAGTTCCAGACAGTTGATGCCCTTCGTGAAGCCATCTTCACCACTTGGAGCAATGGTCCCACTAGCCTCCTGGAAACACTCGCAACAAGCATGCCCACAGCAATTTTTGAAGTGATTAAGAAGAACGGTGGAGCTACTCATTACTGAGTCCTACTGACAAAATGTTTTCTTCTGGTTTGAAGAGTTTTTTGTTATTTTTTGAGCGATGGTCCTAAACTTTTGATCAGCAGATAAACAGCCTATTTCAGTTTAATTGTTGTTTGCAACAAATTACTTTTACAAAATGTTTTTTGTCTCACTCCCCCTTTTTGTTTTGCATATTGTAGCTCTACTTAAAACCTCATTAAGATCCCATCCATCCATCCATTTTCTATACCGCTTCTCCTCTTTAGGGTCGCGGGGGCATGCTAGAACCAATCCCATTCGGGCGACAGGCGAGGTACACCCTGGACTGGTCGCCAGCCAATCGCACATATAGACAAACAACCATTCACACTCACATTCATACCTATGGACAATTTAGAGTCACCAATGAAGCTAACATGCATGTTTTTGGAATGTGGGAGCAAACCGGAGTATCCGGAGAAAACCCACGCACACACGGGGAGAACATGCAAACTCCACACAGAAATGCCCAAGGCAGAATCGACCCAGGTCTTCCCGATCTCCAGACTGGCCAACATGCTAACACAAGACCACCGTGCGGCCCCTCATTAAGATCCAAATATGCAAAATGCAAATTCTAGCAATTTTTCAACTGGTCTTAAGATTTTGATCAGGAGTGTATATATAACTTGTTATCATATCTACAGTACATGTGTTGCTTTACAAAATATCAAAATGACAAAGTTGCAGCCTTTCATTTTTCACCATGTGGCCCTCACTGAAAAGGGTTTGGACACCACTGCCATAATGTGTGACTGTAAATGTCATTACCACCACACACCACCTGCCAAACTTACATGGCATCTGTAAAATAGTTTAAAGAGAAAGTTGTGATGCAGGACTGCGTAAATATTTCTGAGCAAAAGCTACTTAATTGTTCAACAATGGCCCAAAACAAGCAAAGCAACAAAGGCTGTAATAAATATGCAAATTCAGCACATTTAAGCGTTTATCACAAATTATTCATGTCCCTTTGGTAAACAGGCCCGGTACACACTGCAGTTGAGTAAATAACACCTATATGACAAAATATGGTATAGCTAGACAAAAAAAGGATGAACCCAACTAGTAGGAAACTATTAATGAACTACAGTCAAACTTGTCTATAGCAGCCACTAGAGGGAGACTGCAAACGTGGCCGTTATAGACAGGTGGCCTCTATAGACAGGTTGGCGTCCAGTTTGAATGTTGATCAGTAGAGGGAAAAAAAAATAAAAAAAGGGAAAAAAATAAATTAATGTTGACCAGTAGAGGGCACTGTGGGACTGCGGATTAAAGTTGTACAGCACTACTAGGCTTGTTATTATCCACGGCCCATAGAACAAAGCTGTGCTAGCAATGTCTTACTCTTGTTTTTAATATTTTACTTTTTATACGGCAGAGTGTCATTACAGCTTTAGTTCATCAGGAAGTGACAGGAAGTGACAGGAAGTGACGGTGGGCCTCCCGAGCAGGAGAGCTAGGCTCAGTGCTAGCTGTGAGTTTGGAGAGAGTTGGGAAGTGTGTTTATGTTGGCGTGGATGTAAAGTCCTGCAGTGTTCTCCGCTGTTAATAAAGCCATTACAGTGCATCGGCGACGTGAGTCTCTCCTTCCCCACAACAAGCGGCATTACAGTATTGACCAGTGCACATTGTCTCACACCAGGAAATAAACGGTGTCACTTGTTACAGGCATTGGCTGGACAGCTATGTAGTGGGGCTTGTTTAACCTTTGCCTTGTGGGCAAGCAGGAAGGAGAGACGATGCTGAGAGATGTGTGTGTGAGCTGCTGTCTGGTGGCCGCGTTCAATAAATAAAGTTGGCAGAAGAAACAGGAGAAGTTTCCTTCTTTGCTTTGGAGCTGAATAACACTGACAAGTTAACAGACTAGTAGCGAACGGAACTGAAAACTTTTTTGTGTCGAATACAGAAGATGAGGACTTTGATTGATTTGTGGATGAGGATTGATCAAAAATGACGTGAGTACATTCTAAAATACTTCAATTAAGTACAACCGAACTCAGTTTTGCTCCCGCTGCCGCATGCATGCTAGCGTATGTTTTTTTTTTTTTTTTTTTATTGTAGCGTGGCTGGGAGCACGTCCTGTTCCCAGCCTACTTTGCGGTAATGTTTTGGTGCAAATGCTCTTAAAGTTACTTTTGACCAGGAAATAGCAAGCTCAAAAGAAGACGGCTTTTTATGTGGAACAACTGACAGTTTGTGTGGATCTTGTGAATGATTGTGACTGAGCTAGGACTCACTAATTAATGTCTACACACAACGGCTTCATTGATTGAAAAACAAAACTTTTTTGTGCATGAAGCTTCTACTGGAGTCGGTAATTTGGCCGCTATATGCGGTCAGATATTGACAAAGGGAGACAAAATGGGTGGCCGCTGGCCGCGTTGGACAGGTGACTGCTATGCACAGGGTCTATAACATGTAAATTTGCGGCGGGGGATTTTTTAGTGGCCGCTATAGGCAGGTGGCCGTTCTATAAAGGTGGCCGCTAAGACAGGTTTGACTAGTTATTTCGTTGCTCATTAAAAAAAACAGTGTTACTCCTCATTAAGAAAGAGGCTACTTTCTGGTTCTTGCCTTTTCATGTAAAAAAAATGTTTAAAAACCACTGAGTAAAAAAGAGGTAACAGTCGCAACTGCACTAGTGCTAAGTGAACCTCACCCCTAGACTTATACTTCCCTGCCCATCGTCCTGGCAGACAATTCCGCTGATCCCCCTTAACGCTTTATTGGCTCTGGACACAAACCTTCCCAGTAGCTTATTTGTGTCATGCGACCCTCATGCAAACAGCTGGAGTCACTCCAGGCTCTGTGCTGACCCCTGATGGCATTGTGCCGGAGCCACAGCTGGTCTGTGTCTTAATCCAGATGTGGAAGGAGCTCAAATTTGTCTAGCGGGACTCCCAAAGCTCCATGTGCGGTACGGTGAAAAGAGGGAATGCTGAAGCTCAGTCAGGCCTCTTAATTACAAGTGCTGGCAGCATCGACTATATGTTTTTCAGACTAACACTCAGACTTTAAGACTGTGTTGTCATGTCCTTTGGTCACCTTCTCTATCACTCAACGCTCTCATAAAGTAGCCTCGGAAATGGGTGTGAAATTATTGCAAAATGTATGTTCTCGAGATACAGTGCACACAATCCAGGCTGCAGTGTTTGCAGTCTGTTTTATATTGCTATAATATGTGTTTTACCCAGGGGGGTCATTTCAAGGTACATTTCAGACAATTACTCTTTCAGACTGCACTCAATGACAAAAACTAAATTGTGTGTTAAAGTTACCTGGTAATAGAAGAGGTAGTAAGTTAGTGAGGTACTCCGTCATACAATTAAATGAGTAAATTAAAAAAGGAACTCCGTTGGTTGTAAATCAATGGCGTTTGCTTTATCAGCCCATTAGATCGGTCATTCCCAACCACAGTGCCGTGACAGATCACCTGGTGTGGAGCAGGAAATTATTACAAGTAATGTATTTTTTTTTCCATCTATATCTTTGCCAATGACAGATAGCGGCAGGCAGAACAATGAAATGCTCTTCCACTAGATTGCAGGAGGTACATAATTAACCCGTGCATACAGTTGTCCCTTGCCACGTTGCGGGCAATGATATTAATATTTATAGTCTCTTGTAAATGGGGAAAAAGACAATATGATCAGGAAACAATGCATTTTATTTTGTAAATTGAACTAAATTAGAAAATTAAACATGACTTTGGCATGTGCAAAAGTCGGGGCACCGTCAGTACTTAGTAACACCCCCGTGGCAGATGTCACAGCTTGTCAATGCTTTTAATAGCCAACTACAAGACTCTCGATTCTATTATTTGGGATTTTCCCCCATTCTTCCTTGCAAAAGGCTTCCGGGTTCTGCAGTATTCTTGAGTCGTCTTGCATGCACAGCTCTTTTAAGCTCTACCCACAGATTTCCAATGATGTTTAAGTCTGGAGACTGTGAAGGCCATTCCAAAACCTTCAGCTTGCGTTTCTTGAGGTAGACCATGGTGGATTTTGAGGTATGTTTTAATGTTTTAGGATCATTACCCTGTTGTAGAAGCCATCCTCTTTTCAGCTAAAGTTTTTTTTTTTTTTTTTTTTTTACACATTCTGTGATATTTGCCTCCATAATTAGGATAAACTGCAAGTTTTAAACGCTTTGCTATCTTTTTGTAGCCCGTCCTGGCATTGTGGGCATTCATAACTTTCATTTTTTCCTGTCTTACACAGCTGCTTAGAGGAACCCTTGGTTGCTCAGTGTTAGCACAAGGTTTGTGGAGTCGCCGTGTTGAAGAAAATCTGAAATTGACACTAGCTGGCGCTCGCTAATGACACATGCTTCAGGACTAATGAGCTGGTAAAGGTCTGAGCTTGTCAAAAGAAGCTGACACTTTGAAACTCTCAGGCTGCCCTGACTTTTGCACATGCCAAAATGATGTTATTTGGGTTTTTTTTGTTTTTTTATTTTTGTTCAATTTATAAAATAAATGTAACTATGCATTAACATTTCTTAATATTGTCTTTTTCCCCAAAATACCAGAGAGACTATAAACATGAATATTATTTTTTTATATAAAAATTTGCTGGTTTTAAAGGGGTGCCCTGACTTTCTCACACAACTGTATAATAATTAATAAATCATTCTGTTTCCTGGTTGAGTACGGCCTATTTGTCAAAAAATGTGCATCTTGAAGCAAATTTTATGTATTTTGTTACCTAAATTAGGCATTTTCAAAGCTAAATGAACTAAAATAAAAATATAAGCCATTAAGAAGAAGCATTCAAATTGATCGGTCACTAAGTGTCAGTAATTGTCTGGTGAGACAAGCGCCAGACTTGACCGCCGGAACAACAGACTTATTGCAGGTTTAAATTATCTCACAACAAACACAATAATAACAATAATAGTAATAACAATAAAAATACTTTTGCAGCCATCAACAATGACAACTCTGAGCCTTCGACGTCACTTCCTGTCCGCCACCCATTCTGCTCCCCTACTAGCACCGGAATGCATTTACTGCGACACAAACAAGCACACACGTGATTATATCTACTATATTGGGCAATATGATAGTAAATATGGCTATATGGGTGTTATTTCATATCTAGAGGGCACTAATAATGTTAAAAAACATTTAGAAAGTTCTCTATGCCATAGCTACTAAAACATTCCACTTATGAAGAAGGAATCCTACTTCACGTAAATTCAGTTATCACCGAGTAACCGCGATAAACTAAGGATTACTGTAATGTTAGGGTTAGTGTGTATGACTAAAACAAAAATGTCTATACTAAGTAACAATTGATTGAAATTAAGTAGACAAGATGCATTTAAAAAGGGCTCAAACATTTACATGATAATATTTATATTTGTAACCATTTGAACTTTTATAGAGCACAATTCAAGAATTGCAACAGGAGAAAGGAACACTTACCAGAGCCAAATCCACCTCAGCAGGCCCAGGTTTGGGCCTTTGTCGGTAAGTTTCCGCTTTATTCCGGACAGTCCGTCAATCATCTAAAGCGGGCTCCGATAGGAGCCCGTGCGAGTAAGTCTTGTTTTGTGCCATTATCTGGTGGCAACATTCGAGACCAAGTCGGTAGTTCGAAATACTATGAATGGAACTGGCCACTGTGTCTATCGTCCACAGTTCCTGCTAATACGCCCTGCTAGCCGCATTAGCTCCAGACTAGCAACTCGCTTCCTGCTGTCCTGTTCCTGTGCTGACATCGACGTCTCCCCGCTGGTACAGTCATCACTGAGCCTTCGGCCCTCATCACCAAGACCCAACAATTGCCACTTGATTTCTGCCTTCATCACTGAGTCTTGACAACTGCCATCACGGACGTTGCTAGCGACGGCTAGACGCTAACGTTAGCTGCAAAGGCCACCGCAGGGCCTACAGGCCTTCTGCCTTCACTGCTGCGACCTGCCGTTTGCTGCCGGGTTCCATCCCTCACCACCGAGAACACAGCTGCAATCACCAGCCGAGGCTGCAACTGACAAAGACCGAGAAATATGGCTACCAAAAGGGACATGGAGGAACTAAAAAGGTCAAACAAAGAACTAAGGAAGTTTGTGGAATTTATGAGTCACCGCATGGAAGAAGTCACAAGTAAGCAAGACACATTAATTAACATGATGCAAGAGATCAAAGTGTTGAAGAGACAAAATGAGGAGAAAGATGTCTTAATTGCAAACTTGGAAAGCACATTATCTGAGCTGGAACAATACACACGAATGAATGATGTGATTGTCACGGGGTTACCAACACGACCTCGGTCATTTGCTGCAACAGTATTGCCAAGGGGGGACGGGACAGTTGGTGGGAACCAAGATTTGGACTTTGTCGAACAGCAAGTGGTAGATTTTTTGCAAGATAAAGGAATTAATATACACATAGATAACATAGAAGCCTGTCATCCTCTCCCACAGAAAGACAAAAGCAAACCAGCGACCATCATCATGAGGTTTTTCAACAGAAAATGTAAAAACAAATTATTGCGGCAAGGTAAGATGCTTAAAGGAACAAATGTTTACCTTAATGAACACCTGACTAAAAATAATGCGGAAATAGCAAAGAGAGCTAGATATCTACGGAAAGAAAGAAAAATACAAGCAACTTGGACCTCCAACTGCAAAATTTACATAAAGTTAAACGGAACACCAGAACAAGCAAAAGTATTAATGGTCAGGAGTCTGAAGGATCTGGAGAAACTAATATAATACAAATTGTCTTATTGATAATAGCTCATGATTGACCTCATGACGATGGTAGCTGGTTAACATATGTAGACATTACACTACTACATTTCATAACACATACAAACAATATTGGAGGAAGACATAGACCCAGACACAAACTTCTTTTCTCATATCAGAAATGACTGCTGCTAATACACAGATGAACAATACAATGACAACTTTAATATAGGCAATAAGATGTCAATCATTCAAATTAATAGTAGAAGTATGTATGCAAATTATAATAATATCAAACAATACCTGAGTCTATTTAAGGAACCCTTTAAAATAATCGCTATTTCAGAAACTTGGATTAATGACTACAAAGGCGTGGACTTTGAGCTGGAAGGTTATGACATGAACGGCGTCAATAGGAACAACAAAAGTGGAGGAGGAGTGGCTGTGTATGTGGATAAAAATCTGAATTATAAAGTAGTAAAGAACATGTCAATTGCTATTGATAACATTCTAGAATGCATAACTATTGAAATCAGTAAAGAGAAAAGTAAAAATGTACTAATAAGTTGTATATACAGAACACCTAAGTCTAGCATTGAAATATTTGAGGATTGGATCAAAGCAACATTCACAGACATTAGTCAAAAAATAATCTTTGTATGTGGAGATTTCAATATTGACCTTCTAAATTCAAATAACCAAAACAGAATAGATAACTTCATAGATACAATGAACAGTTTAAGTCTTTATCCAAAAATCACCAGGCCAAGCAGAATTACAGATCACAGCGCAACATTAATTGATAACATATTCACCAATGATTTCGATGACAACACGACAAGTGGACTGTTAATTAATGATATTACTGACCATCTTCCGGTGTTTACGATTTATAATGAAAACTATAAAAAGAGAAAGAAGGGCGATATCAGGACCTTCAGAAGATCACATACAGAGGAAAGTATTAGCGCTTTTAGGAAAGATTTGGAAAAACAAAGATGGGAGTGCGTATATAGTGAGAATGATGTGAACGAGGCGTACAAAACCTTTCTTAATGTTTATATGAAGTGCTATAACAGACATTGTCCACTGAGAGAAGTATTTAATAAGCAAAGGAAGAGAAATCAGCCATGGATGACCAAGGGACTACTAAATGCCTGTAAGAAGAAAAATACACTATATTGGTTTGGTTTGGTTTGGTTTAGTTTATTTGAACATGAAGGTTACAATGGAATACATCTCGTGAATCATTCTTTGACAGTTCCACATGTCCAAAAGGAGTAGGAAGAAGCAAAGCTTATTTAATCCTACCCCCCATCCATTCTACATCTAGTACAGTACATGTAGTTCACTTCCTGGATTCCATGTCATGTTTTCAGTGATAGTCAGGATAACACATAATAGATAACGGTGAGATATAGGAGATTTATCATTCAAAAAACTAAAGAAGCAGAAAAAATATATAAAACATACAAAAATAAGTTAACAAACATCCTGAGAGTGTGTAGGAAAGAATATTATAGTCAATTATTAATCAAGAATAAAAACAACAATAGAGCAACATGGGGCATTCTAAACAGTATTACTGTATACGGAACGGTGCTAAGAAAGACTACCCTCTTTATTTTATAGATGGAAATGATAAATATGTTAGTATGAATCAGGTAGTTGAAAAGTTCAACAATTACTTTGTAAATATTGGACCGGAATTGGAAACAAAGATCCCAAATGACCCACCAGTAGAGGAAAGAAATGAGATCATAGACAAGAATCCCAATTCCATGTTCCTCACTAACGTCACACAAAAGGAAATCATAGATATTGTCAATAAATTCAAAGCGAAAACATCAACTGATTGCAACGGAATAGAAATGGAAACGATAAAAAGGGTTATAAATGAGATTGTACAACCGCTAACGTACCTTAGCAACCTATCATTCCAGACAGGTAAATTCCCAAATAAATTGAAAATAGCTAAAGTAGTTCCAATCTTTAAAAATGGAAACAAACATCAATTCATAAATTACCGACCAGTGTCCTTACTGCCACAATTTTCCAAAATCATTGAAAAACTTTTTACCAACAGGTTGGACAATTTTATAAACAAAAATGAGTTACTCACTGACAGTCAATACGGATACAGAAGTAACATTGCAACTTCCATGGCACTGATAGAAATTACAGAGGAAATCACCAATGCTATAGATCATAGAAAGTGCACGGCTGCAGTATTTATGGATTTAACAAAAGCCTTTGACACAATTAATCATGATATTCTAATCACTAAACTAGAAAGGTATGGAATTAGAGGGTTAGTCTTGAACTGGGTTAAAAGCTACTTAGCTGACAGGAGGCAATATGTGAAGCTAGGAGAACATACGTCCGAGGAGTTAAACATATCATGCGGCGTTCCCCAGAGGTCAATTCTAGGACCAAAACTATTCAATCTATATATAAACGACATCTGTAAAGTCCCAAAAGACCTAAAGCTAGTATTATTTGCAGACGATACAATCGCATTATGTTCTGGAGACCGCACACCAGAGCTAGTACAACAAATCACAGATGAACTAACTCTACTAAAAAGATGGTTTGATAAAAACAGACTATCACTGAACCCCAGTAAAACTAAAGTAATGCTATTTGGTAAGTGTAAAAAGGAAACGTACCAGCAAATACAAATTGATGGTGTAGACATTGACAGGGCAAACGAAAATAAATTTCTCGGGGTTATAATAGATGAGAAAATAAACTGGAAATCTCACATTAAAAATTTAAAACATAAAGTGGCAAGAAACACCTCAATACTGAATAAAGCTAAATTTGTCCTTGACCAAAAAGCACTACATACGCTCTACTGCTCACTGATATTACCATATCTAACTTATTGTGCCGAGTTATGGGGTAATAACTACAAAAGTGCACTTCAGCCACTAACTGTGCTACAAAAAAGGTCACTCAGGATCATCCATAATGCTGCTTACAGAGAACACAGAAACTCTTTATTTATAAAATCACAATTATTAAAATTTGCAGATCTAGTAAACCTTCAGACGGCTAAAATTATGCATAAAGCAAACAATAACCTTCTACCGAAAAATGTAAAACAATTCTTATCAACAAGAGAGGAGAAATATGATCTGAGAGGAAAATTTAACCTAAAACACCTATATGCACGGACAACACTGAAAACTTTCAGCATTTCTGTATGTGGAATCAAGTTGTGGAATGGATTGAGTAAGGAACTCAAACAATGCACAACAATGAGCGATTTTAAGAAAAAGTACAAGCAGTTGATGTTCACAAAATACAAAGAAGAAGAGACCTGAACCACTGTGTACATACAATACAACATCTAACCACTACTATACTGACTATTAACTCTTCATTGTGGTGAGTACATGGTCTGTACTCATTCATTATCAATCAAACACTTCTTCAATCATTCTATCAGTTATTATT
This sequence comes from Dunckerocampus dactyliophorus, assembly GCF_027744805.1. Classification (NCBI taxonomy): domain Eukaryota; kingdom Metazoa; phylum Chordata; class Actinopteri; order Syngnathiformes; family Syngnathidae; genus Dunckerocampus; species Dunckerocampus dactyliophorus. The sequence goes on along the minus strand of NC_072830.1, from coordinate 15,465,680 downwards.
AAGCCTGTAGCTTCCTTTTAGTAAGTGAAAACCTTGGTGATGCTCGCACTACATTGTCATGTAGCCTTACAAAGCATACCTGGAAGAACAAGAGGTGAATAAATGTATTGCAGTTGATGTGAAACTGATGAGGGGTAGGATTAAATAAGCTTTGCTTCTTCCTACTCCTTTTTGGACATGCAAAACTGTGAACTGTACAGTATTATGTGATGTGCTACTGTTTGACTTATATGCATGTTCAAGATGAATTAAAACCATGAACCATGAACCATTCATACACAAAGTAATTCAAAGTGCTTTACAGAGAAGAAGGGTAAACTATTGACTTTTTTTCCCGTCCTGTCCAGCCATTAGGGCAGATAGTATTGTTGATCTAAATGCCCTCATGTGCTCAACAGATTTGCTCTGCCAGGGAAAAGTGTAAGATACTCTTTCCGTGTTATACAGAATTTGACTATATTTGATGTTTTGTTGTTATGCAAATTTGGAGCAGCCAGACCGGAGCAGGAGGGGATAGAGAAGAAGAAGAAGAAAACAGAGGGGGGAGTGCGGGAACACAGCGAGAGACAAGGACAACGGCAACAATTGCGATGACAATAACAAAACAACAGAAACAAACAGGACTACACCAGCAAATTTATGACTGTCATAAAGACCATGATGGAGAGGACAAAATAATAACCACAGTGATTGTACTGAATTGAAACTTTATATATACTATTGACAACTACAATAGTTGTTGTATTGGTTTACTTTTATAATTAAATGTCATTTTCAAGAACAGTATAGAAGAATAAGTCTTTATTAGGCCCAACGCGGGGAAATTCAGGTTTCATAGCAACAAAGTGTACCGTAGCAATTATAGTAGAATGACCCAAGCACACATAAAACAAAAAAAAAAATCCCCAAATATCTATGTACATATTTACACCGTGCAATGATAATGAAGAGCAGCGGTGTACATGGCAACTGTGCATGAATAATAAATATGATATATGCAGCTATGAATGTCAGCTGTACAACACCAAATAAATACTACACACATGTATTGTAGATCTCAGGGCATTCAATCTATGGCAACTGGACTGTTCAAGTTGTCTTACAAGACGTTTCGCCTCTCATCCGAGCAGGCTTCAACAGTTCATGCTCAAAGACTAGGTGGGACACAAACCAGTGATACTACATAGGAGAGCTCTATTCTGAGAGCTTGGTGAAAGATCCATATCTATTTATCCTCTAAAGGAGGAGGCAGGCCCAGACAGGAATGGTTGGCTCTTTAGTTGTGACGATCGTTAGGATACAATGGGGTGGGGCCTCTGCCCGCCAACAATTGTCGTTTGGGTGGTATTACCTTCGTTAGCATCACAGTCAGATGTAATGGTGGTCATGGACCCACCTGAAACCAAGGTGGTTGTGCCTTGTCTATTTGTTAGAGGCTAAATGACTGAGTCTTTGAGGAAGAATGTGGGTGTATGTGGGTGGTGTCGTTGTTACACTAAAATGTGTCAGATCAACCAAATTCAAATATTGGTCAATGAAAACAAGTGAACTCAAAATGGAGTTTTTAAATGAAACTATTTATTATCAAAGGAGATCCAAACTTACATCGCCCTGTGTGAAAAAGTGATTGCCCTCTAAACTTAATAACTAGTTGGGCCACCCTTAGCAGCAACAACTGCAATTAAGCGTTTGCGATAACTTGCTATGAGTCTCTTACAGCGCTGTGGAGGAATTTTGGCTCACTCATCTTTGCAGAATTGTTGTAATTCAGCCACATTGGAGGGTTGTCCAACATGAAGCGCCTCTTTAAGGTCATGCCACAGCATCTCAATAGGATTCAGGTCACAACTTCGACTAGGCCACTCCAAAGTCTTCATTTTGTTTTTCTTCAGTCATTCAGAGGTTGACATGCTTTTGGATCACCAAGTTTGTTTAAGCTTGAGGTCACGGACAGATGGCCAGACATTCTCCTTCGGCATTTTTTGGTCAACAGCAGAATTAATGATTCTATTTATCACAGCAAGTCTTCTAGGTCCTAAAGCAGCAAAAGCAGCCCCAGACCATCACACTACCACCACCATATTTTACTGTTGATGTTCTTTTTCTGAAATGTGGGATTACTTTTGCACTAGATGTAATGGGACACATACTGTACCTGTATTGTCTAGTCAGACCTCAGAGTGTTTTCCCAAAGGTCTTGGGGATCATCAAGATGTTTTCTGGCAAAATTGAGACGAGCCTTAATATTCTTTTGGTCACACTTTATATTAAAGTGTTTGTAATAAGCTTTAATAAGCAGTAATTAACGTTAATAAGTCTCTTAATAAAGATTTATTATTTATTTACTTCTTTGGAAGAATGTATTTACTTCACAGTAACGGTATATTTATTGACAATAGTGCTCAGGTAATGGTTAATAATGACTTATAAAGGCTAAAAATGCTGGTATGTACTTTTATATCTACAGTTAATGCTGGTCTGCAGCTACTGGACCAGAAGTGGGAACAGTGCCTTATTAGGATTAATAAAGTCATTATTACGTACTTATTAACTGTTAATTCTGCTCTGCAGCTACTGGAGCTGAAGTGGGAACCCACTAATTCTCTAACCCACTAATTCATTTATATAGTATTGTCCATGGAGATGATATGGTTGCTGAAATGTGACGGGTGTACTGGCTTGTGTGAGATACTGTACATCTTAATAGAGAGCAGTGGTGGGTGTCGCGATTGAAAGCCTCATCTCATCTTGAAAACACTCATCAGTGTATGATATCACAAGCTGAGAGAATGAAAGTATCAGCAGCCAAAGAAAAATCTTTGATACAGGTTTTCATTTGATGGCTTGGACTGAGAAGACAATCACCTCTGCTGCTCCATTCACCTCCATCACCGCTCCAAGGACACGCTGGGTGGAGGAGCAGATTGGAGCAGGAGCCAGCGTTTAACGTAATCTTCCTATGTTTAATTAGAGCGAGCGTGGTGGGCAGCTAAAGTAGAAAAAAAAAACGCATTATACCCACCATCTGGTGGGGAGAAGGCCTGCTCCTACCCAGTCTCACAGTCATTAGCCTGACTCAAGCCTGAACATGACAGCAATTTATGCAACCTGCCACGTTCAATACAGACGCAACAGCTTATGTTTAGCTGTGTTGTGACGAGAGCATGGTCACACTTTGACTCGTCACCATTGTGCTGTCTTGTAACTGTAATATGCAGGGAGCTCAAACCACCAAATTGAGATGGCAGTGTGAAGATGTTTGCCTAACAAGTCCAACCCGGTATGACCTCGCCACACTTTTCACAACATCAAAACATTCACCATTTCAGTCATTTTAAGCTTCAACAGCAAAGTCACTCTTGCCTCAACCTTCACTGGTTGTTTTCACAAGTACCAGAAGGTGGCAGTGTAAGCATAGGATTAAACTAAATGCTGTAAAACACCAACCTCCCCTGTCACCACGCCATCTCATGCATCATCACCTGGACAGTGTTCCACTTCTGCAACACATGATGGCATCCTTACACTACAAACCTTAGCTACACTTTTTAGTAAATTAATTGTACGTGCACATAATAGCTATTTACTTCCGTATCAAAACAAGGCTTTTTAAAGACTGCTATGTTTGTTTTTTTTTACATTTTAATACCCTCTTAAATGTACCAGATGTGGCAATTATTGATCCAAAGAGTTTGACTGACATATTCACAGGCAGTGAACCGTCAGCAATTCCATCTCCAGTTGATTGATTACAAGCCGTCCGCAAAACAGGATGGCTTACTTGACATTTCATTTTAAATCGGCTGAATTCTGGGGTTATGAGGTTTGAGCTTTGCGGTCATGTTTTCCACATTATATGTGACAGGTGTTTCCGTAACGGCTGTGGTTGCCTGTCAATGTAGGCAATATCAATTAAAGGTTTTTGTTCAAGTTATGACCAACTTTTTATAACCTTAAATAAAGAAATTAAAGACCAGACTGACGGTATTTGCTCAGCTTGAAACAGGTAACCTGATCATGCACACAACCTCCTCATCGGTTCACTGTAAACAGCATCATGAACTACAACAGTGAATGAGTTCTAAATGCCTCGGTGGGCTCAGTGGACTTTGTCAACAAAAGAGGCGAGGCGTATGTCTTACAAGCAGCCTGGAAAGCAGCTTTCCTCGTTCCTGTGTGTCAAAGTCTGCAGTGGGGGATTTGCGAGCGGGGGCACCTTGAGACTGCGACTGATGTTCTAAAGTTTGGATGCCGAAAAAGCACCGCGCAGTAATGTTTGAGATGAGAAGTGCAGCAGATCAAATCTCAGCACACCAAGCGAGGAAAATACTTCCTTCCTCTGAGTGGGCAGAGATGTAGTGCCAAATTGGTCTGCAGCCAGCCACCTCACAGTATATTGGTATGAGGTACACAAACGGACGGAGCCCGCAGCTAGCCCTATAGTCACTTTTAAACTTGTATTAACCAATATAATAGAAATACTAACAGAAAATAAGACATCTTAGACATAAATGAGACAACAGATTCACACGTTGATAGCGTACTTCCTGTGGTGGCTATTGTCTCATCAATGTAACATTACTGACCCCACCAGGAGAGAGTTACAATGCACTTAAATCACTACATTAACAAGCAGAGAACACATATGCAGTGAACATTCACACAACTCATGCCAGTCACTGCACTCTCCACCAAAGAAACTGCTCTCCACACTGCTAACCACTGTTGCCAACTTTTCAGTCAGAAAATTAGCTATTGGCTGTCCTAGAATTTGCTAGATGACATCATCGTCTAATATGTATATCATTTGCTGTAAGATCCTGTAGGAAAAAAGCATAACCTCGTAGGAGAGACAAAAAAATGTGAGTAAAAACACCTTAATTACGTTTCCAACTACAAATAAACTTGATTCCTGGTTTGTTGATTTCAAATTGTCCCTCATTTCATCAAAATAAAATAACTTTAATGTTTTATTTCAGTCAGAGCCTCAAAGTTGTCCCATCACACGTTGGCTATTGAGAACTTTTTAAAATTAGCACAACTGAACAGCGAATAACAGATTATGCTGTGTTTATTCTATGACTCAGTGTGGTTTGTGAATAGCACATTCTTCTGGTGAATATATGTAATAGCAATTAATTTGCAATTTCGATGTGTAGAGCTCCACATCACGGCTTGTGACTGCCTTTGGGCAGAGCGGGCCTGTGAGAACACAAAAACGCAGAACAATACGTGCTTTCACTATATTAGAAAACTGCCCAACGACGCCAGAAAAAGTCGCCAGTCGCTTTTGAGAAAACATGTCGTCAAGGGGGGTTGGAATGTCACCAGAAATAGCGACAAAATCACACTGCTGCCAACACTCAGCTAAACAGTCAACTCTGGCTAGCTGATGTCACACGTCAGTTCCCAGGCCCCGCTCCTTAAAGGTGCCCAAGCCACAGATATTGCACTACATATATCGTCTTCTCAACACTTTATTTTTTTATTTTTGTTCATTTAGCCAAGTTGGAGTCAAAATGTTCAAAATGTTTAATTTAGGTCAAGAATATGTACAATTATCTTAAATATATGCTTTTTTTTTTTTTTTTTTTTTTTTACTAATAACAGGCCGTATACAACCACAAAACAGTGATCATTTATTAATTCATTCATTTTTTTAAAACTACAATAGAGTGAGGGTGCAACATTCGAACCGTGATGTAACAAGGGATGACAGTACAGTGGAAACTGGAAATGTAAATCCAATTAATCCATTCCAGGTGCCCAAAAATGTTAAATTTTTCTAGTTTTACAAGTATAGATTAACATGCAGCAAACAATTTGAAACGCATATAAATGATGAATGAAAGTGATCACTTTTACCTTGATTGAGGACTTGCTTGTTGAAAAAGATGGCTATGAGGCACCTGCGACGGACGAGCAGAGATCCAAACCACCGTTGTGCTTTGCTTGGAGTTACTGCTTGAATTCAGCAGTGTTTATCACCTTCTTTATCAAAGTGCTGGCACTGTCTTTGGCTCCGTTGTGGGTTATTTTGCAGCCATGATCCATATGAAAAGCAGAGACATGTGCCGTAACTGTGTTAGTTAGCACAGAACTGGTCAACCACTGATCACGTCATAGAGAGGTGACGGAGCTGGAGGACAATGACTTTCCATAAAAATACGTTACAAACACAGTTGGACTTGCACAGTGTATTAGTAACACGACAAGACACACATCATACTGTACGGCACGCTAACCGGGAAATGTAAGCGAACAGAGGCAACATTTTTGCGTAAATTCTTGAAGTAAACAGAAAAACATGCTAAGCGGGGCGTACGTTAACCGACATTCCACCGTACACACAATAAACTTCAGATGCCGATATCTGAAGGGATTCAGTCTTAGACCAAAAGGGCCCTTAGGTTTGTTTCCTCGACTGGTATAGGGGGATGAAATGCAGAAGTGAAATTTTGTGCAATTCATGTGACAATAAAATGGTCTGTATGGTGAATTCATAGACGATATGATAAACATTTATATCCAGGCTGCAAACCGCTATCTGTAAAATCAAGAATGGAAATTTAAATTGCCGCTCACTAAAGCTGTAACTGTTCGAGCGCCATTGTATCTGAAAGCGCTCACAGTGCCTTATCAGCCCACTAGAACACCCTATTCCCACAAATCAGACCTACTTGTGATTCCCAGAATGTTCAAAGGCAAAATGTGAGGCAGAGCCTTCAGCTATCAGGCTCCTCTCTTGTGAAACCATCTTATAGATTCAATCTGAAGGGGCAGATAGCCTCTCTGTATTTAAGACCTTCCTATTTGACAAAGCCTTCAGTACCAACTCACACTGGCATGAATCATCCTTTGGTTAAGATGACAGGAACAGGAGTCCAGGAGTACAGTGTCTGGCCTGGGGGCCATTTGCGGCCTGCGGCTCGTTTATTGGTCCGAGGCATATTTTAAAAATAAAATTAATCACAAGCCCTCAATGCAAAGAAGGTCTTCTTTCTTACAAACAATCTCAATGTTTTTTTTTAAGGCAATGGTTGTGGTCACCTGGAGTTCCTGGCTCAGCCCACGCACGCACCACATACACAACCCAATTTCTTTCCAGTAAAACTGCAATCTCTTCTGAAACATAAAGACAAGCTTTGATCTGTCCTATCATTTCTGAGTACCAGTCTTACTCATCTCAGCCGGTAATTATTCTCAACAGTCCCTCTTTGAAATGTTATTTGAAATACAGAAATAGTTTGGGTGCAGTCTGTTTCAAAGCACACAGAAAGTCTCATCTGTCAGCAGGCACACTTTATTTTGTTCTTGGGTGCTGAGAGACGATTGCTTTACCAAATGATTGGGCACAGACGGTGTACGAGACTTTTCAACAACTTCCCATCATGACCTTTCCTCTGAACCTACAAACTGTCAGACCATTGCAAGTCTTGGCTGCACACTGTCAAAGCAAGCCAGTGTCATTCCCACATCCGGCTTGCAGGCATCTCTGGAGATGCCCCAACCTCACCCGCACCTGACAAAGACCAGGTTCAGTTTGGTCTCAGAGGCCTCATGATCCCACCTCCTATGGACAACAACAGCCTCATTCACTGCACCTCTGCTGACCTCATTGTCTCTTTGTGAAGGGAAAATCCAGAGTTGCATTCTGTTAAATGGTCCAACTCCGGACACCCGCCTCACAGTCCACTCTAGCTCGGCCACGGGACTCCAGATGAGCGCGCACATTGGGGGCACTCACTTGCGACAGCGCGTGCAAACAAAATGGTAAGAAAATAGACTTGCTCGCGCCTTTCATTCAACTGCTGTCAGCATCAGTATAAACGTGTAGCTTTGTCACATTTTGCATGCTTGATAATGGAAGTGCATTTCAAATTACACAAAGCTGCGCTGTATTGCTTTTGAGTTACATGTTTGTTCCAGTGGCGACAATACTATTAGCTACACTTAATAATGGTTATGAAAGTGCATTTCAAATTACCCAAAGCTGTGCTGTATCGCTTTTGAGTTACATGCTTGTTCCAGTGGCGAGAATACTATTAGCTACACTTAAGCGCTGCAATTACACAAGAGAGCAGGTGGTGGTGGCATTAATTTAGATGGAAATTGGAATCAAATTGTTTGCCTAGCACATAGAGCTGGTTTTAGTCCAAGCATCTTCATACTGTCAATATGCTTATCATAGAAAACATCTGCTACAAAAGAGAGGTAGGCCTGCGATAAAAAAAAAAAAATTCAAGCACTACTACCTGAATAACAATAAGATCATTCAGAACAGGTGCCAATGATAATGCCCTTACTGACGCTGTGACAGAGTCCTGATGGAGACACATTATCAGTGATTGAGAATACGGCTGCCATCCGCCATCCCTTCCGCTCAGAGAAGGCAGAAGTCGTGGAACAAAGCCAGGGAGTGCAGAACTGGTTGAATGGGTTTCAGAATACACCTCACAGTAAGTGCCTGTCATAACGCCTGATCACCACTAACAACCTCGAGCTGCTAAAACGTAATGGAGCTCAAACTTTGATGCCGTACTGACAATGTAGTGAGGTTGTGCAGGTGTACCTAATATCTGCCTGAAAAAAGGCTTTACTAATCGGAATGACGTGGAAGTCTTTTCATTAAATATCACTAAGTTGCAATGCAATATTAATCAGTTACTCTAGCTCAAAGGCTGGTGAGGCTGCTGGCAGCTGTGTGTGTACTTGGACTCCTGGGAGGCTTGGCTGTCGGGGTCTGGTTTTTAGGTGAGTGATTGTATAACAAATCAGAACAATGAGTGTAATTGTACTGTATAATAAATAGGAAACAAGCTATATTTAAAAAAAAAAATAGAACCGTGAAGTCTGGTTTAATGCACCACAGTGGCGCCTCCCTGACTGCATAAATTGCTCATACAAAATCAGGCCAATAAAAGGGTTTCCAAAGCACGGCCCACATCTGTGTTTGCGTTAGCCTGCGGCACATTTTAAATATATAATTTAATAGGGAAACTTAAAAACAGCAAGAGCAGCAAAAATGGAAAAATCTGCAGTAGTTTTACAAGAATAAAGTGAAAATATTAAGAGAAGAGTTAATTTAACAGAACAAGTCAATTTTACAAGAATAATGTAATATGAGGAAAAATCGTAGTAGCATAAAGTAAAAAAAAAAAGTGTTTTTAAGTTGTAATATGAGAAACAAACAACAAAGTTATAATTTTTTTTAAATCAGGTTGAAAAAAAATTGCAATTCACTCATGTCAAAATATTATGAGAATAAAGTCATAATATTACAAGGGAAATTTACATTTTATTACAAACATTAAGAAGAAAGTTTAAATATTTGGAAACAAAAAAACTGCAAAAATGAGGGGGGAAAAAGCAAAGAGCGACAATGATACTAATAATAGGCTTTTGCACCTATATCATAAAGCTAAGATGCATTTTTTTCTTGAAACGTCTTAGCATATCCACGTGTTGCTTTACAAATTATCAAAGTGGCGCTTGCATCCTTTATTTTGCATTATGTGGCCCTCGGTGGAAAAAGTATGGTCTGGTTTTCGTCATTAATCCGTTCCAAAAGATCTGACAAAAAAACATGTATTTTCCTAAAAGAAATAAATCCAATTAATCCGCTCCAGACACCCAAATATATTAACACAAAACACATTTTATAGAGAATAATGACAGTTGTTCATGAAGAAAACAAAGCAAAATACATATAAATGACAAATTAAATGGAAAAATGAAGAGAGGACTTTTAACTCTCTTGATGACTAGCAAACACAGATGAGCGGAGGGAGGACTGAGGGATAGGCGAAGAGGCACGCGGACGTTGTTTCTTGTAGTCCGTTACAAACTTAACTTTAAAGAGTAGAGCTGTATACTTTCTCACTTGAACTTCATTGTAAACTTAAGCAGCAGGTACAACCATTTATTTTTCTGTAATGTGTCTCTGCTAAACCATTTCCACTGCAACCTGTTTTAAATAAGGAAGCTTTACATTCCAATTCCGTTGTAACAGACGCGATCTTCGTTCTTTCTTGAGCTCAATAGTTTCTCACCTTCTGGCACTTGCAAATTTTTGCAGTCGTCCTCAATAAAAAAAAAAAAAAAAAGCACAGATCAGAAATACGCAGTGCGCTTGAACACCTCGTCATCACACAAAGCAGTACTCGAAAGCAGGAAGGAAGGAGCTAGATACAGAGTTGTTCGTTATGTGTGCGTCCTATGAACAAATAAAGCACCCACACACATAATGAAGATTCAAGAATTCCCTGGCCAGAATCAGTCCCTGCTGTCCCAATTCTAAAAGAACCATTATCCATTCTTGACAGTGACTGAGTCTCCAATGCTTGGATGCTTTGTTTGTGCACTCGACTAGTGTGTTAGGTTCACTGTTTGGTTGTAACGGAGACATATTTGGCAATCAATTTTGTTGAAAACCGAATATGACACAAACCGGGGCATACGAATACCGAGGTTCCACTGTAGTGACAAACAACCTCTTCAAGTCTGCCATGACTGTTGATTTGATGATATGACAAGTGTGGCCAATCAACAATGTTTACAATGTGGCTGTGACAGTGTTTGTTTTGACAGTCTAGTTTAATTGCGATATTGACTGCCAGTTTTGACCTAGTGTAATGCACTTTTAATGATCATCGGGTGCATTATCCTCATTTACATTACTGACTACTCAACTATGTCTCCCCACTCATAGTCAAGTTTCTCCTGAGGCCGTCATCTTCTCACCGTCCAGTGGGACTCGGGGACACAAAAGAGACGCCATTCTGCAACATGACAGAGGACGTTTCCATCTCCGACCCCAGGAAAGGTCTGTGTTACCTCCCTTTCTTCTCTACTAATTGGAGGCAAGATTCTGTTTCATTGTTAATAAGGAAGAAAGAGGAAGCTGCAGAAAAGGGCAGTCAGGCTTCATCAAAGCAGGGGTCACACTACAGCTCTGAAGCAAATTTTGAGTAGAAAATTACCATTCAAAGCTGATTCTTGGTTGCTTTTTTCTTTTTACTCTGGAGACTTGCCCATTGACGGGCATGAAAACATGTAATAATTATCTGTGCTTATTTGGCTACATTAGCATACAGTACTTTTTTTGCTTGATCTTCAATCAATTCACACTCATGGAGGGTTCATCATGTGTTGGCCTGCATCGGGAGGGATTTTGAATCAATCAGGTTCAGTGTTTTACAGGATCAGTCCCGAGAACTCCCTGCTGGAGATCCAGCTGGAAAAGCTGCCCACCTGGTTGCCAGTGTGCTATGAAAGGTGGAACTCTTCTTTGGGAACGCTGGTGTGCAGGCAGCTGGGTTATCTGAGGTACGTCTGCTCCTGTCGGTGCGATCTCATTACTGAACTCGCGGCTCTTAAGACAGTCGTGCGCGGACTCACAAACGTACCGTTCAAGCTTAAAATTGCCTGAAGGCTTCATTATGAGCTCACAGTTCGTGTTCAAATGAGAACATAGAAAAATCTAACAAGAAAGTGAAGCATTAGGCCTCAACTTTTAATGTACGCAGTGCCTCATTCACCCAGTGTGTCATTCACTTGACTAAATAAGCACCCATCCATTGTTCCACACTGGGTAGGAAAAACAAGATGGCGCAACTTGGTCTTGGTCTTAAATTACACATGGACCTGGTGCAGTATTGTAAAATGTAACTAGATGATTGCGTGCGAATGCCCAAGCCTAATGAGGTGGGGGGAAAACAAAAATGAGGAAAAAAAGGAATACAAACAAGCTAATATCTCACACAGGCACACCGTACATCAGGGGTCAGCAACGTTTTTCCTTGTGAGAACTACTTTTACAAAATGAAAATGGCCAAGAGCTACTCATTTTTGTAACATTTATTTTAAGAGCTTATTTTAAACCCAAACAAAGCGAAAATGCTTGTTTTACCAGAACATTAACAAAATGCTGGTGTCCACAACTCACATTTTGTATTTCAGAATGCATTTCTTTCTACTGTTCTTTCATTATTAACTGAAAACCTGAATGAAAAGCAGGCTTGCGGGCACCTCGTGTGGTCGTGGGGGCTACCTGGTGCCCGCGGGCACCACGTTGGTGACCCCTGCCGTACACTATACTGACTGTCACTAATGGCAAGGGGCAAACAGGGGCTTTAGACACAACGAACCTCACTAACCCACCAAACTCGCTTTGCAGTACACCCCTTATCCTCCAATCTCGGATCAATGAAAAAAAAAAAAATAAACGCCAAAAATTGGTTGGACATCTCTCATAATTACAATGCTTAAGCATATATTAAAATGCATTTGTAATTGTAGGGTTGATTAAATAAGACCCACAATATAAGAAAATTGTCACTATGCATTTGTATAACATTGTAATTCCAGGCTGACCAAACATAAAGGAGTGAATCTGACTGACATCGGGCCCAATTATACGGACGGCTTTTTACAGATAAGCCCAGAACACAGGGGAAGTCTGGAAAACATGTGGCAATTCAGGTAACGTCTCACAGCGATGAAGATAAAGTTGCCGGCACGGAAACGTGGACTATTCATCATCAGTTACCAAGTTTCCTTTCATTTAGGCGGACCTGCATCACTGATAAGGTTATCGCTTTGCAATGTTTTGGTGAGAACTTTCAACTAGACGTCAATCATATCAGACGTGTTTTATAGAAGTGCGGATCCCTGTTGATGAATGGAATGGATGTGCTTGCAGAGTGCGGCACACGAGCCAAGCTGCCCAGGATAATTGGGGGAGTCGAGGCCACGCTGGGCAGGTGGCCATGGCAGGTCAGCCTCTCCTACAGCAACCGCCACACCTGCGGAGGCTCCATCATCACCAGTCAATGGATAGTAACAGCTGCTCACTGTGTGCACAAGTAAGAACTTTAGCAGCACTAAAAAGGTCATAGTAAGTCTGTAGCGGTTTGTAACAGTCACGCCACACAGCACAGGTGACAATTGTCCCATTCAGGCTCTGACTCCTGCTCATTGCTTTAAATGTCAGCTACAGGCTGCCTCAGGTATCCAGCTGGGCGGTCTACACAGGTCTTGTGATGCGAAACTCAGCAAACATGACGGAGCATGTGGGGCATGCCGTGGAGAAGATCATCTACAACAAGAACTACAACCACGTGAGCCACGATAGTGACATCGCCTTGATGAAACTACAGACACCACTTAATTTCTCAGGTAGCAATCTGCTCTGAGCGTTTACCCATAAAAAAATATCAGTGGAGTCTGTCAAGAGAGAGTCGCTCCAGATCTTAAGGTTTATATGCATCCCACAGCAAAATCAATACACCAGACGGACACAAATTAGAGTCCGAGATCTTCGCATTCACCGTGCAGAAAAAACAACTAATTGCACACAATTTAATATTAATATTCTATATCGGGGTGTCAAAAGTGCAGGCCAGGGTCCACCAGTGGCCTGCAGTTGGTTTTTTTTATTCACTCGTGGCACATTCTAAAAATCTAATTCCAACAAGGAAAAAAAAAAAAAAAAAAAAAAGTTAAAATCACCAGTAATTTTACAAGAATAAATTCAAAATATTAAGAGGAAAAAGTGGTAATTTTATGAGACTAATGTAACATGAGGGAAAGTAACAGTGGTATAAAGTTGACGAAAGATATTTTTCAAGTTGCAAACAAAACAAAGTTGTAATTTTTGGAAAATAAGTTTGCGGCTATAATGTTACAAGATTAAAGTCAAAATATCGTGAGAATACAGTCATAAATACGAGAAGAAAATACAACAACAAAGTTGAAATAGCTGGAAAAAAAAAATTTAAATGGAAAAAAAAAACAAATTTTATGACAACAAAATAAAAATTAAGGGAAAAAAGTCGTATCCTAACAAGAAGAAAAGTCACAATTTTACGAGAATAAATTCATGAGGAAAAATGTCATTTTACAACTGAAATATTAGAGAAATAAAATTTTATTTTTTTAAAGTCATATCATGAGAAACAAAACAAAATAAAGTCAGAATTTTGGTAAAATTAGGTTGGGGAAAATGGATAATATGGGAATACACTCATATTACAAACAGAAAATTTATGAAGATTATTCAAGAAGAAAGTTGAATACGGTAGTTGAATTACAAAAAAAAAACAGCAAAGACCAAAGTTTATACTAATAGGCTTTTTCACCTCTGTCACAAAGTCAAGATGCAGTTTTTTTCTTGAAATATATATACACAGTATAACTTCTTAGCCTATCTACTTACAAAATATCAAAGTGGCCTTCGCATCCTTTCATTTTCCCTATGTGGCTCTCGCTGGAAAAGGTTTGGACACCCCTGTTGTATACCATATTGCAGAAGAGGTAGCATATTCAAGGTAACAGTGTAATGTTTACGAGAAAAATGGTGCCTATAATATTGGCATTTAATATTTATTGATTGGCCACAGGTGACAAAGACCTCCTGTGGATTTGTGTGGTGCAAAATTAGAAAAACGTTATTCCTTGGCCAAGATACTGAACCTCCAGTTACTCCAGATGCTGCGTCCTCAGTAGGTAAATGTGGTAACAATGTCAAATCACTTTGAGTACCTTCAAAAGGTAGAAAAGTGCTGCACAAGTGAAAGGCCATTTACTGTATGAATACTTACCAATACTTATAAAGCCTTGTAATAAGGCTTTAAACCAACAATGCTTGCCACAGGTAGTAAAACAATACATCTATGAAAATGACACTGTATGGGGAATAAAGTGCAAAATTTTAACCACCTGTCTCCCTGTCCCGGATTGCATTAGATACAGTTAGGCCTGTTTGTTTGCCCCAGTATAACTATGACCCACCTGGAGGAACACAGTGCTGGATCTCTGGCTGGGGATACACACAACCTGACGGTGGTAAGATTGGCGATTGCATACATCCTGTGTTCCAAGCATACAGACAGAGCTGCCATGGCGTGTGTTCTCTCCCTTCAGTTCACTCATCAGATATCCTGAAAGAGGCCCCTGTTCCCATTATAAGTACCAACAAGTGCAACAGCTCCTGCATGTACAATGGCGAGATCACACAGAGGATGCTCTGTGCCGGATACACGGAGGGAAAAGTGGACGCGTGTCAGGTGAGATGCGTGAGTCTGACTATACCTTGCAAAGACGTTTTTGAATATTGTTGGTATGTGGGAAGACTGGACCAGTCAGTCAACATCTGTATTCAACACCGGTGTAGGGTGACAGTGGCGGTCCTCTGGTGTGCCAGGATGACAACGTGTGGAGGTTAATGGGGGTTGTCAGCTGGGGGAATGGCTGCGCCGAGCCCAACCACCCTGGAGTCTACACCAAAGTGGCTGAATTTCTTGGCTGGCTCTATGAGATGATGGAGGTAGATCACATACTCAGAGTCACAATACTCACAATTGATGTCATTTGTATACATTACATTTCAGGTTATATTGTTAATACAATTTCATTCAACCTCCTTTCTAATACAATGTTTTTCTGTTCATGAACTTTGCAGAATTACTGAGTCAAGAAACACAAGCAGAGGAGGCAATTCAGCAGTGCACATTTTTACAACGTTATTTAATGTAAACTTACATATCAGACTGAAAGCATCAAGACGCATTGTCTTTTTTTAACGTACCAAATAAAAAGGTCTATTGTCACGTAATTATCAGTTGTAGGTCCTCCTCTCTTCACCACCAGGTGTCACCTGTGTAACGCTTCCGCTCAAAGTCGTTTCCCTAGCAACTTACAACATAGTAACCCAGCACTGACTGCAGTTCAACTACAGATTAGTTTAATTTGGCTTGCTAGTCCAATTTTAACGATTTCTGTAATATTTAATTAGGAGTTTTTGTGTGACTTAGCAACAACAAATCTAAGTTTCATTAATATCCGGCGCATTTGCTCTCCTGCTAATGCGAACTTGTTCCCAATTGCTAGCATGACCTAACTTAAGTTAGCGTTAGCGTTAGCATAAAACCGACGCTAGCTGCCTTTGAAAAGGTTAATAGAGAGTGCCATTCGCCATTAATGCTTGGCTAGCTCTAATAAACCGAGGATTTAGAGTGTTTGGGTGAGAAATGTCTAGCTGTCGCAACGTTTTCCAGCGGGCCAGCCAGCTGTGGTCCATGTTGAATGGTCTTTGCCAGTGGGACCCAGATGCCTACCGAAGCTTCGTTGAGAAACAGATGAAATCCGGAATGGAGTACAACACGCCGCCTCGACTGGAGTCGTGTATAAGCACAGACATGTTGGTAAGTTTCCATCAATTTGTTCGCCAAATTTGCCCACAGACGGAGCAGGCCCAAGCACAGGTGTAGCTCATTAGGAGTGGCCGCGTTCCAATTTGCTGGGCCCAAGAGTGATGAAAAGTTTGGCTCTTTTGGCTCGGCTCACTAAAAAGAGTCGTCTCCCAAACGACTCCTTTGATATTTGTTGTTGTGATTTCTTACCAAAATACGGGTAAATGAATTTCTAATGGGCAAATATAGTTATATCAAATGTTTAATATTAAAATGGTTTTATTCATACGCTCAACATGGAACAGATTGCAACAAAAAGTAATTATAAAACACAAAAACAAAGACCCAATTAGATAAAACGGTCCAATCTCTCTGTGTGTATTATTTGTAAATTTGCTGCTATTCACATTGAAATAACAAAACATCACAGAACAAAATAGAAATTTAAATGTGCAAAACTACAGCATCCACAGGTTTTGCTAGTCAGGATTGGCATTCAGAAACACAAAAGTTTGTCAAATTTTGTTTCTTGCGGCTCTTTTTCCACATTTAGAATTTTTTCCGCAACCTAATTAACCAAAAAATTACACTTTTATTCGTTGTTTTTTGTTTCTCATAATATTACAACATAACAATATTACGACATAACACTCGGATTAGTCCAATTTATGTTTATTTATGTGCATGGTTGTAGGTGACTACAATGTAAAATGACCAGGAATTATATATAATAAAAGTCAAGCTCAAATGAAACTATACATTTCATCAAAATTGAGGAAAATTGTCTGTGTCACGGTGTCAGGCACTGTTAAAAACTCAACATTTTTAATATGATCCAATCTGTGACCTGTGTTCTACACACAAAAGATCCCTGCAACATCCCGGTGCGATGCAATGATGGACAATTTTCTAAATGACTGTCTAATGGATTCGCATTTAATGCACACATGGTCAACGCTTTTGACTGTTAAACCTCGCAGTTTATATTTAGAGAGTTTTTTAAGAGGCATTTTCCTACTCAAATTTTTAATGAAGTAACTTGTGCCCTCACCAGGAACCGCAAGGCCTGCTGTACATCAACATATGCAGCTGGAAGCGTGTGCCAGGACCCCAGGACCCCAGCAAGCCATTACCTGTGTATGCTGGAAGCCTGGAAGCGGACACAAAGGAAGGTCAGACCTAAAGACACAACATTTCTGCTTACATATGTATTTACAGTATATACTATCGTATGTATGTATGTACAGTATGTACTATCGATAAAAATAATGTATGTAAAGATGTCATGTTCATATCATAGGGAGTAAAACATGCATATAAATGGGTGTTTCGCAGGTGGTCCCACTGTGGTGGACATAGCATTTAACCCTGAAGTGCTACAGAAATGTAAGAAAAACAAGGCAGAGATGACCCAGGTTTACATGCTGGCTCAAAGCTTCGCCCAGCGTCACTATGGGATCCAGCTGGCTTCGTCGTACATGATAGTTAGCTCTTCCCCCAGAAATAGCCCAGAGGACTTGCATCGCCGCCTTGGCTTCCAGCAGCAGCGGGTGAACCCAGTCACGCAGTCAGACACAGGTAGAGTACCGTAATAAGTCAGTGCCCTGACAAGCTGCTGCAGGCCCTTTTTTTGTTTGAGCTCATCTTTTACTTCCCACCACTATCGATAACAATCAGGCCTTTTTTTTTTTTTTAAATCTTTTACAGCCAGTCCGAGCCCGGACTCCCTGCTTCAGCAGATCACCTCTCTGCGCTTGGACAAAGAAAACACAGAGCTGCCAGCTGATATTGTCCGTCGGCCCGTGGTGCGCAAAAAGGGTTTGATCGAGGTAATCTCCTCGACCACGTTCAAGCAGCCTGAGAAGCCCGAGCACAGGCTGGAGGTGAAGGCTGACGCCGAGGGATTTCCCTGCAAGCTGGAGCTGACTGTGGAGCTGCCCAAGATCAGCTCCATGTCCGAGTGGCAGCTCAAGATGTCCAAGGTTAGTCCAAGAACAGGTGCCGGCGAGGATGTCAATAAAGGGGTGTCCCAATTACATAATTGTATAAGCTAACTGTTCCACTCCTGAACCACTGCACACACAAGGATGAACATTTGTCAAAACATGAACAGCTAGCGTTTTGCCTGCGCTGTTTTTAGTCTGACAAGGTTTGAAATTTATCACGCCCACTGTAACTTTACGGTGTTAATCCAAATCACCCCCAAAATTGGATACAGCCATTCTTCGCTACATCGCAGTTTGAACATCGCTCCCTCACTCTCTTGCCTTATTTCCAAATTAATTCATTCATAAACATTGCTGTTTCGTGGATGACTACAGTCTATCATTTATTATTATTTGTCATATGAAGTAGTTACGGTGACAAAAACTTAGACTACTATGTTACCACATTATTACATTACATTACCATTTTCCTATGTATTTTAAACCGGCACAGAGTGCATTTGGATTACAGGAAGTGAACAAATGAATTACAATTTATGTAAAACGGGTGGGGTAGGATTAAATAAGATTTGCTTCTTCCTACTACTTTTGGACATATGGAACTGTGCATTGTAATATGTGGTGTATTCCAATGTTGAAATTAAACCATTACCATATTGGGTAAAACGAATATAAAGGAGACTATATGTGTGTTATTTCATGTCTAGAGGGTTCTAATAATATAAAAAACCTATTTAGAAGGTCGTAAACAGGTTTTTTATGCTATAACTATGAAAATATTCAATTTCTAAATAAGGAATGCAACCAACTAACTGCGATAAACGAGGGATAACTGTACACACTTTTACGGGACTGACAAGCACGTTTGTAAAATTTCAGCAAGATTGGTGCAAAAACATGGCCGCCATCAAGCAAAACATCTTTGCATGGACGTACAAACCAAATTGGCCATAAATCAATCATCATTTCTCTCATTATAAACTTTTGAGAATATCTGTGATACACGTATGCTGTCATATCTTCCACAACCCATAGGGGGCGCCACAAAGGCAGATATTGTCAATGCCAAATGTGTGGATGCCATTATACTGCAAATACCTGCAAGTTCTGTTATTGCATGCCTTTCTCTACACAGGATGACGTCTTGTTGGAGGTGGAGGACGTCTACCTTTTGCTTCTGGACTTCCCAAAAGCTGTCAATGAAAGCAGCGCGGTGGCCATCTTTAACAAGACGAATCGAAGGCTTACTGTGACAGCTGATATTTTGTGACGTGTCTTGTGTGCTGCCAGCCATTGTTACTGACATCACTAATGAGGAACGGACTGAAGAAACTTGTCCAACTGAAAATAAAGTAAAATACTGAAAAAGCACAGAGCAAACTCCTCAGACTGGCAAAGAAAAAGCAAGAAATGAATGGTTGTATAGACCACAGCTCCCCAAACACTGGTTTATGTTGTTTTGTTTCATTGTTTTTCTTTGAGCGTTTATTCCCACTTTGATCAGTGTCCTTGAATGCAGCATAGTTGTTATGTCAGGTTAGTTTGAGCGATGCATAATCTCAAGTTAATTCATGCTAGCACACTGCCTGGCACCTATTGTCTGTATTCACTTTGCGCTCTTTATTCAATGTTGTTTTAAGCTACTTTTCTGATTGTGTTCAATGCAGTGACAGGCTTTCATTGTGATGGACGGAAGTGTTGTCTTGAATAGGGGTGTCCATAATGGGGCTCTTAGCTGTTTTGTTTTTTTTTTTATTATTGGCCCGCAGCAAATTCTAAAAATATAATTTAACAAGGGGAAAAAAAAAAATCTAAAAATCTGTAACTTTACAAGAATAAAGTCAAAATATTACGAGAAAATAAATTGTAATCTAACAAGAAAAAGTAATTTTACAAGAATAATGTAATATGAGGGAAAATAACATTTTCATAAAACTTGAAAAAAAAATATTAAAGTTGTAATATTATGAAAAACAAACAGTTGTCATTTTTGGGAGGGATATTAGATTGCAGAAAAAGTTATAATACAAAAATAAAGTCAAAATATTATGACAAAAAAGTCCTAATTATGAGAAGAACTTACAAGAAGAACAATAAAATAGAAGCAGAAATGGAAAGAACAGCTGTAATTTTACAAGAGTAAAGTCAAAATATTAAGACAAAATTCTATTTTAATGAGAAAAAAAGTTGCAATTTTGCGAGAATAAACTATGAGGAAAACTAATGTCATTTTAGTAGCATAAAAAAGTAGCATTAAAGAAAAAATACTTTTTAGTTACAATATTATGGGCACAAAGTATTAAACATTACGTGAAGGAAATTTACAAAGATTTATGAAGAAAGTAAATACTTTGAAAATTAAAAAAAAAACAGCAAAAATGGGGAAAAGACCGAAGTTAATCCTAATAATACGTTTTTCCACCAATATGTGTTATTTCGTGAAATACACAGTATGTAACTTAGCATATCTACATGTGTTTCTTTACAAAATCTCAAAGTGGCAACGTTACATCCTTGCATTTTGCACTATGTGGCCCTCATTGGAAAAGGTTTGGACACCCCTGGTCTTGAGCGTCCTCATGTTAGGCTTCGGTGGTCATCATCTCGGTTACCTTCTGCTTGTTTTTGCGTTAGACACAACACAAAATAAATTCATTAATTCATAGCTTTAGGTAATTTATTGATACACCCCCCTCTGTCTGTGAACTCAAAAAGGTTGGGGACCACTGTTGGAGACCAGCACAATGTATCCTACCAGACATTGTATCATAACGACTGACATCATAAGGTCAGTTGATGTGAAACTGAACTGCAGGGACTCAAACAAATAAACTTCCAAAGCGTAAATGATATTGTGAACTGCTGTCCCACCGTGTTGTGCTGTGTGTGCGTGCGTGTGAGGCGCCCCTGAAAATGCGTCTGAATCCCAAAAAGGACACTAACAACATTAATGGAGGGGTAATGGCGGAGCTGCTGGGCCCTGCCATTACCATACATCTCCGGAATGACAGACAGCAACGTGATCCATGCAATAATTCATTTTTATTTAGACATTGCTTGAAGTTGATGGCAAACATCACTATTTGGCAATCGTGAACCTGGAAAATGGCAGTGAACATCCATCCATTATCTTTAGCGCTGTTATTTCTTTAAGCTAATTAACAGACTTGATGTTTATGAGGTGTGAACTGTCTAACGAGCATTCCGTGACACGAAACATTCAAGCGTTTATTTCAGTCCATTGGTCCCAAGTGTTTCCAGTCAAGTCCTGGTCCAGTAGACACAACTGAGGGGTTTTATTGTTTTAAATGTTGTCCTCTACCTCCTCTCTCCATGGTCCTCTTCCACCCACGCTACAATCTTCCCTTCCCAGCCAGGCACCACGGCTCCATCCTGGAATACCTGCAGATATAACCCATAGCCAGCATTTACAGATCCAAGAAAAAAAGCCACATATATAATTCACAAAGGTCCATGAAAGAAACCAAAGATGACGGCTCAGTGTTATCAAATTCTCCGGAAAGGGAGACGAGTCCTGCGGTGTTTTGAAGCTTGCGTGCAGGCTGAGCTATTATTAGCATATGACACTATTGCTGCCGTGTTTCATATTTGCTGAAGATGATGTGGAAAGCGTGTCGTGGCTCTCATGTCACTCCCGACGCCTACCTCCTCCTTGACGGTGCCAAACTCCGGGTCGAGAGCTTTGAAGTGGTATCTGAAGCTGCCTTGTCTGTCCACAGCGGCCTTGAAGTCTTGCAGTGTCACTTCGCCTAACCTGCAGGAGCACGCCGCCAGTCATGATTTGTGCACACTTATGCATGCATGAACCCATGCAGGCATCAAGTTCTTCTAGGGCGCATATTTAAGCCGTGGAGTCACTAAATATCCATATCTGAGTCACAGATCCAGACAGAAAAGATGGCTGCGAATGGCCGATATGAACCAGCATCAAAGGATTAACTGCACCGGTCTTCAAAAAGTATGCTAAACCAAAAACGGAGTGCAAAGAAAGTGTTTTATTGTTTTTATATCACAGTTGTTCTCTCCTTTTTATAGTTTCTTTTTTTTCCTTATTTTAATTATTTCGATTTCTAACAGTCCAGTGTATATCATAGTATAATTTCATGGTTATTGTTTATAAGGTGGGCCACACGGTGGTCTAGTGGTTAGCACGTTGGCCAACACAGTAACAGCATGGAGATCGGGAAGACCTGGGTTCGATTCGCCCCTGGCATTTCTGTGTGGAGTTTGCATGTTCTCCCCGTGTGTGTGTGGGTTTTCTCCGGGTACTCCGGCTTCCTCCCACATTCCAAAAACATGCAGGCGAGGTTAATTGGCGACTCTAAATTGTCCATAGGTATGAATGTGAGTGTGAATGGTTGTTTGTCTATATGTGCCCTGCCATTGGCTGGTGACCAGTCCAGGGTGTACCCCGCCTGTCGCCTGAAGTCAGCTGGGATAGGCTCCAGCATGCCCCCGCGACCCTAATGAGGAAGAAGCGGTATAGAAAATGGATGGATGGATGTTTAAAAGGTGCATAATTATGGTCTTACACAAATGTGTTGATAACTTTTAATGATTTTTATTGGGATAAGTAATACCGTTTACTGGGATCAAGACTTCCTCTTTGACTTGATACTGCTTCTGCCTTGTGCATAAACCAGGGGTGTCCAAATTTTTTCCATTGAGGGCCACATACTGAAAAATGAATGAATGCAAGGGCCAATTTGATATTTTGTAAAGCAACACAAGCAGCTATTCTAAGAAGTTATATATATTTCAAGAAAAAACACCCCTCAGCTTTGTTATAAAGGTGGAAAAGCGTATTAATAGTCTTTTCCCCATTTTTGTTTTTTTACATTTTCCAACTATTTGAACTTTCTTCATACATCTTCGCAAATTTTCTTCTCGTAATATTTTATTTTCACAAAATGTATTAAATGTATTTATTTATTTTACAACTATAAAAAGGTTTTTTTTAACATTATATACGTGATTATTTTCAATATTATACTCATAATATTACGAGTTTATTCTCATCAAATTGTGACTTTTTTTCTCCTTAGAATACCATTTTTTTCTGTTAATATTTTCTCGCGTAAAATTACGGCTGTTTTTTTTTTCATTTCTGCTGCTGTTGTTTGTTTTAAATTTCCAACTATTTCAACTTTCTGATTGTAAATTTTCTTCTCATAATTATGATTTTATTTCCCTAATAGTTTGACTTTATTTTCCGCAACCTAATTTTTCAAAAATTACAACTTTTTATTGATTTGTTTGTTTTTCATAATATTACGACTTAAAAAAAAACTGTCCTTCTTTAATAATTCAACTTCATGCTACTAAAATGACTTTATTTTCCTGCATAATATTACGACGATGTTCTCATGAAATTATGATTTTTTCTCATTAGATTGCAACTTTTTTTTCAAATATTTTTTACCTTATTCTTGTTAAAATTACTGCTGACTTTTCCATTTTTGCTGTTTTTGTTTTCTTAGTTTTCTTATTAGATTAAAAATAACATTTTTAGAATGCGTTACCGGCCAATAAAAAAAACAGCCACGGGCAAAAAAGGCCCCCGAGCTGCACTTTGGGCACCTCTAGTATAAACTCACCATTTCACGAAGGACAGTTTAAAAAAAACAGGCTTTGCTACACATCTTAAAATAAATACTGGAGCTCTGCTAACTATCTGTGAGGCAGCTACACACTCTGGTCACCAGCCAATCGCAGGACAGATTTTTAAAAAACACATAGGTGTTACATTCACACCTATGGACAATTTTGAGCAGGGGTGTCCAAAGTGCGGCCCGGGGGTCATTTACGGCATGTGGCACAAATAGATATATAACATTGTTTTTAAAAAATTTTATAAATATAAAAGTGGGCGCCTGAGTTTTTTAATTTTTAAGTATGCGGCCCTTGATGGAAAAAGTATAGACACCCCTGACTTAGAGTCTCCAATGCATGTTTTTAGAATGCGGAAGGAAGCCAGAGTACTCAAAAAAAAGCCCACGTACGCACGAGGAGGACATACAAATGCCACAAAAATGGAGATTCCAACCTTCAATCTCCTGACTGTAAGGCCAACATGCTAACCACTAGGACACCAAGCGGCCCTTGTGAACATGTTCTACACACAAATACTGATAAATATACGACCAAACAATTTGTTGCAGAAAACTAAGCTTGCCTTTTGGGGATGTTGATCAGAAACGGTGTGAGCGAGCGATCAGTGAAGTAAAGCACTTTAGTGGACACGGAGGCATCCAGGCCAGGGCTGCTGTGGGAGTGTGCCATTTCTGGAAATAATTTACAAAAGAAATAAACAAACGCTAAAGGCAGCATCACGGACAGCATTGTCCTATATGGCAGAGAAAAAGGTTGGGAGGGACTCACTTGAACTCGGTGGCCATGAGTCCCGATCTGTAGAGTTGGCTCTGCGACCTGGTGATTTGAACTCCTCCTGGAAGAAGAAGCCATTATCAACAATTAGCACTCAAATGTCATTCCGTGTGTGCTTCAACACGTGTGTGCTCGCTACAGCCTTTGTATTAATGTACCCCTCTGTTCTGTCGTCGCTGGGAGTCCATTGTGTGCAGGCGGTCCATGAGACTGGACACACCCTGCTCCAAGGTGTCCAGGGTGTGATGCTGGGGGTCGTGGCCTGAGAAGCTGTCCCTCAAACTACGCAGGGCCTCCCTCACCAACTGTAGCTCCTCTCCCTGTGACATTTAGCATAATGATGACAGTTTCTGTCGCTGTTGATCATAACATGCTCAAGCGTCAGTCAAAACTGAGCATTTTTATCACTATCATGCAACACATTATATTATTATTAGGGATGTCCGATACTATAGGCAGACTGATATTACTGACTTAGAAATGGATTATATCGGCCGATACTGATATCGGCGTGCAGTAGTTGTGTCCCAAGATGTCGCAAGATAAAACTTGACAAGATTTCTCGTTCAGAAAAAAATGTCTCGCGATAATAAATAATTTCATTAATCAAACAATAAATGAAAATGAACTTCATAATTTTGACAGCGTCCATATATTGCCATGTGCATGTGTGTCTGTTTTCCTCGTCTCTTGCAAAAGGGGCAGGAGGAGCGTTCACTCTGTTCATTGATTCAGCACCTAGACGCCTCATAAAACAACAGCGCTCCATAGACAAACAAAGTGAGATCTCTTGCCAGTCATACAGTCACTTTGTCTCTGTGGGGGGAGGCGGGGCCGCGAGCACACACACACAGCGGTGCGGCAAGGCAGCCTCGTGAGGAGCAATGCAAGGCAATGTAGTAGGAATTAGGAGGAAGAAAGATGATTGCAAAGACGATTTTTTTTCATCGTACTTTCTTCAAATATATTGTTAAAATCCCGTCTCGTCTTGTTCTTGTGGATCTAATCTCGTGCATCGTCTCATCTCGTGAGTTGGGTTTCTCGTGACAACCCAAGTGCGCAGTGCTACACAGAGCAACAAAGCTTCCTAGCTCAGCGTCCATTCATTGCGAGATGTGGCCTGGTATTAGTTTGAGGGAAGTGCTGATGCCTGTATCAGTACTGGTAATAAAGTGCTGGACCAGGGGCCATTTGCGGCCCGTGGCCCATTCAAAAAATATAATAATAATTTTTTTTTTTTTTAAACACTGCAAAAATTTTAAAATCTGCAGTAATTTTACAAGAATAAATTAAAAATATTAAGAGGAAAAAGTTGCAATTTTACCAACATAATATTATGAAGAAAAACAAATAACTTTAGTAGCACATTGTTGAAATAAAAAAAAAAAGATAAAAACAACAAAACAATGAATAAAGTTGCACATTTTGGAAAATTAAGTTGGAGAAAAAATGATTATGTTATGAGAGTAAAGTCAAAATATTATGGGAATAAGTAATAATAATAATAATAATAATAATAATAATAATAATAATAATAATAATAATAATAATAAAGAGAACAATATTTACAAGACACAAGTTGAAATAGCTGGAAATTAAAAAAAAAACTGCAAAAAATTGAAAAAAAGTAAAAATTTTACAAGAATAAACTCATAACATAATGAGAATATTGACAATGGCATAATATTAAAGAAAAAAATCATAGAAAAAAAGTCATATTATGACAAACAAACAAAACACAATAAAGTTGAAATCTTTGGAAAATCAGGTTGGAGAAAAAGTTAGAATATTATGGAAATGAAGTCAAAATATTATGAGAATAAAGTTATAATATTACAAAAAGAAAATGTACAAATATTTAAGAAAGAATGGCAAAAATGGGAAAAAAAGAGACCGAAGTTTGTACTAATAATACGCTTTTTCACCTATATCACAAAGCAGAGAAGAATGTTTCAAGATTTTTTTGAAATATATATAACTTCTTAGCATATGTACATGTGTTGCTTTACAAAATATCGAAATGGAAAAGTCGCATTCTTTCATTCATTTTTCACTACATGGCCCTTGCTTGGACACCCCTGTGCAGGACAATACCAGATATCAATATACTGTGTGTATATGTATATGTACAGTATATATATATATATATATATATATATATATATATACAGTCAAACTTGTCTATAGCGGCCACTAGAGGGAGTCTGCAAAAATGGCTGCTATAGACAGGTGGCCTCTATAGACAGGTTGGCGTCCAGTTTGAATGTTGACCAGTAGAGGAAAAAAAAATTAAAAAAGGGGAAAAAATAATAATAATGTTGACCAGGAGAGGGCACTGTGGGACTGCGGATAAAAGTTGTACAGCACTACTAGGCTTGTTATTATCCACGACCCACAGAACAAAGCTGTGCTAGTAATGTCTTACGCTTGTTTTTAATATTTTACTTTTTATACGGCAGAGTGTCATTACAGCTTCAGTTCATCAGGAAGTGACGGGAAGTGACGGTGGGCGTCCCGAGCAGATAAGGGAGGCTCAGTGCTAGCTGTGAGTTTCGAGAGAGTTTTGGGAAGTGTGTTTATGTTGGCGTGGATGTAAAGTCCTGCAGTGTTCTCCGCTGTTAATAAAGCCATTAAAGTGCATCGGCGACATGAGTCTCTCCTTCCCCACAACAAGCGGCATTACAGTGTTGACCAGTGCACACCAGGAAATAAACGGTGTCATTTCTTACAGGCATTGGCTGGACAGCTATGTAGTGGGGCTTGTTTAACCTTTGCCTTGTGGGCAAGCAGGAAGGAGAGACGATGCTGAGAGATGTGTGTGTGTTCTGAGCTGCTGTCTGGTGGCCGCGTTCAGTAAATAAAGTTGGCAGAAGCACCAGGAGAAGTTTCCTTCTTTGCTTTGGAGCTGAATAACACTGACAAGTTAACAGACTAGTAGCGAACGGAAAAGAAGACGGCTTTTTTTGTGTCAAATACAGAAGATGAGGACTTTGATGGATCTGTGGATGAGGATTGATGAAAAATAACGTGAATACATTCTAAAATACTTCAATTAAGTAAAACCGAACTCAGTTTTGCTCCCGCTGCTTTTTAAAAACATACGATAGCATGCATGCTAGCATGGTTTTAGTGTGCATGCAGTATTGTATTGTATTGTAGAGTCGCTAGGAGCATGTCCTGTTCCCAGCCTACTTTGCGGTAATGTTTTGGTGCAAATGCTCTTAAAGTTACATGTTTGACAAGGAAATAGCAAGCTCAAAAGAAGACGGCTTTTTATGTGGAACAACTGACAGTTTGTGTGGATCTTGTGAATGATTGTGACTGAGCTAGGACTCAGTAATTAAAGTCTACACACGACGGCTTCATTGATTGAAAAACAAAACTTTGTCGTGCATGAAGCTTCTACTTGAGTTGGTAATTTGGCCGCTATATGCGGTCAGATATTGACCAAGGGAGACAAAATGGGTGGCCGCTGGCCGCGTTAGACAGGTGACTGCTATACACAGGGTCTATAACATGTAAATTTGCTGCGGGGGATTTTTCAGTGGCTGCTATAGGCACGTGGCCGTTCTATAAAGGTGGCCGCTAAGACAGGTTTGACTGTATATATATACTGTATATGTAGAAAGCCAATATTCAGCATCTCTAATTATTATGCATTTTCCTGCTAATGCTGGTATAAATTAAGAATACAAATAAAATGTACTCACGGGTGCACTGTGCTGGAATGCTGGAGGAGAGCTACTGTAAACACCACCCTCACTCCGGAATGACTGAAAGACATATCATGATGCTGGATGAGTCATTTTTCATCTTTTCAGTATGACACTTAAGAAGCGTTCCTTTTGCCATGATTATTACATATGGTGTTGCGGCAGAGCAGTATACAGTATTTCTGGCTTTGTAAAATGTAGCATTATTATCAGTACAGCATCCAGGCTGTATAAACAGACTTTGTACTTATTGGACTGTACCTAATGTTGTGGCTGGTACATGTAAGTGTTAATCATAAATAAATACATACATTTTTTTTCCTTACCCGGCCATGGCTAACTTCGTGTGCATTGTGCTGAGCCTCATCGAGCTTTTGCTGCTGCATCATTCTGTCCTTCCTCCCAAGTTGCTGCTATGGCAACAACAGAAGGGAAGATTCACATCTACAGTACACAATGCATGTACCTGAAGATTGCATTATACAGTGTAAACACGTGGAGACGATACCTCATATTCGCTGAGCAATTTGTTCCGCTCACTCAGCTTGTCTTTGAGCACCCCCTGCAAAGTCCAGTAGATAACGTGTATCAGGCATTGTGTTGGTGCAGTGCCACGATTATGGGGTTCATAAGTCAAACACACGCTTGGAGTAAAAATTCATCACACTTACATTTTCCCCTTCAAGCTGATCTTTGGCCATGTTGCTCCTCAGTAGCTCCTGCTTGAGCTGCAGCACCGCATCCTCCTGCACAGACAGGCGCTGCTGCAGAGCATCCTAATGAGCCAGAGAGTCATGTCAAAAGGATGTCCGCAGGAATTCAGCATACAGGTATATACAGAATCCACCACCCTCAGTGCATGTTTTTTTTTCTCTTTTCCAAAATCTACATTTGATGAAAAAGAGCACTAGAATGGGCACCTGGTCTAGTATTTCCATCATCTAGCATTTGGATTTGCACCAAAAAATAATAACGGCCCATAAGCGTTGCAGAGAAATTGTTTTTTTTTTACATTTTATTTATAGTTATGTTGGCAACGTCCTGCCTGCACCATAGCTATCCCGATATTCCCATTGTGTGTGTATGTATGTAGTGTATGGTATGTACAGCATGTGTATAGACAGATGTGCGTGTTTTTGTGTACATATGACGCCTATGTACCGTATGTGAGATACAGACACGTGCCTTCATTATGTGTGTCTTTGAATGGGCATTTATTTACATTATGTGTGTACAAGAATAAACATGTAGAAGTTGCCATTATGTTTGTATACAAATAACAGACAAATCTTTATTTTGTCAGGGTGAGTGAATAGATTGACCAATTTTTACACAATGTTGTGTGCGTACATGAATAGACCAACATATGTTAACATTATGTGTGTCTGTAAATGGACAGACAGGTATTGTATGGTGAATGGGCGTGTAATTGTGAATGGACGGGACAGGTTATTACGTTATGTGTGCATGTGAATGGAAAGACCAATGCTTACATTAGGTGTGTCTGTGAAATGACAAGCAAATGCAACTTTTTTTTTTGTTTCACATATACATTCAGACCCACCAGGCATTGGCGAAAATCTGCGAGCTATACGGCCATGAAAAAATTTGTTTTGTTTCACCTTTGCTTTGCGGCACACAACTGTGATGCGTGTTTAAGGACCGGCGAACAAAGTACGACATCTCAACGCTTAGCAAAATAAAGTCAAAATATTAAGAAAAAAATCAAATTTTACAAGAATACACTGGGTTCTCTACTGACGAACATCCGACTTGCGAACATTCGGAGATACGAACGCAAGCTGACTGGTCTATATTTTCATGTATTTTGCCTTGTAGTAACTCCATATTTATACTGCTACATGCTTGACCAATAGAGGGCACTGTGACACTGCTAATGGGACCAACAAGTAGGGGAAGACGCTGGGGAGAGAGTGTAAAGGAGAAATGCAAAGCTAAATTGTAGCTGTATGACGCAACCCGGACAGAGTGTGTGATTAATTAATTAATTATGAAGAGTTAATAGGCCTGCTTAATTCTACACCACCCACAGAACACTATCTCTTTTAGAAGAGTCTGATTGTGTGGCCAACATGCTAACCGCTCGGCCACCGTGCGGCACTATGAGAAGCAAACAAGACAAAATAAAGCTGTAATTTTTGAAAAATTAGGTTGGAGAAAAAGTTATAATGTTATGGGAATAAAGTCAAAATATTATGGGAATAAAGTCATAATTACAAGAAGAAAATTGACAAGAAGAAAGTTGAAATGGTTGGAAAATTTTGAACAAAAACCCCAGAAGAAATGGAAAATGGCTCTAATTTTATGATAATAAAGTCAAAATATTAAGAGAAAAAGGTTGTATTCTAATGAGAAGAAAGTTGCCATTTTTGGCACATTAGGTTGGGAAAAAAGTTACAATATTATGGAAAAAGTGAAAATATTATGACAATAAAGCCATAATATAACGAAAAGTTGATATTAATTTTTATTTATATCACAAAGAAATATATATAACATGTTAGCATATCTACATGCGTCGCTTTACATAATATCAGAGTGGCTCTTAACATCCTTTCATTTTTCACTATGTGGGCCACACTGGAAAAACGTTTGGACACCCCACGTTTGGTAGATCAGTCTATTCTCTATACTAGAATCCATTTCACTGACGTAGCCATAGAGTCCACTGACCTTGATGGCCTGAATTTGGCGTGCCTCTTGTTTGTGTCTCAGGAGTTCCCGCTAAGAGTAGCACCAATGAAGAGAAACGTTTCATTTCAGTTGCACTGCTAAATCAAAAACCATCGTTTAGCTTTGCTCATTTAACTTCAAGTACCTTGAGATCAAGGGTTTCTTCCGTGCTTTGGTCCAGGCGGCTGCGGATTAGAACCTTCGGAGTAAAACAGAAAAGGCATCCAATTAGACAAAGGAGGGTGTCCGAGCTATAATAGGAAGACACTGACAGGAGCTTGTAGATCAGTCAGATGAATGTGCGCAAACAACAGAAGGACCAAGGGTTCACACGCAACATCGGTAGTGTTGTTGTGTGCTTTCTCAGGTTAGCAGAGACACAGCGAGAGGGCACCGTACCAGCTGTTGCTCGGCGTTAGCCCGATTGTCCCCAAAGCTCACTGATCCATCTTGGTCCTCCTCTGGGAGGGAGCCGTTGAGGAGCAAAGCCTGTGGACAAACACACATGGAACTAATTATATCAAGCCTGAAAAGAAATACAGGGAAAAATTATTACACCACACTTGTTTGAAGTTGCTAGATATCAGCTCTTAAATTCAACTCTTATGAGCTATATTTGTTATCGTCATTCTATTTGTCCAAACAAATGTACCTTGAGTTGTACCAGGCATTAAAATGGATCAATAAACTGAAAAAAACAAGGGTAGCAGTAGTCTAATCATGTTTTCCATGACTGTAGACTGTTGAACACAGACAGACATGTCCTCTTGTCACCTTTTGTAACAAGAACGCAACAAAGTGTTTCATCTGGCATTTATTTAATTTTCACGTCATTTGTGTTAAGTGTGACCTCACGACTCAATGTTTGTGTTGTGTATAATGTGTTCCACCGATACAGCTGAACCACTAATATCAACAAATAACTGAATAGAAGAAACTGGATTGATTTACCAGTTTAGAAAAAAACACTTTCAGGACATTTTTAGGACATTTTAAAGGAATGACAGTGGCATGTGTCGTGAAAAACAGCATATAAAGCACACATAATGCAATATTATTAGTTTTTTATGTCCATGGTTGTAAAAAATATTACGTAATATTATTAGTAATATTGTCCTAAAAAATGAATTTTGAATGTCCATTGTTGAAATATTAAAGTAATAACAATAAATAAAATAACAAAATAATTCTAAAAAATAATAGGCTGCAGCTTCCCCCCACCAGGAAGTGCAGCACACCAAAATAAGAGCGCAGGACAGGAAGTGCTCGCTCCTGTCCTGCGGAACATGACAAATTCAATAATAAAAAATGAAACAATAAATATAATACTAGTGTTTTATGTCCATGATTGGAAAATTTACGTAATAATAATAATAAAATTATAATCAATGTAATAATAAAAACTGATCATTGTAACAACAAAAAGAAGTATAATTATAATAGTGTTGTTATTGTTCTATAACTACTGTTATTGTGTAAATGCTAATAACACTATGACAAAATTTGAACATTATCTTTGTTAAAATGGCAGTTTTTAAAAATAGGGTGGCACTGTAAAGCACTGTATATTTCAACAGACTGTGTAGGTGGACTTAATGTTGTGGCCATCTGCGATTTCTTTTCTTTTTTTTTTTTTTTTTTTTTTTTAGTATTTAGGTTTTTTATGTACCTGAAGGCGGAACACCATCCTCCTGGCTTCTTGCATCTCCTTCTCCAGCTGCTCCTGGTGGGCGTCCAGTTGCTCCTCCCAGGACTTCTCTTCCTCTTTCACATCGTGCCCAAGAGAGGGGCACAAGCCACAGAGGGACACCTCCTCTGAAATACAGTATAGTAGTGTGTTGTTATTGCATATAGTCTTGATGTGAAGCCCAACCAACCTGTGACATGGTTCCTGTCTGTCAGCTCAGATGTGTCAACGCCGGGGCCCTTGCGGTCCTCTGGCTGATCGCGTATGGTTTCCTCTTCAGGGGTGTCGCTGGAGCGGGTAACAACATACTCCTCTTTGGGGGAGTGAGCAGGGCTGGCTGAGCTGAGACTGAAACAGATGGCGTGCACAGGCAGCGATGACTGTTTGCACTTCCTGCCAGATGAATGGCAATAAATAAAGCCATAAAATGTTAATATCAGTTTTAACAGCTCTCAAAGGATCACAAAATTATGAATCAAGCCCATCTGGGTGGGACAGTCCAAACGTTTTCCATTTGAAATAAAATACGCTGTTGCGGGATCGTCAGTGCGATCGACATGTTTTTCTGAAACATGATCACTAAGCGAGGCATGCTGCGGGAAATTCTTTACATACTTTGCTACCTCACAAGCCGTAATGCTCCTTGAGGTTTGCAATGACTGGTTCTATTGCACTTTGTGTCGCGTGTGCTTGGAGAGCATCTAAAGCAGCCTGAGGATGAGGCATGCTGTCATCTTCACTCTGCTTTGTTTTGATAGAAATAAGATGCAGCTACTGTGGCCTATGACCTGTGTGTGTGTTATGTGTGGTCCCCCCCACTCTGTCGTTGTGGGAAAACAACACTCTGTGTGATGGGAGATAAGAGCAAAAAAAAACCCCACAAAAACTCTGCTTCTCCTGAGGCTAAGCAGTGAGAGTGGGAACAAAACTGTGGGCTTAAGTGTGGTGTAGGATAAAAGCACACAGTATCCAGAGGCATTGCATTAGTGAGCTAAAACATGTTTCATGATTTAGTTTGTAGCTGAAGAGATTTTTTTAGAAGGGGGGCTTATCGTATTTCAGTACAAACTGATACCATGTGACTGCTGCATAGCGATCATGATGCTATATATGCATTTTCATATCATCACCTGTGTTTCCCACAGCCACCTGCTCATGAATAAAATTGAAGCAACTAGTAAGGCCACACAATGTGCAATATCCATCCATCCATTTTCTATATGCCGCTTATCCTCATCAGGGTCGCGGGGGCATACTGGAGCCTATCCCAGCTGACTTCGGGCGAGAGGCGGGTACACCCTGGACTGGTCGCCAGCCAATCGCAGGGCACATGTAGACAAACAACCATTCACACTCACATTCATACCTATGGACAATTTTGAGTCTCCAATTAACCTAACATGCTTGTTTTTGGAATGTGGGAGGAAACCAGAGTACCAGGACCTCCTGACTGTGTGGCCAACATGCAAACCACTAGGCCACCGTGCGGCACTATTTACAATATACTTTTGTTAATATACAACAAGAGTGTCCAAAGTGCTGCCCGGGGGCCATTTGTGGCCTGCAGTGGGTTTTTAATTGGCACATTCTAAAAATATACATTAAAAAAACACTAAAATTAGAACAACAGCAAAAATCAACACTAATTTTCCTTGAATGAAGTCAAAATATTAAGAGAAGAAAGTTGTAATCTAAAAAGAAAACGTGGTAATTTTACAAGAATATTGTAATATGATGAGGAAAAATAATGTCAATTTAGTAGCATAAATTTAAAATAATTAAAAAAATTTTTATGAGAGACAAACAAAACATCTAATAAAGTTGTATTTTTTTATTAGGTTGTGGAATGATATGAGAATAAAATCAAAATATTATGGAAATAAAGTTCTAATATTGAGAAGAAAATTTACAAGAAGAAAGTTAAAACATTTTTTAAATTAAAAAACAAACAACAACAGCAGAAATGCAAAAAACAGTTGTAATTTTACATGAAAAAAGTCAAAATATTAAGAGAAAAACCTCATATTCTAACGAGAAAAAAAGTAGCAATTTTACGAGAATAAACTTGTAATATTATGAGGAGAAATAATGTCATTTTAGTAGCATAGAGTTGAATTATTAAATTTTTCAAAATTATAAAAAAAAAAAAACATAATAATATGAGAATAAAGTCAACATATTATGGGGATAAAGTCATAATATTACAAAAAGAACATTTTGATTAAGATTATGAAGAAAGTTGAATTATGGAAAATTACAAAAAAAACAACAGCAAATATGGGGGAAAAAAACTGAAGTTCACAAAATAGGATTTTTCACCTGTATGACAAAGCTGAGATGCATTTTTTTTCTTAAAATATATATAACTTCTTAACATATCTACAAAACATCTTGCTTTATAAAATATCAAAGTGGCCCTTGCGTCCTTTCATTTTCACTATATATGATATAGTGATATATGATATATGAGTAAAAACGACTACAGAAAACTCGAAATAAGATAAATGCAGCTGTAAATGTGACTAGTTATCTATTTCGTGTGTAGGCTGATAGGATGATGCTGGGTAGGGTTTATTAGTCGGATTAGTTAATATAAAACACGTCAATAAGAATTGACTGTAAATTGTTTGTAATAACAACAAAGCAATGCAATAAAGGAAACACTATTTTAGTGTTGGGCCAAATGAATTAGAATCAATCACTGCAAGATATAAATACATGTGTAATTGACTTAGATACATGTTTACTGAGATATCAATGGTCCGGCTACACTCAGGTACACTAACTTCTTGGCCAACCCCCCACAAAACTATGAAGTGAGTGTCTTATCAGATGATTATCCCCAAGTGTTTCTCCAGGGGGGATCAGAGCAGCAGCTTCCACCTAATCTTGTCTGAGCTGATGATATGATGACACCATTAAGATACCTTCCATCACGAACCGTCTGCTCCTGCTGGCTACAGCCACTCAGTAAACAAACTTTGTTTTAGCTCATGGCTATTTGCTGCTGCTGCTGCTGCTGCTGCTGCTGACACGACTGAGGTGCGCATAAATGTGGATACATTTGCACGTTAAACGTCAGATTAGGCACTGCGATTTAGATGAGATCAGCACCAGATTAACATCAGTACTCTAGCATGTATCTGTCCACATGAATTTAATGGACGGTAGAGTGTGACCGTTTTTTATTTTTATTAAATTTATTTTCATTTTGTTTTGTTTTTGTGTTGTTGTTTTTTTATGTAAAGTAAATGTATGTTTGTGAATATTTGTTTTTTGTGCACTTTAATGATGCTACGAAAAATATACTACTGCAAATAATAATAATAAATATTAAAGCAACACTTTCTATGTTAAAATAGCTGTATAAAAATAATATATTAGCACTAATAAATCAGTGCAGTCAAGAGATTAAAAAATTGAAAAGTTAATTCATAATGATATTAGATTTATTGATCTAATTAATCTCTTTTTTAATCTCACTTAAATATTGCCGAAAAAAGAGATTTTCATTTAAATTCATTACATTATTGTGGCTTTATAAAGTCATTTATGTTTTTTAACAGACTTGAACACATACGGTCCTGGCCATTTAAACTCCAATGTATTTAATGTATTTAAAGTCCCAAGTGCTGCCTGAAGCCATTAGTTTCGACCTCCAGGGGTGGACATTGTTAATTTGCCAATCTCCAAATAGTTAGAAAATAAAAATCGAATCAATCTTCGGTTACAGCAACACAGTTGGGCGAATCCTTCACCAAAGTCTTTGTTTTTCCTTTTGCCATCGGACATCTTGCTGGTTTTGGTCATCACTGTAGTCCTGCTTTTATGAATGGTCACTGGATGCAGTGCAGTGCTCTGTTAACCCCTCGTCTTCCGCTATCAGTTCATCGCTATCCACTTGTCAGCGTGTCGGTTGCAGACTTGCTCATCCGCTGTGTTTTCTCCTCCAGTTCAATTTGGTAAAAGAGCTTTGCAATAGCTTGCTAAATTGCTAACATCTTCACCGCTAACCTTAGCGTTGATGTGTTGAGCTGCTTTGGTGGCAAGCAAGCTCCTTCTTACAAAGTAAGGCATATCACTCTACGTTTATCAATGGCGCCATCAAAGCGTTTTTGAAATGTAAATTTCACATTCATTGGGCCAACAACGCGCACATAATCCTCACCGCTCCTCACCTTGCCCTCCCAACTACAATGGGAGCTGATGCTGCACAAGTCTAAACACAATGACAGCCAATCTGACTGACCATTGTTTTCCACCCCCAACAAATGAAGCCCAATGCATAAATCTCAGTGAGATGACATCACACAACACAGAAATCCATGTTGGCAGGCTGGATAGCAGTATGCTTTTAAAATATGGTAGACACCTGTATGCCGGGACGCCACAACAAACGACAAGATGGGAAGGAAATAGCATTCAGCTGCATTCCCATATATGAAGAACGGTCAGCGCTAGGTTACACCGCCCTTTCTAGTGATGATGACTCTATCTTTTGCTGGTAGACACCACAGCTGAAGTCTCATAACAAATCCAGAATTTTGTAGGCTTTCAAAGAGTCTCCTGAGTAGTTGTCCAGATAGTGTAGATCTGGAATTTTGTCCTTCGTTTTCACCAACTCAGTAGATATTGGGTGCATTATACGGGTCATTTCTGTATAACCTATAACATTTTCTGCTGTATCAGTAAATTCAGGAAGCTTGAAGATGATGCTGATGCCATTCATTTTAGCTGCTGTCTGGCCTGCCAACATGGCGCTGTAAACAAAACTGGTCACGTGATATCCGGAGCTCTAAAAAAACAGATAAAGCCAACTTGCATACGGAAAGAGCGAAGTTGGAAGTGAAAAATTACATTCATGCGATTAATGCACTAAATATGACTGTAATTAGTTAATCACAATTAATGCTTTCATTTGACACTGCTCTTTATTTTTTATGATCATTTGTATTGACTAAATTTGAAGAAAGTAATAAAAACCAACCATTTTTTCAATTTTTTTTCAAATGTTGTAATATATCATATTATTAATAATAATACACCTATATTTTGTAACTTTTGTTGCTTGTACAGTATTATCATATTTATTATCATTTTTTGTGAATACATTAATAAAAAATAATTTTAAAAAACTTCACCTATCCTTTGACATCAAGTTAAATTATATTTGCAAATAATAATATAGTTTTAAAAATAATAATAACAAAAAATATGCATTTTGCAGCTTCTCTTGGTGCTAGGCGGCAGTATTTTGTTCGTTATGACACATGCAAATAAGATGAAAAGAAGCAACACCAATCTCTACCTATCTATGTAAAATTTGGATTATATTTGTATATAATAATTACAATACTCATAATAATACAAAATATGGTAGGCAAAGGTAGAGATTTTGTCTTTTTTGTCGACTTGTTTGCAATTATCATAAACAAGACACCAAATTCTGTACTACCAAGAAAAGCTACAAAAAATGAAACTATACTTCTATTTTATTAATTATTGCTACCAATCTAATTTACAACAAATATGAATGCAATGCATGGTAGCCGAACATGCTTCTGTCTTGTATGTGTTTTGGAAAATACAACACTTAAATGAATACATTCAGGGGTGTATTGCACAGTCGACTGTCAGTCACAGTCGATCAGAGACAACACGAGCAGACGTGTATGTCATCTCGAAATGGGTGAGAAAGGCAGTAATGGAGGCAAGAGCGGTGGTTGCTAGGCAATAGCATCTTGCCTCACTCAGACAGACACACCCACACCTAGTGGCATGTAAACTGCATACAATACACTTCCCACTTTGTGTGTCACTGTCGTCTTGTTATGCACCACAGATCACTGAGACATCACAGTCAGTAAGGACAAAGAGGCTATGATAGCTCACGATGCAGCTTTCTAACCATTGCCCGTTCGGTGATAAATGGAAAATAGATCAGACCGATTCTTACCATTTCATCTGTTTGGCGCCCATGGCTCGTGTGCGACGGTTTTATCCTCCCATGCAGTCAGAGCCCCGCATCCGGGTGATGCCCTGCTTCTCAGTCAGGACCATAGCCTGCACACAACAGGGAGGGGAGCTAGCAAAGCAGATGACTCTCCACGTCGCAGACGCACGGCGCCTCGGTCAGGGAGAAGAGCCGCACCAGCGTGGTCCAAATCCTCTCATATCCGTACAGATCTTGAATCAAAAAGCTCTGGAAGCTGCCACCCTCCACCCTTCCCTCCCTGGAGGGTGCCAAGCTGCAGGAGGGAAGCCAAGATATTGAGAGATTGGTGTTCAGCGGCACCAGTCACTGAGGGCTGCCTGCTCTCTCATTCCATTCTCACAATGTGTTTTTTTGTCTTCCTTGTGGACAAATACTGATGCTACTCTTGTGATTCTGCAGCTCATTTGCATGTATTGTCTCCACGCCTCCCTCCGTCCGTAACCCTCTTTTCTTCCACTGTGGTGTGCTGGCTTTGTGTTATTCCTTCCTTCTTTTCAGAGTGCAGAGACGATGTCAGACATGGCTCAGTGTGGGTGTGTTTGCCCCCTCCCCCCTTGTCTTTATTCCTCCTCCCTCCTCTTCTTGCTGTAGGAGGAAGGGGAATTGGCCCCTTTTTTGCAATTCTGCAACGGGTTTTTTGCAAAGATTCATGGAAATCTATTCGGTGAACGCAAACTGGAAGGCTTGAACAAAAACATACCACTCGTGCTGAATAATAATCTTGGAGGTTAAGGGTAGGCTATATTTACAAAGGCTAAACATAGTATTGAATTACTGGGGAAGAAGAAGCCGGAGCTTGTTATTTTATGGAATCTGCTTCTGAGTCTGCAATTATGGCTTAGCCTTTATTCAAAGCTAAAAAAAAATTAAAATAGAGAAAACCTGACTCATTTAGAGAATGAACTGAAAGCGGTTGCATTTATCTTTAAACAATTTGACAAGTCAAAGCGGAGTTTTTTCTTTACATTTCACAATACAAACGACAGTGTGAACTTGCACAAACACTGTAATAATAAGCATGCCGGGCCAGTAGCTGACGATATCACTTTGCAAAGTATCACGACATGTATGCATGTTTAATTCTTTAATTTGTATTTATGGGTTATACACGCATGCATGTAGGTAAAACACAACCATCCTGGTACTTGTTTTGTCAGCTATTCAGATAGTAACGTCTACGCGTTGAGTCATTTTCATTGTTGAGTAAATCTATGCGGCTACATAAGCTGTACACTGACTGCTCTAAACTATAAGATCAATTTCTATACAGTAGCGTTGTCTTGACAAGAGCCATCCATCCATTTTATTCCACTTATCTGGGTCTGACTCAAGGGGGCAGCAGTCTCAGTAGCGAAGTGCAGACTTCCCAGTCCCCGGCCACCTCTTACAGTTGCACTGGGAGGACAGCAAGGCATTCCCAAGCCAGCTGTGAGACATGAGACATAATCCTAGGGCCCTATGAAATCCATTTTATTTTTTCCAAATTCCATTTTCTTTTTTTTCTATTTTAATTTTTTAGTTTTTTACAGTTATTTTACCAGCATGGAGTGTATGCTTTTGGGGTTAGTGAATAAAATAATTCAGTAATTCAAAAATAGACGTAGCTTAGCTAACTTTTTTAATGGGATGTCAGCCTCTGCACACATTGCTACAAAATCCTCAACAAACTGTAATACGCGCGCTTGTGGTTAAGGAAGATGTAGTCAACGAAGCAATTCCAACTGCGTTACTAATGTAAGATATTTTTTATGACATCCTTATTTTACCCAATTAGACGGTATGTGGCAAACAGCGCTGTTATTTTGAGGGACGGAAGTGTATTGTGTTTGTTAAGAATGTCGGCTGACGCTTATCAAGAATAAATGTACCTCTTGTCTTCTTTTGTCATGTTCATGCTCTTATTTTGGTGCGCTGCACTTCCTGCTGGGGGAAAGCGGCTGCTGCTTAACCTCAGTGGTATGTTGCACAGCTGGCCACAATTGCAATTAGTGGTGGTTAAAAGCCCAGCGTCGTCGCCTGTACAATGATTGTTCATTGTACCTTTGCTCCTCGCCTGTGCTGTCATTTAGATGTTCTTCCGCTCTGTTTATACTGTACTGTCTTTGACTGCAAGTGTGTATCTAGTCACAGAGCCTTTTTCACCTCTGTGGCCCTGTGTTTTGTTTAATTAAAAAGACTTTTATTTTTCCCCACCACGTCTGTCTCTGCATACTGGGGGTCAAGCACTCGACAGCTCCTCGCATCGTGACATTTTTTCACTCAAAACTTGCACAACGTCAGCGAGCAACGTAAAACGCTCACTTACACTGAAGCGGTAAACATAACACGGTGAAAACACACTCATCCAAGCAGAGTCGCACAAACACAGCCGCACTAGCATGCTCTGCTAAACTAAGCTAACCCAGCTAGCCTACGTTCACGCTTTGTAAGAGAGCAGTTTCCAAGTTTTTGTCATCAACCTTTGCTGGGGTAAGGGTAGGAACATAGATCGACCAGTAAAATGAGAGCTTTGCCTTCTGGCTCAGCTCTCTCTTCACCACGAAGGTCCAGTACCGCGACCGCATTACTGCAGGCGCTCCGCCTGTTGACTTCACGCTCCAACCTTCCCTCACTTGTGAACAAGACTCTGGGATACCTGAACTCCTCCACCTGGGGCAAGACCTCACTCCCAACCTGGAAGGTGCAATCCACCCTTTTCCGATTAAGAACCATGGCCTCACGTTTGGAGGTGCTGAGTCTCATCCCTGAAGCGTCACACTCAGTTGCAAACCGCCACAGTAAACGCTGAAGGTCACAGCCTGATGGGGCCATCAGGACCATCGT
Source organism: Dunckerocampus dactyliophorus (assembly GCF_027744805.1). Lineage (NCBI taxonomy): Eukaryota > Metazoa > Chordata > Actinopteri > Syngnathiformes > Syngnathidae > Dunckerocampus > Dunckerocampus dactyliophorus. The sequence continues at coordinate 15,424,221 of NC_072830.1, read as the reverse complement.
CTGTGAATAGCAGAGATGAGATCCTAAGGACGTGGGAGGATATGTGATTAAAAATAGTTGCTCAAATGTGAAGGATGCATTCACTTGTGTGACATACAGTATTGTATAGTATTTAGTATATTTATCCATTTATTTAGTGGAGTACAGTCGTCCCTTACCACATTGTGGTTCAAACTTCGTGGCTTCACTCCAGCTTGGTCTTTCAAAAATATATTAATAATGATGCTGATTTGTAGTTGAATATGGTCCTTTAGTCCAATTTTAGCAAATTAGCTAATTTTTTGCCTGGATTATGCATTTTCAAGCATAAAAATGGCTAAATGAACGAAAATACTAATATAAGGCATTAAGAAGACACATTCAAATTATGATATGCAGTATTCTACACTGGCCACCTAGAGTCAGTAGGTGAAACACACAAATGCCAGAGTTGATCACAACAACAGGCTTTTATTGCAGGTTTTAATTATTTCATAAGAGGCACAATAATAATAACATAATAATTATGATAGTGATAATATGGGTTCCAATCCCGCTTGGGCATATCTGTGTGGCGTTTGTATGTTCTCCCCTTGTATACGTGGGTTTTCTCCACATACTCCAGTTTTCTCCCACATTCCAAAAACATGCATGTTAGATTAGTTGGCGACTCTAAATTGTCCATAGGTATGAATGTGTGTGTGAATGGTTGGTTGTCTATATGTGCCCTGTGATTGGCTGGTGACCAGTCCAGGGTGTAAGTCAGCTAGGATAGGCTCCAGCATACCCCCGCGACCCTAATGAGGATAAGCAGCATCAAAAATGGATGGATGGAAGGATAAATAACATGGGCAACTGTCATTTATTGCAACACACAAGCAATAGCCATATTTATGTCTTAAATGGCTCATTTTCTGATGATATCTACTATATCGGGTGCTATGAATGTAAAGGTGACTATATGAGTGCTACTTCATGTATCGAGGGCTCTCATAATGTCACAAACCGTATTTAGGAGGTTGTAAATAGGTTTTCTATGCTTTCTATTTCTATTTCATTTATAAAGAAGGAATCCTACTTGGCAGAAATTCACTTCACGGTCAGGTCTGGAACCAATTAACCCCGATAAAACGAGGGATTACTGCATGTGAATGAAGACTTAGAACAGTTATACAAAAAACACATTTGACAGTTTTACATGGCATTAGAAATGTTAGGAAATGTTTTTGGGCTTTCAAGTGGTGCTGTCAGGTAAACTAACAGCCAAAATGACCTGAGTCAACTTCCTGTCGGGAGATGCAGAACACGGTCAGAAAGCAAAAAAGCTGATTTAAAAAAGTTGTTTTAGTTCAGCACATTTTTTATAAAAAATTTAAACGTTAGAAAGGTTGCTCGTGTTACCAGTCTCAATGTAAAAAGAAAAAAGTAGTGAATTTTGAATGAGCCGCATAAAATATATGCAGTTTTAGTTTGAACCTTCATTGCACGATCAAGCAAGGCTATACAAAACATGTTGGGGTTCTCAAACGTACTGACCGCTCAGCTTGGGGGAAACGTCTGGCATGTTTTAAAACAGAATTCAGGGAATCGGAGTACAGAAACATGAGGGCAGTACTCCCAAAAAACAAAAGAACAGACGTTGAGCAGATGGACGTCATCGCTATGATAACATTTATTTTTTATCCTTTTTCTAATGTGGCTTTCTGTGATTATTATTACACTAGGCTGAGGAAGGCACATTGAGGGACAAAACAGACAGTGTGAAAGTCTGCTTCATGCCGGGAGTGACCTTGCTTTTCAAAGTGTGGCACCAAAGTCATCCCACCACCTGGGGAGCCTGGAGGTGAAAATAAGTATAAGCACATAGTCGGGCATTTTGATTTATCTTTAAAAGAGAACATTTTTTAACTTACATGTTTTCAATAAAAATTTTAAAAAGTATATAATTTATAAGTTTATTTTTTTAAATATTTATATAATTTATATATTTTGTATTTTTTGTATTTTGTTGTTAAACTCTATCCTCATACAAATCTGCAATATTTTTATTATGAAATTAAATGTTGAACCAAGTAATTTTTTTTAAACCGTCTATTTCTGACTGCTTTCGGATAAAACCATGTCAAATATTTCTCAACACACCATATGGAACGCCTCCTTTACGTATACTGCCCAATCAGCGTTTAGCTGACGTTCGGCGGTGAGTTGACTTTAATCCAAAGAACCGCCCATAACTTTCTCTTCACTCATTGGTTCACACTGAGACTGACGGTTTGCTAAGCCAATAGGCGACATGGTTTTACTCTTACGAATAAAGCGTAATGACGAAAGCGGAAGTAAAAGCGAAATCCCCAAGCGATGTAATTTACCCAAAGCTTTCCTGCTCTGTAAAATAAAACTCCACGCTTTGGACAAACATATTAATCTTAGCCTACCAGCCCTGTCGTCAATCAAACGTAAGTACTATAATTTCTCATATCCGACCTGTTTAGCCAACCATTTTAGTTCTGGTAAACCGGTACGCTTGCTTCAAATTTTTTTGGATAGGTTATAGCCTAACAGAAGCCTTTTTTCACGTGATTTGTAATTGGTTTGTGTGACCAAAATTACCCTTTGTCCCATGGAAGGAATCATGTCGAAGCAGACTCTGGGGAAGACCTTGTTAAGAAATGTAATCCGCCACACCGATGCACACAACAAGGTGAGAATTGGCATCACACACTCCCGGACGCAAAAACACACCGGCACACAATATCAAGCACCTCTTCAATATGTGATGATAAAGTGTTCAAACCTGCACAAAAACACTTTTGCCCACTTTAGCCGATACATAGTTATATTTGACATGTTCATTATTAATTATAGTGTGCAATTCAGTAAAATTCAACATGCGACGCAATTTTTATTGTTTTGCCTCTCTAAATAAATGTACAAATATACTTATTTTTAAAAATGAACACATGGACATATGAAATACAGTTATAAAATGATTAAATACAGAAATGAAAACTTTAAACTTTATTTTCTGTGATTTCCGAGTGTGTGTGAACGCATCAGCAATTTCCACTTCTCCCCGAGGTGATGCGCCCGAATGTGCCGTTCTTAGACTAGAAGCAAGAGTTCTCAACTGGTCTCATCCTGAGACCCACATTTTCCCATCGTCATTAAGTGGTGACCCTCTTTTGCTAATTTATTTTGTATGTAAAAATGAAAAAAATACTTCAGAATATGGTGCATAAAAAAGTGCAATGTCATTTTCTAATGCATATTCATTACATTAAAGTATTTAATGTAATTTTCTGAAGATAGTCTGGAGATATTTTATTTTGAAATACAAATATTTTGAAAAAAATAAAAATATTTTAAATTACATTAACTATATAATATATATTTAAATTTTCGGAAATATGTTTTTTACATTTTTATTTTGAAACATCTATTTGAAAATATATTTTTGACTTGTCCGTGACCCACCCTAGAATGGGACTGAGACTTACTTTTGGGTCCTGACCCACCAATTGAGAAACACTGGACTAGAGCTGGCTCAGCGCTGAGAGCAGCTTGCTAGTTGGATCTTGCTTTACACATGGAAGTAACCAAGTACGAACATGACCATCGCTTTGTGTGCGTTATATGACTCCTTTGGACAAACACACACACATATATTGCAGAAACAGCCCATCCACATGCATAATAAGGACGATTCTCTGACCAGAATCTCTCCATAGTGTCCCAACACTAAAATAACTATTACACTTTCTTTACAGGAGCGGTAATAAAAAAAAAAGATGCAAGTTATCACTTGATTTCATAGGTGGAGATCATTTCATATGTTCAAGGATACCATCTCTATCCTAGATGATGGTCGGTCGCTTGGACCGGGCTAGAACAAAGTTTTTAAGTAATTTATGGGAAGGCATCATAGCCACGTAACGTCGCAAACTGAGGACCTCTACTGTCATGCAGTCCAAACGGGATGGATGTAATAATCGTTCAGCTGATCATTCAATAATATGTTGATTGTGTGGAATTGATTGTTAGTTTTGAAGCAATTGAGGCAAAATGCAGTGCACTACTTGGTTGCAACAAGCAGAGGCACTGTTGATTCAGTATGACAATGACTCGATTCATTGATTGTTAATTATTCAGATGTCCATCCCATACAGTAGACCACTACAAAAACAATAATTAACTAACAATGTCCATCAAAAGTAAGCATTAAATTGTGCAGCTGTACCTAATGAAGCGGCCCCAATCACTAACATGGCGCTCATCAAGTTGTACTTACCGTACGTCGCTGTTCATCTGCTGCACTGTAGATCCAGGAGGAGACAGAGATGTGGAAGATGCGAGACCTGGAAGTCAATCATGTGAGCGCTACAAACACAATCAGGTAGGAGCAGCCTCGCTTCGAAACAATGGATCTTCGGCTAGATGTTAATACGGCAGTATATTTCATTGTTTATTCCAGGGGTCACATGCACTGTGACAGAGTGTCGTATCAGTCCAGAGTCTCCTCAGATCATGATGACAGAGAGGCACGATACTGGTCACGGAAGCTCTATGAGTTTGAGGACAACGATCCAGACAGGTATGGAATTAGTGGATTGTGGAGTGTTGTGATTAGAATTTTTTTTTAAAAAAGTGTTCCTTCTGCAGATGGGGACACAGTGGCTTCAAGGAGCTTTATCCTGAGGAGTTTGAGAGTGACAGGTAAACTGGCAACACTTCGTCACCCGCCTGCTCATCGTGGCAGACATTCCATCACCAGGGGTTCTTTTATCAAAATTAATGAATCTCACTTTGGCACTAACAAAAGGAGAATCCCCTTGATGAGTTAACTACACTCACCTGGCACTTCATTAGGTGCACCTGCACTATCTAATAATATCCACGGCAAATTCATCTAACCACATGTTCATTGTTGTAGTGCCGTAGAACTGTACTGCCTCATAATGAGAGCTTTTTTAAATATTTGCACCCTTTCTTGTTTAGTTAAAATTAAAAACACATTTCAGTATGAGAACAATATCAGCAATAACTTCATTGTCACTGATATACCGTTTTAACCAGAATACACCCCTCAAATAAAAAAAAAAAAGTACATTTTACACTGTTGGATCTTAAGGAGGTTCCAAGTAGAGCTTCAAAATGCAAAAAGGAGAAATGGGAGTGTTACAAAAACATTTTGAGTAAGCAATTTATTGCAAGAACTGGAGTCCATTTTTATAAACTTCCCTTGCCATCCATCCCATGTTCTCAATTGGATGTAGATCAGGGAAACACACAGGATGGTCCAAAAGAGTGAGTTTATTTCTCTGGAAGAAGTCCTTTGTCAGGCAGACATTGTGAACTGCAGCGACAAGGTCCTTCAGTCATGAGGGATGCCCCTTGCAACATCTCCACATAGCTATCTGCTGTTTGACGCCCCTGCACAATCTGAAGCTCCATTGTTTCATTTAACAAAAAAGCAGCCCAGATCATGATGGCGCCCCTTCCACTGTGACGTGTGGAATCTCCTTGTCATGCCAGCAACATTGGAAGCCATCAGAACCATCAAGGTTACAATTTTTCTCATCAGAGAATAAAACTTTCTTGCACCTTTCAATTTCCCATGTTGGGTGCTCTCGTGCAAATTCCAAATGGGACATTTTGTGGTGTTGTTTTCTTGCTTTCTCTCGCAGATGGAGTCTGATGGTTATTAGACTGCACTCAGCACCAGTAAAAACCTTCATTTGGGCCGAGGATGGTCCCGTGTCTTGACGAACAGCCAATGGGCCAGTTACTTTTTTTTGGTATCACTTGACTTTTGTGTTCCATAACCCTCAGGATCTTTGAATAAGTTTCAAATGAGTGTCTTACAATGTCCAACCTCAGCAGCAATGGTGCGCTGCGACAGGCCTTGCTTATGCAGCTCAACAATCCCACCGTGTTCAAAGAGAGAAAGCTTTATTGCCTTTGCATCAAGAGATCATGACAGTGTGAATACCTGACACTAAATCAAATTCAATCCACATTTTTTTGTCTTTTAAAGGCTACGGTCTTAAACTTTTGATCAGCTGATGAACAGCCTACATCACTTTAATGCTTGCAATAAATTGCTTATGCAGGTTTTTTTTGTCTCACTCCCATTTCTTTTTGAAATTTGAAGCTCTACTTCGAACCTCGTTGAGATCTAACAGTGCAAAATGTAAATTCTTGCAATTTATCAACTGATCTAACATTTTGATCAGGAGTGACGTTCTTCATTATTACATAACTAAATATGGATCCCTGCCTAATAGAGGGCCAGACACTTTAAATCATCACCTCAGGATCAATCAAAACAAAGCATTATCATCTTTGTAAAGGCAGACCGTTTGCAACAGCGCTTTATTGGATTTCAATAGATTAGTGCACATAGAATGTGTTATTTTGCTCATAAAAATGACTTCTACTTTCAATTTTTAGTGACAAAAGCAGCACAACAAAGAAGAGTGGGCACCACAGAAGCAAAGCATCCAAGTCAAAACACTCCAAAAGGTCCTCCCATAAGAAGAAGAAAAAGAGGAAGAAAGAGACAGAGGAGGGAAAGCGCAGAAAGTCTGAGTGGTCGTACTGCGATCGCAGCAGTGACGACAGCAATGCGGACAAAGACAAGCCGAGGGAAACGAAAAGTCGACACAATAAGAAAAGCGACAAATTGAAAGAGAGGAGGGACGAGGACGATGATGATGAGGGGCGGGGCCGCAGGACGCACGGTCGCAAAAGGAAAAATGAGGACTCTAAAGACTCGGACAAGAAGCGGAGGAAAGACTGGCGAGCAGCGGGCGAGGAGAGCTCAGAGGAAAGTTCTGGAGAGTGAGGCGCATAAGTGCTGCCTGCAGGAAATATTCTCACCTCAGGTCTTTTTAAACAACCTGTTTTTTTAATTGTCTTTTAACATTACAATACCATCATTGGTGGACAAAATAAACTCTTTGCTTTTTTTAAGAAATGTGTGCATGTAGAGTTTAAATTATCCATAGGTGTGAATGTGAATGAATGCTGTCTATATGTGTCCTGTGATTGGTGATCCTCCTGGTGACCAGTGAAACTGACCTGCAAAGATGTGGGCTGCAAGTGAATACGTACACACCATCTCACTGCCAACAGAGTATATTAAACTCCCATTTGCAAAGTATTCATATGTTATGTCTTATGATATTTAGCTACAGTATCTACCTGTCTCGCCGTCCATCCATCAAGCCATCACCAGTCACGTGCAGTCATGGGATGATGAAAAATTAAAAAACGAATAATGACAAGATCAAAATTAATATTTCTCCATTGAACTGTGTTATAAATGAACACTGCTCAAAACAATTAGAGGAACACTTTGAAAACACATCAGATCTAAACTGGGGGAAAAATGATCTTGAATATCTTTCCTGATAATAAGTGGGTGATGTATTAGTAACAAAATGATGCCACATAATTTGATAGAAATGAAAATGATCTCCCTATAGAGGGGGGAAATCAAAGACAAAATGATTCTCAGTAGTTTGTGTGGCCCCCACGTGCTTGTACACATGCCTGACAACGTCGGGGCATGCTCCTAATGAGACTACGGATGGTGTCCTATTCTCACTTGAATAACCCAAAATGGAGCCACAGAAGGTTTCAAGTGACATCATTTTGATAAAGAAGGTGAAAAACACTACTGAATTCAAGAAATAACTCATGACAAAACAGGAAGGTGGTGTTCATGTGGTGTCTTGCTAACACATCATGTCTTTGGGAACAGTCACACCAAGAAATGTCTTCAATGAAGGTAACAGTAACCTTAAATATTCATTTATCCCTTTCAAATTTATATGCATGTGGAATTGTTTACTGCATATAAAAATATATATAGAATTGTAAAACTAGAAAAAGTTGTTTTGTGTTAACATTTTTGGCTTGCTGGAGCCAATTAATTGGATTTTCATGATTTCTTATTGGAAAAATGTATTCGGTTAGCGTCCATTCCAGTTCCTCCTGTTCATGTTCATGTATCCCTTTCATTCTTCATTTATATGCACTTAGAATTGTTTTATGCATGTAAAGCCATAACAACGTATTTTGTGTCAACATTTTTCAGAGTCAACCGCTGATGACGTCATAAACGGCTATGTACAGTAACTGACTTCCAGTTCCGGTTGCCATTTTGCTAACAAGCTACCTTCTTTGTTCGACACTAAGGTCGTTTTGAGATTAAATCGAGGATGGACTGGCACAAAAATTTGGCCCTGGACTTTTTGGTCCAGACCGCCCCACTACGATCCGCGTGCATATACTTTGCCAGCTCGCCCCACTGTTGTACATACAAACACACAAGTCGTTGATAACACCACTATACTATACAATATCCCTCTACGGAATATTCTGGAGCTGTGAATCCATAAATGAGAGTGAAATCATTCATGGGTGGGCTCACTGGGCTGCTGGGGTCTCTGGTGAGGTCATGTCCACAGGAGATCACATTTCTGGGCATGAAAAGCAGAGGAATAATGTGAAATAGTTCTGAACATGATTTCATGCAAAAAATGTGTGCATCCAATCACAACTTTGACTACAGTAGTTGACAAAATTATGGAAAACAATACGTAATATAACCATCTGGTTTTATTTTCTGATTGTAACAGTAGTGTTTTAGTCATTGTAACTATCAAGGACCATAAACACTGACTGAAAAAATAGATATTGTTTACATTGTTACGTCAATGTCTTTCATGATGCAAATTAGACTCTAGGCACTGAAATAGGCGCATGTTAACATTTTAAACACTTGAACTCTGCAGGTGACATGATTGGGGGGATGTAATTATGGGTGGAAGTGATTACAAAGTGTAAAAATAGCAGACGTACATGCTCAAAATACATCATATTGCAACATGTGACTTGTAAGCTTGGAGATGTGCAATGTTACATCCTTTGCTGAAAGCATCACTTAAATGCTTCTTAAAAGCAACTCATCAATGAATCAGTATAGTGTGCTTATTGTTTTCCAATATTTTAGATAAGTCGATTTAGCGATAACATACAACACCATGTTTGTTATGTATTATGTCAAGTAACGTTCATAGACACTTGTAAGTGGTAGCTCGGTTTTTCCCACCAAACACACAGGTTCAAATATTAATGTCAATAAAACGTCTGATATTAAAATCAGTTTAGTTTACGTGACCCAGACAGAACAAACGCCCAACATGTGAATAACTTACAGAGAACGACATGAACGCAAACTCTTGGCCAACTAGCAAAACACAGTGGAAAACATCCAAGACTCATGAGTGACAGCGGGCATGGCCAATCACAGGTTAGTAAATACAGTAGACGGTCGTTCATTGGCCCATTTTTGGTCGGCCCACCGGTAAACCTTCTAGTACTCCCGATGGTTAAAATGTATTAAAAACACAGTTGGACTCATGCAGTTTATTAGGAACACAAGGCACGCGCATACATATTTTTGCCATAAATATTCGATATTAACTGAAATACACCCTAACCAAGGTTGCACTTCCCAGGGCAGAAACCTAAGGTGAGGCCACTGTTGCCAACGTTTCAGTAAAAAAGTAGCTACTGGCTGTCCTAGAAGTCGCTAGATGACGTCATCATCTAATTTGCATATGATGTTGTAAAATGCTGTAGGAAAAAAGAATAATCTCGTAGGAGAGACAAAAAAAAGTGAGTAAAAACACCTTAATTACGTTTAGAACTACAAATAAACTTGATTCTGTTACGGTGTGTGCGGTGGACCACAGAATGCAGAGGCAGATGGAGCAACTTCACAGATCTTTTAATGTCTCCAGAGACACGTTCAAGCAGCGGTGAGTAACAAAAAATTTACAACTCAAGGTGCAGGCGGCAGCAGCTGGCTGCACACCAGGGTAGGTACTGAGAATGTAAAAAGTCCTCTGGCTAAGGAGGCAGGGACAGCTGGACTCTACCCAGACAAGGGGAAGACACGGCTCCAGATGTGCATGAGATTACAGCAAACAGGAATGCAGAATGGGTCGGCTTTTGGTGCGAAAGGAGAAGAACCAGCGTCTCAAAGCTGCCTCCACTCAGCCTAAGTAGTGGGCGGCCTGATTAGGAGCAGGTGTGTCCAGCTGTCCCGGCTCCAGGCGAGCGCCCAACTATAGGAGGAAAGAGAAGGAGCGCAAGCACCACAAAGCACAAAAGCAGGAGATCGTCACAGTACCCACCCCCTTAATGTTCGCCTCCTGGCCACTTACCTGGTTTCTGCGGAAACCGGTGATAAAAGTCTGTGAGGAGCCGTGGGTCAAGGATGAGAGATCTCGAGACCCCAAGACCCAGAAGCACTCCTCTGGGCTGTACACCTCCCAGTCGACCAGATACTGAAAACCCCTGCCCCTTCTTCTCACGTCCAAAACTGCATTGACCGTGAATGCAGGGTGACCGTCGACCATCCTAGGAGGAGGAGGAGGAACTTCAGGATGGCTAGGAGGGCTGAGGGTGATGGGATTGATGTGTGAAACATAGAATACGGGGTTGCATTTGAGGGAATTGGGAAGGCGTAGCTTGACGGAAACATGGTTGATGATCTTAGTTATGGGGTATGGGCCGACAAAGCTGGGAGCCAGCTTTTTGGAATCAACGGCAAGGGACAGGTCACGGGAGGACAGCCACACCTTCTGTCCCACCTTGTAGCATGGCGCGGGCGTGCAATGGTGGTTGGCCACACGGTTCCGTTCAGACGTTCTGGAGTGGCCAACCCTAGTGTTACGCCAGCCCCAGCACGCCCGGCAAAGGTGGGCTGAAACCGACGGGACCGTGGAGTCAGACTCTTGGGAGGGGAATGCTGGTGGCTGAAAACCGTAGGCTGCATGAAAGGGGAACAGGCTTGTGGCGGAACTGATGAGGAAGTTGTGTGCAGATTCAATCCACGGGAGGTCTACTGCCAACTTAGTGGGTTGTTGGTGGCACACGCACCGAATGGCTGCCTCCAGGTCCTAGTTGGTCTGTTCGGTCTCTCCGTTGCTCTGGGGGTGGTAGCCGGAAGTTAAGCAAGGGGATGCGCCCAGGGTCTTGCAAAAGGCTCTCCACAAGGCAGAAGAAAACTGGGGGCCCCTGTCTGACACCACCTCTGTGGGAATGCCGTGAAGGCGAAAAACATGGCGAACCATCAACTGAGCTGTCTCCAGGGCTCATGGCAGCTTAGGGAGGCTGACAAAGTGTGCCATTTTGGAGAACTGGTTGACTGTGGTGAGGATGGTGGTGTTACCACTGGAGGGAGGCAAGCCGGTTACAAAGTCCCAGGCTATATGGGACCATGGCAGGGGGTGAATGAGCCCAGCCAGGGCCTGGTGGGACTCCTTGTTCCGTGCACAGACCGAACAGGCGGTCCCACTGGAGGCCTCCGAGGATGTGGGAACCAGGAAACATTGGTTCTTGAATGGTCTGCTCAATGGAAGGCACGTAGATGCGGGACAGGGCATCCGTCTTGACATTCTGGGACCCTGGCCGGAAGGTGATGATGAAATTTAAAATAGTGAAGACCAAGACCCACCTGGCAGATCGACCAAGGGCAGAACGGAAGCAATGAGTATGACAAACCACACAACGTGGCCAATCTATGTGCGGGTTGTGTTTAAGTAGTCAGGTTAACCCGAGAACCACGGGTGCAGAGCAAGAAGGGAAAATAAAAAACCTCTTCTCAGTGGTTGCCTGATAGTAGTAGACTGAGCAGCCTAGTCTGATAGTTAATGCTCACCAGGAGACGACCATCTAGAGAGTGAACTCTCTTGGCTTCAGAGAGCCTGACCATCGGTATAGAGCAGCCTTTGACTAATGCTTCATCAAGGAAATTGTCATCAGTGCCAGAGTCAATTAGAGCAGTTTGCCCCCCTACGACAGCGTACCTTGAAGTTGCATCCTGTTGGTTGCCGGGAGCGAGAACGATTGACCCTTGTCAGGCGAAGGAGTCCGGGAGCGTCGAGTGGGGCAGCGGGAGATTGAGTGGTCAGTCTCGCCACAATAGATGCAGAGGAGCAGGCGCAGTCGTCTCTCTATCTCCACCTCCTAGCTGCATGGGTTCCTCCGTCATCCAAGCCGGGGCGGTGTCGATTGCAGGAGATAGGCCGGTAATGTTGAAGTGAGAGCCGGGACTTCCTGCCGTGTGTTTGTGGTGCGTCCGCGTCGCTCTCCATAGTCGCGCTGCCTCTTGTCAATACGCACAGACAGCTCAATTGGGTTGTCCAAGTTAGCCGGAATCGCGAGCGGGATCATGTGGACCCTGATGTGGTCAGCCAGCCCAACGAAAAAGGCGTCCTGCAGGGCAGTAGCGTTCCAGGCGCTCTGGGATGCCAAGATGCGGAAATCGATGGCATAATCGCAGACTTGGCGCCGCCCATGGGGCAGCGTGAAAAGTGCCCGAGCTACCTCTCTGCCCGGCGGATTGTGTTGGAATACTTGTTTGAGAGCCTTGGCGAAAGCCACATACGTCGCGCTTCAGGGGGTGTGGCGACTCCACTCCGCCATTGGCCATGCGCCGGCTCGGCCAGTGAGGTGGGAGATGACGAACGTGACCTTCGCTTGCTAGGTGGGGAAGGCGGACTCGGACAAGAAGCTTCGCGTGGTCCATTACTCTGGCTGGTTCTTTCTGTTATGGTGTGTCCGGTGGACCACAGAATGCAGAGGCAGATGGAGCAACTTCACAGATCTTTTAATGTCTCCAGAGACACGTTCAAGCAGCCCTGAGTAACAAAAAATGTAAAACTAAAGGTGGCGGCAGCAGCTGGCTGCACACCAGGGTAGGTACTGACAATGTAAAAAGTCCTCTGGCTAGGGAGGCAGGGACAGCTGGAGTCTACCAAGACGAGGAGAAGACTTCGGTCCAGGGGTGCAGGAGAACGATGAGATGGCTTAAAGGTAGCAAACGAAATGCGGCATGGGTCAGCTTTCAGTGCAAAAGGAGAAGAAGCAGCGTCTCCCAGCTGCTTCCACTCAGCCTAAGTAGTGGGCAGCCTGATTAGGAGCAGGTGTGTCCAGCTGTCCTGGCTCCAGCCGAGCGTCCAACTGTAGGAGGAGAGAGAAGGAGAGCGAGCACCACAAAGCACAAAGGCAGGAGATCGTCACAGATTCGTGGTTTGTTAATTTAAAATTGTCCATCATTTCATCAAAAATAAAATAACTAATATTTTATCTCGGCCAGCGCCTCTCAAAGTTCTCCCCTCACACGTTGGCAATTGAGAAGTTCGGCATAATTGGACAGCGACTAACAGATTATGCTGTGTTTATTCTATGGCTCACATTAACATAACAGATGAGGTTTGTGAGTAGCACACTCTTCTGGTGAATACATGTAATCGCAATTAATTTTCACTTTCGATGCGTAGAGCTCCACATCATGGCTTGTGACTGCCTTGGGGCGGGGTGGACCTGTCAACAACACCCACCCTCTCACAAAATGCAGAACAGTACTTGCTTTCGCCATATCAGAAAACTCCCCAACGACGTCAGAAAAAGTTGCTAGATTCGTCGCTAGTCGCTTTTGAGAAAATATGTTGTCAAGGAACATATAGCTCATGTAATGTGTTTAGTATAAGTGTGACATCATTAGTCTTGCCAAAATACATACAAATGTCATACATGAGGCACTTGCAGTACGGGTGGGGGCAGGCGTGAGCTGGAAGGTGCTTGTCACTGCTGTTCTTCCAGGGAGAGATAAAGCCAGTGTTTTGTTTTTTGTTTTTTGACAGCTGGAGAGCATCAAGTCCGATGCAAGATATTTTAATGCTCTGCTGAATGAATGAATGAATGAATCTGACTGCCGAGATGGAGGATTATTTACCCGAGGTCACCAGGTATCAGAGCTTTTCCTTGAGAAGAATAGGGTGCATGTACTTCATATATAAGGTTTTTCAGTTCATAAAATAAATAAATAAATGGGACTAAGAAGTATTTGAAAACAATTTGAAGACATTTTTAACCAAAGTGAATCATTCTCCTTTTTTCTGGTTATCCTCTTAATGAGCAACCTAACCTGCATGAAGTGTAAACATGTGACGTGTGTCCCAATGTTTTTGTCCCGGTTGTGTAACTTATTTCATCGGAGGGCCTGTTAGGACTGTAATATAGTGAGGCAGTGTGAGAAACCTGGTATTATCATTGCTGTGTTTCGATTGGAAATGAACAGATACAAATGTGTGGCGCTTGTTAAATAACACTCACTCGTTGGGTTCAATGCAGCACTCTGTCCCCTATGTGCCCTCACTGCCCCCGTGATGGCACACTTCTGCTTAATGTCTCAGAAAGGGAGTAAATGACACCATTAACGGCCCTGAACGTCCAAATTGAAGACTATACTGTGTTGTACACTCTAATGAACAGAGCCATTGAGAGCATATTGTCATGCACGGGTCAGTTTTTCTCCCCGGCGGCACAATCGCAGAATGTAACACTGTGGTCAGGAGACGTGGGCGAGGAGTTGTCTGGCTGTATTTTTAAAGTCAATCACTGCCAGCACCGAGGATGAAATGTGTTGGAAGAAAATGTGTTGCAAGTACAAGAGAAGCCTGGAGAGTGGGCCAAAAGGCTAAGTGTTGTCTCTCCACACAGATGAAGGAGGGCTGTGCTGCGGCTTGTTTGCGCCTTGGACATGCAAAAAGTTAAACGGAATTCAAATTGCCATTGACAGACTGTGGTAAGGTTAAAACGGGGAAGTTAACAGGAGCAAAAAAAAAAGAGAAGTGTGGCGTTTGGGTGAATTCAAGTCTCTTTTGCAAGTGGAAAAATGAACACAATGATTGGCAGAAGGCTTGCTGAAATAACATAAAAATACTGTACTTCACACCAGAACGTTCTTCACCAAACCAAAAATAATTTGGATCAATGCTAAATCGTACACCCTCATAAATACCCACCTCCTGTCAATGTTTGAATGTGAGCAGTAGAATGTATGCTTTATTTACCAGGATTTTAAAGAAAAAATAGAATAAATCATACAAAATCGTGAAAAAAAATGTAATAGTCACATAAATAAAAGGGTACCAAATGTGGAAATAGTAACAAATCCACATTCCCTAGGATATAAAACAGGAGTTTCCAAAGTGCGGCCTGAGGGCCATTTGCAGCCCAGCTGTTTTTTTTTACTGGACCAAAGTACATTCTAAAAATATAATTTAATAAGGAACCAACAACAACAACAAAAAAATCCAAAATACTCAAATCAGCAGTAATTTTACAAGAATAAAGTAAAACTATTAAGAGGAAAAAGTTGCAATTTTACGAGAATAACGTAGTATTATAACAAAAAATTGCATAAAGTAAAATATTAAAGAAAAAATATGTTTTTTTTTCCCTAGTTGTAACATTATGAAAAACAACAAAACAACAAGTAAAGTTTGGGGAAAATTAGATAGTGTAAAAGTTACAATGTTATGAGAATTAAGTCATAATATTATGGGAATAAAGTCATAATTATGAGAAGAAAATTTACAAGAAAAGTTGAAAATAGTTGGGAAAAAAAACAACGGCAAAAAATTAAATAAAAAATAACATTTTACAAGAAGAAACTCGTAATATAATGAGTAAAAATAATGTCATTTTAGTTGCATAGAGTTGAAATATTAAAGATTTGTGATATCGTAATATAATGAGAAACAAACAAAACAACTAATGAAGTTGTACATTTTGGAAAGTTGGATTGCAAAAAAAAATATAATATTACAAGAATAAAGTCAAAATATTAAGGGGATAAAATCATAATCGTGAGGGCCAAAAAAACAACAACAGCAGAAATGGAAAATAAAGTCAACATATTAAGTGCAAAAAATTGTATTATAGGATATTAAATAAACAATATAATAAATAATGCAAAATAGTAATAATAAAACGTTTTTTTTTTTAAATCACATAAATAAAAGGCACCAAATGTGGAAATGTTAACAAATCCACATTCCCTCGGATATATAACAAGGGTATCCACAGTGCGGCTTGGGGGCCTTTTGCGGGATGCGGTTGTTTTTTCTATTGGCTTGCAGTCACAATTAAATGAGAATAAACTCATAATATTATGAGTAAAATGAACGTCATTTTAGTAGCATCGAGTTGAAATATTAATGTTACAGGAATAAAAGCAAAATATTATGGGAATTACGTCATAATTTGCAACAATAAAACTGAAACATGGAAAATATTAAAAAAAAAACCAGCAGAAATGGAAAGCAAAGTCAAAATATTAAGAGCAAAAAGTCATATTCTAATAACAAAAAAGTTAACATTTTACAATAATAAATTTCGTAGTTTTTCGTAATATTATGAGAAACAAACAAAAACAAAATGAAGTTGTGATTTTTGTAAAACTAGGTTGGGGAAAAAGTTACAAAATGGGAATAAAGTCATAATATTACCACAAAAACAGTTGAAATATTTTGGAGAAAAAAAAACAACAGCAAATTTTTTTTTTTCTTGAAATAAATGTATAGCTTCTTACCTAGCTCGCTCAGCTGGGATAGGCTCCAGCATACACGGGAACCTAGGGAGGATAAGCGGCATAGAAAATTGATGGATGGATGGATTCTCCAAGGCAGTGGTTC
The DNA here is from genome assembly GCF_027744805.1 of Dunckerocampus dactyliophorus. Taxonomy (NCBI): domain Eukaryota; kingdom Metazoa; phylum Chordata; class Actinopteri; order Syngnathiformes; family Syngnathidae; genus Dunckerocampus; species Dunckerocampus dactyliophorus. The sequence goes on along the minus strand of NC_072830.1, from coordinate 15,407,680 downwards.
TCAATCGGTTTGGTTGTGGGACCCACCACCATACCTCAGTGACAAGCGGCAACGCAAATTGCGGATGTTTTTCAACTCATCCATCCATTTTCTATACCACCTTATTAGGGTCGCGGGGGCATGCTGGAGCCTATCCCAGCTGACTTTGGGCGACAGGCGGGGTACACCCTGGACTGGTCGCCAGCCAATCACAGGGCACATATAGACAAACAACCATTCACACTCACATTCATACCTATGGACAATTTAGAGTCACCAATTAACCTAACATGCATGTTTTTGGAATGTGGGAGGAAACCGGAGTAGCCGAAGAAAACCCACGCGCACACGGGAAGAACATGCAAACTCCACACAGAAATGCCCAAGGGAGAATCGAACCCAGGTCTTCCTGATGTCCTGACTGTGACTTTGTGGCCAACATGCTAACCACTAGACCCAGTTTAGTGCGGCCCAGTTTTTCATCTCAAATATCTTCTATTTAAAGGGACCTTTTACAACACAGTGTGAGCTGCAGCGAGATGCTGTCCTCTCTTTATGGCACTCTCTTCTCCAGCAGATATCTGCAGCTGTGTGTTGGACGGGGCAGCACGTTAAGTCGTCAAGGGCCCGATGCACGGGATTGGGTCTCCGCTCTATGAGAACGAAACAAGATTTTAACTTTCATTTGAAAAAAGTACAACAAAAAACATGACATTTTTTTTATTTAACCGAATCACAAAAAAAAGCAGGCGTGATTTGAAATGTTTATTGTCACACAAATTGACACTAAACGATATTATTGTCAACATTTTTGAGACCAAATAACCCACTAATGTTATAATATATTTATTTTATGATATTTATAATTATTATAGTATATATTAATATACCATAATATTGTAATATTTCCTTTAATATGTCATGTAAAGTTGTGGAATTTGCGTTTGTGACATGTATTTTCTCACAGGCAATTTGTATTTGCTTTCAAACGTTTGGAGCATTTCTTGAAATGCTGGCTTTTCAACTGTATTAAAGAGCAGCATTTCTTTTGCAAACACACACCATTTTGCGCTGTTCCGTTTGTATGTACTTTGCCAAATGAGTGGATCATGGGCCGGACTTTAGAGTGCACTTCCTGGCTGCAACCAGCAGAGGCGCTGTTCATTCAGTCTTAACTAGTTTTCTGTCTAAAGAAGGACAACCCGGACACAACACTGGCATGGAAACAGGAGTTCAGAACACTCAGAGGATTTCAGTTCATTAAAATAAATAGTTAAATGACCATTAATTTTTATGAAGGAACTTAACTGTAATGTCCAAATTTTGCACCTGAAGCAACCACCCACCCTTTTACCTCCACGCCACTGACTAGCATCTCCAGCGGAGGTAAGAAGGACGAGTCCTGACTTCCAGACAGGCAACCAAATGTGTGTGCGGGGCTTATGACTTTGGATTTAATGCATCTTAAAGTACGTTCTCATTGGCCTCCTCAAACGCATTACCATGCATTAAAGATTTAACAAGATTCTCAGCCCCTCACCGGGTCAAGGCACATTTCCGCAGCCTCCCCAAGTCGGAAGTGCTGATGAGACACAAAGTTCAACTTTATTGGGAGGCTCGGCTTGGCTGTCCTGCAAAAACTCAGCCTCCTGCGCCACCTCCTTAGCTAAGCAGATTGTGTGCTATCTCCGATGAATAATGGCCACAGATACGAACACAGACAGAATTATCTCTCCTACATGACAAACAGTCAGCGACGCGTTTCCACACGGCGGCCATCAGTCGTCGGAGTGCGGCTGCGAATGTAGAGCAGCATAAATCTACAATGAGATTTTCATGTTATTAGGTACACCGGGACCATCTGTAAGAGTCGTATCAAACAATCTGTCTTTACAAAGATAATAATGCTCATATTGTACTGTACTGTACTGTACTGTACTGTACTGTACTGTACTGTACTGTACTGTGCATACGTGGTGAAAAATGAAAGGATGCAACTTTGCCACTATGATATTTTGTAATGCAACACATGTACAGTACATATGCTAAGAAGTAGGGAAGCTCCAACAGGGTTTTATGCTGCCGATACTGATACCGATCACCCAGGACTGAAATCGGCCGATACCGATCACCTGGCGTAATTATACATTTTTATATTTATTTATGATGAGTCATATCGGGGGCCGCACGGTGGTCTAGTGGTTAGCATGTGGGCCACACACTGACAGATCAGGAAGACCTGATTTCGATTCTCCGTTGGGCATTTCTGTGTGGAGTTTGAATGTTCTCCCCGTGGGTGCTTGGGTTTTCTCCGGGTACTCCGGTTTCCTCCCACATTCCAAAAACAAGCATGTTAGGTTAATTGGCGACTCTAAATTGTCCATAGGTATGAATGTGAGTGTGAATGGTTGTTTGTCTATATGTGCCCTGCCATTGGCTGGCGACCAGTCCAGGGTGTACCCCGCCTGTCGCCCGAAGTCAGCTGGGATAGGCTCCCGCGACCCTAATGAGGAGAAGCGGCATAGAAAATGGATGGATGGATGGAGTCGTATTGTGTATTGTCATACTGTCGCGTATTGTCAATTGTCGTATTGAGTCGTATATTGACATATAAAGAGGAAAAGTCAGGACAAATTCAAGGTCCCTTGACCGCCAGAGGGCTTAAAAAATAGGTAATTACTAAATAAATAATAATTAATTAATAAAAGGGGTATGATATGAAAAAAGGAACCATAAAATCACCTTCATTTAGACAAAAACATACTTAACTTACCTTTTGAAGACAACTTGTGAAACTTCCAAACTTCTTTAAGGAGACTTTGTCAAACTTCAACCGCTGAGAAAGGCTGCTCTTGTCCGATGAATTCAATCATTTTTCGGGTTATTAGCTTAGCCGTCTGACTGTCACTCACACATGGGTGAGTGTTAGCCACATGGCTTAGCTGTCGTGTGACGTGAGCTGCCGTGAGCCTCCAAAACTCACCATACTGTGTCAAGTGTTGTTCTTCAAATGCCGTAGTAGGCCAAAGCTTTTTACCCCCGCAAGATAGTTTTCGTGGCATGTGTTAGCAGTTAGGGTTCGCATGGCAGACATGATTGCATTTGTTTTGAGGGACAGTGGGAGGATAACACTGCCCAAGACGTTAGTTAGGTCAAAAAAGTCGCTGCGGGCGATCGGCTTTTGTGATCGGTGCTGATATTCATTTATCGGCATATGCCGATCACGTGATTTTTTTATGGAAATCGGCCAATTCTGATCGGTGGCCGAGCTATCAGAGCATTCCTACTAGGAAGTTATATATATTTCATTTATTTTTTGTACATTTTCCAAGTATTTCAACTGTCTTCTGAAATAATCTTCGTAAATGTACTTCTTGTAATATTATGACTTCATTCCCATAATATTATAACATTTTAAAAGTACAACTTCAACTCATACTGCGACTTAAAAAAAACAACATATTTTCTCTTTAATATCTCAACTCGATGCTTCTAAAATGACATTCTTTTTCTTAGAATATTACGTCTTTATAATCTGAAAATTGTGATTTTTTTTTCTTTTCATATTTTGACTTTATTTGTCATGCTCTGTACTGCCGCCTGTCTGCCACTCTGTTCCAGTGCACCCCTCGCTGCGGAGGCGGAGCCGGGAGTTCCACACCTGTTGCCTATTAGGACTTGGACTACATATACTGCTGGCAAACCTTACCGCGTTGCCAGACTGTCTCACCTGCTCGCCGGTTCAGGTAGTTCATTGTTCCCTGTTTTCTGGTCCCCAGTAGTAAGTACGTGTTTTCCTGCTGTTTTTTTTTTTTTTTTAGATTTCTTGTTAAATTATTATTTCTATATCATTATTATTTTAGAATGTGCTGCGAGTCAATGAAAAAAAAAAAAAAACAGACACCGGGCAAATAGCCCCCGCGCCACACTTTGGACACCCCTGTGGTGCACTGTTATGGTTTTATTGTGGTACAGCATCATACTGACTAGCTAATATTTTTCACATTTGCATGGAGCTAAATAAGCAGGCCTCAGTATGACACAGTGCACCCCCTGGGTGACACAATAATAATATTATTAATAACTCCGTTACCATGCCAATTAAAATCAAAGCAAGCCCATAATTACTGCCTAATCCTCCCACAGCTTTGTCTCCCCCTAGCGGCGGCGAGCACCACCTACATCTTGTTAGTCACCCTAGCTCATCCACTTAACATCCAGTTATCATGTCCCCTGTCGTTCCACACCCCCCTCTCTGCTCAACGCTGCAGCTTTTCACACAAGTGCCATCTATATAAATAGTTCCTGCCGATTAAATATTCATCAGCTCAACTTTATGTGCCCCCCCCCACCCTCCTTTTTTGATGCAAGGGATGCAGCACTGGTGGGAAATTGGTGTCGCACACATCACCCATGCATAAAAGGCCCAGCATTTGACAGACAGAGGTGTGATGACACAGGTTTTTAATGTAAAAACTTGCAGCCAACACCCAAATGCTTTGTAAAAAGTCATGTGACATATGACTTACTTACTTTACATAGTTAGTACACATACACCAATGTTTGAATATACTTATATAGGTCTTTTTTTGTTGTTGTTGTCGTTGTCTTTTGATCTAGACCAGCCAGATAATATACAGTCATATCTGGAACAAGAGCTATTTAACATCATCCAGTCCGACGGGCGTTGTTAGAAATCAGCATGTGTAAAATACTGCTCTTCTTTTTTTGTTTTTTGTTTTTGTCTTGAAATTATTACTGTATGGACTGGTGTTGATACATGTCCGTGTATCTTCGTGTCTTCTGTGCACAAGTTTGTAAGAGAACCCAAAACATGATGGACATAACAAGACACCTGGCTCTTTTCACTTTAAAGTCACACTATTTCTTTTTTCTATTGTTTTGTCTTTTTTTAAGAACAAGGAAAGAAAAACACGTACAAACGCCACACTGTCTCGGCGTGTCACAAAGACGCTAAAAACAAACAAAAGGAACTGATGGAGAGGCAGGTTTGTGACGACAGTGAGCAGCATCCTCTATTCGTACGTTTTTTTTTTCTTTAGAGAATTAAGGCACTGCTGCGTTAAAGAAGAAAGGACATGGCTGACAAACCTCTCATGGGGAGGCGGGATGAAGGGCAATGTGTGTTTTTTTGTTGCGTGGTTCCTCCAGCAGGCTCAAAGAGAGTTTTGCGAATAAAATGTGTGTGCCGGACTTATTTTTACAACGTGTGTCCTACACCGTGCTCTCCAGCATCCACTCGGTGCTGCTAAACGTCACCCTGCGGTTGGCGAGGGGCGATGACTCGTTGTCGAGCTGGTTGGTGGAGCGGTGCCACCTCGTCCTCGCCCGCCGGGGGTAACTGTGACTCTGAAATATGGAGTAGTCCCCCCCGTCGAAGGAGAATCTGTGCCGAGTTCGTGCCAGCTCACTCGGGAGCAGTCCCACGTTGGCGAGCGCGCCCTTTTTGTCTTTGAGACGCGGGGCTTCGGCAGGGCCGGCGTTGGGGCCGATGAGGCACAGCGACATGGTGGAGCCCGTGAGGCTGCTGTCTGTCTGCGTGTCCTCGAACGGCAGGACGAAGCGCGGCGCGTCCAGGCTGGTCCTTCGCTTCATCTTGTTGGCTGTCGGCGGAGGCAGCTCCACCTCCAGGACAGCAGAGGGAGCTGTGGCGTCCTCTTTCTTGTCATTGTCCACCTTCAGCACCAGCGCCATGCATTCTTTAGGAGGCTGGGCCTCATGCTGACCCTCATCCGAAGGCTGCTTGGAGGCCGAGCGATGGAGCTGCTGGTGGCTGCCATTCACTGCCTGGGAAGGCATTGCGGAGCCCGCTTTGGCTTTGCCGTCCTCCGGGCCGCTGTAAGCTTTGTAACGGATCATCAGGATGACGATGAACACCAGCACCGACGCCACAATGATGCCTCCGATGATGATGATCATGGTGCCACCCAGGAACTGGCTGTGCATGAAGCGGCACTGGCTGACCTCGGTGGCCGTGTGGAACTGGATGCACCCGACCACACGCGTGGCTGTCAGCGATGTGATGCCGTCGTCGTAGACCGCCAGCACGCACAGATCGTACTCGCGCCCCGCTGCCAGGTCATTGATCAGGAAGTTCTTGCTGGTGGATGGTATCATCCTGAAAGAGCGGAGATGGGGGATAATTAATAACTAATCGGATCTCCACAAAGAACGAACAATCTTAACTTGGATCAGCAGGAAATTGTAGACTTCCGTCACGTGCCTTAATAATTAGTCATGAATATTAATGCATTATACATGACAAATGAAGGAAAATGTCTAAGAAAATACACTCCTGATCAAAATTTTAAGACCAGTTGAAAAACTGCAAGAGTTTACATTTTGCACTATTGGATTTTAAGGAAGTTCTAAGTAGAACTTCAAAATGAAAAAAGAAGAAACGGGAGTGAGACAAAAACATTTTTGACTAAGCAATTTATTGCAAACAAGCATTAAAGTGAAATAGGCTGGACCGCAGCCTTTAAAAACCAAAATCTTGGCAGAAATGTGGATTGAATGTGATTTAGTGTCAGGTATTCACACTGTCATGATCTCTTGGCGGCAAAGGCAAACAAGCTTTCTCTCTTTGAACACGGTGGGATTGTTGAGCTGCATAAGCAAGGCCTCTCGCAGCGCGCCATTGCTGCTGAGGTTGGATGCAGTTGCACGACAGCACAAACTTGGGACGTGGAAGAAAGTTTGATTCTCTGATGAGAAAAAATGTAACCTTGACCTTCCTGATAGCTTCCAGCGTTACTGTCATGACAAGGAGATCCGAGACCGGAGATGTTTTCCACACGGCACAGTGGAGGGGGCGCCATCATAATCCTTCAATGGAACAATGGAACTTCAGGTTGTGCAGGGGCGTCAAACGGCAGGTGGCTATGTGGAGATGTTACAGGGGTAATCGTCTGTGTGGTAATGACTGGCTTTTTCAACAGGACAATGTTACAGTTCACAAGAGAAAGGACTTCTTCCAGAGGAATAAGCTCACTCTTTTGCGCCATCCTGCATGTTCCCCTGATCTAAATCCAACTGAGAACATTTCAGGATGGATGGCAAAGGAAGTTTGGAGCAACATTCCCACCAGCCTCCTGGAAACACTGGCCTCAAGCATGCCCGAACCCATTTTTCAGCTGATTAACAAGAATGGCGCAGCTAGCTACTCATTACTGACTCCTTTTGTCAACATTTCATTTCTATTTGGGGGGGGGTGGTTCAGGTTTAGCTGTGGTCTTAAACTTTTGATCAGCTGATGAACAGCCTATTTCACTCTCATGCTTGTTTGCAACAAATTGCGTCCTCAATTTTTTTTTGTTTTCTTCTTTTTTCATTTTGAACTTAGAACCTCCTTAAGATCAAACCGTGCAAAATGTAAATTCGCGCAATTTTTCAGCTGCTCTTAACATTTTGGCGTTCAGGAGTGTCTAACAACTTTATGGTTTAACTTTAAAAATGATTTTGGAGTGTACGAGAAAGTGGACAGTAACTCTCTTTGGCCACATGATCATGTATTGTACAAGGACTTGATTTTTGTTTTGTATACATATTTTAACAGTGTTTACTTCAAATTTGCCGTAGTTAATTTAATTTAATTTAATTCTTATGATTGCTTTTAATTGTTATTGTCTCGCATGGCTTGTGAAGCACGTTAGTCAACTCAGGTTGTTTCAAATGCGCTCTAGAAATCAATTTGACGTGACTTGACTACGTCAGAGGGACGCCTGCAGCCACAGCTGTCAATGTCAATGTTTTTTCACCTGTCGGTACTCAGCAATATTGAATAGAGGCGTTCATTGGAGTATTCATCCTCAAACATGTATTGCCACCACGTGGCAGTTGCAAACCAAATGGTCCAAGTCTTCGGAGTTAATAAAATTAGAAACACTTCTCCCCACAAGGTGGACTTTCATGCTCATCATTTGTAGGCATTTTTAGCACCTAAAGACAAAAACAATATACTCAACCTAATTCGTTGAACTGGATGAGAAAATTATGCAGGAGAACAAGTCATTAAACCTGATAAAAATCTCAAAGTCGGCCCCACTTAATGAATTCACTGCGTGACCGCATGAACCCCTGAACATACCCCAGTATCCTAGATTCTGTTGAATCATGTCTTTAAATGTAAAAGTCATTTTAATAGCTCCTGCATATGCTGCTCTACTTGTGAAATGAATTCACCAATAAGGCAGCACGGTTTATTATTTATTCATATGTACATCATTCAATGAAATAATGATGATATTATTTTTTATGTTACATTATGCGATTTATATAGGATAATAATATGTATTATTATTATTATTATAATTGTACAGTGGAACCTTGGTTAGCATCATTAATCTGTTGCAGAAGGTCCGACTCTTCCCGAAATATACTCGAATAAACCAGAAATATGGTCGAATAAACTTTTCCCATCCATCCATCCATCCATCCACTTTCTATGCCGCTTATCCTCACTAGGGTCACGGGTATCCCTGAGCCAATCCCAGCTGACTTCGGGGGAGAGGCGGGGTACACCCTGGACTGGTCGCCAGTCAGTCGCCATAAATTTTTCCCATCAGAAATAATCCAGTTACAGTCATCCCTCACCACATCCTGGTTCGAATTTCCTGGCTTCACTCTATCACAGTTTTTCAAACATACATTCATTAATAGGTATGAATGTGAGCGTGAATGGTTGTTTGTCTATGTGCCCTGCCATTGGTTGGCGACCAGTCCAGGGTGTACCCTGCCTCTCGCTCGAAGTCAGCTGGGATAGGCTCCAGCATGCCCCCGCGACCCTAATGAGGATAAGCGGCATAGAAAATGGATGGATGGATATTCATTAATAAATCATGCTGTTTGGTGGTTGAATATGGCCTATTAGTAGTAAAAAAGATATGCATGTTTACGCAAATTGTAAATTGCCTAAATTAAGCATTTTTCATCATAAAAATGGCGAAATGAACTAAAATACAAATATAAGCCATTAATGTTGTAATTCATTGTGAGTGTAGTATTTTACATTGGTCACTAGGTGTCAGTAACAGGCTTTTATTGCAGGCACAATAATAATAATAATGATGATAATAATAATAATAACAACAACATGGGCTACTTTTGCGGCCGTAACCAATGACTAGCTAAAACTCAACTCTGAATCCCCAATGTCACTTCCTGTCCTCCACATGAAGCACATTTACAGTGACACACACACACACGTTTTATTTATGTTTTAAATGGCTTATTTTCTCTGATTTTTTCTACTATATTGGATAATACCAATTTAAAGGTGACTAAACAAATTCACTTATCAGGTTTGGGTCTGAAAGAAATTAATTTCGATAAACGTGGGATTACTGTGACCTGTTCCAGAATACATTCAAGTACTGTAAATACAATTACAGTCATCCCTCAACTCATTGTGGTTAGAATTTCCTGGCTTCACTCTATCACGGTGTTTCAAACATACATTCATTAATAAATCATGCTGTTTCGTGGTTAAATATGGCCTATTAGTAGTGAAAAATTATGCATATTTAAGCAAATTGTATGTATTTTTTGCCTAAATTAAGTATTTTTTTTCATAAAAATGGCTAAATTAACTCACGCACAAATATAAGCCATTAATGTTTTAATTAATTGCGAGTGTAGTATTTTACATTGGTCACTATTGGACACTCTGAGCAAAGCATTTATGGCTCTCTCTGGTGGACAGATGCAGCATTGCAGGGCCATCCATCCACCCATTCATTTTCTATGCCACTTGTCCTCCAATTAAGTGCTTTGCTCAGACACAATGCATTATGGGAACGTTTTAGTTTTTTTCTTTTTAAACTTGTATTGGTACTTGTTTGTATATTTATTAGGTATACCTTTTGAGTGTTAAGTTGCTGTGTGATGAGTTTAGTACAGTGGCCGAGAAGTGCGAAACACGTTAACAAAAAGCAAGCCAAATTACAATTAGACCACCTGGAAAGGGATTGTACCTCGTTATACCCGCATTAAAATACTGTATTTGATAGACTCCCGTGGTACATCTTTGCCTTCTGTCTGGCATTTGCATGCACACGACATCTGCATGCACGTCATGGGGGCGCACACATTCCGCTAAAACGTAAACTATGAGACATCGTACTATTTTCTAAGGTTCAATACTTCATGATAATTAAGTCATAGTTCCTGTCGGCCTTATCACATCTACTATTCAATAGTTTGGTGACGGTTCCCTGGTCTCATTTGTAACGCAGTACCTGCAGACCATTGGCTGAACAGGTGAACTGAACTTGCACTCATACGGTATTATGAACCACAGTGGTAACAGTTATTTGTCATACAAAAATAAATAAATCGGGTGATATCTATTTTACAGCGTGCCACAAATACATTGTGAACTTGTATTTTTTGAATAAGTATGCCTAAATAAAATTCTTCAACATACATAAGAAATTTTAAGGTGAAAAAAGCCCCAGCGTTCCTATACCGAACACATTGGCTGTTTTACTGATAAAGCCAACAAAAAGTGTGGTCTAATTGTAATTTGTTTTTCTTTTTGTTTTGTGTTTTGCACTACAAAGATAAACCAGAAAAGGAATGAAGCAACTGGGGATGATTGGTCCAAACGTTATCACTTCCTATAAGTCTGGGATTTGGTACATTGCCTTGGTGTAATTGTAATTTGGTTTGCTTTACTTACTCTTCCTTTAAATGAGTTCATTGTCATTACTCACCTTTTATTAAACTATGTTTTATTATGTCTATTTCATATTTTTTATTAGGATTGTCAAATCAAGTAGTTACGATGCCAAGAAATCTGACTACATTTGAAACTTGACAACTATTTTTCTACTATTTATCACATTATCACATCATCTCATTAACTGCCGATGTATTCAACTAGAAGTATTTGGTAATACTAAATAGAGGCGTTCATTGGCTTATTGGCACCGGTACACCTTTTGAGTGTTAGGTCTAGGGTTACAGATGAAAAATAGCCTTTTGGCGAATTCTGGCATATTAACAGATTTGTTTATTAATATGCACTGTCCCTGTAAATACATGAAAACAAAATGAATAACAACAATTCAATCCCAGAACTTGTACTAGTAAGTGAGTATTTATTTATTTCACGGTGGGAAGTACATGATACTTCTTTCACCGCTGCAACCAAGCCTTTAATTAGTCGACCACATGTAATCACGCTCTGTGTTGCAACAGCCTAATGAAGACTTAACGCCATTAGCTAAGTGCATGTTGTGAGATGTGTTGGTCCTTGTGTTATTTATTGTGGTTTAATGATGCTGAAAAGGCCCTTGAAACCGTCACACCGCCGCAGTCCATAAACAAATTCAGCAAATTGCGACAATGCTGACAATTGTTAAAACGGATCGCTATTTATCTGAAGTGAACTCAACATTACCGGATTTTAATGTATGGAAAAATATTCCTTCTGTGTATTCCCTTGATAAAAATCTACGTAATTATGCCGCATCTACTGGGATTAGTCGTTCCGCCATGTTGTCACACGGCAGATGGTGACTCATGTCTCTGCCCGCCATGCTCCAACAACTCACCTGTACACCAGCGTGTCATCAGCGGTGCTGTTGTACTGGATCTGGTACATCCTGATGCCGGGGATGTGGCGCTCGGACGGCCATCGGATCACGGCCGAGGAGGATGTGAGCTCGGTGACCACTACTCTCCTGTCCTGCTTTTCGTAGCCCTTGGTGTCATTGCCCGACTTGGAGGAGGTGGTGATGTCTGAGAGGCCCGGGTCTTCGCGCATGTGGCCCGTGTTGTTAACAAACAAGGGCAAGGGGATCATGTTGATCTCCACGGCAGCCGTGGCGATGCCTGCAGCGTTGGACGCCACACAGTTGAACGCGCCGCTGTCCTTCAGGGTGGTGATGAGAATATCAAGGGTACCATTTTCATACAGGATGGTGCGGGAGTTATTGTGCACCAGCTTGCCGTCGGGTGAACGCCAGTGTATCTCCGGGTCGGGATCGCCCACCGCTTTGCATTTAAGTGTGACTCCCTGTCCTTCCATCACGTAGGGCTTCGTGGAGAGGTGTCTGGTGATCAACGGTGGCTCACAGATGAACTCCTCCTCTTGTATGGACCAGAAGTACTTATCCATGAGATGTTCCGGTGAGGCGCATGTCTCCAAGTCGTCCTCTCTGGTGAGCCTGCGGAGCCACAGCAGCTCACAGTTACAGTGAAGCGGGTTCCCCCCGAAGCTGACGGCCAGGGTGGAGGAGCTGGAACCCTTGGCGTCGGACAGAACCTGAGCGTGCTGGAACAAGCTGTCGGGCGGCAGCTTCTGCAGCCTGTTGGATGTCATGTCCAGGCGGACCAGCTTGGTGAGCAGGGTAAAAGTGCCGGTGACGATGTGGTCAATCAGGTTGTGGTCCAGGGTGAGAGTGTTAATGTTGGTCATCCGGGCGATGGCTTCCCAGGGTAGGCTGCGCAGGTTGTTGTTAGAAAGATCCAGGTCCTCGATGGTCGAGACAAACTCATCAAAAGAGGTGGAAGCAACTTGGTGGATCTGGTTGTTCCCCAGGATGAGGTGCCGCAGATTGCTCAGACCTTTGAAATGGTCGGACTTGATGACGCTGAGGCGGTTCCCGTCCATGTGCAGCGCCCGGAGCGAGCGCAGGCCTAAGAAGGCGTGGGGCGTGATCTGGCTGATGGTGTTGCGGGACAAAGTGAGGTGAACCAAACTGGTCATGTTGAAAAAGTCCTTCTTGCGGATGACGGTGATGAAGTTGTCTGTGAGGCGCAACTCCACAGTCTTGCGGTCGATGGTGGGCGGTACGAACAAGAGGCCCGCCTTGGCACAGAGGAGCGTCAGCGTTGGCGACAGGTGCTGGCAGATGCAGCGGCCCGGACAACTGTAGCCCTTCACCAAGGCGGCACACAGCAGCACACACAGAATCAGCCGCTCCATTCTTGATCAGGTTCCCAGTCCTGTAAGCCAGACAGAGAAAGAGAATGATAAAACATCTTTGAATGAATAAATAGCATGATTTCATGTGAGAGCCTACTGTTGCAGAAACCTGAGCAAGATAGCTGATATTGCCAGCGAGGTATCAATCCCAAAATGAAATAGGGCTTTTCTGACATAATGGTACCTGCTATGATGAAAGGATCTCGCTACGCTATCATGAAGTCATATCTGTCTAGCCTTTTAAGGCAAATAACAGGATGTTTTTGTGCCACGGGTGCTGAAGCGTATAATTTATTGACTGATCACAGAGCACCCATCCCTCAGTGTACACATTTTCATCATACAACATGCTGTGGAATAAGAGTGGATAAAGGTCGCTGGTTTGCAGCGCTCAAGACATTTTTATGACCTTTTCATGCTCCCTGCTCTGTGATGCATTTGAAATGTTCTGCAAAATTGGACAGAAACCTGTGGTGCACCAAAAAAAAAAAAACCCAAAAAATGTTTAACCCCCCCCGGTGTTTTGGACCCCTAGCTTTATCGGATGATTCTCAGCTTTTTGGAGGAAGTTCTGATGCTCTGATTTCTATTTAGAGCTATTGATTTTAGTCTGGAGGAGAACACGCCTGTGGTGACAGGCGTAAAATGCGATCCTTGGCGGAAGCAAACACAAGAGGCCCCAGTGGCAGACGAGCGCTGATGTTTTTGCCAGAGATTTCACCCGCCTTGGCATCCATCTTGACGGCAAACGCCTAAAGCTTCACTGAAGATGAGGAGGGCCCGTTAACATCAATCAAATAAGGAGATGAAAAGTGACTTTTCATTTGTGGGCCAGGGAAAGGACCTTAACACGGCTCCTACCTTTCACTTTCGCTATGCTTATACACTAACTGATCTTTGTTAGATCGAACAACAACACCTTAATGAAAGACCCACTGTTTACCGTCACGTTACGTCGTTTGTCGTGGCTAATTTCTCTTAATATATCCATAAAACATTGGGACCCAAAGTGGCGCCCTTGGCAAGACTTTATGGCACTCCCCTCCATTGGTGATGTACATACACGTACAAAAGGATATTAATGGCATTATTTTTACTGTTGTCTTTCATTTGTAAGATAACGTGTCACCCTATTTACTTGCTTAACAAATTCCCAATAAATACAAAAAAAAATAATCGGAATACCATAACCACAAAATAAAAATCATGTCAATAAGTCAATAAATAACAATAATAGTAATACATTATAAATTCAACAATCAACATCGAACAATTTCAATAACCACACAGTTTGTAAATATGCAAAACTATGTACTACAATGAAGGGTGTGCGGAACGTATTTGTTAGAATTTGTAGAAATACACTGATAAAATTTTAAGACCAGTTGAAAAATTGCAAACAAGCATTAAAGTGAAACAGGCTGTTCATCAGCTGATCACAAGTTTAAGAGCACAGCCTTTAAAAGGCAAAATCCTGGCAATAATAATGTGATTTAGAGTCAGGTATTCACACTCTCGTGATCTCTTGATGGCAAAGGCTGAAAAGCTTTCTCTCTTTGAACGCAGTGGGATTGTTGAGCTGCATAAGCAAGGCCTCTTGCAGCGCGCCATTGCTGCTGAGGTTGGACGCAGTAAGACACTCATTTGAAACTTCTGCAAACAACCTGAGGGTTATGGAACAAAAAGGTCAAGTGGTAGACCCAAAAAAAATGTCACCAGCCCTGAGCTGGAGGATCCCATTGGCTGTCCGTCAAGACAAGGGACCATCCTCGGTCCAATTGAAGGTTGTTACTGGTGCTGAGTGCAGTCCAATAACCATCAGATATGCCAGCGAGGCTTTTAAGAACAAAAAACATCTTCAAAGGCCTCGTCTCCTTCAACGCCACAAATCGGCTATGTGGAATTTGCAGAAGCGCATCAAACACGGGACGTTAAAAGGTGGAAGAAAGTTGTATTCTTCGATGAGAAAAAAATGTAACCTTGACGGTCCTGATGGCGTCCAACGTTACAGGCATGACAAGGAGATCCCACCTGTGGTGTTTTCCACACGACCCAGTGGAGGGGAGGCCATCATGATCTGGGCTGCTTTTTCCTCCAATGGAACAATGGAGCTTCAGCTTGTGCATGGGCGTCAAACGGCAACTGGCTATATGGAGATGTTGCAGCGGGCATCCCTCATGACTGAAGGCCCTCGTCTGTCTGTCATTACTGAGTCCTTTTTTGTAACATTGTATTTCTATTTTAGGGAGGTTTGTTGTTTTTTTTAAACTATGGTCTTAAACATTTGATCAGCTGATGAACAGCCTATTTCACTTTTACGCTTGTTTGCAATAAATTGCTCCCTCAAATGTTTTTGTCTCACACCCATTTCTTCTTTTTGTATTTTGAATCTCTAATGGGCTAAATTAGAGAAAAAAGTGGTATTCAAACAAGAAGAAATTTTGAGAATGAACTCATAATATTATGAGCAAAAATAACGCCATTTTAGTAACATAGAGTTTAAATATCAAAGAAAAAAACATGTTCTTATTTTAAAGTCATAATATTATGAGAAACAACAAAACATTGAATGAAGTTGTAACTTTTCGAAATGAAGTTGCGGAAAAAGTTATAATGTTATGAGAATAAAGTCATAATAAGTTGAAGAACATTTTCACGAAGAAAGTTGAAATTGTTGGAAATAAATGCAACAAATGGAAAAAACAGCTGTAATTTTACGACAATAAAATCTAAATGTTAAGAGAAAAAAGTTGTTTTCTAACTAGAAAATTAGCAATTTTATGAGAATAAACTTGTAATATTACATGGAAAAATAATTTCATTTTAGTAGCATTTAGTTGAAATATCAAAGAAAAAATACGTAATATTTTATAAGAAGTCATATTACGAGGAACAAACAAAACAGAATAAAGTTGGATTATTTGGAAAATTAGGTCGGGGAAAAAGTTCTAAAAATGATGGAAATAAAGTGAAAATATCATGGGAATAAAGTGGTAACATTGCGAAAAGAAAATTTGCACAAATTAGTTGAGAAGAACACTGAAATATTTGAAAAAAAAAACCCCAGTTAAATCGTTTTTCACTACGTGGCCCTCGCTGGAAAACTTTGGACACCCCTGCTATAAGAAAGCAGCTGCTTTAAGAAAACAGCTTTTATAATGTTGTCAGTTTGACTCTGCAACAGATTAGTTCTATTGCCATTATTTGGCATTTGGGAAAACAATGTTTCCAAATAAATTAGAGGTCACCCTTAGAGGTGCCGTTCTATGAAACTTTCTTCTCCCATGTTCTGGCTCCATAGGCCAAACAATATTCAATACAAACAATACAAAATACAAGCATCCTGCGCAATTTATTCAAAGTGAAAAATGAAAGCCAGCAACGTGTACGCCGTTATTTTCAGCTGTCATTCAAATATTTCCTGATGTCAAAGCACTTCTGCAAGCCAGCACACACAGTAGGTGGTGCGCCGCCTGAGAACATTTCCAAACCCCAAGAGAGAGTTTATTTATGTAGCTAAGCTCCATTGTGCGCTTCGCCTTGTTGAAAATTAATTCTCCAAATTCCCTCAATTAGGCAGCGGAGAGAGAAGCTACGCGGAGAGACTTTCTTCATATGAATTTGCCGCCCACGCGCTTGTCGGCCTGACCTTGCTGCGCCGTGTTAGCATTCAGACCATAACTAGGACAAAAAAAAAGCTAGCGTTTTCTCTGTGGAGGATCTGTGCCCGCAGTATTGCCTGCTACGCCACGCTGAGGATACGCGTATTGATCTTTCAGCATTTCAGGGAGGGAGGTTTTGTTGCCACGGCAACTCTGGGTGTCGAATGTAGGTCTTTGAATTCAATTAAGATGGCGTTGAGCTTCAATCTTAACGGGAAGGTGAAGTAGGGGCGTGAGCAGATGGGTGAATTTGCAAGGAAATGAGGCGGAAAGGGCAGCTGTGCCATCCTTATTATGCTCCTCTATTCTGGTTCAGCGGTGGACATGAAATTGATATGTTGACAGGTGACTGGAGTCCGATCTCAAAGAGAAAGCCAGCTACACTTGCTGGCCACAACATTAGGTACACTTCAGTGCAGTCTAAATAATATCATCCAATTCCGAGATATTTATGCAATAGTATCCGCCTTAAAATAGATGTTCACCAATATTGATTTGAAACTCATTTTATTTTGTAATAAAGTCATAATAGTAATACTACTCCTTTTACTATGCTTTACATTATTTAACATGATAATTATATAATAATCATAATAATAATAATATAAATAATGCATCTTTGTAATTTGTATTATATACTGCTCAAAAAAATTAAAGGAACACTTCGAAAACACATCAGATCTAAACTGGGGGAAAAATGATCTTGAATATCTTTCCTGATAATAAGTGGGTGATGTATTAGTAACAAAATGATGCCACATAATTTGATAGAAATGAAAATGATCACCCTATAGAGGGGGGAAATCAAAGACACCCCTAAAATGAAAGTGAAAAAATGATGCAGCAGACTGGTCCATTTAGCTAAAATGTCATTGTAGCAACTCAAAATGATTGTCAGTAGTTTGTGTGGCCCCCACGTGCTTGTACGCATGCCTAACATCGTCGGGGCATGCTCCTAATGAGACTACGGATGGTGTCCTGGGGGATCTCCTCCCAGATCTGGACCAGGGCATCAATGAGCTCCTGGACAGTCTGAGGAGCAACCTGGCAGTGCCGGATAGACCTAAACATAATGTCCCAGAGGTGTTCTATTGGGTTTAGGTCCGGTGAACGTGGGGGCCAGTCAATGGTATCACTTCCTTCATCCTCCAGGAACTACCTGCATACACTAGCCACATGAGGTCGGGCATTGTCGTGGACTAGGAGGAACCCAGGTCCCACTGCACCAGCATAGGTTCTGACAATGGGTCCAAGGATTTCATCCCGATACCTAATAGCAGTCAGGGTGCCGTTATCTAACCTGTAGAGGTCTGTGCGTCCTTCCAGGGATATGCCTCCCCAGACCATCACTGACCCACCACCAAACCGGTCATGCTGAATGATGTTGCAGGCAGCATAACGTTCTCCACGGCATCTCCAGACCCTTTCACGTCTGTTACGTCTGCTCAGGTTGAACTTGTTCTCATCAGTGAAGAGCACAGGGCACCAGTGGTGTAGTTGCCAATTCTGGTGGTCTACGACAAATGCCAGTCGAGCTCTACGGTGCTGGGCAGTGAGCACAGGGCACAAAGGAGCAGATACCGATCCTGCTGAGGGTTGAAGGACCTTCTACGGCCCTGTCCAGCTCTCCTGGAGTAACTACATATAATTTTGAGTTGCTACAATGACATTTTAGCGAAATGGACCAGTCTGCTGCATCATTTTTTCACTTTCATTTTTGGGGTGTCTTTGATTTCCCCCCTCTATAGGGTGATCATTTTCATGTCTATCAAATTATGTGGCATCATTTTGTTACTAATACATCACCCATCCCCCCAGTTTAGATCTGATGTGTTTTCGAAGTGTTCCTCTAATTTTTTTGAGCAGTGTATTATTATATTATTCAACCAAAAATATTACTACTACTACATTATTTAATACATAATAATACATTTTATTTCTACATCTTATTTTATTATTTAATAGCAATAAAATTATTTCTAATATAATATGACTACATAAATACATTTAAATAAAAGAATGAATACATAATACAATCACTATAATAACAATTGCTGAGTTTCAGATCAATATTGATTGGTAACTATTTGTTCGATTCATGTTACTGTATTGTTTATTATTCATGTATTATTGTTATTATTTATCAATGTATTGCTATTATGTCTTATTGAATGTATTATTTATGTATTTATTATTATGGATTTATTATTATCCATTCATTTGTGAGTTGATTTAGTATCAAACGAAACAATATGTATATATTATTTTGGAAATGACGATTATTTTATTCAGCAATACAATAGAAAATAGAAAAAAATATATTTGTATTGCCATTTTTAAAATAATAATAATATAACAAAAAATGCAGCAGTAATAATAGTACTTTTAATAATAGTTTAAATAATAGTAGTTTTAACAGTACAGGTTAAATAATATAAGACAAATGACAAAGAAATTCCACCATTATTCTGATTCTGATTATTATTACTATATGAAACCATTTAAAACATTACATGGAAAATGGATTATGATTTGTAGAAGAAGTAGTATTACTATTATTACATTATTACATAATAATTGTTAGATAATATATAAATGAAATATATTATTATTAGGAATATTATATAATTATATAATGATATATTATATAAAATGAAGGGAGGGGTGGATATTGTCCAGGTGTACCTAATGTTGTGACCAGCAGCAACAGCGTGTACATAAAAAAAAAAGAAATCCAAAACATATCATGCAAATACGCCCTTCGAAGCATCTGTGCCTAGTGTCGAGCGTGCACAAAGTTGTTTTCCACTGCATTTATAAGTAAACACGGCCTCCAAACACCCCTGAAAACATGGGCTGGAGCATTAAAAGTGAGCGGAATTTTTTTTTTGCGTGCGTGTGAAGATGTGCACCCCAAAGCCACCGAGTTAACCTGACGCTCGACAACACGCTCCAAATCTTTCTAAATTTAGAGGCGTACAAATCCTCAGAGCCACCGCCGACATCTGCTGCTGCTGTTTGCTCACAGATCCATTTAATGAAGCGTATTTACACGTTACACTGTTTGACGAGTCCAGGTTCTTTTCATTTCAAAAGCTTCGGAATTTAATATTTCATTTTTTCATTTTCAAAATGCTTAACTATGCATGTAGGATATACATTTGAAGACCAGATTTCATTTCCTCCACATGAAGAGCCCTAACACAGGATGACATATGCAACCTGTCACAAGACGACTCGTTTCACAAAAGTTTCTTCCCCCCAATCCAGGGGCGCTCACACTTTTTTTTTTAGCCTGCGAACTACTTTTAAGCCCCAAAGATCTACCTACTACTATTAATATAGCAAGTACTGTATATATATTTACTATACATTAGCTTCTCTACTTACGAACATCCAACTTGCGAACATGTATTTTGCCTTTTGGAACTCCATATTTATACTGCTACATGCTTGACCAGTAGAGGGCACTGTGACACTGCTAATGGGACCAACAGGTAGAGGAAGAGTGGGGAGAGAGTTTAAAGGAGAAATGGAAAGCTAAGTTGTAGCTGTATGATACAACCCGGACAGAGCGTGTGATTAAAGTGTATGAAGAGTTAATAGGCCTGCTTAATTCTACACCACCCACAGAACACTACCTCTTTTAGAAGAGTCTAACGACGACCATTTGTCCTTTTTTTCAATATCTCCTCCTCCTCCACGACTATGCTCGACCACTCCTGTTCAAAGGTAAATAACATTTATCATTACATATTATTATATCACTTTTATTATTGTTTTTTTCATTAATTATCCTCGTTTAATATTGCTACTGCATCCAAACTCATATTTACATACATACGCATATACTGTATATGTATACATGTACATGTAGTACCTATATCATTGGTAATATTACCTTTCGTTCGACTCACGAACAAATCGACTTAAGAACGGTCCACTGGTACCAATTGTGTTCGTTGGTCGGGGACCTAGTGTATTTTATTATGAGGAAAATCATGTAATTTTTGTAGCAAAAATTTTAAATATTACAGAATTACAGTGATTTAAAAAAAAGTCATATTATGAGAAACAAACAAAACAAAATAAAGTTGGAATTTTGGGAAAATGAGGTTGGGGAAAAAGTTATAATATTTTGGAAATAAAGTCAAAATATTGGAATGAGGTAATAATTATGAGAAGAAAGTAGAAATAGCTGGAGAATTAAAAAGGAACACCGACGACTGCAAAAAATGTTAAAAACAATCGTAATTTTACAAGAATAAAGACACAATATTCAAAAAAAGGATTTTAACAAGAAGAAAAGTTGTAATTTTAAGAGAATAAACTTGTAATATGAAGGACAATATGATTTTAGTACCAAAAAAAAAAGTTCTTTAGTGAGAAACCAACAAACAACAACATAAAGTTGGAATTTTTGGAAAATTAAGTTTGGGGAAAAATATAATATTATGGGAATAAAGTCAAAATATTCAGAAAAGAAAATGTATGAATATTATTTAAGAAGAAAGTTGAAATATTCAAAAAAAAAACAACAGCAAAAATGGGGAAAAAAAAGAGTGAAAAAGCAAAGAGTGAAATTGACAGCAAAAAAAAAAAAAAAAATCTGAGGAGTCGGCTCTTTTTAGCGAGTCGACACAAATGAACCGGTTCTTTTAAAAGAGCTGAAATTCTCATCACTATTTGGTTCATAATTAGTTCAAAATCATATCCCATTGCACTTATTATACGTACATGCATGCAGCTCTAACGCCCACACACGCATACACATGGAAACGTGTACAGTGGCAGCAGTAAGTCCTCTGAAAGTAAAAGAAAAAACAAACAAACAAAAAACAACGAGGATAAATTAGCTGCGCGTGTTTGTGCCTTTTTCAGCTCGGTTGGCTGAGACATGCCGCTGGAAGTGTTTGTGCTCTTAAACACGCTGGCAGCAAACACGCATCGGTGTCAGATGATACACGCTCGCCGCCTTGTTATCTGTGTCTTTGTGGTTAGCACATTCATATTTAAAGAACAACCCAGCAGGTAGACGACGTGCCATCAATTTAAATACGACTCAAAAGCCACAATTCCGAGAATGTCATGAACGGAACATAATCAATCAGAAATCCAATACCAGGCCGGACAGATTTCCTCTCAAAAACGACACGGACCTATTTCTGGAACACATTCCTGGTGCTACATTTTTTAGACAAGCAGTTTGCACTATAATGCACGCCCAGCCGATGCGAGGATGGAAATGGAGAGAAAAAAAAAAGGAAAACAAAATCACAACTGCACATAAGCCAGCAGTCAATCTTTCTGCACAAGAAAAGGTGTTTTTATTTCCGCCTGCTCGGTTACTCCCACATGTTATCTAACACTGAGCATTTATTACATTGAAGACATCCCACGTTTGGTAGAATGCATGCTATAAAAACGAAACAATAAATGGGTGTAAGTACATCCTACAAATAAAAAAAGGGTCCTCATTTATGGCTGACATGTAGTCATGGTTCATAAAGTTCACAATCTAATGCAATCCAATACAAAGGCCATACCTGAATGGGTGTTCATTTACCAATATCTTTATTACTGTGAGAGATTTTAGACAGAAACAGCTCAAACTATTTGGCCAAAGTGTGAATAATTCACTGTTTTACACTGTGGGCAGTTTTAGTGTCCATAATTAAATACATATATCTCTGAGTGACTGCATATTAGTTTCCTATACAGTCATCTCTTGTTTATCGCGGTTAATTGGTTCCAGACCCGGCCGCGATAACTGGATTCAACATTAATAACCGGATAACCGCATTCAATACCAATAAATGGAATGTTTTTGTAGTTATGGCATAGAAAAGCTGTTTATGATCTTTCGAGGGAAAGGCTTCTTGAGACGTCATCTGTACTTCTGTGAAGAAGGTGTTGGACGTTTCGCTCCTCATCCAAAGAGCTTCGTCAGCGAACTAATAAGTGCTGGTAGCCTAGGCCTTAAATACAGTAAGAGTGGGCGGAATTGGTGTGCCAACACCCTCCTCCTATTGGTTCCTTACACTAAGCCTGGGCGGAGTAGTGGTATAATCCTCTCCTGCTATTAACACCTCCAATAAAAGGGAAGTGTCGCTCCCTGAATTGGGTATGAACGACTCTGATACTGGCTCGTTAACATTTATTGTTCTGGCTCGGCCCTGGCTTCACCTCATTTGCAAGACTAAAAGCTGTGGGTTTTGGTCTCAGTAACCTGCTGAACACAGGGTCCAAATTAAACCTCAAACCACCATTCCGATTCAATGATGGGTTCTGTTGTTTGACAAAAATACCTTCCTTTACTCCTCTTTCAAACAAACAGATGGTTTGAAAAACCCACAGCTCTTAGTCTTGCAAATGCAAATTGCAAACAGTTTAAAAAAAATTAAAAAATTAATAAAGCATCGCTGTGTCGTGGTTACGCCGCACGGTGGCTGAGTGGTTAGCATGTTGACCACGTAGTCAGGAGATCGAGAAGATCTAGGTTCGAATCTCTGTTTGGGCATTTCTGTGTGGAGTTTGCATGTTCTCCCCGTGTGTGTGGGTTTTCTCCGGGTACTCCGGTTTCCT
The DNA here is from genome assembly GCF_027744805.1 of Dunckerocampus dactyliophorus. NCBI lineage: Eukaryota > Metazoa > Chordata > Actinopteri > Syngnathiformes > Syngnathidae > Dunckerocampus > Dunckerocampus dactyliophorus. Next base: position 15,384,499 of record NC_072830.1, on the reverse strand, counting down.
CCCACATTCCAAAAACATGCATGTTAGGTTAATTGGTGACTCTAAATTGTCCATAGGTATGAATGTGATTGGTTGTTTGTCTATACGTATGTGCCCTGCGATTGGCTGGCGACCAGTCCAGGGCATACCCCCGCGACCCTAATGAGGAGAAGCGGCATAGAAAATGGATGGATGGTTAGATGGGGGTCGGCAACCTTTAGCATCAAAAGAGTCATTTGGGCCCGTTTCCACCTAATTAACCCACTTGGAGCAACAAAACCCATTTGACGACTAAATTGCGCTAATGCTACATGTATAGTTTCATTAAGCGTATGGTCACGTTGTTTTTCTGTCTTCCTGTTCTGTCCTGCTGAAGTGACGAACCACACCTATTGCCACCTGCCTTAAGCCTTCTCTGCCAATTTCCATCGGCATTTGCAATAAAAGTGTTTTAACTCATCGATTAGTTCCTGTTCCAGTACCTCCATGTCCATGTCACTTTAATTGCCATTGCTCATGAGCAACAAAGGAAGCTAACAGGCGAAATAGTTGACCAGCATCATGGTTTCCCACCGAGTTGACTCACCAGAAAACACTGCCCCTAGCAGGAGAGAACTGCGCGGCACACACTCAACTCTTAACGCAGAACTTTGAAAGGCTCATGACGGCGTAGTGACTACACAGAAGCATAAACCAGCTGGAGCCACAGCAGAAGGATAAAAGAGCCTCATGCAGCTGCGGATCCGCGGGTTGCAGACCCCTGGTTTAAATTATTGCAGTGGAAAGCGGGTTGCATTTGGTACCTGGGCCTTCAGTGGGGACTTAAGCCACACAATCCACCTCTTAATACCACCACTATCACGTCACAATCACACAAACCATCAGTATTATACAAAAAGGAAATATGACAATGCATGGCATTACATAACTGGGGAGGAATTGCATTATTACTAAAACAACAAACCCAGTTAACCCTTTAACTTTGAATACATCCGAACTTCTCATCATCAACATCAATGAAGCACTGCTGTTCATGTGATGAAAACTCAAAGGATGTGGGGAACCACTTTTGCATTTATTTTAAACCAACCTTTGCAAAGAAGTTTGTTATATTTAAAGAAAAAAACCCCAGCCTGCACCACAGCTTGGTGTTATGGACGACACAACGTGTTATTAGTGTGAACTTCTTCTCTTGACATGACATTTTTTTTTGTTTAAATTTCACAAATATTTAGACTTTCATGTTGTACATTTTGTTTGCAATATTATGATTTGATTCTCATAATACTTTGACTTTATTATCACAAATTATTATAACTTTTACTCAACCTAATTTTCCTAAAATTACAACTTTATTATTTTTCGTTTATGTATTATGACTTTACAGTACTATCTTAATATTTAATCTTTTTTCTTGTAAAATTACTGCTCTTTTTTCCATGTTTACTGCTGTTGTTTTTAATTTAATTTAAATTTTAGAATGTGACAAGGGCCAATAAAAAATGGAAAGAAACAACCCCATTACTAATAGTGCTTAATGGGCCAGCGCGACTGATTCTGAAGGCCCTGGGCAGAATACATTGGCATGGTAACACATAGAAGTTGACATCTGATTGGTTACACAAACAGCTCCGTTACTAGTAGTATTTAATTGACATGGGCCAGCACTACTGATTCTGAAGACCCATTGACATGGCAACACATAGAAGCTGAAATCTAATTGGACAACAAAATCCAACGTACACAAATGAGGATACTAGACTGTAGGGAATACCTTAAACCAATTTCATGGAACAAATACTAGCATTCACGTTGTAAATGTATGTCATTGCATCTGATAGTGTTTAGGCCAGCAGAGAAGGCTTTGCTAGCCCTGAAGGCACACCACTGGATTATTGCATAGCTAACAGCTGCAGTTCAACTTTACACATCCAGGGGAAGCACACAAAATGTATTAAGCAAATAAAGCAAGTCAAAAGACACTGATATGGTCCATTGCACGACAGGGATTGGCATGCCAGTTTGTTATGGTGAAGAATCCCTATCATTTACATACGTGCATCATGTGGACGAGAGATTATGTAATGTAATCATGCAAAGATTCAATATTTGCAGCCTAGCCGACTTTAAGCTTAAGTGAATGTGACATTGAAAACTTGAATGAAAAAAAGAAAGCGGGCTTGCCGCAGAGAATCATCATGCTAAGGATTCGTCCCGGACATGACATTGTCAGAAAAGCATAAACACCAATTAGATGGCGCGGGTGCTGAACTGTCTGCCCAGGAGTGGCCCCTGTCAGGATGGACGCCCTAATTATTGACAGCTCCACTACACGGGAGTCAGCCCCGTCTTCACCAGTGGACACCTGCATGAGAACTCTGCACCCCCAAGACATTTTGTTAAAAATAAAACCAAGTATGCGGGATACGTTGGCGTAAACAGGGTGAGCATTTGCATATTCTAATGATGTCAATGTGCACAACATGCTTCAACTATGAACTTTTTGGTAATCGTGCCTGCTTCCCTATAAATAAGGTAGCGGATATCACAATATTAGCACTGCAAAATCATTAAATAACCCCGGACTCTCTTCATTTGCATACCCCTCACAATTACCTAAGTCTTAATTAAAGCTGTGGTTATTAATTGCAGCATTGCAAGGAAAAAAATCTTATCTGCTTCATGTGTGGGAATAATGATCAAATATGAATACATTATTTGACATAATACGCTATTCTGTGTGCACCAACAGTCCAAAACCAGGCCATATTGACAGGAAAATGAGAATGAAGCCTTTAAATATGCTAATGAAGCAGTAAATGAATTAGAATGACTGCACCTTATTTTCTGCAGTTGGATTATTCAACTACGTTGTTCGCGCTTACCTGTCTGCTCATTTATTTCGGAATATCTTTGCACAGCATTCACATGTAATCAGGCTGAAAGTGGAAATAATCCTGATTTGCATAATGAGGGCAGTGCCAGTTTGTCTCTATATTCTGATTCCGCTCACACGGGCCTCATGAATCACAAGCACCATATGAAGCAAAATCGATGATTAGATATGGTGTTGTTCCAGTCGGCGGCTCCATTTTATCCGCAAATTGTCGTCCCCACTGAGGCAAAAGCATAAATAAAATAGTGGCTTTTCCATCTGTTAGATGTCATGATGAATAGATAAGGGGGACGAGGCAACGACCTGTCATGCACGTGGGCCACTTTCCTATTAAACTTGTGTTTTGAAAGGTAACAAGCAATTACCAGTAACATAGACCCAATTGTTTACTGGCAGAGGTTATGAAATGAAACATGATCTCTAAATAAAGAACAATAAACCAACAGAAATAGAATAGAAAAAGATATAATGAGAAATAAAAATACAGTCGTCCCTCACCACTTGTGGCTGAATGCAGCCTATTATTGGTCAAACATATACATTTACACTAATGGTAGGTATTTTTTTTTGCCTGAACTAAGCATTTTCAAGCATTAAAATGGCCGAATAAACTAAAATACAAACATAAGGCATTCAACATGCATTCAAAAATGCTGTAAATGCTATGTTGTAGAGGAGTCATAAGACACTCAACGAGACGAGACAAGGTTAATAAAAAATATGACTGGAAAACAATATTTTATTCAACCAAGTCACAAACCAATGCCGGTGTGATTCGAAATGTTTATTGTCCCACAAATTGAGGCTAAACGATATTATTGTTAACATTTTTTGAGACCAAAATAAACCACTGTTATAATATGTAATAATATTAGGTCTGTCAAATGACTAAATGTTTAATCAATTTAATCACATTTTCAAATTAATTAATGATTAATCACCATTTGCAACTGTGTGAATTTTTACTGTATTTTATGCACAGAAAGCTATATATATATATATATATATATATATATAAAGATATATTTTTTTATGATTGTTATGATTAACAGCTCCAAATGAAGTGAAAATTTAACCCAAGCAAAAAGATACCACACATGTCTGAAAATCTACTTGCCTAACAGTACAGCAGTATCTGTAATAGTAGTAAATAGTAGCTTTGAATCACACTTGAACCGTGTTATTATGAGCCATGAGGGGTTGCGTTCAAAGTCACCACGTAATTTGAATTCATGCTTTGAGTGTAGATGTATTTTCTGGAATTTCCAAGCATACTTACGTGAAGAAAATTGCACAGAAATTGAAATTGAACTAGTAAGAGTTAGGTTAGTGAGCGATAAGAATATCCACTTACTGTTTTCCTTTGTCTTTCTGTTTATTTAGACCACACATACATGCATAATAAATATGTTGTTATGATGTTCGGAGTGTCCCTGAGCACACCTTGCGGTTGTCTCGTGACAATAAGGAAGTGTAGTTCCGATGACAAACGGACACGAGACGTGTTTGTTACAGCCCTTAACGCGCTATTTTAGACAGCATTAAATACTACTAATAATTAGAAAAGCACTCGGAGAGCGTAGATGTCCACCAAGCGCCACAGTTCCCCCCCATATTGTGATTTACACCATAAATGTTAGTCCTACATTTATTTTATCTACATATTTAGATTCCTTGACCATGAAAACATACCATTAGCAATGGGATTAATAATGATATCAATAATAGTTCAGTAGTTATTCACTAAAATCTCACTTTCCGTAATGGCGTTTTTCTTCTGGATCTCGCTCCATAGCTTTTGAAGACGTTGGCACACTCCAGATTTCACACTATCTTGGCTGTATATAATGTTGTTTGTTGTGTTTATAGCTTCATTTTTTGTTGTGTCCCCTATTTTTTGCATGTTCGGCCAACCAGGAAGGCAAAGTGTTGTCAGGTGATGGAAGGGTGTGTCCAAGCTCAGCCATCTTGGGTCTGTCGCTGCAGTGGATGGGTTGCATTGTGGAGGGGTTTATGTATGCAGCTTTCAGACCGGCATTACATCTTCGATTGACCATTTTTGCTCAAGTTTGCCAGTGTAGCCTGACAGCATGGATCAGGTTTGGAAAGGCTGGACTACTGTGTGGTGAAGAGGACAGCACAAGTTTAAGGGCTAATTTGCCTTAAGATGAACCTGACACTGAGAGCGACAGCGAAAAAGAGAGCAAGACTGATGAAGGAATAATGAGGCTGTTTAACTCCAACACTGAAGAAGACAGAAGCAAAATGTAGAGAGCGACAAATGACTTTTCTGGTAGGCTACTGTTTAACCAATCGTATTACACGCACTGTTCAGCACTGTTTGGAAAAAGCATTTATTTAATTAAATGTTAAAAACAGATTTTTGTCACATTTTGGCTTTGTGGAGTTGAGATGGCGACAGTATGCAGAGAGCAGGTCCCGTACCATACAAAAATACTCTGACGACGGCCCATGCTACCGGCTGAACTGAATAATCCAAAACACAAATTGACAGCAGGTGTACTCCTCCTCCATTGCTTTGAAGACCTGCCAGGTCCAGAGGTAGTCTTCTAGTCTCAGTGAGGTCATCTTCTGTCACGTTGAGGCGGCGACCCCAGTATGCAGAGAGGAGGACCCAAGTGCAGGTAAAAGTACATTTTCAATTATAATTATTAATGCTGCTAAGCAGCGGCAGGAATCAACAACATAGAGCTGTGACATCTACAACTCTGCTCCAACAACGGCTCACGCTACCGGCTGAAGTAAGTAATCCAAAACACCAATTGACAGTAGGTGCGTGAGAACAAAAAGGTAAAACCAGGGCGGAGCAAAAACGGAAGTAATACAAAATAAAAGGCATGGAAACTGGAACTAAAGGCATGAACGAGAACATGAACCAAACTGTCAGGTGGGCAAACTCATGCACCGTGACTATCTTTGTGTACTAAATATCCCATGTTACGGCGGCTTATAGACAGGTTCGGCCTACATGTACAATTTTTTTTCTCTTTAAATTTAGGATATCCCTGCAATGTGTGTATTTGCACGAAGTATCAGTCTTGGATCAGTAAGGAAAACAGTGGTATCGTACATCACTACCATGCACATTCATCTTACACCAATATACTTATACTAGTAAAAAAAAATGTGTGATGTACAAGTATATTCAAATTATTTATTTTTTTTTAGCTGCAGCCCTGCTTGATAGTGAGTTGATGAGTTTGACTTCTGAGTTTCGGTGTGTATTTCTCCCCAAAAATGCTTTGGTTTCCACACTGTGCAACCTTGATGGTTGTACCGTATCTGCAAGCTTTTCCAAATGTGTTCGACTACGGTGTCCTTTTAGGAGCTAGCATGTCCTGATATTACATTTCTTGATGGCGCGCAATGCAGTTCAATCTCACTCAAATACCACATAAATTGCTGAAAAAGTAGAGTGCATATTATATATAAAGGGGGTGGCAGTGTGTGTGTGGGTGTGAGGGTGGGGGGTGTGGTGGGTAAAATAAAATGGAGATAACAGCAGGACCTGCTAACAAGGACAGAAAGTCTTGCTGAATGACACAGTCCTCATCTCTATTTCTGGACATAGTTATTTTTAAACAGTGATATGAAATATGTGATTTTTCTAAGCCAGATTCATCATGTTCCTGCATGTTGTGCTGTTTCTTGCTGTCTAATTGTGTCATTTTGACCCCGGCTTGATTTGCATACAGACTGGACCCTCTCAAGTGGTGCTTTATGGTGTCCATTGGTGCAGTTGTGTTGCTGTGAGATATGCATTTGCTTTTATCTAAGTCTCCCAACACCTCAGTTCTGCAACAGTGTTCATTTTTCTTGTAAGACTTTGTACAAGATGGTGGAGTGTTGCTGGCTCGCCACTCTATCCTAGCGGATCCTAATGAACTCAGCAAACCTACCCAAGCATGCCTTTATGAACTTTACTTTGTGCACTGGGAACAGGAAATTACCTTCGCCAAGAGGTTCGCCACACACCGGCATACAATTGTCTAATTAACTAATCATTTAGGTGTGTTTTATTAATATATACACACATACACGCAGTATATATACTGAATGTGTGTGTGGCGTGTTTTCTCTCTACTAGAGAAATGTAGAGGCCCGTTTTATGCTGCAAAACAGGAATCAAATTAACTACATGGTCATTTTTTTCCATTAGGGAGCAAACTGGGCATTGTCATGCTTCTAATACATCATTTTATTTCTTGTGTCAAACATAAAGTAAACATCCAATATATACAGTAGCTTCTCCAATTCGCAAGAACAGAGATTCATCACCAGTGGGATCCACATGAATAAATCTATCTTTACAATAAAAAAGAATGGCTAACTGACACAAGAGGACAATGGCCCTTATTCTGTCAGCCTGGGAGTCTCTCATTGCACGCATATAATGAGCTCACATACTTCATAAAAGGACCCTGGCAACGCACAGACCACTGTGGCTACTGTACTGTATATCGACCGAGTCGTCACAGTGCAACGTGTGTGAGCTTCTCTTTTGTCGCCTCTTGCCAATGCCATTATAAACTCTTACACAGGGCACAGAAAGTGTGAATTTACCTCCTGCTTTGCACCAAAATAAACTAGAAATGATAATACTACCAACTAGGTTGCGTGTGAATGATGAAAGTTGGAAATATATTGACCGACTGAACCAGCAGCCATCAGATTGGGAAGACAACTACTCTACGACCTGAGCCATGCCACCATGCACAGAACAAGCAGAATGTTACATGTAATGTTAAATGTAAAATGAATTTCCACCTATAGGAAGATTTTCAATGGGGAAAAATGCCACAGAGAATATGCAATTATGGAAATTGTGGGATTTTTTAGCAAACGTCCGATAGACAGCCTGTCCTGAATAAGCTCAACATTTTGATGTCGGAATGGTTTAAAGTAGTTGTTTGGACAGGCCCTTTTACAGGGTGAAAGATCTCTCGGATTCTTTTATTCACAGCTTTGAAATGATTCTAGGAGTCTCAAGGACAGTTTACAAATCAATTCAAACGGGAGTAGACACAAACAACTGCAATGCCAGTGCTGGAGAGAGAGATTAGCGGCCAACAAAGTTTTAGCTAAGTCCAATCGCTCTCAGAAGTAAGGTGGTGCAATGGGTGTAAACGTACTTTTTTGTTGTTGGGATATTAGTAACTGGCCAATCTAAGTCGGACAGCTAATTGCTCCTCAGACAGAGATTACAATTGTGGCATATCTAGAAACTAGGTGTGTGCGCAGATAGAAACAACAAGGTGCATCAGTTCTAAGTGAAAGGTCTTCTGATTTTGTTGTATGTCTGTTAGATAAGCATGTTTCCGTACATACTGTAAGTCTAAAACAGAGTGGAAAATATTCCATTCCTAAGACTTGCATCTGTGTAGAAATAATTAATAGCAGGAGAGGATTATACCACTACTCCGCCCAGGCTTAGTGTAAGGAACCAATAGGAGGAGGGTGTTGGCACACCAATTCCGCCCACTCTTACTGTATTTAAGGCCTAGGCTACCAGCACTTATTAGTTCGCTGACGAAGCTCTTCGGATGAGGAGCGAAACGTCCGACACCTTCTTCACAGAAGTACAGATGACGTCTCAAGAAGCCTTTCCCTCCATTCCTAAGACTGTTGAGATATGTGGGACTAGTTAGCGGACCAAAAAAATGGTGGAATTTGAAATTTTGGAATGTGTAGATGGAAAAGGATTGTTGTAATGTATCAGGATGTTGAACAATTACACGAGAGCTGAGGATTGAACCAGCAATCATTGGGTTGGGTGACGACCAGTCTACCACCTGAGCCATGTCACTCTGTAGAATATGTGTCATGTTACAGGAATGGAAAATGTAATGTAGACGAGCATGCTTGGAAACAACCACCCTACCTCTGTAGAGTAAGCACAATGTTACAGTAATGGTAAATATTTTCCACCAGTCGGGGGCGCCAAATAAATTGCCCATTCATTTTTTCATTTTCAATGAGGAAGCTGTCACAGAAAATATGAAATTATAGTAAATGCGGGAGTTTTTTTTTTCTGGTCCTAAGTCAAAGAGGCCAGCTTCTCAGGGTGGGCTGTATACAAGGGTGTATTTAGTCATTTGGGGGCCCAAGGCAAACCAAGTTATTCATTTTTACAAAATGTGAGTATGTAATTTAGGCCACTTTTTTCCTGCTTTGGAAATCTCTTACAGATATCTGTCATCTTAAGTTGCTAGTTACATAGCCATGTTTACATACCCAAAATATTAATGTTTATCATCTTCTAACAAGTATGAATATGGGAAAATGATTCTATTTCCTGAACTAGATAAAGTCCTTAAAACCCTCCTGGGGGATTATCATTACCTAACACGTGAATCACCTCAGCGTTTTTACTGTACTTGATAAGAACATTAAACGACATTTAATATAGTTTACCGCTTTAATACTCACATCTTTGTGTTGAAGCATCACTCTCAGCTTCATCTACTGCATTCTCCCCGGCTGACACTGACAGTAGCCGTGCTGCTGTACTTGTGTCTACGTTTGTTGTGATTGTGAAAAAGGGTGACACCTTCGGTAGCTTTGGTAAAAACTGTTTGTTTTCCAGTCCTCCTCTTCTCCGCTCCACTGGGGTAACTCCACCCCAACAAGTTTCATTTTGCTGTAGTGATAAGCATGTTAATTAAGACTAAAATAGTAGTATGTACTTTAAATTGAAGAAAAAAATCTAATCAGTTTTTATGAGACGTTTGGCAGCCCCTGGAAATTTTGGGGCCCCAGGCAATTGCGGACGGGAAGTCCGCCCCGGGCTGTATAGTAGCCTGGTCATTATTTGCATATGTGCAGTCTGTTCAGGTTGGCCACACTCGCAAGCCACACCGTCCGACAGACCGCACTTCTTCAGAGATTGCTTGAAGCGGCTGACCCGAGTGCGTAGACGGGTCAGTGAGGTCCACAGGAAAGCAGGCAAGGCAGGTCTTTTCTTTTTACACCTCCAGGGCCAGCGTGTGAGAATGGCAAATTTACATTTTTGGCTTTGGCTTAAAGTTGGCTGAAAGTTCTTCATGTTCATCTAAAAGGGCCTGTTTCTGCTGTGACGTGCCAATGCCAAATTGAGTAAATCTGTTTACTGCTTTATAAAACAAATGCTCAGATGCTGCAAGCTAAAATGGATTCTGTCTCAATATTTTGCCAAAGTGGAAGCGAACAGCAAGATATGTTGCTGTTAGTTTGTTTCCTACTTTTGTCTGTCAGTCCCTACTCATCTATGCACATTACCACCGTGTCATGTTAAATGTGTGTAACATGTCCATCAATATTGGTATTATAACGTAAGGTCATTGACAGTACAGCTATTTATCATTTCTGGCATGCTGAGTTGTATTCAAGGCAGCTGTTAGGTACAATTGTAGCAAACAAGATGATTATTTTCTATTTCTGCCACCACATACGGTACAATTTCCTGGGGAAATGACGTTGAGGCGACACATCAATCTCATTTGCAATTGTGCAGATTAAATATTTAGAAAAGCTGTAGCTCGCGTAACACTTTGTCATCGTGTTGGTAATGACAAAGCTGTCAGACCTCTGACACCGAGACATTCTGTATATGTAGCTCTTATCAAACATGTCAAACTCTGCCTTTTTGGTGCTACATGTGCAGCTAATAAGGCAGTTAATAAGGCTGACTTCTTATGATAGACTGATAGTAAATGAGAAGCAGCCCGTGTTAATTGCCTGTATAATTGAAAATTGGTGAAACAAAACAGGGATTTTTGTTATCTCACAACAATTAAAATATACAGCAATCCCTCACCAATTCCATTTCATGGCTTCACTCTATCACAGTTTAAAAAAAATTAAAAAATTAATAAAGCATCGCTGTGTCGTGGTTACGCCGCACGGTGGCTGAGTGGTTAGCATGTTGACTACGTAGTCAGGAGATCGGGAAGATCTAGGTTAGAATCTCTGTTTGGGCATTTCTGTGTGGAGTTTGCATGTTCTCCCCGTGCGTGTGTGGGTTTTCTCCAGCTACTCCGGTTTCCTCCCACATTCCAAAAACATGCATGTTAGGTTAATTGGTGACTCTAAATTGTCCATAGGTATGAATGTGAGTGTGAATGGTTGTTTTTCTATATGTGCCCTGCGATTGGCTGGCGACCAGTGCGGTGTGTAAAAAAGTCAGCTGGGATAGGCTCCAGCATACCACCGTGACCCTAATGAGGATAAGCGGCATAGAAAATAGATGGATGGATGTTTTGTGGTTGAATACGCCCTATTACTACTAAAAAAATGCATATTTAAGTGAATTTTACTTATTTTTTTGCCTAAATTAAGTATTTTCAAGCATACAAATGGCCAAATGAACTTAAATACAAATATGAGGCATTCAGAAGATCTATTCTAAGACGTGATATGTAGTATTCTACTCTGGTCAGTAAGGTGTCAGTAATGTTACTTTAATAGAAAATGGATGTTATTTACTCTCATTATGTCTATATATTGGTGGTAAAGGTGACTATAGGGGTGTTATTTCATGTTTAGAGGGCTCTAAAATGTTAAAAACTGTATTTAGAAGGTTGTAAACAGGTTTTGTATGCTCTAATTACGAAAAATTCCCTTTATAAATAAGCCTACTTTACAGAAATTCACTTATCACGGTTAGATCTGGAACTGATTAAGTGCAATAAACAAGGGATTACTGCAATTGATGTGTTCTGTTTGCTACCACATGGGAAAAGTAAAGTAGAAGTAAAGGTAAGGTATTCACTGGCACATTTTAGGTTTTACTGTAGGGCTCCCCCAACTGTTTTAATCTGTAATCTTATTTTCCCAAAATAGAAATAAAGAATAATTGTTTCTGTTTGTTTGTTTTGCTCAAGGGCTCCACCCTAATGTTACTTTGTGTAATTTACTTTACTACATAAAGCACCGGTAATAAACATCTAATGTGATGTCTAATTTACTTTCCATGAAGTAGAAGAAAGGAAAAGCTGGTTAATTCATTGCCCCAGGGCTCCAACTACTGTTATGGTATGTAATTTACTTTTCATAAAGTTAAAAAAAGGAATAATTTCTTGTTTTGCCGTGGGGCTCCCCCTACTGTTATGGTCAAGTTTTCATAATGTAAACATAAGTGGTATTTGGTTATTTTGGTTTTAATCCAGAGCTTCCCTTATTGTTATGATATGCAGTTGCATGTTAAGTCACTAATACAGTCTACAAATGAACAATGGTAAACTAAAGTGGCACTGTACTGTACATTTTTAATGCTAACAGTGCTAATGTGTTTCCTAACATGTCTTCAAATAAACATTGTCAGGCTGGTCTGCTTTTATTGTAGGACACAGTAGTAGGTGAGCCGTTGTCGCCATGGCAAAGACAGAGATGCTAGTCTCTGTGGTACACATGGTTTAGAATCTGTTGTTATAACACCCAAAATTACATATTGTTTCTTTAATACTTAGAAGTCATTAATTCTGTATGCCAACAGATGAAACAGAGCAAGTTCATTTTAAATGTTACCATTGTGCTTCTGGCTCGACAATAAATAATTACATGACAAAGCCATTTGATGGAAACGACATTATCAGAAACATCCCTTCATTTCTATCTCCCATTAATTAGTGCGTTTGATGAATTGCCTGCCAAATCCAAATACAGTCCAAAAGCCAACCAGTTAGGGTACAAAGTGAAACAAGAATTCAGTCAGAATGAGTCAAAGCCCTGTTCAGAGGGTTTTGTTCCTCATATTAGTGGATGGCACTAAAGATTCACCATGAAGTGATTCCTTCATGCTGTCACATGCTCAGTCAGTAGAAAAGATTATTTTCGGAAAGCAGCCTCAGCTTGGATGTTATTTTTTATTTTTTTAAACTTGTCAACTGTTTGTACCCATCGTACTGTGAAGACAAATTAGTGCCATAATCAAATTTCCTGTGGCTCATGTACTGTACGTGCTAATTACTTGATATTACTAGCAGGGTGATCATTTGATGTTCACTACATTAGCAGGGTTTTATTACTCACTCGCTCTAATAACGAGGTACAGGTGGTCCTTGGGTTATGAACAAGTTCCGTTCCTAGACTGTGTTGGAACTTACAGGATCTCTAAATCATAGCTAAAATAACTCATCTTGCAGACCTCTATACCTTATTAAAATATAGTCCCAGGCTAGTCTGGAAGACCTCCAGATCACCTTGAAACAGCGCACAGATTCCATGACCTCTCTAGCATTCATTAGCATTTAATCATGTTTATTCTCAATGCTTCTTGCAAAGACGAAAATAGCAGCCAATATTGCTGGGCATGTCTCTTCTCTCTGCGCTTTTTTGATGTTCATTTTCACTTCCATTGTGATGGCTTTCCTTTTCCTTGGCGCACTACTGTTTGGGAGACATAATGCTAAGCGAACTAATAAGCGGTTAATTCTTCCACAGCATGGCTGCACAGGCACGAGGCACTAACATAGAACACCGGAAACCGAGGACCGCCTGAACTCCTTTTGAACTCATATCCAGCTGGCCTCTCGCTGGTTTTATTGCCTTAGCAGAAATGAATTTGTACTTTTCAAGCACTGTTTGCCCCATTTCCTTTTGGATCCATAACTGTGCATAAATCCCCCTCAGGGCCCTGACACACTCTTGGATCATGTAGCACACCAATATTCATTATTTCCCTGACAGCTTGGAATGGATCATTCCAGTAATTCTGAACATTACAAGCTGTCGTTCATCTGCACTCCACAATCACTTAGAATTCCTTATTTATAAAACAAATATTTTCATAGTTAGAGCATAGAAATCCTCTAAATATGGATTTTAACATTATTAGAGCCCTCTTTATACTCAAATTATCCTATAGAGTAGACATAATACCTACAACTATAACAGAAAATAAGACATATTAGACATAAATAAGACTAAATAACAACTGCTTCAAACTTGAATAAAATAGTCTGGGGGCACTTTTGCCTTGTAAAAGGCCGGTCCCAACAATTCGTTGAGACCAGATTGCCAGAACAACAGGCTTTTATTGCAGGTTTGAATGATCTCACAACACGCACAATAATCCGTAATAAAAACATGGGCTGCTGTTGCGGCCGTAACCCACGCCAAGCTAAAACTCAACTCTGGACCCCTGACGTCACTTCCTGCCCGCCACTCTCTCGGGTCCCCCTGAGGGGAACACATTTATAGTGACACACTCAATCACAAGTCTTATTTATGTCTTAAATGGCTTATTTACTCTTATTATATTGGTAATACGAGTGTAAAGGTGACTATAGGGGTGTTAGTTTATGTATACGGGCTCTAATAATGTTAAAAAACGTATTTAGATGGTCGTAAACACGTTTTGTATGCTCTAACTATGAAAATATTATGTTTTGTTAATTTACTGAGTGATTTTTTTTAAGTAACATATACAAGTAGATTTTAAAATAACTGTTTGCGTTGATGTTTATTGATGGAATTATTGAGTGCCTTAATATAAGTACAGTATAAATAGAACTGTTTTATGATTAACTGAGTGAGTGATTACAAGTAGTTTATAGAAATAATGCTTTATTAAATAATTAGCTGGGTAGATGACGAACTGTTTAAGTGTGTCAAAGGTTAACTTGTAATAGTAGTGAGAGCTCACACATCGTGAAGGCCAGCTGGGACCAGCAGCCAGATAGGGAAGCATAAACAAGTCAGAAGCCTTGAGATAAACTGGGGAAAAGAATGTCTTTTTTATGTAGAATAATTGTCAACAACCCAGCGACAATCACCTGCTGATGTCACACAACTTCATCAAAGAATCCGGGAGAAAGTTATCTTTAAAGAAAGACTTTTATGAAACAGCAGAGGGGACCATAAATCGGGACGTGTTTCTCTTCCTTCGGAGAGGAGGCGGAAGGCGTCCATGGGTAGAGAAATAGTACGGAGCTTCATAGCTCTTAAGATATTCTGTCTGACTTATTTTTCAATACATTTTGTAAATCTAATCTGGTGTTTCAGTCTTCTTTCCGTCTCATACCTGGAGATTAACAAACACGTAAGGGGGATATGAAATTGGCCTAATTAATTTTCTAAAGTGGTCCTTTGACCTTTAGTAGGTTGTGAAAAATTTCATCACCAACTGTTTATAAATAACAAACCCTACTTTGCAGAAATTAGGGCCGGGTCTGCGATAAACGAGGGATTACTGTATATTGATTACATTCAACCAACATGTATGGTACTGTAAGGGTTGCTTTCCAGGTGCTTTCTTCAGGTCTTGTTAGTTCACATAGTTCTCCATTAGCTGGCAATCTGGCCACTTCTTGCAAGCAACTCATGCAATTTAAGCACTTGTTGATTGAAATAAGGCCAACTATTTCAAATTAGTTTAAAATCAAGAAGGCAGCACAGTCATTTTTAATTCATATATTCATTTTTCCTTCTCTCTCCACATTGCAGGTGTGTGATATTTCCGCCGATTACAAACGCCAAAATGAAGGCATCAGCAGCTAATGAGTGGCCACCGCAACCAAGCTGATGAATAATAAATGATTGGATGATTAGTTTCAGGTATTCTGACTGATAGAAGCCACATGACAATAATGCAGCCATAAAGCATAAAACATCAATAGTGAATGTGGGGTGTGTTTAAAAATGGCATTTCTATTTACGCCATCCACTAACACACACCGCCAATGTTGTCCAAGGTGCTATTACTACACTTTAGAGTAGCTCTGCCCAAGCGACTTGTCCATAATGCTCCATCCAAGACAGCTCATTGTGATGCCAGGAGCACTTAGAACATCTCTGCCTCATGTGCAGCTCGGCCTCCTCCTCGCTTTCCTCCGGCCCGCGAGCCAAAGCGAATTACAGTAACAGATTGGACGCTAGTGTAATCTCAGGCAGGCGGATTGGGATCTGTTGCGGGGCGGGCAAATGGGAGCGAGGACCCTGCCAGGTCTCTTTTTGGGAGCTCGCTCTCTTCCATGCTAGACAATTGCAGGAGCTGTGGTCCCGGGACCGGCTAGCAGCAAACAACATGGATCCTCTGTCAGGGCCTTGACAGAAAGATGGACAGACACTACATTACGCCGCCGAGCGCAAACATGCTCAGATGTACACACTTTGTGATTGATGAAAGCAATGCAAAGCATGCACAGTACCTCGCTGAAGGTGGGAGAAGCTTATTCCCTCGGGCTGATATTTATAAATAGCCCTTTAAATGCACAGCATATTCCATTTCCATGAAAGACCATATCTGAATTCTGAGAATGTTTCATTTGGCCACCAGAGCAGAGATTCCCTTGACAAGCACAACTCCAATGGGCTGATCATGATAAGCTACAGACATGACTTCGGAATCAAAAACAGCATTTTTCACTCATTCACGGTTATATGGAATGGTTTGCCTCTCGTGTGTAATGCCCCCTGCAACTGTTGACGTCAAACGGAATATAATGATCGCTCAGTGGTGTCAAAATATATACAAACACACACACACACACACACACACACACACACATACATATATATATATATATATATATAATATATAAAGACATATATATGTATATATGTGTGTATGCTCCAGTTAGGGTTTTATGTTGCCAATTCCGATCCATGAGTGACATGGCCTATATTGATACCAATACCGATCGTTTGGAATAACTGTGCATTTTTCAGTTTGTTTATGATGAGTGGTATTGGTCAGGGGCATTACACAAAGGGCCCTGACAGGTAGGTAACTATAAAAAAAATAAACGTTTGGGTGGATTTTTGTACTATTTTACACAAACCTGAATTTAAAAATAGAGTAAAATAGTATAGTAATACGAATATATGGGAAATAAACTGTTCAATAATTATTTTTTTTAGCTCAAGATAACAAAATTAACAGAATAAAATACACACCTACATCAAAAATAATACAAATAAATATATTTATTAAATAGAAATCTGTCCTGCTTAAATTAAGAGAATAAATTGAGTGTCCAGGTTGCAGGGTTTTTTCCGATTTTCATCACTATTAGAGCTGTCAACTATTTGTGTTTTATTTATGACTGGCAACATTTTAAATTGTACACTACTTTATTTACCAAGCACATCTCCATTCAAACAGCGTGGCCATTGTTTTTATGCTATTTTGTGCTAATTTGTCATTAGATAAAGGCATAAAGTCTGAATCAGCCTGTGAGATAGGAAACCCCTTTGATAGTATCACCATCATAAGGCTTGACACACTTCAATATGTGTGTATATTCAATAAACAACCACACAGAAATACTGTTTTGAGAACAAGACAATTAGTATAATGACAACAAGATAGCAAAGTTGTTCAATGACACGTTATGTTAGTACATACCCCAAAATGATAAGAGGCATTATGGATTATCCTCACTGATCTTTTTTGCAGTACCTTTAGGGAGTGAAGATTGCTTTTATAGTTATTACCCTATATATCCACACAGTAATACCAGAGAGCAGTAAAGAGTAGGGAGTGATTTTTGATCAAGAATACATTTTATTCTTTATTCGATATTGAAGTATTTCTCCCCAGCTTATGTTGTATATTTTTAATGTCAGATTTCCAGCAAAATTTTTCATCTATTATGACCCTTTCAACGTCCACTCCGTCTATTTGTATTTGGTTGTACATGTCCTTTCTGCTATTACCAAATATCATTATTTTAGTTTTACTTAAGTTCAAGGATAATCTGTTTTTGTCAAACCATAGTTTTAATATAGCCATTTAATCCATGATTAATCATGATTAATCACTTTTTTTTGTCCGTTAACTCATAATTAATCAACATTTAATCGCAGATGAAATACGTTTTTTGTAGATCTCTTTGTGGTAAACAGTTCCATATGCAACTACAACAATAACTACATCAAATTTATTACATTTTATTTAAAAAAAAATATATACAATTGGAAATCCCACAGTTTTTGCACGTTTAATGCGAGCTGCGTTTTGTCCCACTTTGTTTGACAGTCCTTGAACGCACCATCTGAACTTTGTCCCATGCTGCACAGTACTACTACTACTATACTGTATTTTTACCCTGTTTCTTTCACCTTACATTTGGTTCCAAATGCTGATACAATGTGGGAATACATAAAGGTAAGGTTTGATTACCTTATTGAGTGCTCATGTGCACATTTGTTCGGTACACAACATCTCTGAAAAGCAAAGTCCAGGCTTTTACTGGTGGATGATGGGTTCAAAAATATTATACAGTTAGAAATCCCCCAGTTTTTGAATGCTTAACACAAGTGGCGATTTTTCCTATTTTGTTTGACCGTCCTTGAACGCACATTCTCCCGTTCTCACACACTGCACAAATAGATACTTAATTGACCTTCAAGAGAAATTCACACAGACTTCTGTACTATTTTTCACCCTTTTTCTTTCACTTCATATTTGCTCCCAAATGCTGATACTATGTGGGAATGCATAAAGGTAAGATTTGATGACCTCATTGAGTGCTAATGTGCATATTTGTGGTACCCAAACACACACACAAAAAAAAAATCCAGGCTGTATCTGTATTCATTTTGTGCTTTTAATTTGATGTTGTTCCTGTCATAGTTTTACACAATAAATAAGATAAATTAGATCGCTATTATGTACGTATGTTTTACTGATGCGCTGATGACTAGGTAGTGCCCTGCTAATTCTAGCAATTGCTAGTGCTGCTGGCGCTGAATTGACAGAAGCCCCAACATAGCAGTCCTCGATTAGGCCTGCCGTTAACTTAGTCCGTGACAATTCCAATCACAGTGACAGTAGATACACTTAACTTTGGTCTTGCTGCGAGAGCCATCTGCCAGGGCAACAAGGTTGTGGAACTCCCTCCCACTAAACCATGTCTCCAGAGACTCCTAACATGAACTGTTTAAACCAAACAGACAAAAGTTGAACTTTTTGGAAGGTATGTGGCGTAAAAATAATGCTGCAAAAAGAACATCATACCTACAGTAAAATATGGTCAGGGGCTGTTTTGCTGCTTCAGGACCTGGAAGACTTGATAAACGTGATAAATGAAATCATGAATTCTGCTGTCAACCTAAAAATCCTGAAGAAGAATGTCCGGCCTTCTCTTTGTGACCTCAAGTTGAAACCAACTTGGGTTCTGTAGCAGGACAATGATCCAAAACACACCAGCAAGTCCACCTCTCAATGGCTGGAGAAAAACAAAATGAAGACTTTGGAGTGGCCTAGTCAAAGTCCTGACCTGAATTCTATTGAGATGCTGTGACATGACCTTAAAAAGGTGGTTCATGTTGGAAAACCCTCCAATGTGGCTGAATTACAACAATTCTGCAAAGATGAGGGGGGCCAAATTAAAAGCACAAAATAAATGCCGACCCACCATCCACCAGTTCAAGTTCCAGCCAAGTTTTTCCAGAGAGATGATTACATCTCTGTTTGACGTGTGTGGTAAAAGGCAGTGAGCTAGCATGAATTCATTTGAGACAAATGAGCACATTAGCACTCAATAAGTCATCAAAACTTACCTTTATGCCTTCCCACATAGTATCAGCATTTGACACCAAATATGAGGTGAAATAAAAGTGGTAAAAATACAGTAGTAGTCTATCTGTGTGGCATGAGATAAAGTTAGCACACGCACCATGGACATGTGTCAAGTGAGACGGATGTAACAGAGAGAATCCGGCCACTTTTCAAAATAAAACGTACAAAAAAAATGAAATAATGGAAATTATTTTTTCTTTCTGTGCGGCCCGGTACCAAATGACCCACGGCCCGGTACCGGGCCGCGGCCAGGGGTTTGGGGACCACTGCCTTAGCATACGAGTGTCCCAACTAATGAGTGTTGTTTATTTACGAGCCGTCTCTGGGCTGCAAGCTAAAATCTTGGTTACAAGCTGCTAGCTACGGGCAGGCATAGTCTCATACTGCATATATATATATGTGTATGTGTGTATGTATATATATATATATATATATATATATATATATATATATATATATATATATATATATATATATATATATATATATATATATATATATATGTCTCTCGCAGTACTGTATCTAACTCTGCAGTAAACAAAAGCTGCTGCCCTCAAAAATGGGCCCTGCACCCTTTCATGCCTTATGATTAGGGAATTTAGAACAGCAATGGACTGGGCAAGTCCCAAAGATCCACTGGTTAATCACAGTAAAGGTTTGGCGTTTATTAAGAAGTCATATAATATACTTCAAGAAAAAAACTGCATCTCAACTTTGCCATGTAGGTAAAAAAGTCCATTATTAGTACCCACTTCAGTCTTTGCTCTTTTCTTTCCAAATATTTCAACCTTTCTGTGCTCTAACTACAAAAATAATTGATTAAAATGTAAGACCCCGGCCATGAACCTCACCGCACATCACTGATTAGAGTGTGATTGAAGGTTGAAGATTGTAAGGACAGCAGTCTTGAGACTTTTGCTCACCAAACTAATAAACCAGAATGTGGGCTAAACCTCTATTGATTCATGCTTTGCAACGTAACACTTGCCTGTGAATGCCTCCAGTGGTGCACTGACATGCATAACACAATAAGTACTGCGACTCAACTTTTTTCTTTTTAACTAAGGCACTGCAGTAAAACAAGCGTGCATCTCATAAGAAAATGTAACTGCTCTTGCTATTGCCTGAACTCGAGGCTCGACACCCGTGTGAGAGGTTCTCTGCTTTTCCCGCTGTGGGAGAGAGGCTTGTTTACGCGCAAGCAAAAACCTGATTATGCTATTTTTGGATATTAATGTAAATGGATTCTCAGACTCAACTGCAACTAATGAGAATGAGAATGAGCGTGCATGTGGTGAGCTTCCTTGCGTCTGCATTGCATCATTTCACATTGCAAATCTCAGCTGGTAGAAACAATGCTTTTCTGCGTACTGTACATGTCGACAAGCCAGCAAAAATGGAGACCATGATGTATGAGGAAATCAATGTTCGTGTGACTCAGTCTTCAAAGTGAAAAAAAGATTTAACAGAGAATGCAGTATGAGCTTTTCTCCCTTTGAGCCACAAATATACTGTATTATATCTGACTTATGCTTGCATTGATTTTTACCAGATTTCCTCTCGTGTTACTTCAGATTGCTTCAACTATTAGGCTGTTTCCAAGTCACAAAAGCCTCACCCTTACAAAATGATCAAAAGTGGATGGAATGGAATGGAGAACTCGATTCTTGGTTAGCTGCAAAGATGCTGGGGTATGCTTAACATGGAGATGCGTGCCGTTAAGCCTGAGAATATCACCAGGCGCTGCTCATCTCCAACATTTGATATTCCGGGGCACACGAGCTGTGAAGCTGCAAGATGACTTTGACGAGAGGAGCAGGCCACAGAACACAAGGCAGAAGAAGCAGACTTATGGGAACAGTGGCACCGGCGGAATGCTGAATACAGAAGGCTAATAACTTGATCCTCCTTCCTCTGTCTGTGCCGCCATCCTGACAACTTGGCTTCGGCGTCTACTTAGAGCACCAGCATTTCCAAGCTGAAGGCTACCATCATTTTGTGTACGCAGCCATGAAGTAGAGGGGAGTCGTGTCGTTGCGCCCACTGCCTCCTTAAACTTGACAGCCGGCATTAAAGTACACTTGAGAGGCAACGTATAGACCATAAGAACAACAACTGCTGCATTTTCACAACACAAATTGCTCTTATTTCATCGTCATTTTTAGAAGGAGTAAAAGCAACATTAAGGAATTTACCTTGGTACACTTCAGGTGCAAAGCAACAAATATGCAAATGTTTTCAGCTTCCTGGAATTGCACTCCAAAAATAAAATTTCCAAAAATTAAAAAAAGTGCCATTTTAAGCAACAGTTTCAAATTTTTTTCCTAAAAAGAAAAAAATACATTGTAGCAATTTTTACATGAGAAAACAAATCTTTTTTTAAGAAAGCATATCTAGCTAATTCTTAAGATTTTTTTTGCCAGAAATTACTTTTTTTTTTCTAATCACAAGCGAAAAATTACAGTCGTCCCTCGCAATATCACGCTCGCTCCCTTGCTATATCACGTGTTTTCAGAAATGAAGTAATTAATGAATTATCACTGTTTTGTGGGAGATTTTGGTCTATTATTAGTCAAAATACAAACAATATGTATGATTCAGGTGACTGGGTGGCAGTAATGACACAAAACATTGAGACATTACCTTACATTACATTACCTTAACACTGCATGAAGTCATGAAGTCAGCCAGGGCATGTCCCACATGATACAGTGAAAAAAAGTTCTCCTCCCATTTCACGTGGAAGTGGTAAGTTTTTGGCTTCTTAAGTTTAGAAGAAATACATTCGAGGCTAACTGGTTAGCTCTGAAGCTTGCTTGCTAGCGGTTGTCTTGAGCCCCTGCAGCACAAATAATAGGAGAGTAAAGCTGGCAATAGGCGAGTTATTTCATATCTACAAGGTTCTAATAACGTTAAAAAATGTATTTAGAAAGTCATAAACAGGTTTTCTATGCTCTAACTATGAACATATTCTATTTATTAACATTGAATCGGCACAAATTAATTTTGGTCGGGTGTGGAAGCGATTAACCGCTATAAACGAGGGATGACTGTATTCTTCAGCAACAGATTAAGAATACATGTCTTACATTAAGAGTAAAACTGGTTATATACACTTTCTAAATTGAAGAATTGACTCACACAGAGAAAATATATCTAAAGATTTGCTGATTTTGCACCAATGTGAAGGCTGCACTGCAAATTTCCTAAAGCTTACCAATATTTATTATATAAAATCTAGTCATAAAATCTTAATAATCTTGAGATAACATTACAGTCATCCCTCGCTATATGGCGGTTCGAATATCGCTCCCTCACTTTATTGTGTTTTTCAAAAAATAATGAATTAATAAATGATGGCTGTTTCGTGGTTGACTATGGCTGACTATTAGTCAAAATGCGTTGCCTTTGTAGGCAAAAGTTAATTTACTGAGTGGATAAATAATTATTACAAGCAGATTTTAGAATAACTGTTGCATTGATGTCTATTGATTGAATTATTGCTGAGTGCCTTAAAATAAGTACAGTATAGATATAACTGTTAAATCAATTCATCTAATAACTTAGTGAATGATTACAAGTAGTTTATAGAAATAATGCTTTATTAAATAGTTAGCTGAGTAGATGAACATCTGTGTTTCAAAGGTTAAACAGAAATAGTGTGGTGCTCACACATAGTGTACAGACAGCAGCCAGATATGGTCACAGAATGTAGTCAAAATAACTCGGCACTATCGCCTGTTGGCGTCACCCTACTTTGTCAAGCAATCCGGGAGAAAGTTAACTTTGGAGAGACTGGCGCCAATGGTGTGAGCAAAACAATCCATCGAGACTCTCTCTCATACATCCGGAGGAGCAGGCAACCGGTGCATGAGACGGGGTCCGGAGCTTTGTAAGCTGCGGAAGATATTCTGTCTGACTTATTTTTCAATACATTTTGTAAGTCTAATTTGGTGTGTGAGTCTTCTTTCCTTCTCATGACTGGAGATTAACGAACACGTAAGGGGGAGGTGAAATTGGAAATTGGCAAAGTTGTCCTTTGACCTTTAGTAGGTCATGGAGAATTTCATCTCCAACACCTTTCACACTGCATGGAGCCGAGCCGACATGCTATGGCTGGGATCAAGTGAAAAACATGTTCTCCTGTCATTCTGTGTGGAAGTGGTATGTTTCTGGCTTCTTTGTCCTTCTTCCCCACTTAGTTTGAAATACTTTCCTAAGTTTAGAATAAGTACTGTACATTGGAGAGGTTAACTAGTTAGCTCACTAGCTTGTTATGCTAGCAGCAGCCGTAGCCTGTGCAATGTGATGTAAACAAAGTACAGTAGTGTAAAAGTGGCTATGGGGATTTTATTTCATGTGTACAGGGCTCTAATAATGTTAAAACCCGTATGTAGAAAGTCATCCCGTATGAAGAAAGACTTCGAAAAACAAGTAACCAAATATGGCAACATGCCGACAAGAACAAATGCTATCCGAGTGGTTAGCATGTTGGCCCTACAATCAGGCAAATGGTTGTTTTTTCTATGGAAAAAAATTTTGCTTGAATCTAGCCTCATGAAAGCTAATTTGATCTCAATTTGTGAATGTTAGAACACTTGGCTTAAATCTTACCTTATAATAAGAACATTTTACTTAAATCTAGCTGTATGCTTGTAGGAAAACTGCACTTTTTTTGAAATTTTGCCCATCATAGACAATCCTTATGTGAGACATGAACGAACACACGTCTTTCTCTTTTCTGTGCGTTCTAAAGATATATAAACTGAAAAAAAGAGACAGCTCATTACTGCACGTAATGGGACACACCTACAGTATGCCGCTTACAAAGACTGCTATTAATACACCTCCGAAAACCTCCAAGAAGGTTTTATGGTTTTATATACATGCTGTAACAATATAATAACATTTACATTCATGACAACATGTAATACTTACAGTATTTTGGTCCTTTTAAGCATTAAAAGGATTGATTTCACATAGCAACATAGAAACGAACGCCTACAAACAAACATGTTAACTTTTCCAAACTCAAAAATAAAAACACAGCAGCAATGGCAGCAGCTCCAATATCTAACATTACCAATATTACCGTTTTGGTCGTGGCCTGAGGCGTTGAGAGCACGGCACTGACACGCTGCGGGCGAGTGTGTGGTGAAGCTAATCGCTATCCAGCTAGTAGCTAGCCGTGTGTTGTAGCGACGTGTAAAATGCACCAGTAACGTAGTTCGATCGGCAGAACAATGTTAATAATAATGAATAACAATGTCGCTGTAGTTTTTTCAGAAGGCTTCATAGGTGGAATAAGTGTTTCCCATTACGTGCAATAATGAACTGTCTCTTTTTATCTGTTTTTATATATTTAGAGCGCACAGAAAAGAGAAAGACATACAGTATGTGCCCAAGTCTCATAAGGATTGTGGATGATGGGCAAAATAATAAAAAAAAAAAAGAGGGGTAATTTTCCTTTAAAGTTAGACCTGATTTCTTATTTTAGGACTCATTATATTCTTAAAAGACACAACAAAAATATTCCAAGCAAATTGTGTTTACCCCACTGGCTGAAGAAAAAGTTTCCATTTTAAAATAATTTGGCCTTGTTTCAAGTATGGCTTTTTTGCAGTGTGTGATCAGATCCTGGCAACGCGGGGCAGTACATTACCATGCTGCAACCTGAGGTCACTGTATCTCTGTACATTCAGAATGCCAGCAATATAACGCACCTGTGTCCCTTTTCCATACCATAACCCCACAGCCACCATGAGACACTCCATTCACTTCACAGGTGCATTTTAATAATGAATCAATTATGAATCCTCACTAATAATAGCTGAACCATATTTGCGAGAGACAGGCCTTTTGTGTACATAGAAACAGCTTTAGATGTCATGAAAAATGGGAGCAAAACCAAAAGCGTTGCGTTTATGTTCACATTTGATGACTATATATAACCAGAGTGTCACTCAGAGAGCAAACAATAATAACACGTGGAGCATCGTATTTGTGTTTGCGTGTCCATCTGTTCATAGGCATGTTACTTTCTGGTTCATCGAGGATGATGAAAAGTTGTGAGTAAATAGGCGATTGTGTGGATGCCATAGCGACTCCTACTACATATATTCCTATATATGCACATATATCCAGATTCGCAACAAAGTTTAATCCTCCTTGGCAGGGGGCATAAACTAGAAGTGGGCGTGGTTTAAGCAGAAATGGGAGGGGCTTAACTCGGCACATTATTTAAAGTCTGATGGATTGATCAAAAGTTGCAATATTTATTGTTTATTATTCAGCTACATGGTCTGTAACAAACGAAGAACCATATTGACCTGAATATAAGTACAGTCAGCCCTCCTCTGTAGCGGTTAATTGGTTCCAGACTCAACCGTTATAAGTGAATTTCCGCAAAATAAGATTCCTTATTTTTTTTATGGAATACTTTTGTTGAGGATAGAAAACTTGTATAAAACCTTCTAAATACGGTTTTTAACATTATTAGAGCCTTCTAGACATGAAATAACACCCTCATAGTCATGTTTACACTCATATTACCCAATAATAATAATAATAATAATAATAAGCATAATAAGAGAAAATAACTCATAATATAGACTCACACATGTTAGCATGGGGAGAGTTTGTTGTTGTTCCTTTTGGGACTTTTTGTGGTGGCTAATGTAACATTACTGACACCTAGTGACCAGTCTTTGGTGCTTAATTTAGGCCAACATAAATAAAATTTGCTTAAACATGCATATTTTGACATGTAATAGGCTGTATTCAACCACAAAACAGCAATGGTTTATTCATTAATATATTTTGAAAAACCGTGACAGAGTAAAGCCCCAAAATACGTAGTGCAATGTGGCGAGGGATGACTATAGTACAAAAAAGTGTAACCGTTCATCTTATATTTGGGGTCTAGAGATTCATACTTGGGGAGAAGCCGCCCAAAACAACAGGTTTTGGGCGGCTTCTCCCCAAGTAAGTCGGAGCTTTTCTTCCTGTTGCTCACACACACCAGTGACCTGGAGAGATGCAGCCACGACAGACACCCGCTGGAAAATAAATGTCTGAACGATTGTTAGCAAACAACAGAGGAAGAATTGTGACGCTAATTTTAAAATAATACTGATCAACGAAGCAGAGTCATCATCCAACTGTCGAGCAGCTTTATGTACTGCAATCTATTGGTTGTTCCTTCACTGATATTGAAAACAATATTTTAAAAATACATTTTCTTTGGGCCCAATTTGAAATACTATTGAGCAATCTGTACAAACCCCTGTATGGGTTGCTGGCAGAAGCACCATTCAAGCATGCACCACCAGCATACTAGTGCTTCTCCACATAGGCTGCATGGCTGCATGTGTTTTGAAATGGTATCTAAAAAAAACGGAGCAAGTGCACAAAAATGGTTAGGAACCACCAGTCCTCGTCTTTTGGGTTTATGCAGGATGAGTGTGATTGTTTTAGATGATCCTTGTTAAAGGTTTGCTGAGAGGGAGGGGAAAAAAAAACATGTTCCACTCAGTAACACACGCTGGCTAATTAGCATTGCCTGGCTGTTCGCTTTGAACGAGTGGAGGACAAGTGGGAGCCATCCTACTTCTTTGTTCTTATTACTGTGCAATTTCCTCTTGGCTGCAGCAGGCCACAGAGGTTATGATCGTAGAGGGTCAAAGGTAGACGGAGCAGCCAACTCCCACAGCATTTTTCTTAGATGCAAACCCTCTCTGAAAATAGAATACAGTATGTGGACGTATGAGCTATGTGACATTTGCATGATGCAGACAGATGCTGCGGGGATACAGGTACCCGCTGCACTTCGGATGCGTGCAATTATTCACGGCCGACTGCTCTCTGAAGACACAGCACACATGATTAACTCCACCCTCTCATGTGCCGGCTGTTAATGAATAGTTTCATGCTATATGTCATGAGGTCCAACCGTGACTCCGCATGCTGGTGTTGCTACAGCATTCGGATAGGGAGCTTGATAGTCCGTTTCAAGTTCAAGAGACTCCACCAACGACCTTGATCAATTCACATGGGTCACGTATTTGGCAGCGCCGGTCTGCACTACTGGCACGTTTTACGTTTGTCTTAGGTTTTCCTTTTGAAGTTTCCCCAGGGGAATCCCAGCAGCTTGAGAAAAATAAAGAAAAACATCTTCAAACCTGCTGAGCTGCATCCGTTATGTTTAAAGGCAAAGTAAAGTGATTCTTTTTTTGTTCAGGCAGTGAGAGAGTAAACAGTCTGGGCGAGCAGAAAAAATGCCACAAAATATACTGGAGGAAATCTGTTTTTGGGGGAGTAAGGGACGCCCCTGCCATATCGTATGTTCCCCAAGGGGAGGCTCACTGCGTCACACTTCCAGATGAATAATCAAGTGAGGTCACAGCAAACAGCTGCAATGGTGGCTGCTATTGTGAAGAGTATTCTTGAGTAAAGGTTTTGTGGGGTAGCTTATAGCAGGGGTGTCCAAACATTTTCCACCGAGGGCCACATAGTGAAAAATGAAAAAATGCAAAGATATGCTAAGAAGTTAAATATATTTCAAGAAGAAACGGCATTTCAGCTTTGTGATATAGGTGGTTAGGTGAATTCTTTACTTTATTCTATTTTCTGCACCCTAATTTACCAAAAAAAAAATATTATTTGTTGTTTTGTTTGTTTTTCATAGTATTACATCTTTTAAAAAAGTCTTTTTTTCTTTAATATTTCAACTTTCAACTTTGCTCATAATATTACGACATTATTCTCATAAAAGTATGACTTTTTCTCATTAAATTACAAATCATTTTTTTCTGTTTTGTGCAATACTAATTGACCATGTGGTGAAAGAGAGCTATGTTTTCTCTTCCACTTTATCACGCACTCCAGATCATGATTATTTTGATATTTTGATTATTTTATGTGTCATATTTTCTGGAGTATACGTCATACTTTTTTTTCCCACATTGTGTCTGGTCTTGCAACTTATAGTCAGGTGTGGCTTAAAGTGCGACCACTTTAAGTTAAAGTGGATTGGTTGTTGTTTTTTGGCGACACCTAGTGGCTGCAATGATTCATTGAGTTGAGCTTGTGATGCGGCGAGCCACACAAATTCTCAAATTCACAAATCGTCTTAACAATACAGAGCATACTGGACACTTTTTGTTAAGAAGTAGGCCTACTTTCTAACACACTTCTGCTTTGCTGACTGTCTGTAGATAATGTGCAACAATAATGCTATGATACCCGTGTAGATTGAGAAAGTGTGGTATTTTAGACAGCAGTGTTGTTTAAAAAGGACACTCATTCTAGTTTGGAGATTGTAGCTGCTGCGTCAGCCACAGACTAACTAAATATACAGTTATGATTTTCAGTCTATTTTAATTCATTTGCGAGTGTTAAATTATTCTGTTTGATATATTTCCACACAACGGGATGCGTCCAGGTGTCATGTGTTATGGTTAACACTTTTGATGTTTTTTTTTAAACAGTTTACAGTTTTTCTTGCATCCACCAACAGTGGAACTTTGGTTCGCGTCATTAATTCGTTCCAGAAGGTCTGACTCCAAATGAAACGGACGTTCAACGAACACCTTTTTCCCATGAAACACGCTTTATAGTTTTATGTGCAGAAAACATTTTGAAATGCATACAAATGTATATAAATGATTAATGTAAGTAGGGATGTAACGATTTGTTTTAATAACGATTCGATTTGTATCACGATTCGAGGTTGCCGATACGATTAAAGGATGACAACGGTTCATTTTGTATGATAAGATCCAAAACGATTCAGTAACTTTAAATTGATTCAGTTAATTTTTAGCCAAAAATTCAATAAGTCTAACTTTAAAATAAATACCTGGTACTGACAGGGCAGGTGAAGTACTACAAAAAAAAAAAAAAGAAAAAAAAAAAAAATATATATATATATATATATATATATATATATATATATATATATATATATATATATATATATATAATAAGTTGGGCTGTGACATTTGTTTTAAAAGTCAACAGACTTTAAAATTTGTTTTGATAATCAAAAAGTCCAGGGAAGAAAATCAAGTGTCATAATTTTCATGCAGGCCTGTAGCACTCGCAGTGCAGCAGCATGCTGTATTGGTTTCCATGGCACACTACAAATTGCAAGTACACAGTAATTTCGGAGCAAAATTAACATATTTCGCATCAGATTTTAGCGAAATTTCAACTTTAGATAGATATGAAAGTGAATTTATAACCTACATACATTTTATCCTGTCCTGAAGCTCTGTTCCATGAGTTTGAAAGGCTTAAAGTTGGACTTAAGCGCTCGTATGACTCAATGTGGTCCAACACTCAGTATAAATCCAGTATAAAGTGTGGCGATGACATCACAGGCAGACTGAACTTAGTGTAGGGCGTCTAGAGTCACTCTTTACAGGACAAAAAATCCCAAACTTGTGCTCTTTGGAGAGGACGTGTCAGCTCCATTTATTCAACTGCACATGTGCCAACCACACTGTAACCACAACAATCATCCGTGTGCCCCACTCAACAGGCATGACTAATCAACTTACACCAAATCAAACTGTTACACGAGTAACGTAACGAGTAACGTCTTTATCATTACAAATGCTAAAAAAAACCCCCACACATCCATATAAAGTCTGCCCTGCTTAAATCCAATGCTTTATTTCTTGGTATCGATGCAATCAATTGATTACCTTTTAAACGATATTAGATCGATATACAGTCATGGAAAAAATTAGACCACCCTTGTTTCTTCAGTTTATTGATCCATTTTAATGCCTGGTACAACTAAAGGTACATTTGTTTGGACAAATATAATGATGATAACAAATATAACTCATAAGAGCTTAATTTAAGAGCTGATATCTAGCAACTTCCATGGTTATCTTGATAATAACCAAAATAACAAGTTCTAACATGAATAGCTATGGCATTGTACTGCCAGAAAATGTAACTCCTGTGAGCTATTTTTGTCCAAACAAAGGTACCTTTCGTTGTATCGGGCATTAAAATGAACGAGAAACTGAAGAAATGAGGGTGGTCTAATCATTTTTTCCATGACTGTATGTAGGCCAGAATGGCAACTTGCTGAACACAGATCGATGTACTGTTGTTGGATTATAGGAATATACTGTAAATTGATACATCGATGTAGTGGATGAATCGTTACACCCATAAATGAAAGGGATAAATTAACCTTTAAGGTTACTTTTACCTTCATTGAAGACGTGATTCTTGACGTGACTGAAAACAGGAAAGTGGTGGTTGATCTCGCTGCCAAATCGTGTCTTTGCGAACGGTCATGTATGAATTCTATGAAGGTAAAAGTAACCTTAAATGTTCATTTATCCCTTTGATTTGTCATTTATATGCATTTAGAATTGTTTTTTTTTTTTTTTTTGGGCCACACGGTGGTCTAGTGGTTAGCACGTTGGCCAATACAGGAACAGCCTGGAGATCGGGAAGACCTGGGTTCGATTCTCCCCTGGGCATTTCTGTGTGGAGTTTGCATGTTCTCCCCGTGTGCGCGTGGGTTTTCTCCGGGCACTCCGGCTTCCTCCCACATTCCCAAAAACATGCAGGTGAGGTTAATTGGAGACTCTAAATTGCCCATAGGTATGAATGTGAGTGTGAATGGTTGTTTGTCTATATGTGCCCTGTGATTAGCTGGCGACCAGTCCAGGGTGTACCCCGCCTGTCGCCCGAAGTCAGCTGGGATAGGCTCCAGCATGCCCCCGCGACCCTAATGAGGATGAAGCGGTATAGAAAATGGATGGATAGAATTGTTTTTTGCATGTAAAACTATAATTGTAGAACTATATAAACGTGTTTAATGTTAACATTTTTGACAATCAACTGCTGATGACATCATAAACTGTCGACATAATGCAGCTAACTTCTGGTTCAGTTTGCCATTTTGTTTAGCTAGCTAATAGGATTCTAAAGAGGAAGGACGTTTTCTTATAAAAAAAAATACATTAAAGGACAAAGTTGGACTCACGCAGTGTGTTAATTAATTGACAAGACGTGCAACATATTGTACACTAACCGAGGCAAATAACCGGAAAACATGTTAACCGGGGCTGAGGCTAACCAAGTTTCCGCTGTACTTACATTTTTTCTTTTTTTTTTTTTACTTATTTCAGCTTTTGGCGCCAGCTTATGATAGCTTGATCATAAATATGCAATGTATAGCTCAATGCGATTTATATGGTGTGGCGCATTTTTTTGACTTATAGCCCGGAAAATACGGTAATATATCTCAGACCTTATTATATATTACTTAAGATAACCAAACTGCTGTAACATAGTAAGAAAAAAACATCTTGATAATAAAAAAAGGTATTTTTGTCCATTTTAGGTATTTAATCTGCTTCGATTTCTGTTTCTGCAGTGTACAAAGTTGAAATTGTTATATTTTCTTCTATTTTCAGAAACAGTGGACAAATACAGTTTAGATGACAAAGCAGGGTGAATGAAGCATGCTGCATAGAAAAGCCACTCTGACCTAATTCTGCTATGCACCTGCAGTTCTCCCGGCCTTTCCTGTAACAAATTGCCATCTCTGATCTGCATATGCTGCAACTGGAATGTGCTGATGCACCACTGCTAATGCAACACTGTCTGCCCTCACTAAAGGTGCGACAGCAGCTGCTAACGTGAACTCACCACAAATATCAAGCTGTGGTCGCCATTGCGGGTCTCAGATCTGTGTCCCCTTCAGGTGGATGCCGACTCCCCGCTAAGGGCTGGTAGTGTGTCACGAAAAAGCACCACCTAGAGGACAGGAAACGAGATGGTTAGTTGTTTTCTTCCTTCTTCTCGACAGCACCAGCCTAAATAGGCGACATCGTGTCACAAATGCTCGGAGTGTTGTCAGTGCTGGCTTCTTTCAACACCTCTAAAAGGTCAAGCACTTCCGGTGAACAAATTGTCAGACTTTGAAGGAGTGATTCATGCCTTTGTATCAGCAAATCTGGACTATTGTTACAGTTTTATACGGGTATTAGTCAGTCTCTGCTCAAGTTGCAGACGATCACAACATACTGGTTTTAACTGCTTCGAGTTGACGTATGTGTTTTTAAGTGCCTTACCACTGTCCTATCTGTGTCATCTTTCAAAGCACGTACTCCTTCAAGATTGCTGGTAATCAGATGCTCCGACTTGTCCTGAGGTCCAGATTAAAACACAGCGGCAATCAGAGTTTTCGCTATGTGGAGCATTTTTTTGGTATGTGCCAAAATGCAATAAATACAGTATAGAGACAGTTAAATAGCTCATGAAAATATGAATTCAAATGTGAAATAAATGAGTGTATACCCGATTCATTTAAATCATGAAATCATTCTACTGTAAGTTTTTCTTAATCGTTTATTTCATGACCGATTTATATATTTAATTATCTGGGCGTGGCTTAAATGGCAGTTCAACCAATTCAATCATTGATTCCCCCCACCGCTTCTTGCTTGAAAGATGTGACACTCCTTAGTGTTTTTCCAGACAATAAATATACCATTAAATAATTCACCTGTCACGGTCAGGTCTGGAATCAATTAACCACAATAAATGAGGGATTAATGTACATACTGTAAATCGGTGAGGAAACAGCTTAAAAATATATTATGTAAGATTATATTTTACAATTTAAGTAATTCATGAACACATGAAAAAAAACAATTTAATCATATTTGTTTATTGATTTTATATATGTTGCTTTTTGACATTAATAAATATAATATTATATTTCCGTTACTATTCCTTAATTGGCCGCACGGTGGTCTAGTGGTTAGCACGTTGGCCAACACAGTAACAGCTTGGAGATCGGGAAGACCTGGGTTCGATTCTCCCCTGGGCATTTCTGTGTGGAGTTTGCATGTTCTCCCCGTATGCGCGTGGGTTCTCTCCGGGTACTCCGGCTTCCTCCCACATTCCCAAAACATGCAGGTGAGGTTAATTGGAGACTCTAAATTGTCCATAGGTATGAATGTGAGTGTGAATGGTTGTTTGTCTATATGTGACCTGTGATTAGCTGGCGACCAGTCCAGGGTGTACCCCGCCTGTCGCCCGAAGTCAGCTGGGATAGGCTCCAGCATGCCCCCGCGACCCTAATGAGGAAGAAGCGGTATAGAAAATGGATGGATGGATGGATGGATATTCCTTAATTGTGGAAAAGCTTTCCCCATGCATCATTTTTAAAGCTTTTTTTAAAAAACTTTTTTCCCTCTCCTTTTAAATCAGAGTGAGCTGTGCCCTTTCGACTTTGGTCAATGTATGTTCTTTGCATGCAATAAATCAGCTTGACTACAGATGGCTTGACGAAGAACCCTCAACAATTGGGCTTGCTTTAACATTCATTATCTAGTCCTTGACGGCGTTGTGGGAGAGGCGGCCGACATTCTTCAACACACAAGGGAAGCAGTCATACAGCCATAATCTCATTGACTGAGCTCCCTCCTTCTTCCACTTGGCAGCTTTTGGCCGCGATATGAACGCTGATCTGATTACGAAATGACGGGAAGGAAGCATAAGCACAGGAGAGAACAGAAAAACATCATTGGGGGATACGGTGACTATGAATGTGTGTACCGTCATTAATATTTCACTGCATCATCGTAGCTAAAGGAGAACAAAACGAAAAGGGAGGGGGTGGGATGAGGGGAGTGTGATGAAAAATGCATCATATTTTGACAGCTTTGGAACGGATCCATGCAAAACAAAAGAACAGGCGAATAGACAGCGACGCTACAACAAAAGGCTACAGTCTATAGCGTCACTATCAGATGAAGGAGTGTGGTCTGTAATTCACTTTAAAATGTTCCCCCAGCTGGAAACTGGGAAGTGCCAAAGTCACCAACCTTTACTTTCTCACTTGTTCTGAAAATGGGCGACAAGCTCTAACGCCGTGTCACAGCTCTGCATGCAGTAAGGCTGCATGGCATCCAAAAGCGATTACCATATCCCTCGCATTTGTCTGCAGAGAGCTTTCATGCATGAAAAGTAAAATACAGAATTCCTCCATTCCTACTGTACGTCCATTTGTACTCAGAAAGGGATTCGGTGATTGTCACCTTCCACTTTCATACATCCAATGAAGAATTTATAATGCATGGTTTTGCAGGGTTTTTTTCTTAATACGTCATTGCCATCCTCTGCACTTCACCTCAGGCCTGAGTTGGAGCTGGCATGTCAGGAATGAAGGGGGGACAGGAAGTAATAGTGTAGGCGTCACAAATGTCACACTCATTTCATAGTCTGACAGGCTGCCTCTATACTGTACCTGTGTGTGTGTGTGTGTGTGTGTGTGTGCGCGTGTGTGTGTGTGTGGCAGCCCACAGGACACCGAGTCGCCACCGGATAGCTACAAAGAGTTAGGACATTTGTCTTGTGCAAAGGTCTTTCACCTATCCACAATGGACGGACAAGTGCTTTTGTCCCCTAACTTTTACCTCCAAGAACGAAATCCAACCCGGTGTGAACATTTCAGCGTTGGCTCAAGGACAAGCAGGTCGCTTAGGCCCAATCCATATGGAAACTTTGTTGTGAATCTGCAATACTTTATTATGGTTTCACCGAGGTGGGAGAAAGTCAGTGTTTTGCAAATCTCAAGTAAGTCTCAACTCATGTCTCAAGTCAAGACATGTCGAGTCAGTCTAAAGTAATAGGCTTGAGTCCTTGCAAGTCATAAGTACGTAAGTGTTTAACAAATAAAATACCATGACCTTGTAATTTGCGAATGGAAGTTAAATTCTCCTCGGTAGCAGACTGACACATAGCGGTGTTAATGGCTGCCACTATCCAGATAAATCCTGAAATGGCTTCCGAGCGTCTCGGTTTGTGTTTGGACATCACACCTGCAAATTTTGTGAAACGATGACGTCACAACCCCCTCTCTTTACTCTGGAGTTGGCAATGCTACAGGCTTGTGTCCATGCTACATAAATTAACTTCCTTCAGCAATCTTATGCTATTTTAGCACTAGCCGGAGGCGCTGCATATGATCAGCACACACCTGCCACCAAAATTCTCCATCCATCCATCTTCTTCTGCCTATTCAAGGTCGGGTCGGAAGCCAGGATTTCCCTCTGCCCGGCTACTTTGTCCAGCTCCTCTTGGCCAATCCCAAGGTGTTCATGTTGGAGACACTATGTATCTCAACTGGCCTGGGTCTTGCCTGAGGCCTCCTACCAGTCAGACGTGCCCTGAACACCTCCCGAGGGAGGCATCCTGACCAGATGCCTGAGCCACCTCATCTGGCTCCTCTCAATGTGGAGGAACTGCAGTTATGCTCCGAGTTTCTCCCGGATGACAGTGCTTCTCACCTCATCTCTAAAGGAGAGCCCAGCCACCTGACGGAGAAAACTCATTTTGGGTGCTTGTACTGCATTCTTGCCCTTTTGGTCACTACCCAAAACTTCCCATAGGTAAGGGTAGGAACATAGATCGACTAGTAAATTGAGAGCGTTGCCTTTGGGCTCAGCTTCTCTTTATTAGAAAATACAATAGACGGCATTTACAGAATATTGTTTTGGATACCCCAAGACCCTGATGAGGATAAGCCGCACAGAAAAAGGATGGATTGATGGATGTTTTGGATACGCCTGAAACGTGCACATTATCTGAAACGCATGCACACATTACATCAAACGTTTAAAATGACATGAGTCAACATTTTGTTAGAGTTTTCATACACCCTTACATGATCATAGCACCCCCCCCATTTCCTCTCTCTCTAAATTCATTGATGTCCCATGTGAATGAGCACGATGCCAGACAACTTTGCAGAAAAGGACAAGTCATTTGTTGTGTTCCTATGGGGAGCTGCATGTCCATTACACCATTACACCAAGAAAATGTCCACGTTGTCCTCATGTGCCAGTCACGTTACGTAAAAGGACAGAATGTTTATTTTTGATTCAATAGTTACTCGATTAGCTGAGCACCTCTTCAACTACTCAGTAAAACAAACATGTAATTAGCCAATTAGTCATGTGGCAGAAAGTCAATGTGTTTAGGTACTTGGACATTAAGGGCGTCACAGCTGTACAGATTCACAATTAGATTGGACTCTCCTGGTTTTTATAAGACCATTTGACTCAACATAGCGTTGATTCGTCTTTCTGTCAAACAGCGCAGGCATGCACTGGGAGTAGACAACGAAAAAGCCAGTGACACCAAGCAGTTGGTGTTTTGCTTGACTGTAAAACAATCAACTCTTTTCAACCGTTGACCAAAACTGAATCTTGACTATTTGAACAAGGTGTTGGCTCCCTTCTGCTGGGTCGACATAGGTCACACTTGAGAGAATGTCTCACAGCTCAGGATCCCACCCATGGAAGTGGCCAAAAAAAGGGAAGTCTAGCCATTACTGCTTTGACTGCTGCTGTGATTATGTAAAACGGACTTTTTAATTTTTTGTGGACACACATTTGAGACTCTGAAGTGACTACCCAACCATCAAGTGTGAAATTACACAGCCAAATTTTTTTTATGCCTATAGAGTTTCTCCACCCATGACTTGTTAGCTCCCTACACACCAATCTTTTTCATGGCAAGCCACGACACAGAAGCACTATCATGTTCAAGCCAAAGAACTGCAGTGTTGTTGTCACACATACTGGGCACCTCCAAGCCACAGAGGACATCGGAGCAAATTAGCCATTCCTGTTGGGGCTTCAGACTTTGGTCAGGAACGCTGAGGAGCTCCGTCTTCTGCTCCAAGGGCGAGAGGTCTGTTATGTCTTTACTTCAGGGCTAATCCCCTTATTTCCCTCCGTTGTACAGTTGCAGCATGCAAGATGCACTGCTTTCAGAACCACAAGGTAGAGGGGGGTGGGTTTAGCCCACTGAAACGGGCTGGTCTGAGCAGGGCTGTTTAGACATTTTTTTAGGTTTGTTGTAATTCTTGATCCTGTATTTTGACCAAAGAACGTTGCAGGCATGTTTATGTTTGAATCTATGGAAATATGGCATAATATGTGCATGGCTCAGGTCGTAGAGTTGTCGTCTCCCAACGTGAATGTTGTTAAACACAGAGAAAGCAGTGATGGTACAATCTAAATGGAGGCCCCAAAAGCGACTAGGTCGCTATTGCTTAAGACCGTATAGCGTAGCAATGTAGACGGCACACATTGCTTTTACTTGGAGTCGGTGGGCTGCAATCCAGCTGGCAATCCTTTTAAATCATACTCATCCTGCCTGTCAAGGTTTAAGGTAAGAGTTCTGCGCAGCGTTGCTGTCTGCTGCAGTGAATGACTTGTAGAAGTCAGGTGAGTCTACATTTAGAACATAGTTAAACAGTTAAAATAAAGTATGAAAAAAAGCTCCCATTCTTCTCCATTGTGTGATAGCCTGCAGTGACAGAAGTAGGAGTCGAAAATATAGACCACCTGAAACTGAGGACCGCCGTGACGATACCAATAGATTCAGTGCAATGGAACAGGGTCTTAAGTGGCCCTATGCATATTTAAAGTGACCCTTAGTCCATCCATCCATCCCTTCAACTATCAGTCTATCCATCTAGCCAGCCATTCATAATCCATCCCCTGTATAAAACTCTTAGCTGTCACAGAAACTGAGATTGTACGAGGTAACTCAGACGTCCTTCAACTCCAGAGACCAAAACAACCCTTGGAGCTTCAATCAATTATAGATTTGAGTAAAAGCATGCATGCTGGAGCATGTCACCTTTCTTTCTGCTTCATTTGACCAGATATTGGCATTCGTAATGCCAATTCCTGAGATACCCCTCCAATAAACTCTAAGGGAAATGTAAGGCCACAACAGCGTGGAAAATCTATTCAACTAACATTAGCAGCTTTTACCTTATTTCTCTCCGGGCTTGCATTTGCAAGAATGGACAGTTTCACTACCAGGATTACAATTGAGTCAGTACTAAAGCACATTCAGTTGTAATACGCTTTTAAAGGTCATTCTCAAAGTCAGTATGACTCAGCAGTGGAAGGACAGAGACGCTTGCTCAGGAAACAGCATGCATGAGGTCAAACTCTATCTCAGCACATACCTGGAACTAAATGCCATTGCAGGCTATTCCTCCTTCTAGCGGGGCCTTACTGTCATGTGCAATGCTTTTCAGCTGGATCATATGCATCCACAACAATACCATATGTATTCATGAGATTTG
This sequence comes from Dunckerocampus dactyliophorus, assembly GCF_027744805.1. Classification (NCBI taxonomy): domain Eukaryota; kingdom Metazoa; phylum Chordata; class Actinopteri; order Syngnathiformes; family Syngnathidae; genus Dunckerocampus; species Dunckerocampus dactyliophorus. The sequence goes on along the minus strand of NC_072830.1, from coordinate 15,345,943 downwards.
CTGGTGAAACCACCATTTGCCTCAAATACCTCGTATGCCGTTCCAGAGCGTCCCAAACATGTGAGTATGCTGCTAATTGCAAGAACTGGGATGTTTTCAGCTTCCAGGAATTGTGCACAGAGCTTTGCACGTGGGGCCTTGCGTGATCGTGCTGCAACATGAGGTGGTGCTCGTGGATTAATGGCACAACAATGGGCCTCGGGATCTCGTCACAGCATCTCTGTGCATTCAAAAGGCCATCAATAAAATGCACTTGTGTTGCCGATCGAGTGGCACATGGCGGCGGTGGAGGTAATATGCCAGGGTTGTTCAAAGTGTGGCCCAGGGGCTGATTTTTTTTTTTATTGGTGGCACGTTCTAAAAGTATAATTTAACAAGAAAACTTTTTTATAAAGTTAAAAACAGCAGAAATTTTACATGAATAAATTAAAAATATTAAGAGGAAAAAGTCCCAAGTTTACAAGAATAATGTAATATGAGGAAAAATAACATTAGTAGAAGAAAGTTGAAATATCAAAGAAAAAATATTGTATTTTTTTAACTAGTAATACGGGAAACAACGAATAAAGTTGTAATTTTTTTAACATTAGGTTGCAGAAAAAGTTGTAATGTCACGAGAATAAAGTCAAAATATTATGGAAATAAAGTTGAAATGACAAGAAGAAACTTTACAAGAAGAAAGTTGTAACAGTTGCAAAATAAAATTTAAAAAAACTGCAAAAAAAAGCTGTAATAAAGTCAAAGAGAAAAGTTGCAATTTCACGAGAATAAACTCGTAATATTATGAGGAAATATAATGTCATATTACATTTTAGTCGTATAGAGTTGATTTTTACGTGGTATTATGAGAAACAAACTACACAAAATAAAGTTGTGATTTTTTAAAAAGTAGGTGGGGGGAAAAAGTTATAATATTATGGAAATAAAGTCATTTATAAGAAGAAAGTTGAAATCGTTGGAAAATTTGAAAAACTGCAAAAAATTGAAAAAAAAAACAGCTGTAATTTTATGAGAATAATGTCATAATATATGCATTATAACAAGAAGAAAAACAATTTTACGATAATAATAATGAGGAAAAATGATGTCATTTTAGTATCATAGAGTTGAAATATTAAAGAAATAATAACGTATTATTTTAAAATCATATTATGAGAAACAAACAAAACTAAATTAAGTTGGAATTTTTGAAATATGAGAATAACAAAGAAGAATTTATGAAGATTTAAGAAGAAAGTTCAAACATTTGGAAAATAAAGCAAATAGTGAAGTTCAGACTAACATCACAAAGCCAAGATAAAGATAAAGATTTTCTTAACTTCTTATCATGTGTTGCTTTACAAAACATCAAAGTGGAAACATTGCATCCTCTCATTTTTCGCTACGTGTCCCTGGCTGGTAAAAGTTTGGACACCCCTGGGTTATGGTATGGGCAAGCGTGTTACGAATGAACGCACCCCCAAAACAGGACACCCCCTGGGGCGACTGTATTAAAGGTATGCCACTAGAAGTAAGTAAGCCTTATGTGGTAAAATATATTCTCAGTAGAGCTCATTCATCATTCAGCATCAGACTCCAGTGAGCAGTCATAGCAGCACTGGCGGAACGCAGCTCTTTACCTTAAAGGTGACTAAATGGTTTCAATGAAAGCTGCCGATGGGATCACCAAGAGTGAACGATCACCTTTATTTTCGATTTTTACAACCTTTGCCGCTGGAGGTCAAGAAAAGATTAATAGTATGTGCGAGTGTGTCTTGGCTAATCAATACTCATGAATCCGGTATTGCTGCGGGGCAAGGTCATCAGGGACGGGCCTGGACCTCAAGGTACAGGTCTTAACAGCAGGTAAGCCTGTAGCTACATTTAAGGCATGCTGCGGTTCTTTGGGCTGTTTTAGCTGAATGTTTCAAAACATTTCAGCCAGTCATTCCAGTACGGCTCCGCTTACAAGTGTCCTAAACTATTTTGCTTACCTTGCTATCAAGACTTGGGAACACACTGCTTGCAATGCGATTGAAATAAAAAAAGTCAACCGCATTGCGATGGGCTGCAAGCTATTTTGTACATCACATGTTTTTCATGAGTAAAGAAGGCAAGGAATAATTGTTTTCTTTTTATTGCTGCAGGGCTGGACCTGCAGTAATGAAATGTAATTACCTATTAAGCAACAACATTGTTCATAAAACTGAGCGTAAACGTGGTTGACAAGCCAAATGAGATTAGGTTGATAGAAACTGGCTACTAAACGGCAGCTATTGTTTAGAATTATTGTCTGGCGTGATGCTCTGTACAGTAGACACACTTTCCAATTGCGTATTTCATCCAGTAAATGTAGCAATATCCAGTAACATTCAGACAATCCAATAGATCACTTTAACTGATAATAATTTACAAATATGTCATATATTGTACATTTATGTACAGTGTAAATATATCACTGTTTAAAAAGAAGTCCACAATTTTTCTTCAGGAGACTCTGCGGTCTACCTGCACTTCAAGGAGGAAGAGCACTCTCGCGAGGACAAAAATGTACACATTCTGGACAGAGAAGACCGATGGTTTGAAAGAGGAGTGAGAGAAGCAGTCTCTGAGCAGAGGGGGAGGTCTGCGACACCGCCTTTCTCCAAATACAATACCGTTCTTTCATTTATTGGAATACTCTAATATACTTCAATATTTTTAACTATATGCTACCAAAATTATATTATTTTCCTCATAATAGTTCGAGTTAAAAACATGTTTTTTTTTCGTTAGTATACGACTTTTAAAATTTTTTACTTTATTCTCGTAACATTATACATTTTTCAGCAACCTAACTTTCTAAAAATTACAACTTTAGCCGTTACTTTGTTTATTATGACTTAAAAAAAATAATGTTTCAACTTGATGCTCCTAAATTGACATTACTGATATTAAGTTATTATTGTAAAGTTTATTTGTTTTTGTCTCAATATTTTTACTTTATTCTTGTAAAATTACTGCAGTTTTTTCAATTTTTGCAGTTTTTTGGTCTTTTTCTCATAACATCTTTTTTCAATAATATTTCAACTTTATGCTACTAAGGTTATTATTCCTCATAATATTACATCGTTCTCGTAAAAGTACGACATTTTACTTAATTCTTGTACAATTTCTGCTGATTTTCACATTTAATTATATTTTTAGAAAATAAATTTAAAAAAAGCCATTTGCGACCCCCGGGCCACACGCTGGACACCTCTGGTATAGGCCTTTTGCTTTTTGCCTTTTAATGACCGTAATAGTAAATAGACACCTACCCAGATTTACAGGAATATTGTTGCTCCTTAACATCTTTGTCCTACTTGTCCATCGTGAGGCTATGGCCTCCGTGTGCTCCCCCAGAAAAATTTGTTAAAATTAGACCTCATTTCCTGCAATCTGGTGATATCTGAGGCCAATTTTATGTCCTTAATTTCAAGAGTTTGCTGTTACTTTTATCCTTGGAATATATCGTTTAAGCCAAAACTTTCTATTTATAAAATTCCCGGTACTAGGAGAAACCCATTTTAGCTCAATTTCCTGAAATATTTTCCAATTTGAAGCAGCTGTAAATTCCGAGGATTTGAGTATAATTTTATGCCACTGGGGATCTTAATTTTCATTGAGAATAGACAACAGTTTTCCTTATAGTCATGATGCCAAAACCTTTATTTTGCACCACCACCGAATAGCCATGTACAGCACACGTTCAATGTCCAATGTAAAAGATCAGCCTGACAGTGGGTTCAGGAAAAGCATGCGTCTCGGCTGCATTCTGGCATATGCGTCCACTGACTGTGGCCTGGGGTGATCTGTCTTGGTACTAGTAGCAGTACTAATAAATCAACGCGTACCAGTTTAGACATACATGTACCTTCACTGGGACTGGGTGACTGGAATCCAAAAAAAGCTGGGTGTACACCCCCCACACCCCCCTCTAAAACCGCGCCTGTTAAAAGGTAAGGAACCAAAAGCGACAGAATCTTTCCCAGGCATTCGAGGCATCATGTTGGCTGCAAAAGCTTAGCTAAAGCTCAATTGCTCCTCGTTGCCCACCAGTACGTTGCGTGACAAACGCCACCCGACGAGACTCGGAATCGATTGTAAGTAGGGTCAGAATAAGGCTCGAAATTGGTGAAATTAGCACAATGTAGGTCCAGCTTTAGCTGTCTATAAGATAGTTGGACCTCCCGGGCAGAGTAGTGCTATTTGAACTGCACATTAGATTTATCATTAGCCAAAGTGCTTCAAAACCTCAGAGAAGGTCAAAGCTTTCTCAACATCAAACAGGATAATATGATATTAATCCAAATGGCATGAGATAAATCATGACAGCAAATTGCAGCAAGCCAGTATATACAAGTATAAATAGCACAGTGACTTCCCTCTGAGGATGTGAAACTTTAAGTACTACAAAACAAAAAGGCCTTTTTCCCAGTTCATATCTATTTTATTCATTAGCTTTGATGTGGGTTAATTGTTATTTTGCATGTCCATTTTTAAACTGCGTCCTTTTGTAGCGTTTCTGAATGTACCCGCACAGTCCTCATTAGCCCACTTTTTTTTCTCATGGAAAAATGAGTCGTTAACATGCGAGATCTGTTAGGAGCTGTAACTACATCCGCGGCCCTAATAGGACTTCTCATCCTTGTTGGCTTAAATTGAAGCACTAGATTACAAATGCAGACAGATCCATTCATCTCCATGGCGACTAAGCAAACTCCATCTGCTTGTGGAAACCATGAGAAATGGTTGAAAGGCAAGAGAGGGAAAAAAAAATGTTTGGGATGGTTTTAACTCCACAAATACGCTCTAGATTGATGACTTTCAGCCTGTGTGGCTGATGAAACAGTGTCTCATTTCATTACAAGGAAATGAATGAATCACACAGGAGGATTAGACGTTCGCCTAATTCCTGAGGAGTAGATTTGCAGTGAAGCTTTGCTAATTACGCGCGTAATCCTTCCACAGGTGGATCTATAAATCTTATGAATATATTGTGTGCAGGATTTGCTGGCATCGCCGCTCTGCATGGTGCAATTCGTTGGAATGCAACGCACAAGTTTATGCAGCATATAATCCAACGTTACGAGGCAGTGGAACAGCAGAATGATGGCCGACATGTACAGTAGACAAAAGACAGCCTAACAGTGCCCTAAAGTATTGGTTCCAGAACCTTTAAAGCTCTTTCCATTGGCAGAAATGATCACTTAACATAAATGCACATGGTTCAGCCAATTAGTTTTAAACAAGGACCAAGGCCAAAGACAGTTCATCTAAATTAGGTCTGTCCAAAGTGAGGCTCGTGGCTGTTTTTAATCGACCTGCAGCACATTCTGAAAAATATAATTTAACAAGGAAACAATAAAAAAAAAAACTAAAAATAAAAATGTTTAAATCAGCCGTAGTTTTACAAGAATAAAATCAAATAATGAGGGAAAAAAAGTTGTAATCTAATGAGAAAAAGTAATTTTAAGAGAATAATTTTGTAATATTACGAGGAAAAATATAATTTTAGTCAGATGAAGATGAGATATTAAAGAAAAACTTAATTTTTTTAAAGTCGCAGTACCATGAAAAACCAACAAAACAATGAATGTTTTGTTGGTTGGCGGGCCCGAAGTCAGCTGGGATAGGCCCCAGCATGCCCCCGTGACCCTACTTATGATAAGCGAAACCGAAAATGGATGTATGGATGGGTGAAATATGTGGAAAATAAAAAAGAAACAACAGTAAAAACGGGAAAAAAAATAGAGAAGTATATGGAATAATGGGCTTTTTCACCTACAGTATATGACAAAGCTGAGATGCTGATTGTTCTTGAAATATATATACATTTTTAGCATAACCGCTTTCAAAAATATCAACGCGGCCCTTGCATCCTTGGTGGAAAAAGTTTGGACGCTCCTGGTCTACATAAAGCCATTATCCATATCCAACAAGAAAAACTAAAGTGAGGAACAAGCTGTGTGCAGTCACAATAAGAACAGACAGATCTGATACACTAAATCAAGGTTTTACAACTTTCCACACGGTGCATTGAGCTTTAACCTGGGAATGCAAATGAGCGTCACGCAAACCGAGTCATTTCATGCTTGGTTGAGCTGATGCATAAGCATAAGTTCTGCAGTCTGCCCGGAAAAGTACAGAGCAGTACAGTATATCACTGCAGAAGGAGCACGATTACCTTCAACCATAACTGTTCATTTTGTTCCTAGTTAGATCACTTGACTCTTCTGGCATTTTCTGTATGAAACTCTACGGAGCCATTTCAACAAAACACGATTCAACAACTCAAGCTCCTCACATTATGTCAATCATATTCAGAGAAAATAAAAACATGGTGGCATAGAGATGACTATTAGCATATTCTGCAACACAAAATCTATTAAAAAAAGATGATAGAAGGTGAAAATTTGCACACTTGACTGAGCTTGGGGTGGGGTGTGGTGGTGGGGGGGGCAATAAAAGCTTGTACCTATGCAGAATACGCCCCTGTGAAAGAAACAACAATGAAAGTGTGTTCAAGAGCATTGTGTTTCCTCTGTTTAGATTACAAAATACAATCTATAACCAAGTACACACATTCCGAAAGAAGAACGTACAGAACCGTCCAAAAACCGGCACAAAAATGACTCAGAAAAAAAATGCTTGCTATGTTTTGAAATGTAACTACTATTTTTGGGAGAAATGTGCCCTCTAAAGTCGCAAGAACTTGGGAATTTTAATCGCCGTTTTGCATGACGTCCACGATTTAACTCGGCAATCATCAGTGGATTGCAAGAATTGCGATTTCAGACTGGGATAAAAGATCTGTAGGACGATTACTTATCTATTTATCAGTGCTCGTGGACAATTTTATCAATACCCGGCGATGCGAAATACAATTTTTTTTATCCGTCCAGCCATCCATCTTCTTCCGCTTATCCGGGGTCGAGTCGCCTAAGCAGGAAAGCCCACATTTCCCATCCAACTCCTCCTGGTGGATCCCGAGGCGTTCCCAGGCCAGTTGAGAGACATAGTCTCTTTAACATGTCCTTCATCTTCCCTGAGGCCTCCTACTGGTCGGACATGCCCTGAACACCTCCCCAGGGCCAGAGATACCCAAGCCACCTCATCTGGCTCCTCTAATTGCGGAGGAGCAGCGGTTCTACTCTGAGTTTCTCCGGATCACAGGGCTTCTCACCTTATCTCTAAGAGCGACCCAGCCACCCGACGGAGAAATCTCATTTTGGCCACTTGCACCCGCAATCTCTTCCTTTCGGTCACTACCCAAAGCTCGTGACCATAGGCCAGGGTTTGACCGGTAAATTGAGAGGTTTGCCTTTGGCTCAGCTACCCCTTCACCACAACAGACCGATCCAGAGTCTGCATCACTGCAGACAATCTACCTGTCGATCTCGCGTTCCAGCATTCCCTCACTTGTGAACAAGACCCCAAGGTACTTAAAATCCTCCACAGGATCTCATCCCCGACCCGGAGATGGCACCCCAGCCTTTTCTGGGCGAGAATCTTTTTTTTTTTTATGTATGAAATATTTTCAGTCAATTACAATAAAAATGGTTCTACTACTTTCCATGCTGACATCTACAAGGGTTGACTTTGGATAAATAACAAAGACAGAGGTTTGCATCTTTGAATTCCTCTACAATGATGCTTTTTCTCGATCACAGCTTTTTCCAGCAACATCATAACTTGCGCCAATAATTATTTCTTAATTCTGAAGTCAGGGAAGTGAGTTACATACCGAAGTCAAGGCATGACATGGCACATTTCAGCATTTTCTCAATTCCTACATCTTGGTCTAGTCATTTTTGACTGGAGGGAGTAAAACCAAATATGAATCACACCAACCAATCAGGCATTTTTCATTAATGTCAGCCTTATGCTTCGGCACCGCCAAGAGCTGTCACCGTGTCACGTTGACAGGGATGGAGAGGAGGCTGGTGCAAAACAATGCAGGTTAAAAAGCAAGCGCTCTTCACTTCCTGTCCTGTCCTGCAAATACACAGTAATTTGTGCCTCCTTCTGGCAACGATTGCCGGCTTTAAAAGCACGCCTGTCAGGATAAGGACAGCAAGCAGGAGAGTGGGGGTTTGATAAGACCATTTCTGAGGTGCCAAAGGAAGGATACAGAGACTTTATCTGATTTTCACAGCTGCCTCTTTATTTTTTCAGTGATTTTGAATCAATGTATTTAATTTGCCTTATTGGCTTTTCTTTTAGTTCAATCAGATAGCGAGTAGAGGATTAGTTGTAAGTAGTGTTAGTTCCTCAGCACTCTATTCCCACATTAACAATGGAGGTCTGTCTCACGACGTTAATGTCGGTGCTCACGACAATGAAACAGAACAACAACAATCATCATTTTTAATTAAGCAAAACATATTAAAATAACTTAACCAACTTATCCTCACACTTGTCGCGCTACCATTATGGTAATACTTTTGTAACAATAATATTCATGTTATAACCATGATGAATTACAGCTCATTTGTACAGTATATAACAGCGGCTTTCCAAGTGTGAGGTTGACCTTCCCTGGGACTTTATCAACAGCTTGAGAAAAATAAATAACATCTTTTTCAAACCTGATAACATAACTTTGGTGACGTTTAAAGGCAAAATTAATGAATATTTAGTGCCTAATGTAAGAGTACGCCGATAAGCAAAAAATAGCACAATACTCTCCTGATCAAAATTTTAAGTCCAGTTGAAAAATTGCCAGCATTTACATTTTGCACTCACTGTTGGATCTTGAGGAGGTTCTAAGCAGAGCTTCAAAAAGAAGAAATGGGATGAGACAAAAACATTTTTGAGTAAGCAGTTTTTTGCAAACAAGCATTAAAGTGAAATAGATTGTTGATCAGCTGGTCAAAAGTTTAAGACCACAGACTTTAAAAGCCAAAATATTGGCAAACATGTCGTAATCTCTTGATGGCAAAAGCAAAAAAGCTTTCTCGCTCTGAAAGTGGTGGGATTGTTGAGCTGCATACATTTGTAACCGAGTGATGTTAAACTGGAGTAAAATTCCTGGTGTGGTAACTAACACACATGGCGAATAAAGCTGATTCTGATAAGCAAGGCCTCTCGCAACGTGCCATTGCTGCTGAGGTTGGATGCAGTAAGACGGTCATTTGAAACTTCTTCAAAGATCCTGAGGGTCATAGAACAAAAAAAGTCAAGCGGCAGACCAAAAAAAATGTCACCGGCCTTGAGCCATTGGCTGTCAGTCAAGACATGGGACCATCCTCGACCCAAATGGAGGTTGTTACTGGTGCCGAGTGCAGTCCAATAACCATCAGACACCATCTGCAAGAGAAGGATTTTAAGAACAAAAAACACCTTGGGACACTGAAAGGTGGAAGAAAGTTTTATTCTGTGATGAGAAAAAAATTCAACTTGACGGTCCCGATGGCTTCCAACGTTACTGGCATGACAAGGAGACTGGGGCAACACCTGAAATGTTTTCTAAATGGCACAGTAGGGGGGGCGCCATCATGATCTGGGGCTGCTTTTTCTTTCAATGGAAGGATGGAGCTTCAGGTTGTGTAGTGGTGTTAAACAGCAGCTGGCTATGTGGAGATGTTGCAGGGGGCATCCTTCATGACTGAAGGACCTCGTCTGTGTGGTAATGTGGTAATGCGCACTTCATAATGCTCGCCTGACAAGGGACTTCTTCCAGAATAATCTCACTCTTTTGGACCATCCTACGTGTTCCCCTGATCTAAATCCAATTGAGAACATTGGATGGATGACAAGGGAAGTTTATAAAAATGGACATCAGTTCCAGACAGTGATGCCCTCCGTGATGCCAACTTCACCACCTGGAGCAACATTCCCACTAGCCTCCTGGAAACACTGGCATCAAGCATGCACAAACAAATTTTTGAGGTGATTTACAAGAATGGCACAGCTACTCATTACTGAGTCCTTTTTTCAACATTTTATCAATATTTTACGGGTCTTCAAGTTTTTATAAGCTATGGTCTTAAGCTGTTCATCAGCTGATCAAAACTTTATTTCACTTGAATGCTTGTTTGTAATAAATTGCTTACTTAAAATTTGAATAAGGGGTGTATATACACCAGAAGATTTGTTGTTCGGGCGGCAGCTGTATTATATTCTCTGACGGGAGGCTCACTGTGCTACACTTTGGAGACACGTGGTCTATACAACCGGGGACAAGGACATTTTGTGATAAAAATACATTACGAACACAGCTGGACTCACTTACTGTATTAATAACGCGACAAGACGCGTGCCATATGGTACGTTAACCAGGAACCGGGGCAACATTTTAAAATAAATTTTCCACGTAAACGTAAATATACCTTAACTACTTAGTGGTATTGCATATTGCACTATTTGTCTTATTTTTCACAACCAATTTTTGTGTTCATTACACATCGATATCGGTTGCTGATATGATGTGCTGGACAATATCAGATCTCGGTAGGAAAGCCAATATCAAGGCATCTCTATATCTACTGCCTTTATCCACTGTAATCCCCGCCAAAAGTCAACTTTTAGGCAGTAAACACACCCCTAAATTCTACTAATGCAAGAAAAATGTCCAAAGATATAAAATGTTTTGGTTCATTTTGAGACCTCAAGTACTGTTAAATTTGAACGAGATTGAAATCAAACTGTGACCAGTGCAATAAATCTCTGCAGTGGTTGATGGACAACTATGTATCCATAGTATTGTCCAGGTTCCACGCGGTGAGATACCATTTACAGAGAGAAATTCTACTTAAGAAAATAACAAATTAGCATATAATTCACTGCAAACATAATAAGACACTCGTAAAAAATTAACTGCTGTAGAGCATAGAGCACAAACAGTATATTTAATGACATGCATATCTTTATTTCATCTAACAGAACTCCTGTCAATGAACAACAAAAGATGACTGTTTAATATGCACGTTTAAAAATGAATGCACTGTGTGCACATTTAGAAATAAATGCGCTAACAGAGAATCTCCACCACCATCACCTTTCCACACACGGCACACATATGCAAGGTGTTATCCCATGCCCACACGTGTACGTATCACTTCATGTATTATTGGTGGACCTTGGTAAATAATGCTTCAGCACGCTCCTCTGAATCTTCTCAGCTCTTGTAAAAAGGCTTATTTTGTTATTTTGCAGGCTTCTCAGTGACTCCTTCTGGTGCTTTTGACAGTTGTAAACATACGTACACTGCTGGAATGGCTCCACTTGCCATCTATAATGGATATGAAGTCGTGTGGAGTGGAACAAGTCACCTCTTGTGGGATACTGGGACTCTATGAAAAGTTAACATCGCCTTCTACAAATCTATCCTTTTCCGGCCCGAAATTACACTGACAAAATGTCACTTGATGCAATATGCAAACGTGTAGTTGGAAAATGTTCACGCTGTACTGCGGCTGCTGTGGCAAGGTTTAAATTGGGATTTTGACATTCCGTGCTGTGGTTTCCTTGTGCTGACCTTCTTGATGTTTTTGTGCGTGATTGCTCTGTTTGAATCCATGTTGATCCCAGTGAGCACAGCTGACACCATGCTGACCATGATGACTAGGTCATCATGCTTGGAAGCCTGGAAAACAGGTGTGTGTCACAGCTACTGGCCTTCAAACGATTATGCCTTTAACTTGTTAAAACACGGAGAATTCTTGCTGCTGGAGGCTGTGAGTCATGTTCCCATCTTTGTCCGCTCATAAAGGTTCTTCAAGCCATAGCGAAACATTTTGCAATAAGGTTGTGACAGTAATTACATTTGTTAGAAGAAAAACGGCACTGTTGATACAGAGTGAAGGGCCATTCCAAAGTACTCAAACACACACAATTTTAAGCTACAGCAAATTAAACCGAAGGTCCTGACCACCTGAAAACATTGAACATAAGAAGATAAAGGATGACCCCAAAAATGTTGTTAAAAGTATATAACTGTATTTGCAGGCAGTCAGGATCTCCAAACTAAAATGCCACTCTAGAAAATTAGAAGGCTGAAAATAGTCATTTCAGGAAAAGGTATAATAACGGGAAGTACAAATAAACAAATAGTATTTGCAAACTTAAAAAGAAATTGAGACGGACCAAAAAATAGACAGAACAAATAAAATAAAGGTTTAACTAGAGGTTGTCCAAAACGTGACTTCACTTAAAACGTTTGTGTGGAAAATTGTTCAAAAGCCATTACAGTCATTTCCATCAATTTTTAAGACAGACATGCCCTAGGAAAGCAGGACGTTTGCTCACTCCACATGTGAGCAATAAAATCTGTGAAATATCAATTACTGATACTGATAACCGGTATCTTACTGTAGTTTTTGCACACATGTGAGGTAAGACTGACTCAAACTATGTTGGATTTGACAAACTGTGCCTTTAGATTTGCCCTTACCAAATATCATGACATCACTACTATTAAAACAAGTACAAACCATGGCTCCAAGGGGTTTACTATCCAACAAAAGCCGGTATCTTCAACAATGGTACAGGGTTGGTCATCCAGCGTCATCATTTCCATGATAAATCACAGATTGCCCTAGGCCTCGGCTCATCACTGGCATCATCTCTTTTTGTGCACTTGTCAAACACCGTGGTGATAGGAACAAGCTTCGGGCACCTAGTGTCGTAGCGAAGCTGGCGTTACTGGTGGGTGATAACATTTGATGTGTTGAAGGGCGATGTTTCTTTCTCTTCTTGGATTGTTTGCAGAGCATTTGAACCATTTGGCAAAATGTCTTCCCCTGAAACAGTGAGAAATCCTACAAGATCGATGCCATGTTTGTTTACAAGTGAGTTCAGGGGAAGTTATGACAGGCCGTTTGATTTGCTCACACTAGCCCATCTACAGCATACTCACTGGAGTGTTTTTTATGGGTTATCTGAGATATTTTATTGGATTTATTGGTGTGACGTCAAAATTCCTCATGTCGGACTGGCACCCCTAGTAACTATAACTTCCTTTCCCCCTCTATTATCCATCTGTTTTCAAAGTATAACTAGTTTTACTTACCTAGTTTTGTTTTATTATACAGAGGTTAGCATCTTTTTATTCTTGTATGACACAACATTGCCTGTAAAATTTGTAACAGTATTGTAATGAAGACATTGAAATTTTATTTTTTTAATTCCCATTAAATGATTCCCTGTCGAATACTTTGTTTTTACTATGTGTGCACACGGGAACCAAAAGTTTTTAACATTTAAACCCCCATGTCCCTGCATGACACACTAAAATGTCATCACCACACGTCAGTGGAAAGAAAAAAAAAAAAGTCAGTTCGCGCCTGGCAGTGACGAAGACGACGTCACCTGCACTAACGCTCTTCACCTCATTAATTGAAGTTAACGGGTGTACCACTCGAGGCTTAAACACTCCAGTTTGCTATTTGTAGCTGATGAAAGGTCAGCTCGCTTCAATTTGCTTGCCAGAAGGAGAAGATGCTGGGAAAGGAGCACAGCTTAATCAGAGTGAAGTGTAGTTCACTTCTGCTCTCTAAGCAGCCAGGCCTCACATTTAAATAATATGTAAGCAACTGTGCATAGCTAATGATTGAAAGCAAAGAACTTACGACCAAACTATCATGAAAAGCTTTGTTTATAGTCAGTCGTTGGACACAGATGGGCCTGCATTCCGGGTAATTCATTCATTTACCTGTGCTGAACCCGAATGACTTGGAAATCATTGAAAAAGATGATTAGAAAGTAAATATGGGCATAGTTGCATGCAGATTTTAATTAAAATTTGAGTAAGGGAACAATAAATAACCTGAAATTCATCACTCTAATGCAGCACAGTCAATTATCATGAGGTCACAGTTAATGAACAACACAGGCCAGGCAAAGAATAGGCCAGTTATCCTTAGATTTGTCTGTATACCTATCCATCCATCCATTTTCTATGCCGCTTCTCCCCATTAGGGTCGTGGGGGTATGCTGGAGCCTATCCCAGCTGACTTCAGGCGACAGGCGGGGTACACCCCGGACTGGTCGCCAGCTGATGGGAGGATGGCCGAGGTCACATGGATATATTTACATACATAAAGTACAGAGGTGCCTTGGTTAGCATCTACAGTGGTGCCTTGGTTAGCATCATGAATCATGAATGATCGGTATCCGAATCGGCAGCATAAAACCCTGATCGGAGCATCACTAATTATTTATTTACATCTGGTGTTAAGACCATGAAAGACAATGTTGGACTTATTCGTGCATGGGATGGATGTTGATGCATGGCTTGAGAGCTTTGTTTATCAGTGTTCATCGCAGTGTTTCTCCGTATTCTTCTTCTCAAATATTTAATATACAGTATTGCTATCATTAATAATTTGGCATCTGCAGTTGTTTTAATGGTGTGAAGTTACTGATTTGTCTCAATGTTTATTTACAGTTTTCAGCTGCTTCCCTGTTTTGCCATTTCATCTTTTTATGGCTATATTTTATGTGTCCTTTACGTGTTCTGTGTACAGAGTGGCTTAGATGTCAATTTAGATGTAATTTAGTTCCTACTTAAACAAAACTCAACCTACAACACTGTGGTCGGAACGTAACTGGTGCGTAGACCTCGGACCTCCTGTATATCCCAAATGCATCCCAAATCACTGCAGTGGAAATCTAGTCAGATTCAAGAGATTCAAGAGAGTTTTATTGTCATGTGCATAGTAAAACAGCAGTTATACCATGCAATGAAAATCTTATCCTGTTCATTCTCCCAAGAAAAGAAAGAAAACACAAGAAAGAATAAGAACATAAGAAACATAAACACATAAACATATATACCAATAAATTAAGCAACAACAACAGAAGAGACATTAATACAAGTAAATAATACAAATAAATAAATAAATAAATAGAGTGCTATGAGTGTGTGCGTGTGTTGCGTGCGGCGTGTGCGAGTGCTTCGTTGAGGAGCCTGATGGCCTGTGGGTAAAAGCTGTTTGCCAGCCTTGTGGTCCTGGACTTCAAACTCCTGTAGCGTCTGCCTGACGGTAGGAGTGTGAATAATGAGTGTTGTGGATGTGTGCTGTCCTTGATGAGGTTGTGTGTTCTGCGTAGGACTCTAGATTTATAAATGTCTTGCAGTGAGGGGAGGGCTGCCCCAACAATGTTCTGTGAGGTCTTGATCACCCGCTGGAGTGCCTTCCTATCACGTGTTGTACAGTTACCGTACCAAACAGTGATGGAGGCGGTAAGGACACTTTCCATAGTGCATCTGTAGAAGCAACTCAGGAGTGTGGTGGACATGCCAAATTTCCTCAGTCTTCTCAGGAAGTACAGTCTCCTTTGGGACTTCTTCAGAATTTGTTGGTGTTGTGAGACCAGGTGAGGTCCTCGCTGATGTGTGTGCCAAGGAACTTGAAGGTTTTCACCCTCTCCACCTCAGTCTCATCAATAAACAGGGGTCTATGCGGCTCCTTTTCCCTTGTTCTTGGGTCGATGATCATCTCTTTAGTCTTATCTGTATTGAGAAGGAGATTGTTATCACGACACCAAGCTATGAGGTCCTCCACCTCTCTTCTGTATGATGTTTCAACACCACCAGTGATCAGTCCGATGACTGTAGTGTCATCCACAAATTTAATGATGCTGGTGTTGTTCTGGGAGGCCACGCAATCGTAGGTGAAGAGCGTGTAGAGGAGTGGACTCAGCACACACCCCTGTGGGGTCCCAGTGCTCACAATTCTTGAGCTGGATGTGCGATTGTGGACTCTGACTGACTGGGGCCTGCCTGTGAGAAAGTTAAACACCCAGTTACAGAGGGAGGGAGACAGGCCAAGTGTGAGGAGCTTATTTGTGAGTTTGTGGGGGCTGACTGTATTAAAAGCAGAGCTATGGTCTGTAAATAGCATTCTGACGTATGTGTCCTGGCCCTGTAGGTGAGAAAGGGCTGTGTGGATGGCAGTGTTGACTGCATCATCCGTGGACCGGTTCTGGCGATATGCAACCTGTAGAGGGTCCACAGTTGCCGCCGGGATGCTCTTTTTGATGTGGGTCATGACTAGTCTTTCAAAGCACTTCATAACAATAGGAGTGAGTGCTATAGGGCGATAGTCATTCAAGCAGGTCACGTTGCTCTTCTTGGGTACGGGCACTATGGTGGTGGACTTAAAGCAGGTCGGTACAGATGCTTGTGCAAGCGACAGGTTAAATATGTCAGCAAGCACATCAGCTAGCTCTGATGAGCAAACCCGAAGTGCACGATTGAAATGGGTCATCTATGTCAAAGTGGAACAGCCACCACTCAAGAGGGCACATGGTCTACAGTATGACGCAACTGTTCTCTCTTGACACTCACACTGGAAAACTGTCACATGACAACACGGCGTAACCGCATGCGAAACGACAGCAAGTGTGTTTTATGTTACTAAGAAGCAACGATATGTGAGGTTATTCCTGACTCAACCTTCATGGATATAACACCATTGAAAAACCTCAGACACATTATTATAAATAAAACATAGCTGGTGAATTCACACTTGGATAGACCCCCCCCCCCTCCCCACACACACACACACACACACACACACACACACACACACACACACACACACATAAATGCACACAGAAGTCCTCAATTTGGATTCAGGGCAAAGAATTGAGGCTGTCAGATGGTATCAAAGTGAGAAAGTCATTAGAGGCTTCATTGATCCATTTATTTAGCCAATGTCTTTGTTAAAAGTGAGTGGACTTCACCTCACTTTGTATCTCCCCTGATGGCTGCATGCACTCAGAGAGCGATTAAATCAAAGTAAAAATAAAATGCTGAAGTCTGTCTGCCATACACTGAGAGGCTGTGAACATCAAGGTTATAGTAAATGCGCACGGCTAAATGAGTTATACATCATGTTTATGGCTGGACGGGACATTTAGTTTTTGTTTCATTAGAGAGATATTACCCGCGAGCCTCTTGAGGCATCGCTCTAATGCTAAGAAAAGTGGATCAATCCAAATGAAGGACTGAAAAGAACACTGTACTTTGCAACAAATACTGTGGTGTGAAAACATGTTTGCTTCCTTCTGATTTCTTATTTGTTTTTGCATGTTTGTCGCACTTAAATGTTTCAGATCATCAAACAAATTTAAATATTGTGTGAAAAAGTGATTGCCCTCTCAACCTAATAACTGGTTGGCCCACCCTTTCTCAGCAACAACTGCAATCAAGCGTTTGCAGTAACTGGCAGTGAGGCTCTTACAGCTCTGTGGAGGAATTTTGGCCCACTCATCGTTGCAGAAACGTAATTTAGCCACTGGAGGGTTTTGTAACATTTTTAAGGTCATGTCACAGCATCTCAATAGGATTCAGGTCAGGACTTTGACTAGGCCACTCCAAACTCTTCATTTTGTTTTTCTCCAGCCATTCACAGGTGGACTTGCTGGTGAGTTTTGGTTCTGCTGCAGAACCCAAGTTGGTTTCAGCTTGAGGTCACGATTCTCCATCAGGATTTTTTGGTAGACAGCAGAATCCATGGTTCCGTTTATCACAGCACGTCTTCCAGGTCCTGGGGTGGGCCAATCACATTTTCATACAGGTTCATGTAGGTTTGGATTTTTTTCTCCCTTAATAATAAACAGTTAATTTAGTTTAGTTTAGTTTTATCTGAACATGCATGAAGGGTACAATGGAATCTCACCTCATGAATCATTTCACAGTTCCACATGCCCAAAAGGAGTAGGAATAAGCAAAGTTTATTTAATCCTACCCCCCATCCATTCCACATCTTGTACAGTACATATGATTCACTTCCTGCGTTCCATGTAATATTTTAATATAATAAATCAGTGTAATAATAAATAATACAAAATAAAAAACAAGCATGACTGCCTTGTATTTAGCAAACATCAACTGCTTGTATTGTTTTTTTTTTAATTTGCTCATCTCAGTACATTATTTGAGTTCCTTACTCAATCCATTCCATAATTTAACTTCACATACAGAAATGCTGTGGGTTTTCAGCATTGTTCTCGCATATACGTGTTGTAAATTTGATTTACCCCGAAGATCATATTTCTCCTCTCTTATAGAGAAATACTGTATTGGGTTTTTGGGTAGCAAGTTATTGTTAGCTTTATGCATTATTTTAGCAGTTTGAAAGTGTGGTTTGAAAGTGTGTATCTTTTTTGCAGTACCTTGAGTGAGTGAAGATTAAAGTAGTAGCAGTAAAGAGTGTGGAGTGATTTTTAATCTAGAACATGTTTAGCTCTATTCAATATTGAAGGATTTATCGCCACCTTTTCTTGTGTATATTTGATATGAGATTTCCAACTCATTTTTTCGTCTATTATGATCCTCAAAAATGTATTTTATTTCTCTCTTTCAATGTCCACTCCGTTTATCTGTATTTGGTCGTACTTCTTTCTGCTGTTCCCAAATAGTATTATTTTAGTTTTACTTAGGTTCAAGGATTATCTGTTTTTATCAAACCATGACTTTAAGATGACCATTTCATCCTTGACCTTTTTAATTAGTTCTTGTGTGCTTTCCCCAGAACAACAGGCAGTGGTATCATCCGCAAATAATACTAACTTTAAGTCCTTTACTACTCGACAAAATGACAGCTTTGGTCCCAATATTGACCCCTGGGGTACTCCACACGTAATATTTAAACTCCCAGATGTATATTCTCCTAGTTTTACAAATAGCTTCCTGTTTGCTAGGTAGCTTTTAACCCAATTCAAGACTAATCCTCTAATTCCATCCATCCATTTTCTATGCCGCTTTTCCTCTTTAGGATCGCGGGGGCATGCTGGAGCCTATCCCAGCTGACTTCAGGCAACAGGCGGGGTACACCCTGGACTGGTCGCCAGCCAATGGCAGGGCACATATAGACAAACAACCATTCACACTCACATTCATACCTATGGACAAATCTTGCGACATCTGTGGCATTGTGCTGTGTGATGAAACTGCACATTTCAGAGTGGCCTTTTATTGTGGGCAGTCTAAGGCACACCTGTGCACTAATGATGGTGTCTAATCAGCATCTTGATATGGCACACCTGTGAGGTGGGATGAATTATCTCAGTAAAGGAGAAGTGCTCACTATCATAGATTTAGACAGATTTGTGAACAATATTTGAGAGAAATGGTGATATTGTGTATGTGGAAAATGTTTTAGATCTTTGAGTTCATCTCATAAAAAATGGGAGCAAAAACAAAAGTGTTGTATATATAAATATCAAAGTGGCCCGCGGCATCCTTTGATTTTTCTGCATGCGGCCCTCGGTGGAATACGTTTGGACACCCTCAGTCTCGAGCATTCTAAAGCCACCTTGACAGTTGCACAAATTTATTTCCCCCAATGAGTAAATTCACTGCAAACAGGTGTGAAGTATGTGTAACAGTGCGGGGCTGCGTGCCAGTGCAAAGAACATTTTGAAATATTCAAAATGAACTGCGTATCAAAGCGTGTCACTTTACGACTCGACATGCACTGATTTTGCACAGTCTGCAGTGCATTTTGTCAAAATGTAGAAAACAAAATTGCATACATTCATTCTTACAGTCTTTTGCCACTGCCTCATGTCATTTCTAACTGAATAATACCTAATCAACTGTGTATGCTTGTCTCCCCATTGAGATAACCATGCATCATCGCAACACTGAAGCGAAAGCTTCACATGAAATCTCTGCCAATACATGAAAGAAGGAAGACCAGTCAAGAAAATCAACATGCTCTGTGGACAGAGAAAGAGAAATGTCCTTCATGGGCTGCCATACAACAAATGGCATAATCGATGACCACTGCATTCTTTCATTCCTCTTTCAACTCGCTCCTTGATGTGCTTGTATTGTGACGAGGAAAGAACCACACTTCACCTTGTTATTTACATATAATCCTGTGCATTCCTTTTCCCTTCACACTCATTTTGATATCCTACATATTTCCAATTAGGGGCTTTGCGGCGCCTTGCAGGGAAGGAATAAATTAAGCACAAATGCTACTCAGAGGTCACATGCATCTAGCTGCTGTTTTACAGCAGATCCAAGGAGGAATATATGGCAGAAGGAATGCGTCCGAGTCAGATGCCAGTGAGCGGCTTTAAATGGTCCGCATTGGGGAGCACCTGAATAATTTATCACGCCTCGTGTAGTGCTGCACAATGAGGGGGGGGAGGCTTATATCAAATGGGAACATGATGTCTGTCACACATTTCTGCTCATTTTGGAACTGTACTCCATATTCCAAGATTACATTTTTACATCAGCTATCAAAATGTTAACACTTTGTGCGTTGAAAGTATTCTGAGGTCTTTGTAACAAACGGTGTCAAAGATGCAAGGTTTCGCTGACAATTCTCCAATAAAATACCCAGCAGGAAACGGCACTATTGTGAGAAGTGCTTGCTGAGACTCTTCTTACTAAAATTACAACAGCGAGGTGCATGCTTATGTCACCTCTTGAGCTAGAAACATGCATTCTCCATTAGTACCAAGGACATTGTGCAGATACTATATGTCAATGATTTAAGAGAAATGAATATGGAAATGGAAAAAACAAGAAGAGCTAGTGTGCTCTTTTCAAGGCACCGCAGTACAGATTTGCTGTTTAAAAGTTATATGCCACTAATCGCTAATCCTAGCCCAACGGACATCAGCAGTACTGCCGCTGCTAACGCTGGTCTGGCAGCCAATAACTTTATGGTTGTCACTCACGTACATGTCTGTGGCGTGTACACACACACAAAAGTAGTTTCAGACAGGCAGTCAACAATTTAAATTCATGTTGTTATACGAGGCCAGGAGTCAGCAACCTTTACTATCAAAACAGCCATTTTGCCCATCGCCCATGAAAGGAAAATAGTCTGGAGCCGCAAAACATAACAGTTAAAAATGTTTAAATTGTTTCATCTTTCTTAATGTTACCAGGTAAAGCAACAGACAGAATACAACAAACATAAGGGCAGTGTGCATGCGTAACGGATGCCGACTAGTGGGGTTGTGATAGTACGTTGGTTAAACCTAATCCAGCATTGTTGGAAGAGAAGATAAAGGAATCTGTCGGTGCAAAATGAAAACATATTTTCTTCTGAGATACTTCTTTTTTGGGGGGGTATAGTAATGGTTAGCTTACCGTGTCACGTCTCAGGCAAGCAAACACTGGCTCCCCCTCCCTGCCTCACAATCATCCAGTCACCAGTGGGAACTCAGCCATACATTCACCACCTTACAGAAAGGTAAGGTAAAGACCCCTCTGCTATCTCTATTTAATCTCCAAATGTTTCTCCCTCCTCAGAAACTATTGACACATCTCTCAAATATTCGCTACAATCACTGTAAACACCCTCTGTCTCGTACAACGCCATGTTTGTATACCTTAGCAATATTACCCCGATGTCACTGATGTCAATGAGGCTGAACTGCGAGATCTAGTTCATCATGGCTGGCGCCATGAACTAGAAATTAAATTTTTGCGAATTTACCATTCGCTTTCAAATATCGAACATGTTGAAAATAATTCCAAATAACATAACATATTAAAGCAAAGTTATGAATCATGTCAGGGACACTTTACGCCCCCGTCACACTAAGCACGAATCAACACAAATTCAAGCAGAAGCAGCAGTTTCAAAATTTGTGCCATATTCTGGAGAGGATTTGAAATTTGTAAGCCTGGCTCCTTTTTTCCTTGGTGGCATGATGTGATGTGCATTGGCGATGGGTCAATGGCAAGTGACATTTCAGAGGGCTTCTTGGGTTTCAGCACTTCTCCAATGTCCATGCGGGCGGACGTTGGTGGCGTTACCTTGCTTCTTTTTTTCTTGGCGTGTGAAGTGATGTGAAAAAGGCGATGCTTCATAGAGACAATTCAGTGGCTGCTGGTGGCACTTTTTTCCCCAAATGTGATCAGAATGTTTGGAATGTTGTTGGAACACCGTAACAATATTTAGCATGCTGTGAAAGTGCAGTTAAACCCGTTTGATATTTTGCCACTTCGAATCCACCTCGAATGTTTTTTGCACACTTAAAACATTTGCACCAGCCACAAGAATGGGCCCTAATATTTGGAATGCACTCAGAATGCAGTCAGAATATTTAGAATGCAATTTGAATATCCAGGAACAAACCACACATTTGAATTCCGACAGCATTCTGCCGCATTCTTCCTGTAGTGTGACTAGGGTGTTAAATGCATTAAATATCTTTTTATGCTCTGCTGAATGAAAGCATTGTCATCCAAACATTTAAAAAATGACTATATTTACAACTATGTCAATTGTCCACATACTTTTGAGTCCCGGAAAATGCATCTATTCTGCATGAAGTGTGTGTAAAATCTCTTAAATTAAAGCTACACTTGAAATCAAATTTTGATGATTTTGAATCATTCATGGTGGCAAGATCATAAGGACCACTGCCACTGTACAAACACTGGAGCTAACAGCACAGTATGTGCACACATTTGCAACTCATTCATTTCCTGTCACCTTGCCACCAAGTGTTTGTTGCTTGGAGATGTTCAAGGCTCTGGTTGCCACGGTAACCCTCTTATATAGCACGTACTGTACAGTCTGTCCTATATTTCCCATGTGTCCATTAAGAGCGTCGCTCAAGAGTATCCTTCAGTCAACCCAATTGATTCTGTTAGTTGTGTTTATAAGCATATTTTATTAATAGATGCACGCTCATAACTGGCTGTCCAGTATGACTACCAATGAAATGATGTGTGGCTGTGTGTTACATAGAGTCAAACACCAAATGAGTCAAAAAAAGGTTAAAGAGGAAAGCTACCAGGACCTCTAAAAAGGGTAGAAGTCACAAAGAAGAGGTGCTCTTTGGAATAAGGAAACTGCAAAAATCCAAGGCACTCTCTAACTCTGTAAAAATGCCTTTATTAATGAAATGAGTCATACTGGGGCGTTTATTGACCTAAACCGCAAAGACGAGTGTTAAATTGGGAGCAGGTGATACTTTGTAAGCTATTACACAGGCCTTGATGCAGCTCAACAATCGCATCTTGGTCAAAGGAAGACAGATTTTTTTGCCTTTGCCATCAAGAGATCGTGACAGTGTGAATATCTGACAGAAAATGATATTGAATCCACATTTTTGTCAAGATTTTGGCTTTTAAAAGCTGTGATTTTAAACTTTTCATCAACTGATGAATACCCTATTTCACGTTAATGCTTATTTGCGAAAAATTACTAAATATTTTTTTTTTCTCTCACTCCCACACTCTTAATCTACTTAGAACCTCCTTATGATCCAACGGTGCAAAATGTGAATTCTTGCCATTTTTCAACTAGTCAGGAGTGTATTTACCTTCTTTTGGATGTGACGTTCAGCAGTCAGGTGCTGCTGAATATTTCCGTGGTAAAAAGTTGTTTAGCAGGCTCAGGTTTTTGAAAAACTTGTCTATAAACAGCTTGATCTGGTCTCACTTGAGCTGTTCTTTAATCCATTGACTGCCAGCCATGTTCAGAGCAGAGAGCTCCATACTGCCAGTTTTTGGGCATTTTTGCTGAACTTTGAAGACCCACGGAATATTGAGTTTTAGGACTACATAAACATCAAAACTATTTAAAGAAACTTTAGACTCTCTTCTTCCATCAGAAAAAAAAAAGTTTGTTTCTTGCTTTTTTTGGGTCTTTAGATATTGGCGGTAGAACATAGGTTAGTTTCAGCAAAAACACCAGATTTTGACCAAAAAACAGAGATAACGAGCTTTTTCTGCAGAGAAAGCAAATTCAAGCAGAGTGACGGTGGGGTCTGCTGGATGTGGGGATGAATCCCTCCTGCCGACCGATCCAGAAGAATCAGGGTCGGCTTCTGAGTCACCCGACTCTGAACTGCTCCGGTGTCGCGTCAAATGGCTCAGCAATGCTAACCAGCTTGTTGCTTCGGCTGCCATTGTCAACTGCATTTGTGTCTACGTCACCTACATCACCTCTATCTTTCGCAATCACGTCACTACTAAAAGGCAGATGCACCGCCAGACAAGCTCTGTGACAGTGTTAGTTGCCTGTATTTTTTGTCTCCGCTCAATTTCTGCAAAATTTCTGCAAGTGTGTCACCATTTTCCTCTCAACCCACAATCCGTCTTCTTCATAGACAATCTGTTGTTGCCAGTTGGAGGAAAAGAGAACTGTTGCCCCCTACTGGGACAGAAATACATTGCCTACAAGTCAGAAATTCACACACAAGATGAATAAGACTTTGATCTGTAGCTCCCGCGAAAAAAAGCCAAAAGTCAACGTTACTTTTTGAGGACGTCTTTGGCAGTGAAACAGTTAAGTTTGACAATTTAGCAGCAACATGATGTCTAATACTGGTTAAAAAAAAGCGTAACGATAATCATGCAGTGTTGATTCATTTTGAGGGATGCGTACCGAAACACAGAATCATCACGACACTGGTGCCAACATAAATGGAAAAAAAATGGTGCCTCATTTTGGTACTAAATGAATGCAGACAAGTGCTTCAAGGTGATATTGTGCAAGTAACATATTTATAAGTCTTGACAGAGGCACACAGCACTGCGGTGCTCAGTTCCATCGCCGCACACACATTTCGCTGTAGCGCTCTCCACAACGGCAACACAACACTTTCTGATTATTCACCGATCACAGTCACGGTGAGCGAGGTGCGTTCACGAACAGCGGAGTTCTGAAGATTGACATTACAACACAGGCGGGTCATGTTTATGCACGTTCCCTGTGTTCCGCATTGCTGTGGATTTTATAACTTAGTTTGATCATTTTATGTATATTACTGAAGTATTTACGTTACTATTCTGTTCAACTTGCATGTCAAAAATTCCATAACAATAAAAAAGGCACTGTTTTTGGCCAACATTTATATGTTTTCCTTTTTAAAAGTACAGATTAAGGCACCGTTTAAGCACCGGCCCCATTTCAAATGTGCCGATTTGGCACCGGTATCGGACAAAATGGAAAGATACCCATCCCACTGGATCTCATTATACTGTGTCAGTGAACACATTGACTACGACATGCAATGCTATAAAAAACAAATATATGCACATACAGTATAATATATTGGCACATTAACATACTTGTGATTTGTCTTTTATGTTATTTTTAAATCGAGGCCTACACTTCACAGCAGTCGCACACGGATCGAAGCGGATGATGACCCACTTGAAGCTTGTTTCTGAGATCAGATAGCAATTTCGCTGCCATGTGAGGTGCTAAGTCTTCCTGTTAGGGCGACGTTTGCTCACCTCTTCATCATAATCTGTTGGTCATCAAAGATGTGTATCCCCCACCCCAACCGGACTGCAACCTGACAAAGTAGCCGCTCTTTAATGATGACATACGAGAGTTAGCCTGAGGATGCTGTCAGATTGGGGGATTTGCTGTGGGTGCAAAGCTGGGGGTTGACACCTGGTGAGTGAATAAATGAAATACAGCATCAAATATTTATTGTAGGAATGGAGTGCAGCGCTCAAAATCTTTCAAGGGTGATAGATGGTCAGTTTTTGAAATGGATGTCTTTTCACAGCACATCTAAAATTTCGGGGTGAAATACTTCAACAAAATAATGGAAATACATGAAATACAAAAGGGTTTTCCACTAGTGTAGGAAGAAAAAACGCCACGCCGTCTTTAGTTTGTCATTAAATTCAACTCCCTACACTGCAAAAACAGCCATACTTGAAAGAAGCCCAAATTATATTAAATTGAGACAAGCTGTCTCATTTCAAGCAAAACAGGGTAAGCAAAAGTTGATTGGGTAGAATTCTTATAAGAAATAATTGTCCTGTGACTTGTACGAATATAATGAGTCCTAAAATAAGGAAGCTGTTCTTAATCACATAGCTGGATTGTAGTAAAATGTTATTAGCAAAATGGTCTTATAATATTCCTAAATTGAGATAAAATTGGCTTTTATGAGACTAAATTTAAGCGAAATATTTTTACATATTGTAGATGTAGGAGTGTTATTCTTAGATTTTCCTATAGACAAACAACCATTCATACCGATGGACAATTTTCGGCCTCCACTTAGCCTATCATGTATATTGGAATGTGAAAGGAAGTCAGAGTACACAGATAATACACACGGGGGGAGTGTGTGGGTTCCGCAGAGAAGGTGTAGCCAAAAGGGATTTGAACTCCTGATCGTGGGGCCAATATGCTCTTCACTCGGCCACCATGCTGTTGTTTTCTAGCTGTCGGCATCTTAGTTATGTTGGGTATTTCTTCACCGATCCGAGATTTTCAACAAGCATGAAGCAAATTAGATGAATGGAACTTTTTTTATTTAAAAAGCCAAAAGTGTGACTGTGTCTAAAATTCACTTAATATTGGAAAAGTGGTTGTCATAAACAATATCAGAATTCTTTTTGGCCACGATTGGCATGTAAATTCACTAGTTTTTAGATTTATAAACTACATAAAAAAAGAGAGTAGTATTTTCTTGAATCAAGTTGAATAATTTTACACATTTACACAGATTTTATGACTACATTTAATGCAATAAATCTTGGTACACTATAGGAAATTTGCTGTGCATCGGAGTCATAGTCAAGGCTTTGAGCTATTTTTGTTGTCATTGTTGTATTTGTCCAAACAAATGTACCTTTAGTTGTATCAGGCATTAAAAAGAACAAGAAACTGGAGAAACAAGGGTGGTCTAATCATTTTTTCCATGACTGTAAATGTACAGGCAGTCGACTGGATTGAATACAACTGTTCATCACTGTGCAAAAAAAAAAAAAAAAAAGCTACGGTGATTAAGATGAAGTCTTCAGGCACACTCATTCCCAAAGTTGTGTGTTGCGTTGTGTGTGCGATGCAGCTGTTTTGCTTTGACACCGTGTGCTTTGCAACAGCCATTCCTCCCAGTGACATCCAATGAAGAAGGGTTGTGCCCCCCCCCCGTTTAATTATAGCGACCTGAGAAGTGCCAGATGCCAACAAAAGACATCAAAACAGCTATTTGCATGAAGAGTCTCATTTCAAACTCAGCCAAAAATGCATGTTTTGATGTGCAGGATGTTTTCTGAGGGAGGAAAGTAGCAATTTCCAAAGACATTAGATATTGTTTTGCTTTGGGTGGGTGATAACAGGCGAAACCATGTATTATGTTAAATTACTGTTGTCATTATTTCACACGTATTCATACACAGCATGTATCTACATTTCTGGCACCGTCCAGTTGGTCCAAAATCAATGATCACATTTTCTTTGGCTTTAAACCAGTGCCCCAGTTTTCGTATGATTTGGTTTTCGAATAAATTTTGCGCCAAAATCTCAGTTATGGTACAATATTGCACGCTGTTGTATTGAGAATGTTACACAAACTAGTGTGTTTGTCGCAGCAACAGTAAGTTCTATCCTGGCAAAGAAAGAGAACTCAAGGAAGCTAATGTTGTATAAGGGGTCAAATGAAATAAAGGTCACAAACAACGGAAGACGTTGAGAAATCCTCTCTCCTCATTCCCTCCTCTCGTTATAATTTAGCCATTTTGTTCATCATTTATTTTATTTCACATTGTTTTCTGCATGTTAAACTACAATTATTAAGGGTGCACAATAATTGTTGGTCCGATATGAGGAATTGTGACAAGATTACCCGTACAGTGCAGTAGGAAGGTTAGCTTGAGCAAATCAAGCCCTCCTTTGCTGCGGCGTGTCTGTCGTAACTTCCCTCGAACTGACTTGTACTCAAACATGACGACTTGTCACTCTTTCAGAGGAAGACATTTTGCCAAATGCTGTGCAAACATACCGCGATGAGGTAAAAAAAAACATTGAGCTTCAACAAATCAAACCTTGTCAGCCACCTGAAACTCCAGCTTCGATGGTGGGCTTGTTCCTATCGCCGCTGCATTTGAAAAGTGACACATGTTGCCGGAGATGACCTGAGGGCTAAAGCGATCTGTGATTTCATCATGGAAATGATGACGGATGACCGACTCTTTACCATCGTTTAAGATACCGGCTATTGTCAACTAGTCAGCCCCTTGGAGCCGCGGTTTGTGCTTGAGCTGCCCTAGTGATGCCATGATATTTGCTAAGGACAAATCTCCAGGTAAAGTTCGTCAGGGCTTGCTGGGTGGTAGGAAGCAGGTCCCTCACCTTTCATACATTCTCAGTGACAATTACACATATGCACATGCGCATACATACAGTATATGCACGTACAGATACACGCAGACATGCATACATACACACCTACAGAGATACCTGTACACGCACACACCCACAGTACATACGTACTTCCCCACATGACCCTATTCATGGCATTGTCATGCTATTTTTAATTACATTGTTGGTGATGTCGGCAATAAGATTACTAACAGTTATTGTCACTCCTATCATTATGATGGTTAATATTTTCATATTTTAATATTTTCCACTAATACCGTAAACATAACTGTCTCAATACTCAAAACTGTCTCAACAGTGTGGCTGTTGATATTTGTTACTTCTATGATGGACTTTATGGCTGTCATAGACATTTGCTGATGTAGCCCGGTTGTTCTGTTATTGTTGTTGCAATTGTTGTTGTTGCTGTTTTTGTCTCTCTCTGCAGTGTCCCTTCTTCCCCCTCTGTCTCCTTTTCTCTTCTTCCCTATCCCCTTCTGCTCCGGTCCGGCCGCAACAAATTTGCTTAACAATAAACGTAAAATAAAGTCAAATAAAATCTATGAAACAGGAGAAGAGTATATTACACTTTACGCAGAGCAAATCTGTAAGGGCATCTAACCAAACATCACCCCATAATCTTTATTGTTCTCTGCTGTTACCATCTGTAACTTATTGTGTAGAGATATGGGGTAATAACTGTAAAAGTAATCTTCAGTCGCTAAATCTACTGCAAAACAGATCAGTTAGGATAATCCATAATGCCGCGTATAGAAAACATGCAAATCCTCCGTTTCAAAAATCACAAATATTACAATTTGCTGATCTAGTAAATTTTCAAACAGCTAAAATTATACATAAAGCAAACAATAACCTGCTACCCAAAAATGTCATATAATACACTTTTCAACAAGAGATGAGAAATATGATCTCAGGGAAAAACTAAAGTTAAAACACTTATACACAAGAACAATGGTAAAAACCCACAGTATTTCAGTATGTGGAATCAAATTATGGAACGGATTGAGTAAGGAACTCAAACAAAGCACTAACATGAGTGAGTTCAAGAAACAATACAAGCAGTTGATGTTTGCAAAATCCAAGGAAGAAGAGTCTTGAACCACTGTGTACAAAATGCTATGCTAACCACTACAACACTCATTACTCTTCATTCTTGTGAGTTCGTTGTCACTACTCACCTATTATTACAACTAAGTTCAGTTATGTCTATTTAAACTGATTATTATTCATTATTATACTAATTATTGGATTATTATTTATTATGATTGAGGAAAGAACCTTGACAATTATATGACCATATTGTGACATTTCCTTATCATTTTCTTATGCATTAACTGGAAAAGACCATAAATGAAATACAGAAAGTGAATACATGTATTGCAATTGATGTGAAACGGAGGGGGGGTAGGATTAAATAAGCTTTGCTTCTTCCTACTCCTTTTGGACATGTGGAACTGCAACTTGTACTATGGGATGTATTTTATTGTAACTTGTATGCAAGTTCAAACCATTACCATATATAGATCAACAATACTATTTGCCCCATTGGCTGGACTTGACAAAGAAAAAGGTTACTTTTACCTTCATTGAAGAGGTGATACGAGTGTTCCCAAAGACATGATGTTCCACCACAGAGACGCCATCTTCCTGTTTTGTAATGCCTCATTTCTTGAATTCCATAGTGTTTCACACCTTCTTCATGAAAACATTGCCACTTGGCTCCATTTTGGGTTATTTAGGTGAAAAACACTATTGAATTCAAGAAATTACTCATGGCAAAACAGGAAGGTGGTGGTGGTTGATGTGGCTGCCACATCGTGTCTTTGGGAACAGTCACATCAAGAACCACGTCTTCAGTGAAGGTAAAAGTAAGTTTAAAGCGTTAGTTTATCCCTTTCATTTATGCCTTTGGAATTGTTATAATTGTAAAACTAGAAAAACATGTTTTGTGTTAACATTTTTGGCTTTCTGGAACAGATTCATTAGATTTACATTATTTCTTAAGGGAAAAATGTATTCAATTAGCATCCATTTTGGTTAGTGTCGGAACTTCTGGAATGAATGAATGACGCTAACCAAGGTTCCACTGCATTTTGGGTGTTTGGAACGAATTCACATTATTTCGGATTATTACGAATTTATATGATTTCCTATGGGAAAAATGTCTTCGTTTTTTTGTATGTTTCAGTTTTCGTCATACCTTTTGGAACCAATTAATCACGGAAACCGAGGTACCACTGCTATGTGTTGATACTGTGGCTGTCAGAAGCACATTAGCATTTTCACAGCTGAGTTGAACAACTCCGATTCAGTGCAAAGAGAAGAAACACACAAAAACAAATGTGCTTGATGTTTGAGCTGGAAGAAATGCCACTGATTCTCTGCTATTGAGGAAAGCTGTTCTCTAAATCAATGTCTGAAGCCTTTTTCTGCATACTTGCACACTCGGAAGGATTCAAGAACACCGTAAAATAACAAATCCAGGCTCGTGGTGTCACTGCATTTCTAATTAAATAGCTTGATTAAAGCTAATGAACACTCAACACCACGAATAAGATGAACAACATATTTTGTGACTTCAGTTTTGCACCAACAGACAAAAGACTCCTCACAAAGACTGTGGAAATTAATCCAACCACTGCATCACCTATTTCCAAACTCTAAAATGCTTTTAGATGTACAAGAAAACATCTTTTGGCCTAAACAAGGTGCGATACATAAAAAAAAAAAAAAAAATACAATCCTAATTGGACGCTCTGTTGATTTCATTAAGAAACCATGTACTGTATATCCAGGTGAAAACAATGGCAAGCGCAATGGTTTCTTTATTGTTCATATTGCGGACCATTAACTTTCTATTTTAAACCATGCCGGATTAGCTGATGCAGCCTGTTTTTGCTTCCCCGTGCAGTGCTGCAGGCAGACACTCCCACTGTGCATAAAAGCATCCTGCCAGCCTGTCAACTCCACGATCAATTTCCTCTCATGGTGCCTCCCTATGTAAACCTCAGCCCTAGGAAAACAATCTGGTTCAATATCAGCTACATTTAGCGACTGGGACTCTGTGTGGACATGACGTGGACTGTATAAGCATCGATGCCAAGTCTGAAGCACGCATTATGTCTAATGGCCAGCACGAGAGTGAACAAAGGGGGACGATTTTAGATATATCAACTATAACCCTGCCTCCCATTGGAAGTAAATTGCCCACATAAGAAATTGCACACAAAACGTTATGCCTATTCTACGTACTGCACACTAAAATGGCAGCTTCTGCTTCAACTACCCGCTATAAATTTAAGCAGGGATTGTCCACACTTTTTCCAGCAAGGTCCACACAGT
Organism: Dunckerocampus dactyliophorus; assembly: GCF_027744805.1. NCBI lineage: Eukaryota > Metazoa > Chordata > Actinopteri > Syngnathiformes > Syngnathidae > Dunckerocampus > Dunckerocampus dactyliophorus. The sequence goes on along the minus strand of NC_072830.1, from coordinate 15,314,525 downwards.
GAAAAATGAAAGGACGCGACTTTGGCACTTCGATATTTTTCGTAAAGAATGTGCTAAAAAGTGATATGTATTTCAAGGATAAAAATGCATCTCAGCTTTGCCATATAGGTGAAAAAGCCCATTTTTAGTATCAACGTCACTCTGCTCTTTTGTTCCCTCTTTTGCTGTTGTTTTTTTAATTTTCAAAATATTTCAACTTTTTTCTGAAATAAACAAATTATCCTTTCATAATATTATGACTTTATTCCTGTAATATTGGGACTTTAATGCTATATTATACCGCTTCCCCTACCAAATTTCACAAAAATGACAACTTTATTTTGTTTGTTTCTCATAATAATTCGGCATTTAAAAAATATTTTTTTTCTGACTTTATTCTCATAAAATGACGTAATAAAACAGCTGTTCTTTCCATTGCTGCATTTTTTGGGTAATTTTCCAACTACTGTATTTCAACTTTCTTCTTGTAAATCTTCTTCTCGTAATTAGGACTTTAATCCATAATATTTTGACTCTGTTGTCCCTCGTTTATCGCGGTTAACTGGTTCCAGACCCGGCCGTGATAAGTGCATTTCTGTGACGTACAATTCAATATGAATAAACTGAACATGTTTGTAGTTAGAGCATAATACCGGTTTATGGCTTTCTAAATACGGGTTTTAACATTATTAGAGCTCTGTAGACATGAACTAACAGCCCAATAGTCATTTATTAATCAATTATTTGTATGTGATATAGCGAGGGAACAATAGTCGAACTGCGATATATCGAAGGACGACTGAATTCTTCTAATACTATAACTTTTTCCCAAATTTTTGTTGTTTTGTATGTTTCTCATAATATTAAAATGTATTAAAATATATACATTATACGTGCCCTGCGATTGCGATACGTGCCCTGCGATTGTACCCCCATTACCTCGCCTGTCGCCCGAAGTCAGCTGGGATAGGCTCCAGCATGCCCCCGTGACCCTAAAGAGGAGAAGCGGTATAGAAAATGGATGGATGGATGGATGGATATATACGTAATATTACATTTTTTTTAAATATTTGAACTTTATGCTACTAAAATGACCTTATTTTCCTCATAATATTGTGACGTTATTCTCCGAAAATTACGAGCGTTTCTTCTTACGTTACAACTTTTTTTTGGTTAATATTTTGACTTCATTCCTGTAAAATTACTGCTGATTTTTCAAATTTTGCTGGTGCTGTTTTTTTGTTTTCTTGTTTCTTTTTTAGAATGTGCCATGGCTCAAAAAAAAAAAAAAAAAAAAAAAAAAAAAACCAGCCACGGGCCGCACTTTGGACACCCGCGCTTTAAATCTTCGTGAAATTTGTTACTCACCTTTAGGGAAATGCCAAGCACATGTCTGTAGAATTTAAGCAAGATTGGTTGAAAATCATGGCTGCCATGAAGCAAAACGGCTTTGCAGAGGCACGGACGGGACTTACTAACTGGCCATAAGTCATTGGCCATTTGTCAAACTATTATAAACGCTACTACTAACATAAAAATATGTGGAAAAATAATCACCTATAAAAAGGAATGTGGATGTGATGCCTCGGACGATCTTTATTGATTACAATGAATATGTGTCAGGCCCCGAATTAGTAATAAAGGCCACAAAACACAAGACTTCATCAATATCAGGGTGTATGTATCCCATAACCTGGCTTCATATAACATGACTTCCTGCTGTGGGCCCAGGAAGTTTAATGTTGTCTCAGAAATGACGAAATCATGACAAAAAGAAGAAATGATGAAACATAAGGTAACAGCATGCATTGTGTTTTGCACAAAGGTCTTTATAAAAACATTGTGTTCTCCGAGGGGTTGCTAAGTGCTAGACACGAAAGGAATGCACATGTGGCTTCATTCAGAAAGAATATATACTGTACAGTACATACAAGCAAATAATCCTGACATTCACAACTTTATCAAACCATCTCTCAGATGAATCCTCCATCTGTGTTCACAGCACAGCCATCGCCCCTCAGAGGGAGATTTTCCCTGTTGGAGCAAGAAATTAAATCTGCAGGAGAAGAAGGAGGAGGAGGAGATGAAGATGCTAGTGTAGCCTCCGGGTGGTGCACCAGCAGCTCTGATAATTGAGCCCACTCCCACTGGCACAGCCCCCGAGGCCAGCCTTGCACTGCCTATGTGAGCCCAAAGCTATCAGTGTCACACCGGGTGTGCACCTATGTGAGAACATGGCACGCCGAATCATGTGACTGAGAGGTGAGGTGAAATGGATGACACAGTTCTGACTGCAGTGCAATACAGTGGATCCCCGCAAATTTGCAGATTTGTGGTGCAAAAAAAGATTTTTTTCTTTCATAACATTTTTAACGAGAAGAAATGTGAGAACGGTAGACTTTTGTGTGATACTGCGTATGGCAGCATATGACGGAAATGACAAGAGGACATTCATTTGTGAGCTGGAGCTTACCCCAGCTGACAAGAGAGGCGGGGTACACCTGTCCTAGTCGCCAGCCAATTACAGGGCAATTGTTATGAGACTGTCAAGTGCTTGACCCACAGTATGCAGAGACAGACAGCGGCGGAAAATAAGTTTTTTAATTAAGCAGGGATAAACAACAGAAAGCGACAGAGATGAAAAAGGCTCTGGGGAAAAAAACCCCACTGTAGTCCAAGGTAGTAGCAACAAATCAGAGGAACATTCATGTGACAGCACAGGCAAAAAGAAACAAGACACTGAACCAGCGCCGTACCTGCAACGACGCTGGACTTTTAAACTCCACTAATTGTGATGGCAAACAGCTGTGCACCACTGGGGTAATGCGACTGCAGCTTCCCCCCAGTAGGAAGTGCAGCGCTCCAAAATAAGAGCGCAGGACAGGAAGTACTCGCTCCTGTCCTGTGGAACATGACAGCAATTACTTTGTAAGTTTAATTTAGTATGAACTCACCCACACAATCACCACAATCGAGCCCCTTCGGATTCTCTTCCTGGGGTTTGACTTGAAGGTAGCCTGTGGAGGGAGAGAAAGAGGTCACAGCTTAGCATGCATGCAGCAATTCATACTCCATTTCATTACTCTGAGTGTCACGAGTCACCCAACTCACGAGACGAGAATTTAACATACATTTTTCATTACTTCATTTTTTGAGACGAAATAAAGCACTGTTATGGATATAAGATAATAATAATAATAATAATAATAATAATAATAATAATAAGGTTGTCAGTCGATTAAAATGTTTAATCACGATTAATCACATCTCCATGGTTAACTCAAAATTAATCCCAATTAATCACAGATGGCAAGAAGTTCTTTATCTATAATAAGTGTACCTTTGAAGGATGATTTTAAAGTTTTTAATACACCTATCAACATGAGGCTGGATGCTTGCTTTATCAAATTTTTGTTAAACATTCTGTTTTTTCAAACAGCTCAACACAAAATGGACCTCAATGTATAAAAAAAATGTACAAGTACACATTAGTAAACAATCCATCAATGAAATCCTCTTCAACCAAACAATGTCACGAAATATAACTGTGACTAACATTGCAAATAAAGGTTTGCAAAAACACTCACAAACTAAGTGGAATGAAAACAGGGTGTTAGAAAAATAAATACTGACAAAAATAGAGTGCTCAAGGACAGTCAGTAGTTTACAGAATGAGGACTGCGCCCATACTGTAGTGCAGTCAGGCTGTAGCTTATACTTCACCTCCAAACACTCTTTTACACACACATTCACATACACAAAGTCTCTTTTGCACACACTTTATCACACTTTTCTTGGTCTGGCGTAGTAAGGCAAAGTACGACACCGCGGTTCTTTCAACATGCAACTTTTATTCTGTCCTCTTTGACAAACAGCAGTTCAAGCACAAACGCTAGTAATAATAATAAATAAATAATAAATTCCCTCGAGGCTTTACTGCCATCTCATTGAGCGTTGCGTGTGACATTGACACAAGCCCTCAAATAGCCGCCCTCGGTTTTGCCTGCCGGTAACTAGCAGTTCATAAGCCAAATTTTGGCACACAGCTCAAAGCAAAAAAATCAGTCGAGAGATGGCTTGCATCTAAAAAACACTCCTTAGTTGGGACACTCGTATGCCGAGGTACCACTGTATAGACAATAAAAACTACCTGCAGTGCTCCAGTATGGCGCTCGAGTCCAGCAAGTGGCATTTGAGACTCGACGTACTCTGTGACCACAACTCACAGTGACAGTGGATACAAATAACTTTGGTCTCGTTGAGAGAGCCATCTGCCAGGGCTTTGAACTTGAACTTACCATTCAAAATACCCTTTTATTTGTGCATTTTGCTCAATATTTGTTCCACGCCGCCGCATTTCCTCAAACTACGGTGTGAGCCAAAGGTCTAACAGGACGTGTTCACGCTAATCGCGCGTCAAAAAAACATAGCGCTGTTAAAGGGAATTTCTGTTAGTTTGAACGCCCTAAATAATACTATATCATAATAATGCAATATTGCCTTTAATTCACTCTGTAAAGTTGCGGAATTGACATTTGTCACATGTATTTTCAAGCCAGGGGTGTCAGAATGACTAGTTCCAACTTTTAGTTGAACAACGCCAGCTCTTATCAACGTGTCTTTGTCTATTTACGTCAGGACTGTCCAGCTGTCCTTTGATATTTATAATTTAAAAAAAACAAAACAACATACATATACACTGCTCAAAAAAATTAGAGGAACACTTCGAAAACACATCAGATCTAAACTGGAGGAAAAATGATCTTGAATATCTTTTCTGATAAGTGGGTGATGTATTAGTAACAAAATGATGCCACATAATTTGATAGAAATGAAAATGATCACCCTATAGAGGGGGGAAATCAAAGACACCCCAAAAATGAAAGTGAAAAAATGATGCAGCAGACTGGTCCATTTTGCTAAAATGTCATTGTAGCAACTCAAAATGATTGTCAGTAGTTTGTGTGGCCCCCGCGTGCTTGTACGCATGCCTAACATCGTCGGGGCATGCTCCTAATGAGACTACGGATGATGTCCTGGGGGATCTCCTTCCAGATCTGGACCATCACTGCGGTCCCTGGACACATGGAGGAGATTCCAGGAGGCAGATGTTGAGGAGAGCCGGACAGGGCCGTAAAAGGTCCTTCAACCCTCAGCAGGATCAGTATCTGCTCCTTTGTGCAAGGAGGAACAGGATGAGCACTGCCAGAGCCCTACAAAATGACCTCCAGCAGGCCGCTGGTGTGAATGTTTCTGACCAAACAATCAGAAACAGGCACCATGAGGGTGGCCTGAGGGCCTGACATCTTGTAGTAGGCCCTGTGCTCACTGCCCAGCACCGTAGAGCTCGACTGGCATTTGCCATAGACTACCAGAATTGGCAACTACACCACTGGTGCCCTGTGCTCTTCACTGATGAGAACAAGTTCAACCTGAGCAGACGTAACAGACGTGAAAGGGTCTGGAGATGCCGTGGAGAACGTTATGCTGCCTGCAACATCATTCAGCATGACCGGTTTGGTGGTGGGTCAGTGATGGTCTGGGGAGGCATATCCCTGGAAGGACGCACAGACCTCTACAGGTTAGATAACGGCACCCTGACTGCTATTAGGTATCGGGATGAAATCCTTGGACCCATTGTCAGAACCTACGCTGGTGCAGTGGGACCTGGGTTCCTCCTGGTCCACGACAATGCCTGACCTCATGTGGCTAGTGTATGCAGGTAGTTCCTGGAGGATGAAGGAAGTGATACCATTGACTGGCCCCCACGTTCACCTGACCTAAACCCAATAGAACACCTCTGGGACATTATGTTTAGGTCTATCCGGCACCGCCAGGTTGCTCCTCAGACTGTCCAGGAGCTCATGGATGCCCTGGTCCAGATCTGGGAGGAGATCCCCCAGGACACCATCCGTAGTCTCATTAGGAGCATGCCCCGACGATGTTAGGCATGCGTACAAGCACGTGGGGGCCACACAAACTACTGACAATCATTTTGAGTTGCTACAATGACATTTTAGCTAAATGGACCAGTCTGCTGCATCATTTTTTCACTTTCATTTTTGGGGTGTCTTTGATTTCCCCCCTCTATAGGGTGATCATTTTCATTTCTATCAAATTATGTGGCATCATTTTGTTACTAATACATCACCCATTTATTATCAGGAAAGATATTCAACATCATTATTCCCCCAGTTTAGATCTGAAGTGTTTTCGAAAAGTGTTCCTTTAATTTTTTTGAGCAGTATATTTAAATACAAATCTTTGTGTTTTATTAGTTTTCATTATCAACATTTGAGCTTTTTCTAGTTACATTATGTCTTTTTCCTTGTCTTTTTCTTGCATTTGTTCACATGCTTGGTTTGTGTTTATTTTATTTCTGCAATGAGCTACGTTCCATAGACGGCCCCTGCGCCACACTTTGGACACCCATGCACGTTTCATCAGGAAGACGAGGAGCCAGGACAAGGAGGAGTAAGTCCAACCTCTGCCTTCTTGGCTCCGTCTGTCTCTGTTGGATTGCATTGTGGAGGTTTGACAGCTTTCAGATCGACATTGCACTGCTGCTGCAAAACAATCACAGGTGGAGATCCTTACCTTTGTTGACTGCTCGTATTTAATTATCAAATAAGTGCATGACGCAATAAAGTTTTCACTTTTAATGCACACCCCTACTTACTAACTATCGCGACCGTTGCTGCTAAACCGTCAACACGGATCTCCTCTACGTATGAGGTGTGTTATGAAGTAGAGCTATGGTCTTGGACACATACTCTTGGCAGAACCAGAGTATAGAGTGAAGGGAGCCACGATACACTCTTGTCGGACACCTGGTCCAAGCTGCCACTATTAATGTTAATGGTGATTAATGATAACGGTGATTAAGTGTGCAGACAAGTCCGAACATCTACGTGCTTTGATCTGATCTGCACGTCACTCTCTGACGCTGGGAACACCAAGGTAGGTTGAATTGTAGTGCAAGGTTTAAAATGTCCACACTGGCACTTCCATGTTATATTTACTTATCATTCATAGTAGCGATTGACTTCTGGCTGCCGTGTTCTCGCGAGACAGCTTTTCTCTAAACAAAGAGTCTCGTCTCATGACACCCCTAGCTATTACAGTTTTTTTCCCCATAAGCCTGATGCTTCTTTAAAGACATAACACGCATTTTTCACCAGTCTGTCTCTTTAAAGATGATTGCCAGCTTGATACTCTGCCAAATGTTTAGCCAGTGTAATCACTTGCGATAATGACACACAGGAACATGACCTTTCATATAATCTATGTCATTATAGCTTCTATAAGCCAGTGTGCTTGAATCATCTAAATAATAGTCAGGCATTATGTTGCTAAAGATACACAAATCAAACAGTTCGAAAGACTTTTTCCATCTAATGTGTCAATTTCTGGTCTGCACAGTGACCATTAGGTTACACGGAGTGTACACAAGCAATCTATCACAGATCATTAACTCAAATTAAACCCACCCCGCTGCTGACGATTATTGGCGTTTATCAGCATGGAGCTAAAAAGACCACGATATATAACAGGTTTCACAGGTGGGTGACTGGACTAAACAGTCCTCTGCTGGTGCTATATGTCTTGACCAAACTACTTTTTTCACTGCAACGTGGCTCAAGGTAAAAAAAAAATCATTTTTACAACATAGTCTCTACATAGAAATGGCGCCTTCAACAGAAGTCTAATAAAATGTGATTAAATAGGCTAATGAAGCCAACACAGCATATAAACGTAGACTAGACTTTATATGCCAAGCTTTTTCCACCGAGGCTCACGTCCCAAAAAAATCAAAGGATGCCGAGGGCCACTTTGTTATTTTTATATATATATTATATATATATTTTTTATTTTGTAAAAAGGGTAAAAGAAAAACTTTTCATTTCATTTCGGCCGTTTCTCTACACATTCTGCCTTTTTTGCTCTATTTTTCCATTTCTGCTGTTTTTTTAGTGTTTAATTTTATTTCTACAACATGCCGTGGGCCAACAATAAACGGGCCGCACTTTGGACATCCCTGCTGTATGCAGTCTTTGGATGGGCGGAAGACATCATCAGCCTATACAGCAATCCTTTGTTTATCGCGGTTAATTGGTTCCAGACCCGACCGTGATCAGTCAGTTTGGAAAATGATTGTGATTGTGATCAGTTAAGAAAAGTACATTTTCTTATTCATAAATAGAATATTGTTGTAGTTAAAGGATAGGAAACCTATCTACAACCTTCTAAATACGTTTTTTAACATTATTAGAGGCCTCCAGACTTGTAATAACACCCCTTAGCCATCTTTACACCCATATTAACCAATAAAGTAGACATAATACAGGGATTCCACTCGGATTTTTTGAAGCTGCGGTGGTGGACTGCATGGGAGGCGGAGGTGCTGCTGCTAGGTCCTTACATAGGGTCGTTTTCACAGCCTTGAACAACAAATGCATTAATTAACTTTAAATGCCTTTCTCTCAACCTTTTCTTCCACTCCTTATGTGTCAAGTGCCAACAGGGCAGACAGGTGATTCCGGTGCATGTTTTTCAAAATAAAGTGTAGTGAAACGTTTTTATGATATTAGATAGATATTTTATTTCAAGTTAATTGTGGTCAATATGTAAATAACAGGCTATACATGTATCCATATAGCACAGGAGTGCTCACACTTTTTCAGTCTGTGGTCTACTTTGTACCAACGATCTACCTCCTACTATAAACAGAGAATATATATATATATATTTTTATTAATAAATATGAGTATTTATGTACTTTGTGCATGTATAACACGGATGCACACAATGAAAACGATCTACCTCTTACTATGAAAAAATATAGCATATATAAAATCTAAGCGGTAAAGTTTGCAACTACTATAATAAATGTAGTTGATATCGTTTAGTAATTCACAAATCAAATCAATATGGCAATAAAGATAATTACACCTAATTTCTCAATAGTTGTGTAAATAAAATGAGTAATAACCATCCATCCATTTTCTATCCAGCTTCTCCTCGTTAAAGTCGTGGGGGTGTGCTGGAGCCTATCCCAGCGTCTGGTCGCCAGCCAATGGCAGGGCACATATAGACAAACAACCATCCACACTCACATTCATACCTATGGACAATTTAGAGTCGCCAATTAACCTAACATGCATGTTTTTGGAATGTGGGAGGAAACCGGAGTACCCGGAGAAAACCCACACACGCACGGGGAGAACATGCAAACTCCACACAGAAAAGCCCAACGGAAATTCGAACCCAAGTCTTCCCGATCTCCTGACTGTGATTGTGTGTCCAACATGCTAACCACTAGACCACCGTGCGGCCAAAAGACAATGCAGCGGTAGTCAAGGCAACATATTAAAAAGCTTTCAGCAATGGCCAATTTCTAGAGTGAAGTTCATGACGTGAAGCGCAGCCATGAAACAAATGACTTTTTTTCTACGGAAGTAGTCGCTACAAGTGAAGGGATAACTTTTGTTATAGATATAGGCATCTTACCACTGAGTTAATTTATCCGTAATCGGAATAATAAAGATGAAAGCTGCATTATCCGTGTGTGGCTACCAACATCTGTTCTCCACTTTTTTATGCCTCCGCCGTGGCACTGGAGCAAATTAGGAGGGGGCTTAATGTCAGCTGACTGATGTCTGTCGCCCGAAGTCAGCTGGGATAGGCTCAGCATACCCCCGTGACCCTAATGAGGAGAAGCGGCATAGAAAATGGATGGATGGATGTTTTCACGTTAAAAAACCCAACTCATCTCCAAGGTATGGCAGCTTTGATTGAGCCGTGGCGCCACGCCACAATCAATCCATTACATGTAGCAAAACCCTGTAATGACAGTCAATAAACCATTTAAAATATAAATAAGACATGTGTGTTGCTATAAATGTGTTCCCTAGGGGAGATGAGTGAGTGGCGGACAGGATGTGATGTTTTGTATGTACTTTATTTATCCCACAGCGGGGAAATTTACTATTGGGGTTTCACAGTTGATTACGGACACAACAGTAACCCGTGTTTTTATTAGGGATCATTGTGCCTGTTGTGAGATCATTCAAACCTGCAATAGAAGTGTGTTGTTCCGGCAATCGGGTCTGGTGTGTGGATCTTGATGATCGTGACAGTAACATTACTGATAACTAGTGACTACTGTGGAATACTACGACAACGTTTTTGAATGCGTCTTTTGAATGCCTTGTATACATATGTATTTTATTTCATTTAGCCATTTTCATGCTTAATTTAGGCAAAAAACTACATAACATCTGCTTAGTTATGCATTTTTTTTTTTACTAATGATAGGCTGTATTTTTATCAATTAATATTTTTTGTGAAGTCGCGAAATTCGAGTGACGACTGTATAGTCATTCTTCAAGAGTCTTTACGCACTTAGAAGAGCAGTATACAAAAACAATGCAGCTCTACTATAATTGTTTCTAGTAACTGTATAAGAAATATTGATGGATTTAAATCCAAACTCAAAAAAAATGCTCCATTTGTGTTGAATGAATGTAATGTTATCTTATATTAGATCAAAGACTGCCCTAAAAGTGCCTTAAATCACCAGCTGCAGATGCAGATGCAGTTAATAATTGTTTAGTCAGTGAATTGATCATTAAGAATGCCGTCAATTGTGTGGAACTAATCGCTGATTAATTATGTCTCAAAGCAATCAAGGCAAACTTAAGTGCAATATTTGGCTTCAGCCAACAGAAGTGTTGTTGATTCAGTTTGCAGTCTAAAAACAAAAGCTAGCTCTTCTGCTGCAGAACGGCTGCACAAAAAAAGGCTACAAATTTGGCAAAACATGCACCCCTACTGCTGCCTGTACTATTACTGTATTTTTCTGTCAAATACACCACCACCAGAAGTTGCACTGACTTGAAATTTCTCACGTAGCAGTGCTTGAAAAACATGGCTGCTGTTCAAGAAAAACTCCACTTTTAGTGGAATTTTGCCCATCATCCACAATCCTTGTGTGAGACATGAACACGTCTTTCTCTTTTCTGTGCATTCTAAAAGCTATAAAAACAGTGAAAAAGAGGCAGCTAAGATGGCACGTAATGGGACGCTACTATTCCGCTATTAAAACACCTCCAAAAACCTCCAACAAGGTTTTATGGTTTTATGTACATGCTGTGAGCATGTAGTAACAGGTGCATTCATGGTGACGTGTAATACTTATAGTATTTTCAGTACTCTGGTCATTTTAAGCATTGGCAGATGGGCAAAAAAAGTGCAGTTTTTCTTTAAGTAAAACATCTTTGCAAGGACATGGACGAGACTTAGCAATTAATTGGCCAATCAAGTCCAATCTTTATAAAATTACACGTATGGTGTCATGTCTTTCAAGGCACTTTGAGCACAATCCACAGAGAGCACCACAAATGTACTTTGAGAAGAGAAAAAATGTGTATAACCTGTATTCACACCACCTGAAAGTAAAAAAAGGAAGAAATTAAGGAGTTGGTCCCCCTCTTGCAGCTTTAATGCTCCAAAACGCCTTGATGTGATAAAGAATTAACATTTCGGGAGAGCTAAGCAGTCTTGTAATGTATATTTAGGGCACTAGCCATAGTAGAAAACCATGAAAGCCTATAGCTCTAAATGAACGACAAACAGTATCTCTGATTCTCTAGGGGAGTAACTCAACTCTGTGACCTACTTTTAGACACTTTTTGGCACGAAGAAAAATCAGCAACATTGATATAATTGGCTCACTTCAGTAATTTATGCTCATCTGCAAACTGAAGAGCACCATACGCATATTTATCCATGTAGTATGTATCTGAATGCCTAGCTTAAAAGCGACGTTGGTGCACTTGCTTATTGTACACCTGGGTCACAGCGGTATTAACACACACAATGCATCTTATTTAAGCTTCTGTACCGACAAATTCATGACAAGTATTTTCTTCACTGTGTCCCCAGTGCACTACTAAAAGAAGCATCTGGATACATCACAGTTAAGTTGATGCAGAAAAGCAAAACAATTGTTCCCTTTTTCCAGGAATAATGACGGTAAAGGGCTGCGATTCTTTTCTATTGGATACCATTTCAGAAGTAGCAGTTTTGGCATATGGCGGAGGTGGGGGCAAGTCAGTGTTTTGCGAGTCTCAAGTTTTTAATGTCAAGTCTCGAGTCCAAGTCAGGTCTCAAGTCACGACGATTCAGGTTGAGTCAAATCCGAAGTCATAGGCCTGAAATTTTAGAGTCCTTAGAACTCCTAAGTACTGTTTAGTGTCTCCCAAATAAAATGCCACTCTATTAAATTTGAATACATTTGAATGTAAATGAAATAAGACCATCGTGATAAGACTTAAGCGGTGTTTACACTTGCAGCCATTTTGCTTCCGCAATCTGCCGTGGCAATGCATGTAATTCATTTACCGATTTATGCCACGCCTGAAAAGCACGGAGACTAGTTTGCGTTCTGTTTTTCCATAAATTATGCACTTGGCGCGCAATTTGTGACCGAAAGTGGTGCGTATTGGCACGGAATGACCACGCTCACGCACAACTTATTTCAACCTTCAAGTACCGTCAAGTACTGTTTATGTCTAGCGGACGACAATAGCACATGTGACGCGCATTGTTCCTGCATTGGTATGCACTGTCGCTAGGGAAGCTCCGATCGATCGGCCACTGATCAATATCGTCCAATTTCTGTGAAAAAGCATGTGATCACTATATGCCCATAAATGCGAAAAATGAGATAACCAGCCTTTGTCAGCGGTGGAAGAAGCTGGGCTGGCTGACTGCTCTCTCACGTGGAACCCACCTACATGCTCGCCGGAAGTCCTGCTAGAGCTACATTAGACAATATACTCTCATCCAAAGTCCCCGTAAAGAAGGTGTCACATGCGCTGCAAGTTTCACGAGAGATATATGTTCTCTTGAAAAAGTAAATCAAATATGTTTTGCCTAAATTAAGTTGATTTTATGGTTCCTTTTTTCATATCATATAGCCTCGGGCTTCGGCCAGGAATTCTGGGCGTCATGGAAAAAAATCCCCCCATTAGTAGTTACAGATCTTTTGGGCCTCAAGGCAGTCAGGGTACCTTGGAATTGTTTTGAGTTCACCCCGTTATATGGCACCCCTGGCATTCATCATAAATAAGTTGAAAAATGTATAATTAATCCATGTGATTGGTATCAGTATCAACCAATTTCACTCATGTATTATAGCATTCAGCAGCATAAAACCCTGTTCGCAGCATCCCCAACTGTCACCACTACTTCCGTGTCGCAGTCGTGGCATTATTTGCTCCTGCTGTGTACCGTGTGACGCCACGCAACAGCCGGTATCACCCCTAGCTACACTAATTCCTTTATTTGCAAGGGACCTACAAGATGCTTAACTCCAGAGAAGAAGCATTCTTTGCAGAAAAGAAAGGTAAGTCAATAATATCTCGCAGCTGCAGAAAGAGAATGAGGAAAGAGCAGGAAGGAGTAGGGATGAGCCAGATATGTAAACGGGTATCCGTTATGGATAATACAAGTAAGAAACGAGTACATCTCGTCATTATTTGTAATCGTGATGAAAGAAAATCCTCTTCAAGCTCTGTGATTGGCCAGTCACGCACAGTGACCGACCCTCCTGAGACAGACTGTGCATGATCGGTCCCTCATTCACGTACACGGTGCAATTGGTAAGTTGAAAACAGCTCGTGTGGCGTTGCCCACTGCCTCCACTTCATTAAGTATTCCTCAGCTAGCATCTACTTCGGTTTGTATCTAAAGTTACTTGCTAAGCTTGTTTCAGTACGCGGTGCATTTGACAAGACAGCGCTGTGCAGGCTTGTGTTGTGGCAGTCAGTGCTTAAACCTGACGGGACGTTATAGATGCACTCAATGAGGCAGACTCAAAGGGAAAATATGTTGTCTTGCTGAAAATGACATAATGATCACATCACTTGAATACTTTGAATGGGGACATGTTTTACCCAACACAGTCAAGTATTTTCAAGTCATCAGACTAATGTCCGATGCACGTGCCAAAGCATTGACGTCAAGTCCAAATCGAGATGCACGTCTTTAATGATATTGTCAAGTCTAGTCCAAAGTCATCAAAATTGTCACTCGAGGCTGCCTTGAGTCCAAGTCGCGTGACTTGACCCTACACCTCTGGTCAATTTCCTTTTATCTGGTCCAGCGACAGCAAGCCTGGGTCCAAAATGGCACTACTGGATTTACGCAACCAAACTATGGCCACAAAGTAGAAAAAAAAATATATATACCGACATTGAGCGTGCCTTCCAAGGTGAGTCAGTCAGTAGACAGGCTCCCTTTCCAGTGCGGTGATCACAAACAGTGAAAATCCCTGCTGTCTCTACCATTTTGCCAAGTTTTTGATGCCGTTTAACACCTTTATTCTCCATAAAGTCATAATGCAAGCAACCAATCGCCACCGTCTTCCTCAGAAGAGGTGTGATTGGAGAGTTACAATTTCACGCATGACTCTCTCGCTGTCGTGTCCATCCCATGTTCTGTGAAGCATACCATGCTAAAGGAATTGATTAATATACAGCACACACACGTACGCACACACAGACTGCAAATATCACTGGAGCGATTCATGTGGCTTTGGCTGTAATCTTACAGAGTGTGACTGCATGCTAACTGCTCCTTCGTCTGCTCATCAAACTCCCACGCGCACACATCAAAAACGGGTCGCACACACGTGACTTGATATAGGCGCAGCATCCCTCAGTGGAGCGTCTACCCTACAATGTTTCCGCCGCTCAAAAAACGTCATGTTTTAATTGGAATCATTGTCAGCAGCAGATTTTGCAGACAATCTGAAGGAAGATGTATTACGAAATGATGCTTGGCTTTCATTGACACTGTAGATTTATTTATTTATTTATTTTGTAATATCGTTGTTGTATTTTGAAGTGTCGAGGCGCACATGCACGATATGGAAACTGAAATATACGACAGCCCTCATGGTAACAATGAGCATTGTTAAATGAATACCCCTTTGAAATCAAAGCTAGCATTATTAATCATGTAAAATATTACCCTGTTTAATTAGTATTCAATTATTTTCATGTAATTAATAGATTATTGATTAACTACATTAAGAATATACAATATGAAATTAATTATTAAGAAAACTTTAATATTTTCTTAACACTGTTATATGCATTGTGGTTCGAATTTCCCGGCTTTCTTCTGTCATGGTTATATATGAAATATATAAATATATGAATAAATCTTGCTGTTCCGTGATTGAATAAAATATTTTTATAATTTATTATAATATTTAAGAACATTTAACTTTTTTTTTTTTCATAAATGATGCATCGCGAAAGATAGAGGTGACATGGGTGATGTAGGTGACGTAGATGCAAATGCAGTTGACAATGGCAGCCGAAGCAACAAGCTAGTGGTTCGCGTTGCTGAGCCATGTGGCGCGACACCGGAGTTCAGAGTCGGGTGACTCAGAAGCCGACACTGATTCGTCTGACGGGTGGCTGCCGTCTGGGTCGGTCAGCAGCAGGGATTCATCCGCACATCCAGCAGACCCCACCGTCACTCTGCTTGAATTTACTTTTTTTGCTGTTTTTTTGGTCAAAATCAGGTGTTTTTGCTGAAACTTCACGATGTTCTACAGCCAATATCTAAAGACCCAAAAAGACGAGAAACAAACTTTTTTTTCTGATGAAAGAAGAGAGTCTAAACTTTCTTTAGATAGTTTCAATGTTTATTTAGTCCTAACCCTCACTATTCTGTGGGTCTTGAAAGCAAAAATGGCCAAAAACTGGCAGTATGGAGCTCTCTGCTCTGAACATGGCTGGCAGTCAATGGATTAATTAAATACATGAATAAAATTAAATCTATTAAATTAATTTCTATGAAATAATAGCATTTTGTATTCAGATTAGACGCAACTATTATACAAAGATACAAATTATTACATCTCCATATAAAAACACCATTATACAGTATGTTTTAGCAATACTTTAATGACCACATATAACTGGATTTTCATTTAGTAGAGCGAAGACCTCCCCCAAGGCTGAATTGTTAACAGAATTGGAAAAAAATACAGCTGTAGAATGTATTTATGTTTTTTTCTAACAGGCTACTTCCTGTTTGATGGCGGACTGGGGTGCAATTATGGGACGTCATAGTGGCTCAAACTGTCAGAATAAATTCTTGTATTGGCACCTTCACCCAGATCCGCAACAAAAAATTAAAGGCTTCTTCCTTGTTCCATGTGCCACCCCTCTGCCAAGTTCGGTGGCAATTTGGACGATTACTAAGAAAAAATATGCACAAATGGAGAAAAACGATGTCAACAAACTGCCATAGTATAAAAAAAAATCCTTTATTATCGGCCATCTGTTATGTTGACAACCGCTTATGTTGACGTCAGCCAGTCAAAGGGACGTCGTCATAAACAGGTTCAACTGTACAACAGACAAGCATCTCATCCGGAAAATGCTGCAATAGTTTACGAATTACAGTTCAGGGTTTTAAGGTCAGCTGTAAACACTATATTGTCCACACAAACAAAAGAGCGCTGCCATGATTGATGATTCACTAGACTCCCAAACTACAGCTGTCAGGGTGGGCTGTTTGCATTCTGTAGAGCCACACTTCACATCTGCAGCCGTCGTCAAGGACAAACAGCGCATTTGTTCGCCGCTTCACAGCAAGCAGGCCGACGCTTGGAGGGCACTGAGCCTTTTCCATGATGTCTCTCCACACGACGACAAAATGCACCGTTCTGCATGTGAACACTAAACAGGAACACAAGCCTCCTGTCGGCTGTGCTTCGCTTAAAACTTGAGGCCTGGGACGCCCCAAAACATTATCACCTCGACAATTGCCAATGAGGAGTGAGAAACAAACCTTAATTTAGGTATAATCTAAGGTTATGGCATTGTTAAAAAAAAATAATTGTCACTGTTGTCAGAAATTGGTATACAGTCGCGGTTCGAACATCGCTCCCATCGTGGTTTTTCAAAATTGAATTAATTAAAAAATGATTGCTGGTTGACTGTAGCCTATTATTTCTAAAGAAAAAACCAAACAAACATTGAAAGACATGTCATATGTAGTATTCTGGTCACTATGCGTCAGTAAGGTTATGTGATATTACCTTAACTTGCAGCCATGGATCCTTGCAGTTTGACAAGACAAAGTGGAAAAAAAGTTCTACCCCCAGTCCGTGTGGAAGTGATACGTTTTTGGCTTCTTACTTCTTCCCCACTCAGTTTCAAACCTATTTTAGTTTAGAGTAAGTAAATTGGTGGCTAAAGCGGCAGCAGTCTCTTGTGTCACTCCAGAGATCCCGTAGCCTGCGCATAATTGGTGCACAATGTGGCGTATACAAAGCTAGCAGTGTTGTCGGAGTGTTCTATGTATACCAGATTAGATTAGTGTCAAACTGGCTGCTCTGTATGTCAATCAAGTGGCAAACGTCGTAGTGAGGATGGATGATAGGCTGTTGTTTTTTTTTTTAATGCCATGCGCTTCATCCGCATTACATTCTACATACTACAACAGCAAAGAACTTTCCCAATGCTAACTGTGAGTTATTATATCTTATTATTGCTTATAATGTCTACTATATTAGGTAATACCAGTATAAAGGTGACTATTAGGGTGTTATTTAATGTCTACATGGCCCTAAAAATGTTCAAAACTATTTTTATACGGTCATAAACAAGTTTTCAATGCTCTAACAATGAAAATATTCCATTTATTAATGTTGAATACTACTTTGGGAAAATTCCCTCATTGCGATCGGGTCTGGAACCAATTAACCACAATAAATGAGGGACGGCTGTACAGTCAATTTATGTCCGACAAGGTACCCTTGAGGCAAAAGTACATATGACCATCATATGACCATGATCCATATGACAGTTACAGCTCACAGACAAACCACTATACACCCCAAAGTTACACGCAAGCGTCAGGGATAAAAACAACTTCTTTTTGAAGAATCAGTACCCTCTTTTTCTAAAGACTTTGAGAGACAGAATGGACCCCCTATTTTTCAGCAAATCTATTCTAATTTATTCACAAGACACCCAAAACTATCCCAGGGGCACAAAACAAGTCGTTTTCTTTATTGATTTCAAAAGTTCTGGCGAAAACTGAAACGTACAAAAAACCCAAGGCTTTCATCCACACGGCTTTCAAAAAAGTGGGAAAATCTGACAATGGCGCCTTGTTGTTGCCGTATGGACAATCAAAACACTATTTTCTGAGAAGGATAACGTCGCCGCCCCGTCTCCGTCACAGCCAGAAGTGAGCGGTTGTGTACTGCTGCCGAAAAGCCAACATAATATCTGAATATTTCGACTGGCATGACTGTCAGTAGACATTCTTCTGGTATTTTTTTGTCTTATATTCCAATGTGACTTGCTTGTCGTCAGTCCAGACAAGCCAGTCAAGCGGAAGATGAAGGTCCTTCTCGACATGTGTTTTTTCTTCTTCTTTAGTTTCCATATGTCTGTTTAAAGCGCTATATGTACGTGCGTCTTATGTGTTAAATCGTTTACACCCAGTGATCCGTTCCCATGCCGACGTGACTATTTACAGAGCTGACACTGTGTGGACCCATGTTCCCGCTAATTCTTCAAGTGTTTGAGCATACACACAACCGACCTGAGCATTCCTTGGACCTCTGTGAGCGCAGACGTGCACACTTGTAGAATCACAGCTGTCCAAAACCTGACAACCTAAAGTCGTCCAGCTTCTGTTCTGTGCTATTTTGTATATGAGTGGGTTCAAAAGGTCAGCAAGGCGCATTTAACAACGTAGCTTTCTTTTTTAATCTCATCTAATTCACCACCTGAATCTTGTAGGAAACACCTAGTTTATCATTTCATTTTCTATTTCTTTTCTGTTTTTATCATTTATGTTGTTAATTATGTATACTTTTATATACTAGTTTCCTTTCTGTTTTGCAGCAGCCTGTTCTGGCGCTATTTCTGGAAATTTACTTGAAAGCAATGCCACATTTGCTGTTTAGTTTTGTCTACATAAAACATCTCAAAAGAAGAAAACAACCACCAGCATCACTCTGCGGCGAACTCTGCGTAACACTTGCTGTATTCGGTCATCAAGTCCGGCCATCAAAATGCTGTGAAAGCATGCCCTAGTACCACATCCCAGCTGGCCATTTTTGGTTCCCAAAACGTTATGAAAACAGCATTTTTGTTGCAGTGGAACATTTTTCTTACGTTTTTTTTAACGTTGCGCGGCGGTTTCATGGTTGGTTCCCTCAATGTTCCTCAGAAAACTGTCTCGGAGCAGCCCTTTCTCATTCGAAAAAGAACAAATCTCACCCATATTCAGCTGTTGTTCTTCTGTTCTTACATACTGTGACAGCCAGTCCACTTTAAAATATATATTTTTTTAACTTTAGCTTAGTGAGTGGATGTGGCACTTTCTGTTTGTCTTGCCATAATACGGGTTTAGCAAGCAGCATTTAGCTCTGTTAACGCTGCTGCAGCGTTAGCTATGAGCTAACCTGCGAAACAGAGACATGTACTACGTGAATTGATTGAACTAATGAACTGAATGGCTGCGCAAGTAAATACGTGCGAACAGGCTCTTATCGTTGGCTGGACGGCGTTCATCGTTGTGTTACTGCTTGCTGTTGCCCGTCACTAGCGGAGTTGCATTGCAAAATGCTACAGGATAAATTGTTATGCGTTTATTTTATATACAGTTGAGGTTGGATTTATTTTGTTGCGCAGCATGGATTTCCGCTGCGCAGAAAACACCCCGTGTAACGAGTGATGTGCGGATCGATACTGAAATACCGATACTTACGATACCAGCTCTCCATACACTAAAATCGATTCTCCAATGAAAATATCAATATTTTTCATACTTCAGTCATTTGAGGTAATGTTTGTCTGAAACGTTTGTTCAAATTTGTGTAAATTGTGAATTAAAGTTTCATTTTTATGGTAGTTCTTAATAACCATTTATTTTAATTGTTTTAATATTTTACTTATTTTCTTTTTTTTAATTGTTTACAATACAATTCACAACATATCCACACAAACAATTTAACATATTTTTATGATTTTGTCCTCAGTTTTTTTCTGGTGTGTATTAGCTTGGCTATATTTTAAATCACTCCACTACGTCAATATACTTCAGGGTTTAAAATAAATACATTAATACTTCAATTATTAATGTAATTAATTAAAGTATTACTGTAATTAATAATTTATTGAACGAATTAATTCATTAAGTGTCTTGTATTCTTTATGCTATGATATGAAATACACTACTTTTTAGAAAGGTACCAGACACATTAGGTATATTTGCACAAAGTATCGGTATCGGACCAGTACCGCCGATACCAGCCTGAATTTTACTCAGTATCAGACTGGAAACTAAATCAGTGATATCGCACATCACTTACTTCTAATGTTTTCCTCATTTCGGACGCTTGTACCCGCAATCTTGTACCTTTTCGGTCACTACTTGAATTGACAACAAAATGAGTCGAAAGCCCTTTCCCAAGAAATTGCATGTCTGCTTGATGATCAGTAAAGCTTATACCATTTTACTGTGCCATTTGTCGACACAAATGAACTGCTACTCGGTGTGGGAAAAGACTGCTCTAATCGTATATATAGTATAGAGTATATTAAAGTGCTACTAGGCAAGAAAAAAACATTTGTGGCCACTACCCCCTTTGCTACTATAAAGCCCTCAGTAAAAAACAAATAAAGCAGCACATATTTGATCATGGGCCAGTGGGATGAAGTGCGACTGGTGGCAAGAGGCTATGAAGTCTAAGCGAGGCTTGTTTTTTTTTTTTTTTGTTTAATCATTCTCTTTGGAGGCAATGACTGTGGACGGAATACAAAACAAGGCACCGCCATGGCGTGAACGTTTTGAGAAATACCTGCTTGAGCAAGCCTGCAACCCATCTGACGGCTCGACCGTTTTCTTTTTGTCCAGTAGCAAAAAGACCAACTTTGCTGAGTGGTTTCACAGACAACATATGGTTCTTTTAGCCTGCCCACTGATTTGGCATGCTGGCCATCACCAGTACCTCCAGGGTGGCCCATGCTACCCACACAGATGAGAGCGCTCCAGACAAGACAGCCCCCCGAGGTGAAGTAGAGGCCTGCAATGTGGGCTGCACAGTGCAAAGATAATGGCCAGGGCGGAGGAGTAAAAAGAACCAGGAATAAAATAATTTCTTACTACTTTGTAATACGGCATTTACCACGACTAGGATGTCGGGACTCCTTCCTTTGAACAGGAAGCAGGGAGGCGGCGCAGACAGTGACCGTGGTGAGCAATAACACAAGTTGCCTGAGAGAATCACATCAAATAATCTACGCTCTAATAAATGCTGTAGTTTTGCAGGCATTTTTTTTTTTAGACGGTTTTATTTGCAAGTCCAGGTCTGCCGAAAACCTCTAAGACCTCCTGCGCTGCTGGTGAGTCAGATTACATTGTCTGCTCCTGCTCATATGATATGATTCCCAACATTCTCAACATGAGCTATAAAGCCTGTGAGGCCTACACTGAACCATTTTCCAGCGGCACATAAATAACTACCAGCACTCAATAGAACACAGACCTCCCCCAAGACCAAACAAACAGTGCTCACAGCTTGAGCAATACACGGAAGATGGCTGCTTGGTTTGTAGTTAAAAGTTACAAAAAGGACACGCATGGTCTCAAATCCGAACAGTCAAGTTGAAAGAAGTACTGGTACTTGTACTGGTCGTCCCTCGCTATATTGCAGTTCGAATATCGCTCCCTCTCGTATTGCACTTTTTAAAACAATTATTAATGAATAAATGATGGCTGTTTGGTGGTTTACTATGGCCTATTATTAGTCAAAAAACACTGAAAGACAAGTTATATATAGTATTCTGTTCACTAGGTATCAGTAATGTTATGAGACATGACGCTTGAATACATTACCTTTCAGACTGCAGAGCTGAGCTGACATGCCATGGCTGAGAAGGACATGCCATGGCTAAGCTCGAGTGGGAAAAAAAATGTTCTCCTCTCATTCCATGTGGAAGTGGTAGGTTTTTGGCTTCTTTGTCCTTCTTCCCCACTCCGTTTGAAACACTTTAAGTTTAAAATAAGTAAATTAGAGAGGCTAACTAGTTAGCTTGCTAGTTTGCTATGCTAGCGGCAGCCGTCTGTTATGTCCCTTCAATGAGCCCATAGCCTGTGCAATGTAATGTAAACAAAGAATAATAACAGTGTAAAAGTGACTATTGGGGTGTTATTTCATGTGTACAGAGCTCTAATAATGTTAAAAATGTTGAAAGTCAGAAACAGGTTTTCTGTGCTCTAACTAGAAAAATATTCTGTTTATTAATATTGAATCCTACTTCATGGAAAGTCACTTATTGCAGTTGGGTCTGGAACCAATTAACCACGATAAACGAGGGACAACTGTATATGTAATTAACAAATCTAACGGTAGCAGGTTTGTCATTCTTCTACAGTAACACCGCAATTAGGCTACTGCAAAGAGTATTATCAAAACAAATTATAATTTAAACAAAAATTTTAAATCATTGCACCGGTGTGATTACAGCCCTTCGCCAACGCCAATCTGTAATGCAACAGAGAAGGACTCAACAGCACCCACAAAAAACATTAGATCTGTTTGTATGCTCTGCGATTAAGAAAACAAACAAATACATTCAGGAAATTAAAGTTGTAGTCAGTACTGTTCCAGTCTTATGAGTGGTGATGATTTGAATTCCAAAGTGGTTGACGACCGCTCGACAAATGAAGTATTGCCTGGGAATGACCTCCTTCAAAGCTATACAACAATGTCAAATAGTATAAGTTCCTCTAATCCAGGGGTCTCCAACCCTTTGCACGATCAGCGTGACTATTGCCAAGGTTAACACAACAAACAGTCATTCCTGTCGTCATGCAGCATTTTGGTGTCCTTTTACATTGAAACATTTTCAACAAAAAAAATGGTAAAATGCAGTGCTGTTTTTTTTGCTGAACTTGCAAATGTTTGAAAATGGTTTTGGGTTTATCTCCATCTGAACAGTGGAAAAACTGTAAGCATACAATGGCTCGCTGACGTTTCATTGACGGGTGAACGGCAATTTGCATCATTTTGCAGTCATCCCATGTTGATATTACCAAGTCCAGTCATCCCTCATTTATTGCGTTTAATTGGTTCCAGATGTGACTGAGTTCCACGAAGTAGGATTCCATCATAATAAATGAAATATTTTCTTGGAGAGAGCATAGAAAACATGTTTACGACCTTCTAAATACTGTTTTACCGTTATTTGAGCCTTCTAGAAATGAAATAACACATCTATAGCCAATGTAGTAGACACAGTAGGCGATAAGACATGATAACTCACACGTGAGCATTGGGAAAGTTCATTGTTTTTGTAGTACCTTGAACATAATGTGGGTGGATCGCATGGCATTAAAAAAAAAAAAAGTCTATCATCCATCCTCACTATGACGTTTTGTCAATTGATTGACTTGATACAAGACAGCCAGTCTGACATGCATCCGGCATTCACGTACACCTGCTATCCTCATAATATTCCGTTATTCTTGTTAAATGACGACTTTTTAGTTGTGTTTAGTTTGATTTCTTTCAAACATGCATACCACGTTACATTGAAATACATCACACATTCACAAATCACTGCTCAACGTGTCGAAAAGGGAGCAGCAAGAAGCAGAGCTGATTAAATCCCACCCCCTCTTCATATCACAGCAGTTTAATTGAGTTATGATTGATTTGTTCTCTTTCTGTGTCCATATACCTGTACACAAATCACAAAAAGGTGGGGACATCAGGCCACCAGGAGATCCCAGGATGAAATCAGACCACACAGTCACCTCTGCAGGCCAACCCACTCCGACAACCCCGGCTCCTGAATGCACCCGTCCAATGCCCAGCACCCCAGCAACCCCTCCTGTCCTACAACAAGGAGCCAAAATGGCCAAACCCAGAAGGGTGTATGACCCATGGGCAGACCAACAGTTTTGATGGTTCTTTTGTCGAGTCATTCCACAATCGTCTTCATTATGCCACAAACATGCGTTCCAGGTGACACCTAATCCAACCATCTGGACCTCGTCATTGTGAGGTTCCCAACAAGATGCTCCCAGAAGAAGCATCCACCAAGCCCAGGCGCCCCAGGGGGCCATCTGCAGGCCGTTAGATAGAGAAATTCACATATCAAGCAGCTTTGCAAAAATGTCATAATAAACTTAAACACTTAAAACAAAGAAAGATAGGAGAGGTAAGAAAAATAAGAAAATACACTAAGAATAAATAAATTCATTAATATGGAACAGATCGCGGGCCGCACGGTGGTCTAGTGGTTAGCACGTTGGCCAATCAATACAGGAACAGCCTGGAGATCGGGAAGACCTGGGTTCGATTCTCCCCTGGGCATTTCTGTGTGGAGTTTGCATGTTCTCCCCGTGTGCGTGTGGGTTTTCTCTGGGCACTCCGGCTTCCTCCCACATGCCCAAAAACATGCATGTAAGGTTAATTGGCGACTCTAAATTGTCCATAGTATGAATGTGAGTGTGAATGGTTGTTTGTCTATATGTGCCCTGCGATTGGCTGGCGACCAGTCCAGGGTGTACCCCGCCTGTTGCCCAAAGTCAGCTGGGATAGGCTCCAGCATGCCCCCGCGACCCTAATGGGGATGAAGCGGTATAGAAAATGGATGGATGGATGAAACAGATCGCTTCAAATTCGTAGTGCAATAACACCAGCCCCCGCCAAGCTGCGCAACAGCACTGGAACTCCAAACACCAAGACACACACCCACGAGCTTTTTCTAGTTAAATTACTCTCTTCTTTGAATATTTTCACTTTATTCTTGCAAAATTACCGCTGTTTTTTCCATTTTTGCTGGGTTTTAAAAAACATTTTCTTGTTAAATTATTATATTTTTAGACTGTGACGCAGGCCGCACTTTGGACACCTTAAGTATACGGTATTTGAGGCAAATCCCGGACCCTCAAGTCCTCCCCAAATACAGTTAAAGTGCACATTTTGGAGTGGCCTTTTATTGTGGCCAACCTAAAGCACTGTTGCCTAAAGCACTGATGCTGTCTATCAGCATGCTGATATGCTACACCTGTGAGGTGGATCAATGATGAATGCTAAAGACAGATTTATACAGATTTGGAAACAATATTAGAGAGAGATAGGCCTTTTATGTACATAGAAACAGTCTTAGATGTTTGAGTTCAGCTCATGAAAGATGGGAGCAAAAACAAGTGTTGCATTAAAGCTTTTGTTGCGTATACATTTGCAGGCAAGGCTGTTCCACTCCAGCCCTGCGGGTGGCCATAATGAGCATTACAAGTGTTTGACAAGTGGCAAACAAATGTTGGTTTTCATTAAGTTATTCATATGCAATTTTGATCTATACCACTACAGTATATAACTCGGCGATTGGCAGGCGACCAGTCCAGTGTGTACTCCACCTCTCGCCCGAGGTCAGTTGGGATGGGCTCCAGCATACCCCTGCCACCCTAGTGAGGATAAGCGGCATGGAAAATGAATGGATGGACCACTATATAATACTTTTTGGCAGTAAAACATGATTTTTTTTGTACTGGTAAAAAAAACAACAAAAAAAACCCTTTTTTATTTTGCAGTCAATCATTCCAAATGAATAGTGCTTTCCTTGGCCCATGCCCCATTCCTCCGCAAAGATCAGTTGCCTTGGTGGAGGTAATCAATGACCGAGAAGCGTGACTTTGCTTTAATGCAGAATCCCTCATCTTGATCCAACTCATGCTTAAAGCAGACCACTGGTGTTTACTGATTAAAGCAGTTCTACACAAGGGACGCGCTCCATTAAAGGCCACTTTAATGGTTATATCGACTGTACTGGACAGTATTGATAAAAGCCTCACAGAGCCTATAACCTCTTCTGTTACTTCATTTCACTTTGTTCTTCTGTTTTTGTCTTCCACGACTTTAAAAAATAAATTCACTATTTCTCTAGTGGCAGCAATATTAGAGCAAATATTGCGAATGCTCATGTAACCTTTAGTTCATCAATAAGAACAGCCATGATTTATGAGCTTTGTACCTCATTTCTGTGCTTCTAGTAAATCGATTTACAAGTCTGTGGTTTGACAAATATTGACCGTATTGGGACTGTCGGCTAATTAATAAATAAAAAGCAGCAACTCGTACTCTAATAGCGCACCAGGAGCTCATGAAGATAAATGAACTTATACAAGAACGACAGCACAGTGCCGAGGAAAATAGGTCAAATTTAAAAGCACTGGTGTGAAGGCTGTGACTCCAGAACGCTTGACTGTAGCTTGTAGCATTGTTGATTTCAAGCGCAACATCTGGGAGTTTGCACAGACGCCTCATGAGAGATGGATACGGATATTGAATATATGAGACACATGCTCAGCAAGAGTCTGGGGTCCATAAAAATATATGAGTTGGTTCCATTTTTTTTTTTTTTTTTTTTGCTCTGTCCTGGCACTGCGGTGATGATGATGATGATGATGATTGAAGGCCTTCATTAAGACCGCCACTGTGATTTAAAGTTGCTTTGACATTTAGCTCTAAAACATGCAGCACGTCGCCTCAAATTAACGGCTTCTCATTCTTGCACATTATGATTATGTAGCACCCTGCTAATACCAAAGTTCACCAATCACCAGTAATACTTGGCTCGGTGAGAAATAATTTTTGCTTCATTGCCTTAATAAGCAGAAGAGTAAAATCGAAGGATTGAACGGATAAATTAGTTATATGTTTGCATGCTAAAAAGCACACATATACACTTGGCAAAATTCATATATTGACATGTACCACTGTATTTCTGCATGCTAACTATTGTATTGTAGCATAGGACACAATTTTAATTGGTTCAGGTAAAGGCAGTGGTTCCCAAAAGCAAAAAATTACATTAAAATATATATATAGTATACAACCGATGTCTCGCTTAATTTGAAGTAAATTTAAGTAATATTTTAGTCATATTTCTCCTTGGTACATCTTCACTGTATAGTTACAAGTAAAATGTCTGATTTTGTGTTATTTTTTATATTTAATTTTTATTTATGCATTATTTGCACAGCCACATTTCCTTGATAAAATGCTGTAACATTTTTTTTCCTAAAATGCTCTTTATATGTAATTATGTGTATTAATGTTTCAACAGATGAGGTGATTAAAAATAAATAAATACATAAATACTTTTGCTTGGTTTGACCTAAATAAAAGTATAAAATATATAAATAAAATAAAAATAAATAAATGAAGTAATAAATATAAAAATAAAAATGACTTAAAGTGGAAAAAAATAGCTATCAAAAATGACAAATAAGTGTAAAAAATACAAATAAATATAAATTAAATATAAAAATGACTTAAATAAAAGTGTAAAAACTACGACAAACAAATACAAAGTAAAAATGACGTCAAGAAAAGGTGGGTTGTGACGTAATGACCTTTTGAAAATGTGGGTCCCAGGTTGAGACCATTTGAGAACCCCAAGCCAAATGGAGATATCGAAGTTTCCCCTTTCCTTGACCTGACGACGGCAGGAACAGTGTAAGCATAGTTGTAAGCTGAAAGATGACATTTTCCAGACAAACCATGAGGAGATGGGAAGACCCCCTTTGAAACTGCATCTTCGTGCTTCAATCATCTTCAAGGCACTTGGTGAGTTTTTTTAGACGATGAAAAGATCTGGCACCAACGGCATACAGGAATTTCCTATGTTTAAGCAGACCTTGAAAATCTCAGTGACGAGCTCTTTGTGTGCATTTGTTTCAGCCAGGTGTCAATTTGCATTAACAGCCAATCAGAGTCAAGTGATGTCATACATATTAACCAATCAGATTCCAAACAGGATGGAAAAGATGTAGAAAACGAGATACCGAGAGCGATACAGACTTGGAAGCATGTATTTGCGCAGTAATTATATTATCTGGTTAAATTAAATGCTAAGTTAAGTGGTTTTAGGAGTAACTCACCTAGCTATGCTAGTGTTGCTAACGTTTGTGTCTTCCTGTCTCACTCCTTAATGTTACATTGTTGTATATGATATATGGCATCTATTATTAAGTGCAGGGTTATGGTGCATATGTAAAAAGTGGATAAATTGCACAATGGTGCTTGCTGGAGTCACACTCTCGGTCAGAGATAGGCGTGGACAAACACGGCTCATTAGCATTAAAGCTACAGACACACACAATGGTGTGATCCCAATAAGGCGTACTAAAATCACTTTTAAAATGTCTAAATTCCGACACCATGGCTAAATTTTGGCCAACACACTTTAAAATAGTTGAAAGAGATATTAATATGGTACCTTTAATGAGTATGATTTTGTAGAACTAATACAAATGACTGCGTGCCCGGCGAGTAAAACTCATTCAAATGGAAGTCATGACTTGAATTGAGCACATGCCTTTAGCACAGGCTGCTTTTCTTTCTCTTGCTCATTTCATGCTTGTGCAAGATTAAACTTTAGCAAGAAATAAGAAAAGGAAATGGAGGTTTGGATGAATGGCAATCACATTATTTCCGAGGTCCTATGTTTTTAAATCAGGGATGTCCAAACTTTTTCCACTGAGGGCCACAATATGAAAAATGAACGGCTGCAAGGGCTGCTTTGATATTTTGTAAAGCAAAGCTGAGAAGTTATACATATTTCAAGTAAAAGCTGCATCTCAGCTTTGTGATATTAGGTGAACAAGCCTATTGTTAGTCTCAACTTCAGTCTTTTCTCCTTTTTTCCCCCCAAATATTTCAACTTTCTTTTTAAATAACTTTCTTACATTTTTTTTGTAATATTATGACTTTATTCCCATAATATTAGAACTTTTTTCCTCAACCTCACTCGAAAAATTGCAACTTTTTTTTTGTTTTGTCGTTTCTCATTAGTATTACGACTTTAAAAAAAGAACATATTTTTTCTTTAATATTTCAACTCTATGCTTCTAAAATAACATTATTTTTCCTCATAATATTATGAGCTTATTCTTGTAAAATTGAGACTTTTTTTCTCGTTAGAATACTTTACTTTTTTTTCTCGTAATAGTTTCACTTTACAGCTGTTTCTCCCATTTCTGCTGTTTTTTCCCCCCAATTATTTAAAATGTTCATCTTGAAAATTATGACTTTATTGCCACAATATTTTGACTTTATTCTCATAAGATAGCTTTTTTGCAAACTAATTTTCCAAAAATTACAACTTCATTTGCTGTTTTCATATTACAAATTTTAAAAAAATATTTTGTTTTAGATATTTAGACTTTATGCAACTAAAATGACATTATTTTCATAACATTACAACTTTTTCTCTTCCTATTTTGACTTTATTCTTGTAAAATTACAGACTTTTCAATTTTTTTTTTGTTAAGTTTACTTGTTAAATTATATTTGTAGACTGTGCTGTGAGCCAATAAAAAAAACTGCAGCAGTCCCCAAAATGGCCCGCAAAGCCGCACCTTAGACACCCCTGTTTTAAATTATTGCAGTGGTAAATGAAACATCTTTTTAAGAAGAAAGTGACAGGTTGCAGTAACGAGAGATGAAAGATTGAGTTTCATGAACTAATTGCTGCCAGTATTGATATAATAAGAATATGATAAGAACATCCAGAAACATGTTGCTTTCACCCTCAAAGTGTCTATTCCCTAAACAGTTAGAAACGGGGCCGCCCTGAAAAGCACTTGTTTTCTCCCCAACAACTGCAGCAAGCACGACTTGCAGTCCTGGCTCAGTCACGCTGACAGAGCAGCGCTTTGAAAAAGGCCAGAAAAAGCTGCGGCATGATCCCGTGTTTGGGTCCCATCTGAGCCCTCGCCTTCTTTGTTGAGCCCCCGAGATGTGCTTGAGCACGGCGCCTGCGTCCTATTATTAACTTCCGAATCTGCAGGCGCCATAAACGCCACAATGTTGGGTTGCAGAGCAAAAAACCCAGCTTGGCATCCCCTTGATGATGTTTTATGACACCAGATGGTATTTTACAAATGGTTTAAAACATGTTTTGTCATCATTGTGTTGGTGGATGTTTCCAATCACTGACAACGGCTAATAATGTCAACCTGTACGTCACAGCGGTGCACAATCCATACATATTGCCATCTTTTGCTGACTATTTTCGGTCGGCACGTTACACATGCCTGGAGAACTGCTCTAGTTGGATGCAGGCGGCTCCTGCTGTGCCAGTCAGTCGTGATTGAATGCACTTCCTCCTTTGCACATAATCCTGTGAAAAAGACGAGTGTTTAATGCTTAACATCCATAACGTAGCGGCGACAAATCCATGAATGAGAATTAGCCACCATGGATGCTCAATTCACAAACCTTCCCATCTCTGAGGATACACTGGAAACACTGATCATGATGGCGGAGATGAAAAGTGATGAGAGCTTTTAAATATATCCACACGCCTGACATTTTAGCAACCATTTTCATTACAGCATACTTTATCTCAAAGGGCAATACTATAGAAATTCAACTTGGATATACAGTCGTTTCTCGCCACAATGCTGTTCCAATTTCGCAGCTTCGCTCTACCTAGTTTTTTTTTTTTTTTTAAGTATGTTAAAAGTGTCACTAAAATCATTGTTTAACTTTGCTTAAATATGTTCTATATTGTTTGTAATTATGTTCTACGATGTTCGTTTTTTACCAGTGAATCGAGGAAAAGGCTTCTTGAGACGTCATCTGTACTTCTGTGAAGAAGGTGTCGGACGTTTCGCTCCTCATCCGAAGAGCTTCGTCAGCGAACTAAAAAGTGCTGGTAGCTTAGGCCTTAAATACAGTAAGAGTGGGCGGAATTGGTGTGCCAACACCCTCCTCCTATTGGTTCGTTACACTAAGCCTGGGCGGAGTAGTGGTATAATCCTATCCTGTTATTAACACCTCCGATAAAAGGGAAGTGTCGCTCCCTGAATTGGGTATGAACGACTCTGATACTGGCTCGTTAGCATCTATTGTTCTGGCTCGGCCCTGGCTTCACCTCATTTGCAAGACTAAGAGCTGTGGGTTTTGGTCTCAGTAACCTGCTGAACACAGGGTCCAAATTAAACCTCAAACCACCATTCCGATTCAATGATGGGTTCTGTTGTTTGACAAAAATAGCTTCCTTTACTCCTCTTTCAAACCAACTGTTTTCTTTGGCCAAAATCTTTACCTCGCTGTCCCGAAAAGAGTGATTGGTAGCTTTCAGGTGTAGATGTACCAGTACCAATTTACCAGTGAATGGTAAATTGTTGATAGATTTGTTGATAAATCATGTCAGTGATAATCTATTTTTATCAAACCATCTTTTTAGTGTGGCCATTTCATCTGTGACTTTATTAATTAGCTCTTGTGTGCTTTCCCCGGAACAAAAGTAGCAGTACAGTAGTATCTTCTGCAAAGAATACTAACTTTAAGTCTTTTGTCACTTTACAAGTGACATATAAATATACAAGTTAAACAGTTTTGGACCCAGTATTGACCCCTGGGGTACTCCGCACATAATATTTAAACTTGCAGATGTGTATTCTCCTAGCTTTACATATTGCTTCCTGTTAGCTAGGTAGCTTTTGACCCAATTCAAAACTAGCCCTCTGATTCCGTACCTTTCTATTTTTGTAATTAGGATGATGTGATTAGTTGACCTAAAAGCTTTGATCAGATCCATAAATATTGCAGCTGCATACTTTCTGTGGTCTACAGAGTTGGTAATTTCCTCAGTAATTTCAATCAGTTCCGTGGAGGTTGAAATGTTAGCTGTGTATCCGTATTGGTTATCCACGACTAATTCATTCTTATTAATACATTTGTCCAACCTGTTATTGAATAGCTTCTCAATTATTTTACAAAATTGTTTAGATTGTTAACCTACTTTTGTATGTTTTACAGTATATGTTTTTTCTGCTTCTTTAGTTTAATGATAAATTTCCTATATGATGTATTTTTCTTTTTACTTTTCTTCTTACATTTTTTAGTCCTTTAGTCATCCATGGCTGATTATGTTTCTTTTGATTATTGGACACTTCTCTCAAGGGACAGTTCTTATTATCAAGGTTCATGTAAATGTTCAAAAAGTGTTCATATGCTTCATCCACATCAGTTGCGCTGTACACACTCACCCATCTTTGTTCTTCTAGAGCTTTTTTTTTTAAATGCGTTGACGCTGTCTTTTTGCCCTCCATCTTTCTTTTTTTGTAGTATTCCTTGCAAACACTGGAAGATGGTCTCTAATATCGTTGATTAGCAGATCAGTAGTTGTGTTATTATCGAAGTCTTTGGTGAATATATTACATCTGTGAAGTCATCTATTACCTTCATTAACATTAAAGTCTCCACATACGAAGATTATTTTTTTTACTGATGTTTGTGTGGTTGTTTGTGATGTTGTTTTAATCCAATCCTCGAACATTTCAATGCCTGACCTTGGAGTTGTATGTAAACAACTTAATACATTTTTTTTTTTTCTTTACAGATTTCAATTGTTATGCATTCCAAAACGTTATCAATAGCAAATTACATGTTCTATACCATTTTGTAGTTCAGATGTTGGTCCACGTACGCTGCTCATTCATATAGACGCTTCTTTCCCCGTTTCAGAAGTGCGGCTTTGAATTTCCTTTTAGTGAACTTGACGATGATGACGGGTGTGGTGCTGTTCCTGCCATACAGTGGGATGCAAGTGTCGATGGTTTGGATGTATTCAAAAGTTGGAAGCTATTCCAACTAACTCAATCCAATTCCGAAGTCTAATCATGTGTTCTATTAGGAATGGAATATTTTCCACTCTGTTCTTGATGGGTACTGCAACATGTATCTGCTTATTTACTAAAGCAATGACACATTCACCAAGACCTTTCACTTGGAACAAAAGGCGTTTTTTTTTAAATTTATCACACACACACTCACACACACACACACACACACACACACACACTTTCATTATGAGTCACCCCCCTGGCTGAGACGCCCAGACCCCCTAGCCATGGATTGGTTGAAACCAGATCAGACCAATACACCAACAAACAGTTGACAGGGAATTTCCTGATCATCGGGACCAACTGAGGAAGAGGAACTCACTTTCACTTTAAAGATCACTTGGACCTCACTAGACCTTGGCAGGTGGGCTGACCGGTCTCTCTAGCGCTGGCATTGCAATTGCTTGTATCTACTCCTTTTATATTAAATTGTAAACCTTAATTGAGACTCTTAGCATGATTTCACAGTTGGTTGAAGAAAATAATCGGGGTGGACTTCGCCCTACTAAAAGGGCAGGTCCGAACAGTTCTGTCGCCATAAAGTAGTGTTGTTCGGCCATTCTTTAAACCAGGGGTGTCCATACTTTATCCACCGAGGGCCACATACAAAGCATATTATTAGTATGAACATCTTCTCCTGACGTTACACTTTTTTGCTATTTGTACAAATATCTTTTGTTCCCCCTCATACTTTTTTCTTGTAATATGTCTCTTTTTTTCCATATTTGCTGTTTATTCATTTTCATTAATCATATTTTTAGAATGTGCCGAGGGCCAATTAAAAAAAAATAAATACATAAAACAGCCGCAGGCCGTAATTGGCCCCCGGGCTGCACTTTCGACACCTATGCTTTAAACAGTACATTGAGAATATGAGAATTTGATCCATTATATAGTTGTTGATTTATCGTGTCTTGGAGCAGCTGAGGCAAAATGGAGTGCAGAACGTTGCAGCAACCGGCAGAGGCACTGTTGACTCTACTTTCTAAAGAAGAAGAACATGACGTCAGCTACAGTATATGCACGTTGCAGACGGGCACAACCCCTTTGGGTAACATTATTCTCAGCTATTTAACACTAGCATGGAAACAGGAGTTCAGAACATTCAGAGATTCTCCAATTCTATTAAATATGCAGATCTTGTCTGTCTTATATTCTTTTTATTTATCTTATGTTTGTCTTTTTCTTCTGCATTTCAGCTACTGTAACAAGGCAATTTCCCTTGTAGATCAATGAAGTCTCCAAGTCTAAGTCTAACGATGCTCTCGACATGCAAAAATCCTCACCCCATTCTTCCAAAAATAATAACTCGCTTGTCAAAGTTGTCCCACCAGTTAGAGATCGGATCAGGTCTTGTACAAAACCGCTGTTGTTGGTGGGAGCATAGTCACATTATTGGAGAGCAAAGCAGCAGCAGCGCCGTCCCACGAAGCCCATATTGGCGACTTTCCTGGTCAATTTAAAGCAAAAGTGTTGAAAACTGCACTTTATTTGGAATTTTGCCCATCACGCCCATCCTCATGTTAGACATGAGCAAACATGTTTTTCCCTTCTCTGTGCATTCTAAATAGAGAAAAATGGCTAGCATGAGGCAGGTAACAATGCACGTATGGGGATTCACCTATTCTGCCGATTAAAACCAAAAACTGCAAACAACACTCCAATTACATAACATGACCTGCATATGAACCAAGCCACAGTGATGTTGTTATTGTAGAAGCTAACACAGAAGAACTACTTTCCTGGCGTAGTGACACAGCGCCTCACTCACCACGTCTCAGGCCACTACTGAGAGGGAACGCTACCTACTGGAGCTGCTGCTGGATTTGAGTTAAGGCTAGTTTATAAATCATGTCTCGCAAGTGAAAAATTGAACGTTGTTCAACTTAGACCTGACGACATTGCTAGGAAGACTCGGCAAGATGCCCGTTTGCGCTCAGCATTTTTTACCTGAGGACGATGCTGAATTCACCAGCTCGACAGGGAGCACAAGTCTTGTGCTGAAAGATACAGCCGTCAGTGGGCATCCCAGCGAGAGCGGAAATTGTAAATGATTGTTTTATTATGCTCTTATTTTGTCAATGAAACATTTAGCACTAGTATTACATGATAGCACTATAAGAATGTCTTAGTGTTTTACTATAGCTGGATCTGCCTAGCAACCAGCAGCGTTATTCTCTGGTCGAGTTGAGTAAAAGTCAAAAGTAGTAGTCGTCGGCGGCGGCGGCTCTCTATGTTGCTTTTGTTGACGGAAGTAGCGTTTGTTGCTAAGGGCTCTGTGAAATTAATGCTCCCAGGAAAGAAGTGAAATGACCAAAATACAGCAAAATACTGTAAATATTACATGTTATCATGAATACACATGTTACTACATCTAGTGTGGAAATGACGGCCACACTTTTCCAAATGCTGCATATTTAAGGACAAAAAACTAAGTAAGCCAAAATGCACAGAAAAGTATGTATTCGCGTGGACAAAGCCTGAGATTGTGTACATGCATGCGCAATGGCCGTGTACCGTAAATTCTGTGTTACTTTTTTGACACACTTTGGACCCTTCAGCTTAAACAATGATACGGCTCATTTACAGCTAAAATACTGTATATAACAGTTTCCATGATACTTACAGAACTGATTCAGGAAGTAGTGAAATGGACGCTAATATCACGTTTTGAAGTCTTATGCAGCGATCGTGTTTTGATCTGAGAAATCCTAAGTAAGTTTGGTCAAGTGTGAACTTACTATAGCTTCTGTTTGGACTGCTTGTACTGAGGCAGCTGTTGAACTCCAATAGAAAAAAAAAAAAGTGCCTCACTCTCCAGATTACAACTTCAGATCGCATTATATCACAAATGACGTGGAGAGTGCATGATTTGGAGCTGTCGACGGGCATGAACAATGTTCGCATATCACGCAGGTCTTATGCCAGTGAAGCTGACAACGGAGGAGGACAAGATGTTGCAGTCAAAGGAGGTGGATGTGGATGTAAACAACATGGATACAATGTCAGGCACGATTAACAAGACAACACATGTCATCATCACAAAGTTCAACAACAGGAAAAACAAGGTAGCATTGCTGAGGCAGAGGAAGTAAGCTGAAAGAAACAAACGTCTACATTAGAGATACACCGATCAGGGTTTTATCCTGCCAATTCCTTCCTGATCATCCAGGTCTGAAACTGGCCGATACTGATACTGATCACATGGATTTATTATATATTTTTCAATTTATTTATAGTGAGCGGTATTGGCCAGGGGTGTCGTATAAAGAGGACAAGTCAGGACAATTCAGAGGGCCCTAGACCTCCAGGGGACCCAAAAAATAGGTAATTACTAATAAAATTAGTAAGTAATTAATTAACCCCTGCTACTGGCTATATGATATGAAAAAAGGAACCATAAAATCACCTTTATTTAGACAAAAACATATTTGACTTACTTTTTGAAGACAAAATGTATCACTGGTGAAACTTCCAGTGGATGAGACACCTTCTTTAGGGAGGCTTTGGATGTGAGAGTACATTGCTGGAGCTTCCAGGTACGTGAGAAACCATTAGACAAACCCAATTTGCCATTTTTTACAGATTTGATTTATTCCCTGAATACTGCACATGGTTTATAGTGTCATTATTTTAAACTCCTATTTGGCTCTTGATTTTTTTTTTTTTTTAAACACCATTCTTTTATACAGGAAGTGTAAAAAAAAAAAAAAAAAAAAAAAGTAAAGTGAACCAAGAATGGCAATCATTTGATTTGGGTCAAACATTTTTTTTTTTTTTTTTTTTTTACAAAGCTTAACTTCAAACTGTGACAAATATGGACATGATTTGTTCCATCTGTTCTTTTAAACCACTATTAGTAAAATCTGCTAGCTGTGGTGGTGTTTTTTAAATTTATTTATTGGTTGAAAAAAAAAAAAAAAACCTGTAGTTTGGAGCCAAAGAGGGGAAGCACCTTTAAGTAAAAAAAAACAAAAAAAAAACGCAATAGATAGCTGCTTATTGCATTTCTTACTGTAATTCATTTTTTATGAGACGACTAGGGCTCGACCCTTAGACTAACACCAAGTTTGATGTAAAATATTCAAAATGACCTTCTTTTTTGTATGTGAGAGTGTGACATTCACAATATTGGTGGGTACTGCAAGATTACCTGAGAACGGACTGTGCCTGTTTCATCTTTATTTGTCTAAACAAAGTACCAATATAAAATATGTGTACTGTAAATGCTGAGGTGTTTAATACCTACACCACAAAGAGGGCAGGCCGTTAATAAAAAGTAGGCGACAAATGGTAAGAGACTTATTTCCAAAATTTGTAAACTCATATATAACAATGTATTTTTTAGCTTCATATTACAAAATATTCAAACTGGGCTTTTTATATGTGAGAATGTGACACGCGCGAAGAGTACTTTATGAACACATTTCAATATATTCCATTCTGTTCTGTGGAGGACTAATGGGAAGTCTTGTCCGTATGCGTCTACTATTAGACACATCTTAATAATGCATTTGCGTTCAGCACTTCACTTTGTAGCATTCTGCAGCTGGTAATGTACGGGCTTGCTAAATGGCTACATAGGCACCATTAGCATACTGGGTTACTGCACATATAGTACACTTTGAAATGCTCTCTGCAATGTGTTACTTATTTCAAGACATGGACAAATAAAACCTCGCAACGCATTATTTGGCAATTTAGACACCGCGTTGGTATTTTTATCCGGTACGGTGCAAATGTGTGACCAAAATGACTTGATTACTGTAATCAAAGTTGCTCTAATTAAGATAGTATGCTAATTTGAGGTGTTTTTAAATCTATGTGCATGTGAGGAGCAACCCGTAATGACATTTGCATGATTATACCAAACATTAAATTGCCCAACTCCCACTGAGACAAAAAAAAACATTGTTGAAAGTCACTGAAAAAGAAAACGGGATGCTTTTCAATAAATGAGGTCAAGAGTGCTTTGCAACAGTTCACCGCACCCCCACGAGTAATCATCATCAACCTCATGTATTCCTGCACGTTCAGGGATTGTGGATCCCAACTGGATGGTTTCACGTTACACCCCGCCTCTCCTTCTTTCCTTTGACACACGGAGCACATAGGAAATGATGAATTGAGCAAATTAAAAAGAGTGCTGTTGATTGTTAATGGCTCTGGAAGTAAAGAAAAACAGCAAAGGGAGGAATGTTTTTTTTGGTTGTCCCGCAAGGTCAACAAGCGGCCATTAATTTTATTTTTATTTTAATTGTGCAATAATATGGTTCATTAATAGCGGTTGTGGGAAAGGGATAGTGGTTCTTTTAGAGTTGGGACACCATGGAAAGATTCCGGTCAGAGAATCATTTAATCATCTTTATTATGTAGGTGGATGGGCTCTTTAGAAATGTGTGTTAGTGCATTGAAATTGGGTTTGTCCAAGTAGGTGTGTGTCCAAAGGCTTGTATGTGTGTGGTCTAAACAATAGGAACACATGAAATTACAAACAATGCCAATTAAAGCAGCCCAATAGCACGCACATGACACAAATAAAGTCATGCACAGTACACATACCAAGTCATGCTAAGAGATAGACAAGTGAGAGCAAACATGCTAGTCAGTGAGCTAGCTAGCAAACAACCACGAGCACATGGCTCAGAAGTGTGCCCCCAGTCACACCACATCCAACAAACTAGCTTTCATTTAGCTTCCTACACAGCGTAAATCATGCAACAGCAAACACTCCTAATGCACAAAAGAATCATCAAACTCACCTTGTTGAGTCATACAACGCACACCAAGGACGGACACTTCATACCCCACATGGGAAGCAAGTTCATACTAGCAAAACTGCTACCAGTGCTCAGCTAGCTCCTTTTGTATGATGGTTGCATTCAAGTGCATCACGTAACTCCCAGGAACAAGTTGCTGCTGCGTTCATGGACACTTGGACATCACAGAAAAGGCTACAAATGTTCTACTTATAACAGACATCAATGTTACACAAATAGACTTTCAGACGGTGGTGCTGTAAATGTCCTCGATATATACTACATAAATACTGTAAGTGGCATTTCATCTTTAAAGAGGAAAAGAAACCAAACATTATGCTCCAATTAGGGTTTTATGCTGCCGATTCCGATACCGATCATTGTCCAATACCGATACCAATCACATGGATTAAATATACATTTATTTATGATGAGTGCTGTTAGCCAGGGGTGCTGTATAAAGGGGAAATGGCAGGACAATTCCAAGGTCCACTGACTGCCAGGGGGCCCAAAAAATAGGTAATTACAAATAAAATTAGTAATTAATTCATAAGAAGGGGGGGAGCAATAGATTTTTACATGGGGCTCAGAATTCCTGGCTACAACCCTGCTACTGGTCACATGACATGAAGAAAGGAACAAAAAAATCACATTAATTTAGCCAAAAACATTTCCATTTCCATTTCCATTTAACATAGCCAAAATTGTACTTACTTTTTCAAGGGAACATACAGTACATCCCTTGTGAAACTAACACAGAATGAGTCGCGTTCTTTAAGGAGACTTTGGATGTGAGAGTACATTGGTGGCGCTCTAGCAGGATTTCCAGGTAGCACGTAGCTATGTTCTCCAAGTGGGCTCCAAGTGGGGTCCTCCACCACTGACAAAGGCTGGTCATATCGTCTCATGAATTCAGTTATTTTTCTGGTTATTAGCTTAGCCTTGTGACTTTCGTGCACATGCGGGCGAGTGTTGTCCTGCGTTGACTGATGATCACACTACGAGCCTCAAAAACCCACCATACTCCGTCAAGTGTTTTTTTGTTTTTGTGATGGCCATTGAAAGGCATGTATCGGCATATGCCCATCACATGATTTTTCGCGGAAACTGATCGGTGGCCGATCCATCGGAGCATCACTGCAAAAAATATGTACAGTGGTACCTCAGTTTTCGACAAAAATTATTGCCGAAAATATGTCTACGTTTTCGTACACCGTTTCGGTTATCGTACGGCCAAACAGTGCGCCTAACAAACTAGACTGAAACAGTCTTACCCAACATGGGCACAGGCCGGTATAAGATTCTGACGATATGATAACCTTGGGCAAAAATATCACTATTTCACAGTTTCAAGGTATTGTTACAGCTCAACAATGTGAACACGATGAAAGTACATTTAAAATCAATAAGAAAAAATAACTTAATTCTAAATAAAAAATAAAATGCAGTTCTCAATGCAGTCCATTGTGGCTAATCATGCAACTCAAGCCACAACACAATAAATGTGGGCTGGCTCTTGGGGGGCTGGTCTTGGTTCTGCCCGTCCCGTTGGGGCCAGGGGCTCTCTGGTGGCTGTGTGGGACAGGGCTTGATGGTGTCTTTTCATACATTCTCAGTGACACGAACACATACCCACATACAGGGATGCCTGAATACACATACATACTGTATACACACCCACAGTACATACGTACTTCCCCACATAAACTCACTTATTTATTCATGATGGTATCATGTTGTTGGATTTATTATAGGGATGGTGATGATGCAATTAGATTACAGTTATTACAATTGTGTGCATTACAGTTACTGTATTGGCATTCTGTTAATTATTATAGTTAATATTTTCCTTACTACTGTTACCACTAATAACTATGACTGTTTCAATTCAGTATTATCACCGTGGCGGTTGATAGTTTGTTATTTCCATTATGGTCTTTATGGCTATCATAGACATTTGCTGATGTAGTCCTGTTTGTTTCTGTTGTTTTCTTATGTTGTTGTTACTGTTGTTCTTGTCTCTCTCTATCGTGTCCCCCTCTTGTCCCCGCACTCCCCCCTTTGTTTTCTTTCCTATCCCCTCCTACTCCGTTCCGGCCGCTCCAATTTAGCATAAAAATAAACATCAAATAACATCCCCAATGGCTGGACAGGACAAAAAAAAGACTACTCACGTTTGTTTATCTGATGTTCCTCTCTGACTTTTCACGCAAATAAGTTCAGAAAAACTTGATTCAACTATAAATTGTCCAACTTTTGTGGCACTGATTTAAGTATATAATCAACCACTGAGGTACTGCTACAATCAGATATACAAAAAAAAATTAAATTCCTGGTAATCTGGTGTTATTATTTGGCTTTAGTGAATGTCATTCACATTGGGAATGTGTGATATCGGATCTGCACTTGACAGAATCCATTATTAATGACGGTGTCCCTGACATATTCTAATGGACACATTAATTAACAGTTTGTCTTGACCAAGCTGTCAGGGACCAAGGAGTGTTAGTTATCATTCATTTGCCATCATTTACAGCATTGGTTCTCAACGGGTTTGGCTGCGGGACTCAACTTCCCTGCTTGTCAAATTGAGGATTTTTTTTTGCTGGTTTCAGTTTCAAGTTCAGACTGTACAGTACAGATAAATAAATAGATATTATCAGTTTCTCCATAGTATTTCAAATTGGGGGGCTGCGAAAGCATTTCTGTCCACCAGTGGGGGCATGACAGAAAATAATTAAGAACCACTGATTCAAAGGGACTAATTGCAACAGAACGTGAGCTGCAGCGGTGAGACGCTGTCCTTATGGCACACTCTTCTCCAGCAGATATCTACAGCTGTGTGTCAGACGGGACCCACTCGATGTCTTAACTCCTCCTCGACAAAGCTTCACATACATAAACATGGCATGCACCCCGTGGCGGCGTAGCAAACGAATAGCACAGAGGTGCATTCACGGACATCTGGTCATTACATTTTCCTTTTTTTTGCCCAGGCATAGACCCACGATCCACTCAAAGTGGCTTTGCAATCCCCTTTTGGGTTCCGACCCACAACTTGAGAATCCAGAGGCTGGAGTGAGGGTGCCGATTATGTGACTCTAATCTTGTTTGATCCCTTTTGGGAATAACAAATAGCAGAGCTAGATTACAGATTGGTGTTGAGTTAATCTCATTACCATTAATGGGTGAAAAATGGGAAATGTGCCGAGCCAAAATGGGGTTCAACTGACAGAACTACGAAGAGATTAATTTCATAGACTTAAACAGAGTCTCGATCCCAGGCACTATGCATCCAAACGGCGGCCTCCGACACCCCCGCAACTTCATGTGCGCGAGGCACGTCCCCCGTCATGGCGGAGTTAGACTCGTACAACACGCTGTGACTCACAGATGGGTGCCCGCTCAAGGAAGGATTTGTCACCATCAAGGCTGGCTGTGTACGAGTGGCTGCATGTGCTAGCATGCACGGATGTGTGTGTTGGATGTGGTGTCGACTTGGAGCGGAAGGGGGGTGGATGGAGGAGAGGCGCCGTGACAAGTGTGTGATGCACACTCATATGATGGCAGGAGTCATCACAGAGCAGCGGGTCTGTCTCGGATTGATAAACCAAGAAAGGAAGATTCCCACCGCAACCTGTGTAAGATAGGTCCATGCAGAACTTCTGGTGCAACGCCTTGTAAATGTGTACCAGAGGGCAACACGTTAATAAGGTTGGGTATCGTTTCCATGTTCAATACTTAAAATAAGGAAATCAACAGAAGAGTAATATACTTCACAAATGTAAAATACAGTCATCGCTCGCTATATCACGGTTTGAATATCACTCCCTCACTGCATTGCGTTTTTTTTCCAAAAAATAGTTAATTAAGAAATGATGACTGTTTCATGGTTGACTATGGCCTATTATTAGTAAAAAATATTGAAAGACAAGTTATATATAGTATTCTGGTCACAAGGCATCAGTAACGTTATGAGACATGAAGTTACTTTACATTACTTTTCACACTGCATGGAGACATAATTGATTCTTAGATGCATCACGATGCGGACATGGACGATTATATTAGATTCATAAATGTCAATAACCAATGCTGACGGAACAAAAACAAACAGAACAAAAAGACAGAAAGCGAAACTGTCGCCCCAACACTTTATTGTGGTGCACCTAAGTGTAAGACGCTCCCAAAATGGCTGAGCGTAAACTCCGACCCGCACCTGCTGGATTTAAAGCAAGCGTCTGGAAGCACTTTAGCTTTCACGTCGTTGAAGTTAAAAGTGAGCTGGACAAGAGCCAGACGATATGAAAGTTTTGTCATAAAATATTTTAATATTTTGGGAATGCGACAAATATGAGAAACCACGTAGCACGTTTCCACCCGAACCAGGAGGAAAAACAGGAAGCTGAAGTTGCTGCCAACCAGAGAACCATCGAGCAGGTGTTAACTAATTTTCCACCCAACTCGGAAAAGGCAAAGCAAATCAAAAATTCAATCGCAACTTTTATAGCGAAGGATTTGAGGCCGTATTCAATTGTTGAGAAGCAGGGAGTTTGTTACGCACTTTGGAACCCAGATACAACGTCCCATCGCACTGACACTGCAATTGTGAATAAGAGCAGCCTTGTTTTGTGGTTATTCAAATATACTCACTTCTGCAAGCATTATTCTTGGATGAGAGCCGCTGGT
Source organism: Dunckerocampus dactyliophorus (assembly GCF_027744805.1). Classification (NCBI taxonomy): domain Eukaryota; kingdom Metazoa; phylum Chordata; class Actinopteri; order Syngnathiformes; family Syngnathidae; genus Dunckerocampus; species Dunckerocampus dactyliophorus. The sequence continues at coordinate 15,271,335 of NC_072830.1, read as the reverse complement.
ACAGAAATCTATATTTTGCACGAAAGCTGTTTTTGACTTTGCTATACAGCAAAAATATTATTTTGTCAGAGATTCTATGCTCAGCATTTTAGTTTGAATTCAGAAGTCTATTATTTATTTGTGAATAATGGCAGATTTTTTTTGTTGTTGGTTACTCAGAATATGTAACCTTCCGCGGGGGGCCTGCGACACCCCGGCCGCGGGAGCGTAAGCCGAGCGGCCTCGGAGGGCCGGACATGTCCGTACTCCCGATTGATTGCCAAGCGACGCTCAGACAGGCGTGGCCCCGGGAGGGACCCGGGAAATGCTTGAGAGGTGACACTTTGAAAAATTGGAGGGGCTCCGGCTCCCGCGGTCCGGCAAGGGCGAGAAATTAAGCCGCAGCCTCCACTCCTGGTGGTGCCCTTCCGTCATTTATTTATTGATTTATTGATTTATTCATTGGTATTCATGTCTCTTCTGTTCTTGTTGCTTAATTTATTGGTATGAATGTTTCTTATGTTCTTATTCATTTCCTTGTGTTTTCTTCCTTTTTTGGGAGAATGAACAGAATAAGAATTTCATTGCATAGCAGAACTACCTGTTTTATTGTGCATATGACAATAAAACTCTTGACTCTTGAATCTTCCGATTATTGAAAGATAATGGAAGTAAATTAATCTGTTTCATCTTTATTTTAATTAGACAGATTACAAGTTCCGGTCGTCCCTCACTTTAAAAAAATCACTATACCCAAATATTTTTTATTTAGTCTTATTTAGTCTCTTTCCCATTATTTTCATATAGTAGATAGGACAAGTTAGTCAGTCGAAGAATAGTCAGTCAGGTAATGCCTTGTTTTCACCTTTTTTTTTGGTACATAAGAGCTTGGCAAGACTCGGCCAACTTTGAAACAGATGGACGTTTTGGATGAGTTGTGCAAACACACTGCATCCGACCATGACCGATGATGATCCTCGGTGCACAGGATGGACATATGCTAATGTGCACAAGTGTAAGATGAACAACAACAACAACATTTTCCGATTCATTACAGTCTACTCATCCACTTTGTCAAATTGGAAATTTGCAGAAAAAGCTATCTCCATTACAAAGCTAACATTAAAAAGGCACGGCTGTGCATGTATGAAAATAAAAAAACAACTTATTTGCATAAAATCTACAGAAAGCATCTTTGTTTTGTTTTTTTTGTTCTCCAACATTTCACTGCTACTAAAATAGAGTTGCATTTCTACAGACACAATGTACCTCCTGTCAAGTAAGAGCCTTCAGTTGCCTGGTTAAAACTTTATTTATGCAGATTTATCTCTGAAACCAAAGAGAGCAGCTCTTGGAAATATCATCTTTACACTATGTAAATCCGTTTTTGCATAAATGTATTTCAATGACTTGAAAATATCATTTTTATTGCCAGTAATGAAAGCATTATGTAGAGGCCCGACACTTCTGTCCATGTTTGTCTTGTACCCATTGGTACGTCAGGCAGGGGTGTGAGTAAGTCACTCTTTTGCAAGTCTTAAGTGAGTCTGAAGTCTCTAATCTCAAGTCTTAGGCAAATATACGCACGTCCAAGTCAACTCTCGAATCAAGACAAGACAAGTCGAATTAAGTCCAAAATCGTAGGCTTGAAAGTTCCGAGTGCTTACAAGTCAAAAGCCTTGTTTGAGGTATCCCAAATAAATGCCATTTTAACTATTACATTTGACAAATACAATGAATGCATTTTGAATGTTAATTTTTTTAAATAAAATAAGACCAGTGTGACAAGACTTAGAGACTTTGTCCCAGAAAATGCGTGCCGACAGAGCATTCAGGCTTTCGTCACTGCACAGAAATGCAATCCACACATTCGTTGTTTGTTCTTAAACCTGAATGGACACTAATGGATGCATTCGTGGGAAAATTTGGTGTCTTGCTGGAAATGACATAATAACGATCGCATTAACCGAATACTTTGAATGGTGACACATTTTACTCAACACACTTTCAAGTCATCCAACTAACGTCTGAGTCAATTCCTGAGTCATTGATGTCAAAGTCCAAGTAGAGTTGCAAGTCTTTCATTATATTGTAAAGTCAAGTCCAAACTCATAAAAATTGACTCAAGTCTGACTCCAGTCCACATGTCTGACATTGGGGACACCGGCGTCTAATACAGGAGCCGATTTCCTAACTTAATAAGGAAGATCCAGCGAGGAATTACAACGACTGGCCGTTTGCGATGAACACTTTGCATGCTATCTTCTTCAAACGCTCCTCGGTTGAATTAAAACACTATTACTGATAAAAAAGGAAAGGGTAGAAAATGACACAATGTGATGGATCGCTGTTCATTTCAAATGAGATGAGACGGGAGAAAAAGCAGCCATGAGTGGAAGAGCTTGCAGGAGCACATGCTTGCAGTAATGTGAAGCAAATGTAATTTATAGTAAATGGAGCCAAACATGCAGAAAAAGCAATCTGGCCCCGTAATGCTCAGTTAGTAAATGACTGTTACAGTATGTGCAGATCATGTAACTACCTGAGCAACTAAACGCGGCAATTTACAGTCATGTAAACAGATGTGTGGCAGTATGTTGAGGTTTCTGCATGTACAAAGATTTATTTACACCAACGTCCAAAATTTACATTAACATTTTGCCTCGATTTGTGTACGTTTTCCGGTTATGCTACAATATGGCGAGAGGCTTGTCGTGTTAATTAATACACTGCGTGAGTCCAACTGTGTTGTTAATGTAGTTTCATCACAAGAGGTCCTGTCAGCATCCTTACTAACAAAATGGAACCAGAAGTCAGTACTATGACATCATCAGCAGAAATGTTAACACAACACACGTTTTTATAGTTTTTCGTGCATTAAACAATTCTAAATGCATAGGGATGACGAATGAAAGGGATAAATGAACATTTAAGGTTACTTTTGCCTTCATTAAAGACGTGACTGTACCCAAAGACACGTTGTGTCATCGAGACACCACACTAACAACATTTAGCGGCGGTGAAAAACCTTGGAAACTCCTCTGTTACGGAGCGTGAATGGAAGCTAGCGGGGTTCACTTAGTTTAGCTAGTTCAGCTAGCGCTGTGTGTGTGGGTGTGTGTGTGTGTGTGTGCGCTACGACTCAGGCTGGTTGAGTCTACAGTATAGTCAGAGGCTGACATCCCATTAGAAAAGTTAGCTAAGCTACATCCATTTCTCAATTACTGGACAAAATTTGCCAATGATGTATTGCATCAAGAAATTAATTAAAGGTTTTTGCATTTTATTCACTAACCCAAATAGCACACACTCTATGCCGGTAAAATAAGTGGAAAAGGTAAAAAACGGAATTCTAAAAAATGTAAACAAAAGAAAAGGAATTTGGGAAAAAATAAATTTGTTTAAAAAAATGTTATATATTCTAAATCACACCACAAATTCATCTGTAAACATGTCAAATGATTACTCCTACCCTAAAAGTATTTTGCACGTCCATTTTTTCCAATTTTATCTTTTACTGGATTAGGGACCTGACTCACAGACAATATTGTTGGTCATGCTGTGTAATAAAAACGTACATTCAGCAATACTTTGGTTGCATTATTTTTAATGCTTTGAAGACCTATTTTCAGAACCATATTCAATTCCGCAAATTCACATTTGTATAAAAAAGTTTATAATTATTAAAACAAACAAACGAAAAAAAAGATCGGTATCAGATTGGATCGGAAGGCAAAAATGTGGATCGGGATGTTTCCCTGTGTTTTCCCTTGTACGCATTAAAAACACATGACCGGGTTATCATGCCAAAACAACCTCAAGGGTTATTTAAGCAATTACAGTCCTGAAGAAAGCCAGTTTAGGAAAAGGCTGGCAAACTGAGGGAAATTCTACAAGCAGTACAACTCCTGGATATCAAACTTGACCATCACGCTAACACGCCCCCTAAAAAACTAGCCTACATTGGCAGTACGGTGGAGCATGTGGTTTGCACATCTGCCTCACTGCCAGGGGGTTCTGGGTTCAAATGTGGGTTTTGACCTCTCTGTGCGGAGTTTGCATGTTCTCCTCATGCTTGCAAGAGGTTTTTGTGTGTACAAACATGCATGTTAGATTAATTGGAAACGCTACATGACAACAAAAAAAAAAAACAAAAACTAAAAACTCTCCATCATATGAGACAAACATGCCCCATGAAATGAATTCTTGTTCTTGTCTTCTGAACCATTAATAGCTGCACCCCTACTTGATATGCTAAATAAGAATATCATGCAAGACAACTCACAGCAGGAAGCCGTAATGACTTACTCGCGACATTACATGACGATGGCACATGCACATCACTGTTCATCTGTCTTAATAGGCTCCGCTGAGACTTTTGAGACAACCACTGGTGAAAGCATTGTTTTTATCGTGGATCCTTTGGAGTCTACAAACTGACACATTTCCACCGTACTACAACATACAACACATAATGGCAATGTGGCATCATTAGAAACAAACAACGCATTTGACACTTCATTTTATGTGATAAGACACGCCACTGACTGCTTTACTCATCCAGCAAAGCTACAGAAATGTGCTTCTTTGCAATGTCATGAAACACTGTCATAGTAAACTTTAAGAGTAGTAGTAATTGCATTATACACTCAACAAATTTAGTTTCGCAACACTTTTGGTTTTGTTCCCATCTTTCATGAGCTGAACTCAAAGGTCTAAAAACAGGGGTCTCAAACTCAATTTCACTGGGGGCCAGTGGAGGTAGAGTCTGGGTGAGGCTGGGCCGCATCAAGTATTGGGAGTAAGGCTGGGAATCTCAGGGTACCTCACGATACGATACAATTCACAATACATCCATGTGATAACACCACTGTTAGTTCAGTGTTGTTGTTTACTTGCCCCTGAAAGTATGTAAGTAACACTGAGCTTGCACGAATGTTGCCAGATACGATTTGGTGGGCCGCAAATGGCCCGTGGGCCGCAAGTTTGAGACCACTGGTCTAAAACATTCTATGTTGACAAAAGTAGGCCCGGGCGATTTGGCAATCCATCTTAGTGCAGTTAATTGATAAAGCTGATATTTTCGTAGATCGAGCATAGAAAACATGTTTAGGACCTTCTAAATACAGTTTTTAACATTATTAGAACCCTCTAGACATGAACTAACACCTCTATAGTCACGCTCATATTACCCAATATAGTATATATAATAAGAGTAAATAGGTCATTCAACACATAAATAATACACATGCTTGTGTGTGTTACTATAAATGTGTTCCCTGGGGGAGTGTAGTGGTGGGTGAACCGGAAGTGACGTTGGCGGTTCAGAGTTGAGTTTCACATGAATGCTCTTGCTAATTTTTCAAGTGTCTGAGCATGCGCGCAAAAGACCTGAGCATTCCTTGGACCTCTGTGAGCGCCATCAAACGTGCACACTTGTAGTGTCACACCTGTCCAAAACCTGAGAACATGAGGTAGTCCAACTTCCAATCTGTGGTATTTTGTATATGAGCGGGTTCAAAAGGTCAGCACAATGTAGCTTTCTTTTTTCAGATCAGTTGTGCATCAGACAAAACAAGCCATAGGACTACTTCTTCCAATGAATGATTTGAATTTTATAAGAAACGTTCATCATTTCATTTTCCATTTATTTTCTTTGTTACCATTTATTTAGTTGATTATGTATACTTCCTTTTTCCTTTCTGTTTTGCAGCAGCCTGTTCTGGCGGTATTTCATTCTGGAAATTTACTTGAAAGTGATGCCACATTTGCTGTATTTGTTAACTTTTGTCTAAATAAACACGCGCACAGGTTAGAGGGAACGTTGTTTTGGCTAACAGTAGCCAGTGTTTTTATTAGTGATTTGTATTGGGGATTATTGTGCTTGCTGTGAGATCATTCAAACGGGATTCAATTCTGGGTTCAGTTCTCCCTTGGGCATTTCTGTGTGGAGTTTGCATGTTCTCCCCGTGTGTGTGTGAGTTTTCTCCTGGTACTCCGGTTTCCTCCCACATCCAAAAACATGCAGGTGAGGTTAATTGGCAACCATAGGTATGAATGTGAGTGTGAATGGTTGTTTGTCTATATGTGCCCTGCGATTGGCTGGCGACCAGTCCAGGGTGTACCCCGCCTGTCGCCCAAAGGCAGCTGGGATAGGCTCCAGCATGCCCCGCGACCCTAAAGAGGAGAAGCGGTATAGAAAATGGATGGATGGGTGTCCTTAAGGGAAAACTGCACTTTTCTTTAATTTTGCCCATCATCCACAATCCTTATGTGAGACATGAACCCATATGTCTTTCTCTTTTCTGTGCGCTCTAGAAGAATGCACATAATGGGAATATCCTATTCCGCCAATAAAGCCTTCTGAAAAAAACTCCGAAAAGCGCCAACATTTTCCATTTTCGCTCAGTCTCCGAGTTCCTCCAACCTTCTGCACGCTACACTCCTCCACGCTCTCCCACTTCCTCTTCCTGTCACGTGTGTTTCTCCTTACTCTTATGATACCTGCCGAGCTCTTATCAAATTCACTTCTGCCACCTAGTGGCTGTTTTTATGGCATTAAAATTGCTCTAAACCTTAATCGATTGGTGAGGAATTGCATCAGCACCTCCTTTAGCTTCTCATGTAAAAAACATATAAACATGTTGCTGTGATCGGGTGTCCGGGTTTATAAAAACGCATAACTATGTTTTTGGTATTGAATGAATTAATAGCAGTCTTTTAGGCGGCATAGGTGTGTCCCATGACATGCAGTAATGAGCTGCCTCTTTTTTTTAACCTATTTTTATAACTTTAGAATGCCCAGAAAGGAGAAAAGCGCGTGTTCATGTCTTACATAGGGATCGTGCATGATGGACAAAATTCCCAAAAAAGTGCAGTTTTCCTTTAACAGAGATGCGCACACAGAAACAACATGGCTACCACTACCACGAATGAAAGCTATAAATATGTTTCCAAGAAAAGAAAAGTATCATCAGTGGTTGGGAACTCTTTTGAGTTTGCGGCAACAAACATGGAACAAAGTCCATTGCAACAAAAGGCAGCGACGACCAGATGTATCCCTGTGAGTCGTGGCATTGTTTGAAGCGACAGATAATGAAAAATGACCTTGCGTATTTTTCTTCACATTTAGTAACAAAATAATTCTTTTTAATGTTTTTGAAAATGGTGCACCTTTTAATCTGCTTTCAAAGTGCAATTTATAAAACAAAAGAACAGCTGGCACTTTAATTCCAGAAGGAAAACAGGGGTTATTCTTGTTCCGTTTTTTATCAAATAAAAGCAAAACTTGTTATGAATTATCATTTGTAGTTATGGCGTTATTTAAAAAGTAAGATAGAAATCCAAAATCCATTTTTTTGTGGAATAAAAATGGAGATTTTGTTTTTAGTCCATATCTGTCTAAGTCTATGTTAGTGAGCACTTCTCTGGCTACGTTGACACTGCAAGTTATGATGCCCAATTCGGATTTGTTCTTAAAAACCCATATTTTTATGTAGTTCTTACATTTCAAAAAAATGTGACTTGCACAGTATTTGTGTGTAATGTGAACACAGTGGACCCGGGAAGTGACGCGCATGCGCACAAAACACAACATCACATGCGGAAGTAAACATTGCCCTACTTAGTAGTCTCTCCTTGCACATTTTGGCAATTTCAAGAATTTTGTGCAAATTGAGTCAACATTTTCTTAACCAAATTATTTTACATAGGTTGGTTCCATTCAAGGAGGGTGTGCGTGGATGACTGAGCAGGAGTTGTGGGACATTGACGTGAGACACTTCACTGGAACAGATTTTTTACAAATAATTTTCAGATGACAGGAAGAAATTTTGCCTACATCTGTGAGTACCATTCCCCAACTAATACATGGCAAAACATGCCTTTCAATGGCGTATAGGTCTGATATATGCAAACCGATTGTTCAGAATGCAGTAGCATCGGTTACATATCGGATTTATATTTACAGTACATACGAAAAAGGCCTGGGTCGCATTTGAAAACATCGGAATGGTACTGTCCACAGTGACATACAGGTCACATATGAGGAATAACGTCGGAATTGACCTGTAGTGTGAACACAGCCTCCTTTATCCTTTATTTAATCCATCCACCTCACATGTGTGGCATATCAAGTCGCAGATTAGACCGCATGATTTTTGCACGGGTGTACCTTATTTATTGCAGATAATAAACAAAACATTAACAATATACTGTAGATGCAAGGTGTTTATGCAAGATGCAAGATAAAGCAATTGCAAAACAACCTTTTAAAAGGTACATGTACATTCATGGAACCCATCATGATAAAGTGCTTGAAATGATACAAAGGAATCAAAGGAGCCCCCTGGAACCGTGAAGATTACGCCATATGAATGGTGCAAAATACTCAAAAGCATTTTTTCCAACCTCAGTGCTGACCTGTGATGATGTTAAGAGCTAAGGGATTATCAGCACACATGGAGCACCTGAATAACTTAAAGCTAAGCAAATTTGCTAAATAAGCAGGTAGATTATGAAGAAACCAAAAAAAAACCCCGCACGGACAACGTCTCGACGCACGGAAAACGTCATGACGCAATGCTCATGTTTTCTGCTTCTTCTTCCTGTTTCCAAAAACAACAACAACACGGGCACAGCGGATAATGAAGGCCTTTGTTTGCATTTTGGCGCTAGTACTGACCCACCACCAGTACTTGACACTTTTTTGTCATGTTCTTCATTAATGGAAGGCGAGAACGTGAAGAAATAGGAAATGGAGCTGGAGCTGCGCCACCCAGATCCATGCAACAGCCCCCCGGACAGTTTTGAAGATGCATTCGTACATACCCTACTTCACGTAACTGCTTGTACACCTGATAGATTTATTGCGCTACTTTCTACCGTCAATAAAAGACATAACGTTCCTGTCTTTCATGTGGACTGTGGACTACTTGTCATGTTTACAAGTAGTTCCAGCCAAAGACACAAGATTCCTTTCAAACACAAATTAATGTTCCTTTTGATCGGGATATCCCGATAGGCGTATACATGAGAAAGAAAAGGAGTAACGCAGGGGTAATATTCGGGTTTTTAAAAACCTAAATATGAGCATATTTTGTTTTTTCAAAAGGGTTATTGGTGTTTACATGGCCATGCGCAACTGGGTTATTGCTAATATTCCGGTTATGATAGGGTTATTTGATTGCATGTAAACGTAGCCACTGTTGCTCTCGGCTCCGGGTCGAACAGGTCTAGCCGAGATTCAGACAGCAATTGTCAGCGGTGGGTCATAAACCCTGCCACCAGTAATGGCTCTACGGTAATGGCAGCGTGATAAAATGAATCAAGTGGTTTGAAAGTAGACATGCAAATTAATGACATGTACACAGTCCAAAATTGATAAAAATTTAGCTTGTACTGTATGTTTCCTATGGTACTGAGGAAAACAAGCATTATTTCAGTATGAGATTGATAATAAAGGCTGCAGTTTGTATAAAAGTTTTACAAGCGTTTTAAACAGAGGTGGGAGAAAGTCAGTGTTTTGCAAGTCTCAGGTGTTTAATCCCAAATCCAAGTCAAATCTCAAGTCAGGACCAGACAGGTCTAGTCACGTCCGAAGTCAGAGGCTTGAACTTTGAGTCCTTACAAGTCATAAGCACTGTTTACCAAATAAAATACAATGACCTCATAATTTGCGAATGCAAATGAATTTGTCCTCGGTAGCATGTTGACACATCCTGGTGTTAATCACTTCCACTCTCCAACGCTCACAGAAATGGAAGCCAGACCCTACAGTAGTTGTTTGCTCTTAAACCTGACTGGACGTCAGATACATCACAACAGATACATTCAATGAGGCAGATTCTTGCTGTAAATTACATAATAACCATCACATCAGTTGAATACTTTGAATGGGAACACATTTTACTGATCACACTCAATGAAAATCTCAAGTATTTTCAAGTCATCAAACTAAAGTCCGAGTCTACTCCCGAGTCAGTGATTTCAAAATCCAAGTCGAGTTGCAAGTCTTTGATGATATTGTTAAGTCGAGGCCAAAGTCATCAAAACCCGAATACGCAACTTTGGTTTTAAAAGACAACTTGTCATCCTACCAAATACTTACAAGAGGAAATCCTATCCTTAGGTATCCCATCAACAGTCGGTATAATACTCTTATTTGAATGAACGGAAAAGGTCATATATTTCAGTTTTTCTGGATTTAACACAAATTTAAGTTTAGTAAGAGTGGATTTGGATTACAGGGAAAGCAGATGAGGAGCCAAATCTGATGGGGACATTGGATAAATGACAAATTACACTGTTTCTGATAACAACATTGAAACCACTGATATACCGTAATTTCCACACTATGAACTGCTTCTCTTTTTACACACTTGGAACTCTACTGCGGTGGCCAGTAGTTCTAGTGTTAAACAATGTTGCGGCTCATTTATAACTAAAAGAACTACAGTTGCCGTGATGCTTAGTGCTCAAACAAAAAGTAGTGAATTTCTGCAATAGACGCTAAAATCACATATTGTTAAGTTTTAGGCAGCAATCCTGTTTTGATCTGGCAAACCTTAAGCAAGTTTGATCAAGTGTAGACTTGGACTGCTTGGACCATAGCAGCTGTTGAACTCAGATGAGCATCAAAGCATCTCACGTCTCACCGGAGCGACTGATGCTCGGAAAACTGTAGGCTGTAGGATGGCAAAGTTTATAGTGTGTCTTTCTGTGTAAATATCCCACGTTACAATGTGGACACCTGCAGCTTATACACAGGTGCGGCCTATATATGTACAACATTTATACAACATTAATTTTGTCTTTAGATTTGGTGGGTGCATCTTATATTCAGGTGCACTGAATAGTCGGGAATTTACAGTATTTTTGTGATTTTCTCTTGGAGATTAATAAATAATCTATATCTAAGGAAGATAACAGTGGTTCTAAAACAGACCCTTGTGGCATATCTTGGCAAACACAGGTTGAGTCCTTCCAGTTAAAAAAATTATTTAAAGGATTTGTTTTTAAAGGTATTTTTGGACAGACACTCTAGAAGTACAGCATGGTCAACTGTGGCAAAAGGCTTTAGAAGGATCAATAAAAAGGGCAACACAATCAAGTGTGTTATCCAAAGCATGCATGCAACGTCATTCGATGACCTTTGTGGTTGCTGACACAGTACTATGCCCAGTACGATGCTAAAACCAGACTGGGAAAGCTTCAGGATGTCATGTTCTGATAAGAAGGGACAAATTTGGGGGAGTTACATAAGCTGTTTTTCATAGGTTAGAAATACACCCGGTTGAAAGAGTCAAATTAAAAATAGGCAGCAGGACATCAACAATAATAGGTATAGCAAGTGCTAGAAGTCGTGGGTTCAAATTGTAATCTCAATAGCCTTTCCAGAATTCAAATTACAGACCGCATTGAACACCTCAGCTGTAGCAATGCGCCTAAACGAAAAACTATTGTCTTTCAGGTTTGTAAATTTAGAATTGTTGATTGATACATTCTGGCCTAGGTTCTGGAAGAGATAACTTGCAGTCACAAAGTGTTTGTTAGGAATGCCACATAGTTCATTTTTGTTAGAAATGCACAGGTAAAGATGAGGAGGGAAATTTTGAGAGATATTTGATTATTCTCCAGAAATACGATTACCAAAGCAGTCTGATACATATATAACATAGTGAGATGATTTAGGCTGGCCATAATAAAAGGCCGCTCAAAAATGTGCAGTTTTATCACTCAGAACAATGCCAAAGATGTGGCAAGTGTTCAGGGAGAGTGCACTATGCTGACTGCAGGAATGTCCACCTGAACTGTTGACCTTAAATTGACTGTCAATTTCGCTACCATAAGCCATCTCCAAAGGCGTTTCAGAGAATTTGGCAGTCCAACATCCAAACGGCCTCACAACTGCAGACCACATGTAACCAGCCCAGGACCCCCGCATCTTCACCTCCAAGATGGTCTCAGACCAGCCACCCAGACAGCTGCTGCAACAATTGCTTTGCATAACTGATTCATCTGCATGCTTGTCGTCCTCGTTGGGGTCTTGACCCGACTTCAGTTCATGGTCGTAGCAGACTTGAGTGGGCAAGCGCTCACATTGGATGGCGTCTGGCACTTTGGAGAGGTTGAATCCCAGTTTTCACTGTACAGGGCAGAGAGTAGACAGTGTTGTGTGGGTGAGCAGTTTGATGATGTCAACATTGTGGATGGAGTGGCCCAAGGGGTGGCCCACAGTGGGGCAACGAACACAGATCCACTTTATTGATGGCATTTTGAATGCACAGAGATACCATGATGAGATCCTGAGGTTTATTGTTGTGCTACAGACAGATAATGCACAGTCCCATGTTGGAATGATCTGTGCACAATTCCTGGAAACTGAAAAGATCCCACTTCTTGTATGGCCATCATACCCACCGGGCATGTCACACATTGTGCATGTTTGGGTTGCTCTACATTGGCGTATACGACAGCATTTTCCAGTTCCTGCTAATATCCTGCAACTTTGCACAGCCATTGAAGAGGAGTGGAGCAACATTCCACAGGCCACAATCAACAACCTGATCAACTCAGAGATGTGTTGCACTGCCTGAGGCAAATGGTAGTCGCACCAGCTAGGCCACTGGTGCAACCCCGGACCCCCCATATAGTAAAACTGCACATTTTGGAGTGGCCTTTTATTGTGGTCAGCCGAAGGGACACCTGTGGAATAGTCATGCAGTGTAATCAGCATCTTCATATGCCTCACCTGTGAGGTGGATGGAAAAGCACAGATTTAGAACAATATTTGAGAGAAATAGGCATTTTGTGTTTTATATCATAGATTTGACCTCATGAACGATGGGAGTAAAAACAAAAGTGTTGCATTTACATTTTGTTGAGTGTAATGAAGAATGCATGAGAGGTAGAAAGCACCATGCAGCTGTCTGACCAATGAGATGACCTGAGCAGGTTGCTGTATTATTTAGAGGGCCTGCTGCCTCTGCACACTTACAATACATACACGATACATGACTCTGTAAAGTCAATACTCCATGAATCCAAAGCGTCCTCTCAGAAATTGGGTGGGTTCTGGAGACCAAAAACATATTTCCACATAATGTCCTCCAAACTAGTGGAGAAAAGCCCTCTACGATTATATAGTGTGTTTTGTTAGATGACAGCCATGCTCAGCCTGAGGGCAAACATCCTCCACCCACGACAGCACAGCGCCTACATAGACAGGCACAACACAGCCTCTCAGGCTCATGTGAAAGCTACTTTGAAATACACAATATGGACCACAGATGGGCCAGATAAATCCATGTATTGTTCTATTTCTATTGACTAGAATTTTCTCAGTCATCTGGAAACCTTTCTATCAATGAGAGTGTTGTGTTGTGTAGCTGATATGTCCTGAAGGCATCTTGGAATCCTCAACTAAAAAGGTGCAATTAATCCAAGCCCAGTTTTCTGCTTAAATAAGCTGACGTACCAATTGAAACAGGAAGAGAGCCACTTTTCAACCGCTGATGACGGCATTCGCAGGCTACGTAGCTGACTGCTGGTTTGGTTGCCGATTTGTTAGCTAGCTTCTTTGTTAGAAGCTAAGGACATTTAGTGATAAACATACATTAAGAACACAGTTGGACTCACACAGTGTATTAATACCACGACAAGACGGGCACCGTATTTTATAGTATCCGAAAAATGTACGTGAACCAAGGCAAAATTTTGGTGTGAATTTTTGATGGTAACTGAAAAACATGCTAACCGGGGTGGACCAAGGTTTCACTGTACATATTTTGATATATACTGTAAGTCACACCTGACTATAAGCAGCAAGACGATCCATTACACCCAACAAGTCTTGGGTGCGTTTCTGCCTCGAATTAATTTTCTTTTCGAGCACTTGTCCATATAGTGTAATAAACAAAGCACATTTCGATAACCCCGTCAAATAACTTGAACAAAGCCGGGGAGTTCTTAACCTTCTTACAAAACTGTGAGTGGCACCTCATTAGGTTGAAGAAAATGCAAATTCTGACATTAATCTATAGTGTTGATCAAAGGGCGGCCTGGACAGTCAGCATTTCAAAACCCCCATGAGACTGACTTTGAGGCTCACTTTGAATGTATGTTTCCCAGCCAGAAGAAGCCTGCTGATGGAAACTAACATGAGATGAAAGTTGGCATCTGCCAGCATGGAGTTAGGGCTTGCTGCCAAAATCTGATAGTGGAGTTAAAAAATACCAACAAGGACTGACAGTCAACATATTTGACTATTTCTGCTGCATATTCTACACAAGCCCGATCCATAAAAGAAGTGAGTGTCTGCAATAGAGAGCAATGTGGGCGTAGAACTAATGGAACACTCTTCTGACAGACACATTAGTCATCTTATAAAAGCTACTTGCATCGTCTTTTGAAGCCCAAAAAGTCTGACTTTTACCCCGAGAATCAATCCAGTTTGTTTAAAGATTGCCGACATAAATCCTTTGGTCATACCGGAGCTTCTGCACTCTGCACTTCTGCACTTCTGCACTACAATTTCCTGAGGTATATATATGTACACATAAAAAGTAGGAATGCTTTTTCTTGGTGGGATATTTGAGCATCCCTTCTATAACATTAGGCCTAATGTTTAGCATATTGGTCATACAGTCGGGCAATCTGGAAGGTCTGGGTTCAAATCTCCGTATAGCATCTCTCTGTGGAGTTTGCATGTTCTACCCTTGTGTGCGTGGGTGTTCTCCTGGTACTCTGGCTTTCTCCTACATTCCAAAAACATGCATGCTAGGTTAATTGTCATAAATGTTGCTAAATTGTCCACAGGTATGAATGTGAGAGTGAATGGTTGTTTGTCTATATGTGCCCTGCGATTGGCTGGCGACCAGTACGGGGTGCACCCTGCCTCTCACCCAAAGTCATTTGGGATAGGCTCCAGCATACCTAGTGAGGATAGAAGATGGATGGATGGATGGATGGATGGATGGATGGATGGATGGATGGATGGATGGATGGATGGATGGATTGTCTAACACCACACACTGTCAGTCAGATACTGCTCATCTCACCGCGTTCACACATCACACAAACTCGGTGGCTGTTGCTACGGTAATGACGATGTGTGTTTAATTGTACACGTTTGCCATAAAAACATTATCAAGCATGTGTTTTTTAAACGAGAATTACAAGTATGATCAAGTGCTAAAGAATCCAAGGCAGTAAATACATATGCTGACCTAACTTGTGTGTGTGTTTGTGTGTGTAACATCATTTCATGAAATAAACATTGTCTCATCATTTAATGCAGAAGCCAGCGCTCACAAAGTGTCCTGGCTGGTCCATAAATTTTAGATCATACTAAATTGGAGTGAGTGAGGAATTAATCTGGCATATTACATACTGTTATTACATATCGTTGCTTCATCGAATCAGCTGGGATTGTTGAAAAATGTGCAGTAAATGAATGCATTCATTGTTACAGTATTTGGTGCGGAATGTATGGAACATGAGGAAGATGAACAACATGTCTTCCTGCCGCAGCCGCTGTTTTGTTAATATTACAGTGAAACCTCTTAGTTTATATAATTTAGAGAAAAAACAAAATTTTCTGGAGAAACATGTCTCAAACGTTGTGCAAAAGCTTGAACTAACTGTCACAATGTGTGGCAACAATTGTTGTTGTTATTATTACAGTAATCCCTCGTTTATCGCAATTGAATGGTTCAGTGAATTTCCTCAAAGAAGGATTCCTTATTTGTAAATGCAATATTTTTGTCGTTAGAGAAAAGAAAACCTGTTTACGACCTTCTTAATATGGTTTTTAACATTATTAATGCCCTCTAGACATGACATCCCTATAGTCGCCTTTAGGCTCGTCTTACCCAACACAGTAGACATAATAAAATAAAATATGACATAAATAAGACTTGTGTTTGTCTGTGTTGCTATAAATGTGTTCCCTAGGGGAGCAGACTAATTGGTAGACAGGAAGTGACATCGATGATTCAGAGTTGAGTTTTATCTAGCCAGTGTTTTTATTAGGGATGTTTAATGGAGATTATTGTGGCTGTTTTTAAAAAGCCTTTTCTTCCGGCGATCAAGTCTGGTGATTGTGTACCTCCCCGAACATTGCAGTAACCTGGTGACTAGTGTAGAAAACTACGTCAATGTCTTTGAACGGGTGTTTTAAATGCCATATATTTGCATTTTAGTTCATGTAGCCATTTTTATGCTTGAAAATGCTTACTGTAGGCAAAAAATATGTAACATTATCTTAAATAGACATATGTTTTGTCTAAAAATAGGTCGATTTGACCACAAAACAGCACAATTATATACATATATAATCATATGTATTACATACAATGACATTGTATTAAAAAAATCATGTCTTATTTTTCAACTGCACAAAAAGGCATTTATGCACAGCATTAACATTTGTGAACAAGGACGAGGTGAAAGGAAGAACAGAAAATACACGTCTGTCTGTGCAGCATCGGAGAACGTCATACACGTAAGTCTCAATCTGCGCTACACATGGTGTGTTCAAGGACCGCCGAACAAAGTGGCTGCAACGGCCAAAGAAAGCACATTATTCGTGAAAGCATAAATTTACTTACACGTGCAAAATTGGAGGCTTTCTAATAATAATCTGTGCATCCAGTCAACAAACAAATGACAGGCTCTTTCATCTCAGAAAACACACAAATTAGTCAACGCATCACATAAGAAGACCGGCTTTCATTTAGCACACAATATAAATTATATCGAAAAATCTTCAAGATACTTTCCATGCAGAAGCCACAGCGTCTACGGTGGAAGAACTAGTCAGCAAGAATAAGCAGTAGCTCAGTAATGTGGAGGTAATTCAAATTTAGAGCATAAAAAATCATTTTCACCGCCTTAAAACTTGTGTTCCTCATGGAAAAGGTGTCCTATCACATTGCTAAGATATGGCCCCGAGTGCAACGGTGGAAAAAACGGCTTTAAAAAGCCGCTGAAAACGATGGACTCGCGATGTTCAGCGAGCTTGGCAGTTACAATTATTTAGCACGACAAGCTCTACCACAAACGTACAAGGAAGTTGTTCTAAGGAAGGACAGTTGCTAAGCTGGATGAAGTTGACAGGTTGGTGTTCCTGGCACAAAATAAGGGCATGCTTGTGTCTTCTAAAAACGTTTACCTAAAAAATACTATTGTTAAATTTACAGTATTGCTTTTGTATTTGCAGTATTGCAGTTGCTGACATATAAAAAATGTCCTCTTAAACCGGGCACGCCTTTATATTTTGTTTGTTTGTTATTAGCTGAGGATTTGAGCATAGCTAAGGGTTGTTATATTTAGCTTTTTCTATATTTATTTCAAAAAGAGAATGGCCTACTTTATTTTACAGGCTATTTTTAGATAAGATTTTTTTTTTATGCACATCTTGCATGGAGCTTTAAAATTCCAAAAAACATCCTCATGTTAAGTATTTATTTTAATAAAAACAACTTGATATGCATATTTGACTTTGATTATGTCTAAACTCACTTATATCGGGATATATATCGTATATTGATATTCAACCTAAATACTGTATATCGGGATATGAGTTTTGGTCCGTTTTGGTCGCCCAGCCCTACGTACGCCCTACGGAAATCTGCATACCTCTAGGGCAGGAGTCGGCAACCTTTGGGGTCATTTTGACTCTTCTTCCCGTCAAGAAAAATGGTCTTGAGCCGCAAAACGACACACCTTATAAACTTTGAATAGTTTTACTCTTTTTTAAACGTTACCTGTTACAAAAACAGAATTCATCTAACAGGAGTGCATGTGCAGGCTTGTTGCCAACGTTTTAAATAGAAAGCCGATGGGGGTTCACATATCTGCGTTTCAGTGCTGTCTTCTCAATATCACTTACATCACAGGCAATTCAATATGCTCGCACTGAATGAATGCCATCAGTTTGCCTACTGGTGATGTTTGTTACCATTCTACTGGTCTTGCCTTTGACTGTCTTTGCAGGGAGGAGCATTTCTTTCATTTTCTGAATTTAATTTCTTGTTTATTTTATTTTTTTTAATTCAGAGAATAGACACTGTGATATTTTTATGAACAATTCTTTCCTGGTTCTCCATCTGCGATCGGCTTCCTCCTCCTTACGATCTCCAGTGCAGCAAGTCAGCTGCAACGCCAGCAGCTGTAGTTGAGTGTGAAGCCTTCATCCACTTCTTGAGAGTACTTTATGTTTGCTCTGCTCAACCTTCCATAGTAGTTCCAAAATCGCTCCCTTATGCCCATCTGCAGTTGGGTACTTTCCAGAAGAAGCTGACTGCTTGTTTTGACAACGTCTTTCAACGTTAAATTTTCTGTTGTTTGCTCATTTCTCGCCACATATCAAGCACACGGGTGGGTAAGCCGGCATCATTGGCGGCGTCTATTCAGAATTAAACTCTCTATTTTCTTAATTTTGATTTTTAGGGACGGAGTCATAGTTATGGATAGCTCACCGCAGGGGGTAGCACACTCTCAATATTATATTGTTGCAGCCGCTCATCCACATGGGAATAGCGTTCTAGGTGACCTGAAATGGTATTTTTTGAAAACGGCTTCCAGAGTGGGAAAATTTGAAAACGCTGGCTCGTAGTCGACAAGCAATATGAGAACGATGACGTCACCAACCCACCGCCGCCTCGTCGCCAACATGACACCAGAATATTTCAACGGACATGACTCAGCTCAGTCGACAGTATCCTGATATTTTGTCTGAATTAATTCCACTTCTCGTAAGTTTATTTCTTTCTCGTAAGTTCTTCTTTCGTTCTTCTATGGTTTGGAGTGTCATGTGGTTCTGTCTGCACGCCTGTTCACAGCGTCGCACACACAATGTAGGTGTGCCTTGTGTATTACATTGTTTTCACTCAGTGATGCGTTCCCATCAACTGTATACTAATCCGGCATAGTGTGGACACATCTTTTTCTCAACCCGCCAAAAAAAAATCTCAAGAACGACCCCGTGTGGACAGGGCCTCAAGACGTCTTTTTCGTGTGAGTCATTGTCACACTGGCCCCCTTCAGCAGTCAGAACGCAGTGTAGATGCATTCACGGACTTGCCGTGAGTCGGATATTTCATACTCTTTTTGAAAACGCACACAGAGCTCGGCGCGGGAGCCGCGGGTTGCCGACCACTGCCTTAGGGGTACGCGTACCCCACTTTGGGAACCTAGGCTATATGGCATAACATGTATGGAAGATACATTTTGATTATAATTTTACTATAGTAGTATAGTATATTTTTTATATATTTGACATTGTTCTGAACGAACAGTGCCTCTGCTGGTCATAGCCGAATACTGCGCTATTTTTTTTCCTTAAGACCACCTTACACAGTTGACAATGTTTCAACTAATTAAGCATTTAGTTAATTAACATGCCACCTCGACATGTAGCACCAAAAAAGTATGATTTATAGTACAAAGAGGCGCAAACACACCGGTCAAGTGTAATTTAAGGAAAGCTAATAATTGAAAGACCGTTTGATTTGAACTGATGACAGGAAAGGAAATGGTAGGGACAGGAGCAACAACAATCAACAGGAATATGGCACAAAAGGTAGCAAAGGCAGCACGCACTGCATTGTCAGCCCATGCTCTGATTTATGACATCTCTGCAGTGTAGAAGGTGCTTTAGTTTTGCAGTCCTTCAGCTCTCCCTTTGGCCCAACAACCTCACTCATAAATCCAATCAGAGGCGTTATCTCCAGGAAATAGCAATTTTTCTAGAACTCGTATGTAGAGAAAAAAAAATCATAGGTTTTAGCATCTGAGAAAAATGTTTAATTGATGCACGAGCTTGCTTTTATATGCAAACCCTAAAAGAGCAAGCACCGTGTGAATTCATGGTCCTGGGGTAGAGATAATGAACATGAGAAACAGTGGGACACCATCTGCATAAAAGCTGCTGTGTCATTCTCCCCAAAATGAAATGCTAATATGGAGACAATGAGCTGCAGAGGATGGGATAGCACATGTTATAACGCATTTTAAATCTTGAAACTGTTGACTGTAATTGAATCATGATATCCTATTAAGACTATAGAATGGTTGCATTATGACTCTTCACGCAGAACACAAGCAACAGCTTGTCCCAACATGCTAGAAAAGAGTGCGGCTTGTGCGTCACTTTTGCACATTTCCTGTACATTATCATAGTTAACACTTGTGTTCTTCAAGTGAGTCGACTTCCAAAATTCTCTTACATAATAACAATATGATCTTTCTTTGTGCTTTTGGCAGGATTTCTCTGGTTTTCTGTTTTGTAACACATTTGTCGTCGCAAAAAACAAGATGTTGCACCGTGCACACTACTTTGCAAAACACTTGAACTTGTGGATTCAGCGTTGCTTTTTCCAGTGACGGTCACATGCAGAAAAATGAAAGGACGCGAGGACCACTTTTGTAAAAAAACCCCACAAAAAACTGCATCCCAGCTTTGTCCTATAGATGAAAAACGTATTATCAATATGAAATTCAGTATTTGCTCTTTTTTATGTTCAAAACAAATATTTGAAAATTTCTTCTAACAAAATTGATGATTTTATTCCCATAATACTATATCCTTTTCCCCTAAACTAATTTTCCAAAAATTACAATTGTATTTTGTTGTACTCATACACTGAGTCCAGTGTTTACGGACCGGAATGCATTTATTTATTTATGGGACCTTATACGTAACCATGAAACGTATTTTCCGTTTAACTGAAAAATCGTAATTGTTTTTAAATTATGAATGTTTCAGAAAACAAGCCACTTAAAAAAATGTACTTGCATTTTTTTTCATTTTCAACTCAATAATGCACAATAATGCTAATGTTGCTAAAAAAAAAAAAAAAAAAAAAAAGAAGAAGTCTTGTCGGAATATTAAATCTACTGCTTAACTTTTTTTTGTTGTTTTTCAATTCTGGAGAGAATTCCTCCAACATCTTCACCTGCTCCAGCTCCACTTAAGAAAACATCAGCCTTCATTGACCCAATTTGTCTGAAGTGTTTCCACTCAATAACAACAAACCTCACCGCTGTTCTTCTTATGTTTCTTCACATTAAAAGCCTCCCGCTGCCTAGAAATTAGGCAAATGTAAAAACATGCAGTGGGTGTCAGTGTCTGCTTTAATGAAGTCACTGCAGTGAACAAAAAAGCAGAGCAGAGTCACTGTCACTGATGATGCCATTTGTAGGAAAATAATGACTTGTGGCACAATAAATAGAGCATAACACACAGCATTAAATATAGAAATGTGGCACCATCCCTGAAAGCAGCAGAGTGGGGAATTTTTGGAGAATCAACAAAATAAAGCCAAGCAAAGTCAACACTGTCAACACATGCTGCTGCATTTCCTGGCTCTGTCTTTAAAATAGCGATCAGAGACACTAAATTACACCCAAGGACAGTGACTGAGGATGTTTGTCTTGCAGCCGCTCATGTCGTGTCCCATATGTGCATGCGTGCCTGCATTTTTACCCCAGTGTTGCCATCTTTGTATCATTCACGGAGTATTTTATTTCAGGAAGTACAGTTGCAGAGTCAAATATTCATCCGCATTGTTGGCATTAGAAAGCTCAGCATTAACACCATCATCAGATACTTAGTGACCCTTTCGATTTAGTACTGTGCAGTACACATATTTCAATCAGCTGCAGCGTTTTTCAAGTCTCACCTCCCCACAGTGGTCCTGCACTGACCTTTAACCCAGGTTGCCTCATCCTGTCCTCACCCGGTACTCCAGTGTGTCCTTGAGGCTTTAAACTAATTAGGTTTTTGGACCTTTCCTTTGCTGGCCTCCAAAAAACATGAAACACCTGCCCTGCTGGCTCACCATCTCCGCTCTAGTTGCTCCCAAAGGTGTTGTATGTGCCTGTTCTTCCACACCAAACGCATTCAGAAGTGCACAGGCATGCTGGAAATGGCCACAAAGTTGTGCTGTAGGCACGCAGTTTTCCAAATTAATCAAGACTAGGGGGGTCAAACCCAACCCCTGACTGAATAATTAAGAGGTGTGTCCCAAGGCTTATATTGTAATCTGTTTATTTATAGAGGCACAGAGACGGCGGCGCGTGTTTGCATTCATTTCGTTTTTAAAGCTTCGCACTTAAAGCAATTATACTCCACTCACGGTTTGATTTGTGAAAGAAACAGAACCACAAACGCCAGGGACTCGGGCCGCAATTATGAACTGTAGTGATGTCACTTGAAGCAGATTAGCGCCGCTCAGTCGTCGAGGGTGTTATTTGTAGGCGGGAGAAGAGGATGCAAAGCAAGTGATAAAAAGCTGCACATACTTTGGCATGTTTGCCGAAGATTTATTTCCCCAAGTCAAAGTGTCCATGTAAACTCTGGAGGTTTAACTTTCATGCGATAGAGGACGCGTCGGCTAAGTATCAAATGTTTTTCACTCATGCAAGTTGCCGGGTGTGTCATTCACCTGAATCAATTAACTATAATAATAAAAAACAAAGCAATTTGGCGCTATATACCTATTAGTATTCTCCATGTTTATGCACGTTTATGTGAAGACTCTTATTTTGACACGTGTTACGTTGGAAGTGTCACTTACGGCTTTAAGAGATTAAGCTTTAAGAGATATATTTGCCATATCAATGGCTTCTCCTAAGTGTTTGTTATGTTTTATTGATGTTCTGATATCATTATAGTCGGAATAGATGTGTTTATTTCTTAAATTACATATTAGCTATCTTGGCAGATTTAAGACTACAGTTTAACTTACAATATTATATACAAGTACACTTTTCTGCTATTGTTTGTATTAATATTCAGTTTATATTAGGGTTGTCCGATAATATCGGCCCACCGATAATATCGGTCCAATATTGCATAAAAATGTGATATTTCGGCAGACATCGGTATCGGGTTTTTTCACGATAATGACAACCGATGTTAAAAGAATGCTGCAAAACTTTAAGACCAGTTGAAAAATTGCAAGGCATTTTGCACTGTTGGATCTTCTGGTTCAAAATGCAAAAACAAAAAATGGGAGTGAGACAAAAAAAAATGAACAGCCTATTTCACTTTATGCTTGTTTACTATAAATTGCTTACTCAAATATTTTTTTGTCTCACTCCCATTTTTGCACTTTTTGCATTTTGAAGCTCTACTTAGAACCTCCTAAAGGTCCAACAGTGCAAAATGTCAATTCTTGCAATTTTTCAACTGGCCTTTTTGATCAGGAGTGTACATATAATCTCTACAAATGAGAGCAAATAGAAATATGCAAAGGTAAAGCCGTGCAGAGATTGGTTAATGGCCAGCGCTAAAAGCCTATAATTAACCATTATTTATAATGCTTCCATTGTTTCACTACAATCTGCTTAAGACCTCTAAAAGGGCACTTTAAAGTTTTCGATTTTCTGCTGCACAAGGTCACAGCATCGCATTTCCAGTCATCTGTTCCCAAAAGGAGGCGACATGAAAGGTTGCCGGCTTCTCCTAAAATAACCGTTTTTGTGTGCGGTCGGCTTTGCTTGTTGGCCGTGCGCACGGTAAGGAATTCACGACATGATCCCCTCTCCGGCTGAAAGATTTTGTTTTACGGTGATGGGCGACGCTGCCCCACTTTTCAGCTTAGGCCCTTCGGGAAAGGTCCTCTCACTCTTCCCCTTCCTCGCCTGGCTGGTTGGGAACACACCGAGAGGAGAGCCAGACGCGGAGAAACAACTGCACTAAATGCAGCCCTCCAGTTACCATAGAAACAAGCGCTGGTGCATCCCTGACTAGTCCCGCTGCATTCCATTTTGCACTTGACCCAGAAAAACCTTGGGAGTTTTGATATTTCGTCACTGGCCACTCACAATGTGAAGACAAAAGGTGATATTAATGTGCTGGTACAAACAAATGGCATTTGCATGAGGCATAGGGACATGATGCAGTGTTAAGTAAAGGATATAAACGAACAAAGGTGAGAAGATGATGGGTGAAAACTTGCTATTTGCAGATGTGTTTTTATATGACAAAAAATGGTGGCATGCCACCCACTCATCCACTTAGGAAAAACTACAGTATTTTTTTACTTATTTTCTTCTCATTTCTATTCGAGTTCTTAAAGCCCATCACTTGTTGCTAGGCAGAATTCACAGGGCTCAACCATAACTGCCCTATAGTCCAATGAAAAAGTTGGGGATATGGCCAGTTCTACCCATTTGGCTGTTTGATGGCAAACTTGCAGCCATTCATTTTACTATTGAGCAACAACTCTGTATTAATCACAATAAAAGCCAATTCTATTCTATTCTAAAACAATATAAAATATATAAAAGAGTAATAGTGCTACACTGAAAAAATACAGGAAAATTATTGTAATCGTAATTGTACAGCTATATAAGACCCAGTCTCTTTATCTTCTCCAGCAGATATCTGCAGCTGTGTGTTGGACAGACATCACGTTAAATCTCCAACTTGATGTCCTTCCTCTCCCACTCATGCTTGACAAAGTCTCCCAGAAACATGACATGCATCTCGTAGCGGCATAGCAAGCGAATGGCGCAGCAACAATGTGAGGTGCATTCACAGACATTGGGTCCTCAGAGTTGAACTTCAGCTTTGCGTGGGTAACTGTTGCAACAGCCGCCCATGTTTTTATTAGGGATTTTAATTTTATTTGGGATTATTGTGCCTGTGGTGAGATAATTTGAATTTACAAGTCTGGTGCTTGTGTGTGGAACATTACAGTAACATTAGTGACTACTATGTAATATAAAACTATGTTTTTGAATGTGTCTTTTGAATGCCTTATATTTGTATTTCAGTTAACTGAGCCATTTTTATGCTTGAAAATGCTTAATTCAAGCCAAAAATATGTAACATTTGCTTAAATTTGCATATATTTTTACTAATAATAAGCTATATTCAACCACAATACAGCATGATTTATTAATTAAAGTATTTTTTTAATGTAATCGAGTAAAACTGCAAAATTCGAAGCGTACACTGGAAAGGGGTGACTGTATTTATCGTGGCCCTTATATCCTTTCATAATAAAATACATATTGCAAAGACATGACACTCCAAATGCAGAGTTGCCACGTGTGTTTTTAGCAATTGAATATCTTGAGTGTTTTTTGTTTGTCTTGGACGATGTAACATGTCTATTTCCCTCACCGTGAGGCGAGCGTTATCTCACCCTGCCACTTTAGGAGTCACAACGATGACGTTAATTTCTCTTTGCATTTTGTCTTTGAGAGGAACTCGATGATACTTGAGGAGTTAATTATCACAAGAAGCAGCCCTTCATTACTGCCTTTGTATCATATAACTCTATAGGCTCAAGTCATTTTCTTAGACTGTACTCTGGCCGCCGCTGGGACTTCATTAGTGTTCAAATAGGTCGGTAGCGTCCCATTACGCCGCAGCCGGGCTTTTTTTATTCATCCAAATATGATGGAGCCCTCACATCATTAACAGCAGCCACTTGCCGTCACATTTGGTTTTGAAAGAGGTAATGTGCCAACAACGCGCACGTCCGCAGTGTGTGACATAATAGCCACACTGAGTGTTTAGTGGCCACCAGAGCAACATGGACGACCGCACGCTGCGTTTCTCCTTCAGAGCAGGTATATGAGCGACTCTAAAAATACGCAGGGACCATTGTCAACGTCTTACGTGCACTTAGAAAAGAAATACTTATTTACACTGCATGCATTGTGTTTATGGAAGAATGATATCAGCAAGGGCTTAGAAACGCAGTAAGCTGATAAAGTGTAACCATTTCAACAAAGAAGACGAACCGCTCAGGGCGTTTTTCTATAATGAATCAAACGACAATATTTATGAGAAACATCTACTGAATAGTAAATCTTCAAGTTTGTCGCTACTTCTTCAAAGCCTTTTTTTTAACTGTTATTCATCCACCAAGCGTGATCCCTGCTGATGTAATGGTACAAGCTTCTGCCTGTCATGGCGGAGAGTAAGGGTTCAATTCCTGGCCAGGCTTGCATCAGGAAGGGCAAAAACTAAGCCAAAACCATTCATGCAATTGACTTGCCGTGTCGACCCCTGACAGAGGGGAAAAAAAAAAAAAAAATCATCCACCAAGCATAATGGGATGTGCCGCGTTTTGCCATTTTATAATGCAGGTATACAGCTGTAAATCCAAACATAATGGAATGCTTTTGAGGTGATGTTATTGATCTCACAGGGTGGTGATATCAAATACTGTTGCTGCACCACAGATGGAAGAGTGTTCCATATAAAATGACGAAAAACAACTCGAAGAACTTGATGGACATGATTTACAATGCAATCACGTAAATGCATCAAATATTTGATGCATCTGAATGATACAGCTTCTACACTGCAAAAACAGCCGTACTTGAAAGAAGTCCAAATTATATTAAAATGAGGCAACTTTTCTTATTTCTTATTTTCAAGCCAAAAAATCTGCCAATTGGGTAAGCAAAATTTCCTTGGCTAGAATTCTTATAACTAGATTATTTTTCCTGTGACTTGTGATTATATTCTTAAATTGAGGATAAAAATTGCTTTTATGAGGCTAGATTAAAGCGAAATGGTTTTATATATTTTAAATGTAGGAGTATTATTCTATTTTCTTACAATTTCAAGTGTCCGGTTAACCTACCGTGCATAAGGAAGGGAGCCAGTACACTGATCTCAGACAGTGAGTTCCACACAGATGTGTTCTGACAGGGATTTGAACCCAGATTGCTTGATTGGGGAGGGGGGTAACGTACTAACCACCATGCCACCATGCCACCATGCAGCTGGCATCTTGTTGGCATGTTGGTTATGTTGGTTCAACAAGCATGAAGCCGGATTGAACTTTTTTATTTCAAAAGAAAAAAGTGTGATAGTATCAACGATTGACTTAATTTAGCAAAACCCATTGACATAAACACTATCAGAATTCTTTTTGGCAGGATTTGCATGTAAATTTACTAGTTTTTAGATGTATTAACTAAATAAAAAGAGAGTAAAATTTTCTTGAACCAAGTTGAATAATCTGACACATTTTGCGACTAGATTTAATTTAATAAATCTTGGTACGCTTTATGAAATTTGCTGTGCAGCCTTCACATTGGTCCGAAATCAGCAAATCTTTACATGTATTTTCTGTGTATGAGTCCATTCTTAAATTTTGAAAGTTTAGAAACCAGTTTTATTATTAATTTTAAACATATATTCTTAATCTGTTGTTGAAGAATAATCCAAATAAGATTTTTAGCTTGCTATGAGAAAAAAAGAACTAATTTCTGGCAAAAAATATTTGTATAAAAATTGGCTAGCTATACTTTCTTAATATAAGATTATTTTTCTCAAATAAAAATTGCCGTGTTGTTCCGAAATCAGCAAATCTTTAGATATATTTTGTGTGTGTGAGTCCGTTCTTAAATTTAGAAAGTTAGATAACCAGTTTTTTCTCTTAATTTAAGGCAAATATTCTTAATCTGTTGCTGAAGAATAACCAATATTAAGTTTTTAGCTTATCATTAAAAAAAGGAACTAATTTCTGGCAAGCAATATCTTCATAAGAATCGGTTAGCTATACTTTCTTAAGTGAAAATTGCTAGACAATATATGTTTTCTTTTTAGGACGAAAATAAGAAATGGTCGCTTTCTTGAAATGTAGTTTTTGCAGTGTAGTTCCAAGACAGATAGACAGATAAGGTCAACTGTAATGCACTACTGCAGCCAGTAGCGCATCCATCCGTCCATTTTCTATGCCGCTTGTCCTCACTGGGGTTGCGGGGGTATGCTGGAGACTTTCCCAGCTGACTTTAGGCGAGAGGCACGGTAGACTCTGGATTGGTCGCCAGCCAATCGCAGGGCACCAGCAGAGCAATTATTTAGAAATTCCTTATTTATAAATGGAACACTGTCATAGTTACAACATAGCAAACCTGTTTACGACCTTCTAAATACAGTTTTTAACATTATAAGAGCGCTCTAGATTTGAAATAAAACCCCCATAGTCACGTTTATACTTCTATTATCCAATATGGTAGACATAATAAGAAAAAATAAGACAACACAAATAAGAGTCGGCTCAGACTTGAGTTTTATCTTGACATTATTAATGATAATATTCGGGCTTTTCTCCAAATTACCGATTCAGTATTATGAATATTATTTTGACGTTTCATTTGTGCAATAATCGCTCATTTATCGTGGTTAATTGGTTCCAGACTCGACCATGATCAATGATAAGTAAATCAAATAGTTTCATACTTACAACATAGAAAACCTGACCTTTCAAATATGGTTTTTAACATTAATAGAGTCCTCGAGACATGGAATAACACCCCTACAGTCACCTTTACCCAATTACCCAATATAGTAGACATAATAAAAGTTAAACTAAATAAGCCATTTAAGCCATAAATAAGGCTCGTGTGTTACTATAAATGTGTTCCCTACGGGACCTGAAAGACAGGCAGACAGGAAGTGATGTCAGATGTTCAGAGTTGAGTTTCAGTTTTGCGTGGGTTATGGTTGCAATAGTAGCCCGTGTTAGGGGTTATTGTGCCTTTTGTGAGATAATTCAAACCTGTAATAAAAGCCTGTTGTTCCGGCGATCAAGTCTGATGCTTGTGTGTCTCACCGAACATTAGAGTAACACTACTGACATGACCAGTGTAGAATACTACATCAACATCTTTGAATGCGTCTTTTGAATGCCTTAAAATGTGCTTAAATATGGAGAAAATGGCATGTGTTATTAAATCATATATTTTTGAAAAACCATGATAGAGTGAAGCCGTGAAATTCTGTAAATAAATATTATATATATATATTTTTTTAATTATGGAGTCATTCTATAATCTATAGTATTCCAGTATATGCAGTATATTTATATCAGAAACATGCTATTTCCTTATTTACTGGCGCCTCTCATGAGGCCAGACCAAAGATGAGCGGTACAAAAGTGGACTTGTAACCTAGTTGATACATATTCAGCGTCAGTGGTTCCCCCCGCTGCCGCCATTGGTACTCAGTGGCACCTTCTGTATCGTTCATGGGGGGTGGGGGTGACTTTCCTCATGATTCACCTCTTTCACCCGCATTTTCGCACACTGTGTGGGGATTAGAGCACGGCGATGGTCCGGTGCACTAACCTTTGGCTTTCCTCGATCTTATTATCCCTCCACTGGTGAAAAAAAAAAAAAAAAAAAGGAAACACTCCTGACCAGTACAGGAGACAATTTAGTTCCCGGCGCTGCAGCAAGTACAGGGAGCCCTTAGTGTTTTTTCACTTGTCAAATTAGCCACTCCTTTATTGTTCTAATAACTCGCAGGACAAAGACGGTGATTACTTATTTGGACAACTGTCTGAGCCTTCTATGGCTGCAGAGCCAGTCCTCCGCAGGCCTCAGATTACATTACTGCAAATCTTCTGTCGGAGCAGCATGGCAACTGAAAACTGACCCAAGATCTTGTTATCATATCATCATTATTGGTGAAGAAAATAATAGCAAGAGCTGCGTCAAAAATTCTGCCTTGTGAAGGTACACTATTAGGAGTTAGGAGTATACTAGCACATGTATTTTTATGCAGATTTTGTTGGTACAGAGGCTTTGGCTCGGTACACCTGTGCAGCAGTTTCCCACACGGTACACATATTGGGAAGTGCGCTTAAAAGCAAACGAAAAGGCAAAGCATTTGATGTGGAATTCACACTGTTCAAACGGTTAGCATTGCACTTGCACTTCCCTTAAAAAAAAAGCTTCTTTTAATTGGCCCGCGGCTTATTCTAAAAATAAAATGTGTTATTTATGAGATATATTATTATATATATTAGATATATTGCACTCATTTGCTTTGTTACCTATGACAGACCTTCTAATACTGTATACTGGCCTATGCTGACCTACATTGGGTGTTAGCTCTCTCTTTGACAATTTTATTTAGTGGAGAATCACCTGCCAGCAGATTGCATTTTTTTATGTTTGATTTTACAAATCATTAAACTCAAACGATAAGCAGTTTTATGTTCTACATTTTCTGCCCTTACTGTACTAAAAATGAACTGAACCGTGACCTTAAAAGCGAGGCACATACCTAAACGTGATTACGGGGTAGATCTTGCACATGTCCAAACTGCAGCCCGAGGGCCATTTGCGGCCCGCAGCCATTTTACTGAAAAATGTAATTTAACAAGACAACTAAAAAAAAAAACCCAACATAAATTCTCAAAAAAATCTGTTTTTTACAAGAATAAAGATAAACAAGTAGTTGTAATATTATAAATTAAAATTATAAATTGATTAATCGAACAATAAAAAACAACAAAGTCGATAAACTGACATGTGCATGTATGCCTGTTTGTTTTCCTTGTCTCTCTGGACCTCACAGGCTGGATGACATGTGTCTGTATGCATTGGTTCCATACTGGAATGAACGGAGCGAGTGAACCCTCCTGTCAGCCTCTCTCCACCCCAGCACGTGGAGGCGGGGCTACTCGTGAGTGGATAAACAGACAGGGCGCTAGCAGTTAGCAAGTTAGCAGAGAAACACTAATATGAATGAAGGTACAAAAGCCATGGTTTCTAAACTGAATGCAGCAGAGCCTTCGTCTCCACAGTCAACACTTACGGAGGCGTTTGATCTGCAAAGTAAATATGAAAGGAAACAGCGCAAAATGGTGCGCGCTCACAGGCAGTGTCGCTCTTCTTGCAAAAGAAATGCAACCTTTTAATACGGTTGAAAAGCCAACATTTCGGGAAATGTTGGAAATGTTTGACAGACAGTCGGCATTGCCTGGGAGAACGTTCATGTCACAAACAGCAATTCCTGAACTGTATTACCGAGTGAAGGAAGACGTGTTGAAGGACATCGGAGGCATTGCATTTAATTCTGCCACCACAGATGTGTGGTCCGGCTCAAATACGTCATTTGAGTAGCACAAAGTTGAAACAGAAAAGAAAGACATTATTTTTTTAAAGTCGTAAAATGAGAAACAAACTAAATTATGCATAAAGTTGTAATTTTTGGAAAATCAGGTTGCAGAACAAGTTATAAGGTTACGAGAGTAAAGTAAAACAATTCTGGGAATAAAGCCATTATACCGAGAAGAAAAAATAATGCAATTTTAGTAGCATACAGTAGAAATATTGAAGAAAAAAAAAGTTGCAATATTATGAAAAACAAAACAAAATAAAGTTGTCATTTTTGGGGAAATTGGGATGGGAAAAAGTACTAATTACAAAAATATTCCATTTATAAATAAGGAATAAGGAATCCTACGTGGAAATTCACTTATCACAGTAAGGGTCTGGAACCAATTAACCGCGATATTTACGTATTTACTGTACGTAAATATGAGCAGTTATACAAAGACAATATATATATGAGAAGATTACATGTGACATCGGTTACATTTTTTTCAATAATTCCATTTACATTTTTTTTATTCTGTTTTTTTTTTTTTTACCAGCATAGAGTGTGTACTTTTGTGATAGTAAATAACATGTCCGCTAATTAAACACAAAAATCCTTACATTTATTGATACAATACATAATTGGCCTACATTGTCCAGTATTTCAGAAACGGATGTAGCTTGGCTAACTTTTCGAATGGGATGTTAGCCTCTGCACACACAAACTCCTCAACAAACTGTAATGCCCGTGCTTGTGGTTAAGGAAGACGTAGTCACCAGTGCTATTCCAATTGCATTATTAATGTAAGATATGACACCCTTATTTTGTTTACACAATTAGACAGTATGTCTAAGAGAACTTTTACTTTGAAGGCTGGAAGTGTGATATGTGCTGAGAATGTGTGTTGACAGAATAAACGTGCCTGTCGTCTTTATTTGGCTCTTGCACAATTTCAGCAGGCATCGTAAAACATTTGGTTTGGTTTGGTTTGGTTTGGTTTAGTTTATTTGAACATGAAGGTTACAATGGAATACATCTCATGAATCATTCTTTCACGGTTCCACATGTCCAAAAGTAGTAGGAAGAAGCAAAGCTTATTTAATCCTACCCCCCATCCGTTCCACATCTAGTACAGTACATGTTGTTCACTTCCTGCATTCCATCTCATATTTTATATAATAATAAGTCCTTTGTTACTTTACAAATGTCATTGATGTACAAATTAAACAGTTTTGGCCCCAATATGGACCCCTGGGGTACTCCACACGTAGTATTTAAACTACCAGATGTATTTTCTCCTAGCTTTGCTTTGCTTCCTGTTTGCTAGGTAGCTATTAACCCAATTCAAAACTAATCCTCTAATTCCGTACCTTTCTAATTTGGATGTTAAAATATTGTGATTAATTGTATCTAAGCTTTTGTAAGATCCATGAATACTGCAGCTGCAAATCTTCTGTTGTCTATAGCAGTAGTAATTTCCTCCGTGATTTACATTAATGGTAAAACACACACTCTAAAACACACTCATACAGAGTCCCTCACACACAGCCGCACTAGCATGCTCTGCTAAACTAGGCTAAACCAGCTAGCTTTCATTCATGTTCCACAAGAGAAAGGTTTCCAAGTTTTTTTTCTACAACTTTTGACGACATGTCTAGTTCGGGAGTGGGCAGGCTAGTGTCCGTGATGAGATTCCGCCACGATTGAGCGGCCCGCCGGGGAAATACTTCCCCACACAAACGTTCCTTCTCCTCAAAATGACAGCATTTCATTCACATGGTGTCGATTTCCACAAGATTCCGTGTTGAACAGTGGATTCTGTTTTTATTGGCCAATTCCGCGATTCCATTCATGCGGAAAATAACACGGTCCTACATGTACAATAAAAGTGACTACTGATTAGTTCTACCTCCAACAATGATCTGGATTTCACAGTTGCCACTGTTTTTCCAACCAGAAGCTAAAAAAGTCAGTCAAATAGAGTTGCTTTGGTGGACATTTGCAAGTCACGCGTCAGTGAAGTAGAAGATCTATAAAACAATGAAGATGCCGTCAGAATGGCCAGCGTGGTCTAAATCAGGCTTTAGCCTTGCTATCTTTGCAAAGATAGACCTTTCAGCTCCTGCATTGGATGTTGCAGCCTGGGAATGTACAGTATAACAGGCGGAAATCTACACTATTCTGACAATTACACTATTTCTTTACAAGGAAAAGCAGCATTGCTGCAATACAACCCCTGTATTAGACCTTGAGAATTGCACGACTCGGTTGGACTGTTGAAAGGAGTGCAAATGTTTGTGTCTTTGTCTTAAAATGGACTCAGTGTTTATTGTTCGAATAACTTAGAAGCTATCAAACTGACAGTGTAACATCCCTATGGGCTACACGGGGCTAAAAATCATGTGGAATCAATAAGGATGTGTACCTCTATTATGGTGTGTCAGCAGAAAAAGGAAAGTTGGCAGCATATGCAGTCTTCTTTAACAGCCTGTCTTATACAGCATGTGTTTGGATGGGATTGGAAAAAAAGGTGCTGCTGCTGCTGTAGAATATTAGAAAATACTTAATGTCACAGAGATCTTCAAGATTATGAACTAAGTCTACTTTACAGGAGGCGAGACGGGCCTAACTCGCCAAGGTAAAACAAAAGAAGCCATTTTATTGGACTATTCTACAGCCTTGCACAGTTTTAAAGGATACCATCGCAGTTCAAAATCTTTACAGTGTTGAAAAGTACTTAATGTAATAGATTTAATGACGATATCACTCTCCAGGCATGGAATGGACTGACTACATTGCAGTGATGACCTTCACTTCCTTTGTGGGTTTAAATGTGCTGCTTTGGATGAAAGCTGATCTCTGTTGGCCCCTGATGAGCAGCATATGGACTCATTAGCATGGCCGATTAGCTGGCCAGGTTAAGTGTCTTGCACTGGAGGACCTGACGGCTCCAGGGGGCCAAGTGGGCCTCGGCGTAGAATAATCTCATCTCCAACGTCACCGCCTGTTAGATGACGGTGCAGAGGCAGTGGGGAAAATGAGCCAACGGCAGCGGGGAGAAGACCATGTGACAAAGCAAAGGCAGCCGAGTGTTGCAGTGATGACAGTGACAACATTCTGGTTCAAGCTAGCAGGCGTGCGCCGCACAAATTAAACCACTTTTAAGCCCGCTACTGAGTCTTACTTTCAAGTTTTGTCGGGCGTGGTAGACAAATGACAGCTTGGGGCCTATCACATGACAGTTGGATGGACTCCCAGCAAGTCAGAAATGTTGTCAGCCGTGACAGTTGTCTCAGCAGAGAAGTCTAAGACAGTACAAGTTGCTTGTCTTAATATGTGCACAAATTGGACTGGAAAATACTGGAAACAAGGTTTTGGCTCTGACTCCCGCTTGAGCAGAAGTCCCTTGGCAAGACATGTTTGTTTCAATGTATGAATCTCATCTTTAGCAGATTTTTTTCCTATGGAGAAATGTTTCTCATGTGTCATCAGGTCACATATTTTTCACTTTGCAGGATGGGATACTTGCTAGTTGGTGCATGAGCACTATATTTCTGAACGTTAACTTTGCATGCCTCGCAAAAAAAGGCATAGGTCAGCATCTTCGTCAGTGAAGCTTCCCTGTGTGGGCAAACCTGAAGGCAAAGCAGGTGAAGGGTCTTGCCCAATTACACAACAACAGTGACTGGGATAGAGGTAGAAAAATTGGAGCTGCCGATCCTCCAGTTACTGGACAACCCCGCTATGCCTCCTGAGCCACGCCGCCCCCTTTACAAAAAACTGTACAAAGTAGCGCGAGAGCCAGGTGACTGTGTGTGATAGTTTGAAAGAAGTGAATGCTGGTGGTGCGATCTTCGTTTGCCCCTCAAAATGGCGAAAATTGACAATAAACTTCTCTACTGACACATTATCCAAAGTTCTTCATTAGTTAGCGTACCATCTGTCCATGAAGCTTAATGGAAATTGGTTGCATCATGAATCACTTGCAAAATACTGCTAACTCACCAACAAACCAACTCAGAACGAAACAATCCTTCTCGCCACAGCGCTGTCATGCTTGGCCAAGGTAATAAAGTCACTGGGATCAGAGATATCCCAGTGAGTGGTGGGCCTACATGAGCTGGCACTGCGGTATTCCCTCATCACTCTTTGAGCCACAATAGGAACCTCAGACAGATGGCTCCATTTACTACACTAAATGATCTTTTATCTGGTTAAAAGATAAGTTTTCCCTTCCTACCCTGTGTAGAGGCAGGCCAAGTAAAGGACACATTCCCTTGGCACATCCATGCACTCAGTGCAAGGCATTTAAGGGCCGAGAGGTCGCATGCTACCCCCTTTTTTTATTCTCTAAAGGCACAGTAAAGCTTTGATAGTAATTCCGGGCACAGGAACACATTTCTGTTTTTGTGCAAAGCTTTGCAGGTTCATTGCTCCCTTTAAGTGCCACAAAGGTGAAGTTCAACTAGAAAAGGCAACTCCAGGCTAACAAATCCTAAATTCCCTACCTGACTCTTGGTCACTGGTGAGAGAGAGAAGGCCAATGTCAATGCTAAATAGAGTATCTTACAAGTGACTACACCTCTCACAGTATAGTCGCTATACCGCTCCCTCACTATGTCGTGTTTTTTCAAAAAATAATTCAGGAATAAATGATCGCTGTTTCAGACTTGACTGTAGGTTTTTTTTGGTAAAAAAATATTGAAAGACAAGTTATATGTAGTATTGTGGTCATTTGGCACCAGTAATGTTATGAGACATGATGTTACATTACATTGCCTTTCACACTGCATGGAGACTGGCTACTGAGCCAGCAGATCCGAGCCGACATGCCATGGCTGAGCTTGAGTGAAAAAAGGTTCTCCTTTCATTCCACGTGGAAGTGATAAGTTTTTGGCTTCTTTGTCCTTCCCCAATCTGTTTAAGCACTTTCTTCAGTTTAGAATAAGAAAATTGGAGCGGCTCACTAGTTAGATCAGTAGCTTGTTATGCTAGCGGTGGCAATCTGCAGTGATCCCGTAGCCTGGACAATGTGATGTAAATAAAGAACAATAGGAGGGTAAAAGTGACAATGGGGGTTTTATTTTATGTCTGCAGTGCTCTAATATTGTTAAAACCCATATTTTGAAAGTAATAAACAGGTTTTCTATGCTCTATCTATGAAAATACTCTGTTTATTAACATTGAATCGTGCTTTGCAGAAATTCACTTACAACGATGGGGTCTGGAACCAATTAACCGCGATAAACGAGGGGCGACTCTATCTAGCACCAAGATGTGTCTTGCATACAGTCAAGCATGGTGGTGGCAGCATCATGGTCTGGGGCTGCATGAGTTCTGCCAGCAGTGGGGAGCTGCGGTTCATAGAGGGAAACATGAATTCCAACATGTACTGTGACATTGTGAAGCACAGCAGTAACACTTGAGAAACTGGGCCGTATGGCAGTTTTCCAACATGATAAGAAGCCCAAACACACCTCCAACATGCCAAGTGCCTTGCTGAGGAAGCTGAAGGTGATGGAGTGGCCAAGTATGTCTCCTACAGACCTGAGCCCAGTTGAAGGAGGAAGGTGGAGGAGCTCGAGGTGTCTACCAGTGATGTCATCATGGAGAAGTGGAAGAGGTTTCCAGTAATGACCTGTGCAGCTATAGTGAATTCCATGCCTAAGAGGGTTAAGGCAGTGCTAGATAATAACAGTGGTACTCACTAGAAATGTCCCAATCCACATTTTTTGACTTCCGATCCGATTTTTTTTATAGTCTTGCCGATCCGATCCAATCCAATCCGTGTTTTTTTTGTTTGTTTTTAATAATAATAATAATAATAGGCTTAAAAATTGTTATGTAAATAGCTCTTCAAAGCATTAAAAATAATGTAACCAAAGTATTGCTGAATTTACTTTTTTATTACACAGCATGACCAACAATATTGTTTGGCTTTTGTAACAAACCTCTGTGAGTCAGGTCCCTAATCCAATAAAAGGCTATCTAATAAAAGATAAAACCCGGAAAAATGCATATGCAAAATACTTTTAGGGTGGGACTAATCATTTGACCTGGTTATAGATCAATTTGTGGTGTGATTTAGAATATATGACATTTTTTTTAACACATCTCTCTTGGGGCCCTATGAAATCATTTTTTATTTTTTCCCAAATTGCGTTTTTTCCGTTTCAATTTTTTAGAATTCATTTTTTTGTGTCTTTTTCACTTATTTTACCAGCATAGAGTGTGTGCTATTTGGGTTAGTGAATAAAATGCAAAAATCCTTACATTTATTGTTGCAATACATCATTGGCCCATTTTGTCCAGTAATTGAGAATGGATGCAGCTTAGCTTAGCTAACTTTTCTAATGGGATGTCAGCCTCAGCACATATTGCTACAAAATCTTCAACAAACTGTAATGCCCGTGCTTGTGATTAAAGAAGATGTAGTCACAGATGTCATTCTAATCGCGTAATGTAAGAATGTAAGATGTAAGATATTTTAATGACACCCTTATTTTGTTTACACAATCAGACAGATGTGACAAAGAGTGCTCTTATTTTGAAGGCTGGAATGGTTGTTTGTGTTGAGAATGGCAACTGACGGTTGATATGCGCTGGGTGCAAAAATAATGTGTCTCGTCTTTTTTCACTCAGAACCTGCACGTCGTCAGTGGGTAATGTGAAATGGTCCTTATGTTAAAGCAGTAAAACACAACACGGTGGAAATACACTCGTCCAGTCACACACACACAGCTACACTAGCTAAACTAAGCTAGCTTCCATTCACGCTTCCATTCACGCTCCGTAAGTGAGGGGTTTCCAAGGTTTTTCTCCTCCATTTCGACATATTTAGTAGTGTTTGTGCGGTCCCTATTATAAGCAACCACGGTTAGAGCGGCACTTCCCGTGCGAGCTCCCTACACCATGACACAGCAATCTGGGCACAGTAAGAAGGAACTACCACTGCAGCTACGGAGCCGAATATCCAACGTCCAACGTGAAACTAACTTCACCACGATACACCGCGGACATGTCTGCATGGTGGTGTTGTGTTTTCTTCTTCTTGCGGGTGGCGTGAGTCGAGTGGCAACCAGCTTTGAGGCGCATTACTGCACCTACCATGTTGGAGTGTGGCTCAGAGTTACGAACGCGGATTGGCCCGATCTCGTGGCGGAAGCCGATATTATCCGATCTAGACAAATACAGGGGATCGGCAGCCGAACCCGATCCTGACGATTGGATCTGGACATCCCCAGTACTCACACTAAATTATGACACAATTTGGACATGTTCACTGTGAGGTGTACTCACTTGCGTTGCCAGCTATTCAGACAACAATTGCTGTGTGTTGGCTTATTTTCTGTGGATAGCAAATCTATGCAGTTATACAAGCCATACACTGATTAATCAAAATTATATCCCAGATTATCTGTGTAATCATCTTTGTAAATACACACTTATTGGTAGATCTCTTGTTGGATGGTGCAGGGGTAAAAACTAATATGTCTGCAGTTGACTCCACTGACGGGAGGGGGACAAGGGGGATAAATCCTGTCGCACGAGGCGTGACCCACTCCAAGAGCCAGTGGGGAGGATGAATACATTAAAGCATGGTGACCCATTAGCTGAATGTCAACTACTAAAGTGTGTGGTGACAGGCTTTGCCTTCCAACCGCAGTTCACCATATGAAAGAAGACCTTTCGTTGGACCAGAATCAGCTGCACTGTAATTCCATTACTTATAATAGCTTTCACTATTTTGATAAGAGATTTCAACAGGAAATTCATCAGAGCCTTTTGCCCCCTGGAAAGTGATTCTCTGAGTGTCATCATATTCTAGCAGGAATATGAACTGATGCCACTCTCCTTTCCAGGAAGCAAAAAAAGAAGGTCCGATTAACCACGGATTGTAAAATCTACATGCATTCCTTATCTTGCATAGCACAAATATTTTTATCAAGAGAAGCCTTCAGTGGCATTCTTTGGTCTACTTTCCATGAAGACATGTTCCAGGGTTCTGATTAAACTATTGCTTTGACAACATGCATGTTAATTGCTCACAATGGGGATGTAAATGTCATGCAGGTATCACTTCAAAGAATGCTGATTGGTCTTTTTGTGACCTTCCAAGGTTTGAAAATGCCAATGTGATGATCCTTAGGCTACGTACGAGTTCCGTTCCCAGACTGCAATCCGAGTCGAGTTTTGGTGTAAGTCGGATCCTATACCTAAATTATACTTAGCATTTCAGAGGATCAGCAACCTGGCTGTTATGCAGAGTGTTAGAGAGTTTTGTGGTTTCTGAGCGTCTGTGAACGTTACATGAGTCCTGACCGTGTATGTGCGTGTGTGTGTGTGTGTGTGTGAGTGCGGGAGGAGGATGGCTACGTGCTACGCCGTTAATCATGGTAGCAAGAAACGACTGTCAAGCAAGTGAAACAAGAGCGGCAAATACTGAGCACATGGTGTATTCTTCCGCAGTAAATACCCAAGAATAGTTCTCAAGCGAGTCTTGTATTTACGGACCAAAATTAAGCTTGCAATTAATATATAGGACCGTGTACGTAATCTGCTGGGGCATATGTTCAAGATGCCTCCCGGATGCTTCCCTGGGGAGGTGTTCAGAGCACGACCGGTAGGTGGCATCAGGGAAGACACAGGACACGTTGGAGAGACTATGTCTCTCAACTGGCCTGGGAACGCCTCGGGATCTGCCGGGAGGAGTTGCCATTTTTATTATGAACCATTTTTATTGTAATCGACTTTAAATATTTCAGACTTAATTGGTTAATTAATCGGGCCGCACGTTGGCCTAGTGGTTGGTGTGGAGTTTGCATGTTCTCCCCGTGCGTGTGTGGGTTTTCTCCGAGTACTCCGGTTTACCCCCACATTCCAAAAGCATGCATGTTAGGTTAATTGGTGACTCTAAATTGTCCATAGGTATGAATGTGAGTGTGAATGGTTGTTTGTCTATATGTGCCCTGCGATTGGCTGGCGACCAGTCCAGGGTGTACCCCGCCTCTCGCCCAACGTCAGCTGGGATAGGCTCCAGCATACTCGCGACCCTAATGAGGATAAGCAACATAGAAAATGGATGGATGGATGGTAAATTAATCAAGAAATTTGGGGATTTAAAAAAAATGTTTTTTGCCTAGAAAAGCCTAGAGTGCGATCTCTGGGTCGGGGATGAGATCCTTTCCCAAGTGGAGGAGTTTAAGTACCTCGGGGTTTTGTTCACGAGTCAGGGACGGATGGAACGCGAATGCAGGAATGCGGAATGCAGACTCTACATCGGTCCGTTGTGGTGAAGAAGGAGCTGAGCCAAAAGGCAAACCTCTCAATTTAACGGTCTATCTAAGTTCCTACCTTACCTATGGTCATGAGCTTTGGGTAGTGACCGAAAGGAAAGGACTGCGCATACAAGTGGCCAAAATGAGTTTTCTCCCTCGGGTGGCTGGGTTCTCCCTTAGAGATAAGGTGAGAAGCACTGTCATCCGGGAGAAACTCAGATAAGAACTGCTGCTCCTCCTTATTGAGAGGAACCAGATAAGGTGGCTCTGGCCCTGGGGAGGTGTTCAGGGCACGTCCGACCGGTAGGAGGCCTTGGGGAAGAAGAAGGACACGTTGGAGAGACTATGTCTCTCAAATGACCTGGGAACGCTTCGGGATCCACCGGGAAGAGTTGGACAAAGTAGCCGGGGAGAGGAAAGTCTGAGCTTCCCTGCTTAGGATGCTGCCCCCGCGACCCGTCCTCGGATAAGCGAAAGAAGATGGATGGATTGTTGTACGTAACCACGAAAAGCC
The DNA here is from genome assembly GCF_027744805.1 of Dunckerocampus dactyliophorus. Classification (NCBI taxonomy): domain Eukaryota; kingdom Metazoa; phylum Chordata; class Actinopteri; order Syngnathiformes; family Syngnathidae; genus Dunckerocampus; species Dunckerocampus dactyliophorus. The sequence goes on along the minus strand of NC_072830.1, from coordinate 15,230,690 downwards.
GTAAACAGAGGACCTGTATTGCGGCTCAACATTAGGGATGTCCCGATCCAATATTGATATGGGTTATTGGTCTGTTATCAGAAAAAAACCCAGATGATTAAATTATTATTATATTAAATTATTATTATTAATTATTATTCAATCAGATTATATCAGCCTGCATCTAAAATCTGAGATATTCGCACTCCAAAACAAGCAGTTCATTCCAGAGTCCCATTCTGCATGTTGAGCCCACATCATCACAACAGCAGCGTGTGCTAGCGTGTTTAGCAAGGAGCAGTGATATTTTTCCCTGAAGTCCGCCAAAGATGCGGTAGCTGAGTGCAAAACTTGTTATGGACAAGTCTCCCGTGGTGGCACAGAACTGGGAAAGTTTAATATGACCAACCCCATCAAGCATTTTAAGCAGGATTTTCGCATCGCATCATTTTCGCGGCTTCCTGAAACATCTACATTTGCAAAGCGTGAGAAACTCCCAAGGGATGGCAAAAAGCCATGGGCTGTAACAGTAACGAGCCAGCCCCTGTCAGAGGTGAGTAATGCCGGTCTTAAAAGCTTCATTAAGCACCTGGAGCTTGATTTACCCAAGTAAATGGGTCTGTTTTTCTCATACCTACTGTTGCTGACTTTTGTTCTCTTTTTAAGTAATATCACTTGATCAAGCGTTTTCTCACAAGGCTACGATATGGGAGTTGTACCGGAAGTGAAAAAGTTGTATCGGGACACTCCTACCTGACCCAATGACGCTTCTTACTGTCGTGTGTGTGGCCTACTGATCAGAAACCTGAAACAAAAATGTCAAACAGCAAGTGGCACCAAGTCTCAAAGCAGCAAGTTTGTCGTCATGATCGTCCTTTGTAACACAGCCTGATAGCCTACAATGAGTCATTCTCACATACTGCACACTTTCCCACTGCTTTAATTACACACCAGAGCCTAAAATGTAAGAGTCTTCAACTGAGAACAGTCTAAAAATGCACTGCCCACCAGTTTGAGGATTACTTTGTAAAAAACTGCATGGTTCATTCATTACGGCAGTTATTTGTATGTGCCGCACTCATGATTTATGTCTTCGTTAGAGGCGAGGCTTTTTGATGTAGGACACAAACACGGCAACCAGATTAGTTATCTCTATTGGCCAAATTTGGGTTCTTGAAGGAATGAGAGATTAATGGAATTGTATTGCAAAGACAAAGATGGAAAGCATTAATCCTGCAGCAATATCTGTGTCCGTCACACACTGCAAACACCGCAAAGCCTGATCATTTCAGCGAAATCCCAGCGGCCATATTGTTCACTGAAAGATATGGCCACCGTATAGAAGAAAGGTCAAAATTCAGTTCTTATGCTTAATTCTGGAGTCAGGTCCAGTAAGTGATCTCGGCACTCGCTGCATACTAATTTATGCAGACGTCGTCCTTGAGAAGCAAGTGATTAATAATAGATAGTGTGGCTGTAAGGCAATAGGGAGGCTAAGCTGTAGAGCGCTGAACTGTAACACTGCTTTAGAACATGTGCCTCCCTCCATCTCCACATCTCAAATGCGGCATGTTGAAATGAACGGAGGCAATTCACAGTTACATTTAACCACGTTGAATTGAACCTCTTGTGTGGCTCTGGAGCAGGAAATCACTGAAGCATCTCCATGCTTCATCCTGCAAGTGTCTGCAGGAAGCATCCCTAAGACAGCGTTCAATAAAACAACATATCCTTGACATATTCATGATGTTTCTTACATTATTGGGGTATAGATAACAAACACCATCACATATCTTGGCATGGGTAGAGGCGACATTATGTAGTAATCAAACCTTCACATAACCGTCTATTCATCATGTTGATGCTATATTGGTTGAGCGGTCTACAGCATTTCCGAAACTTTGAAATGAGGCCAGTTCAGTTTTTATTGCGCACAAAGAAAAGGCTGGACGTTATTTTATGGCTTGTCAAGCAGGCACCCTTTTTCATCCCTAAGGAAGCTTTGATTAAAGTTTGTTGTAGTAAACAAATGTCCATTTATCATAAATTTATATACATATGTGTTAACATTCATGTTGCTAACATGCATGTTTTTGGACTGTGCGTACCACATTAAGCACCAATGCCATTCTTAAAGCACAAGTGCACTTTTTTTTATTTTGCCCATCATCCACAATCCTTATGTGAGACATCAACTCATGTCTTCCTCTGTTCTGTGTGTTCTAAAGATATAAAAGCAGATAAAAAAGAGACAGCACATTACTGCACGTAATGGGATACACCTATGCCGCCTACAAAGACCGCTATTAAAACCCCTCCAAAAACCTCCAACAACGTTTTATGGTTTTATATACATGCTGTGATCATGTAGTAACAGGTACATTCGTGATAACATGTAAAACTTACAGTATTTTGGCCATTCTAAGCATTAACGGAACTTCAAAGTACTTGGCGCATTGATTTCACGTAGCAATATAGAAACGAACGCCTACACCTCGCTTTAACTTGTCCAAACTCGGAAATAAAAACACAGCAGCAGTGGTGTCAGCGCAAATATGTACTGTAGGCTTGCCTTTTTTGTAGTCGCTCTGAGGCGTTGTGAGAGCAACGATGACTCATCGCGGCAAAGTCTGTGGTGAAGCTAGCCGCTAGCCGGCTAATAGCTACTCGGTGTGGTATGGTTAAGTGTCGTAGTTCGCCGGTAACGTAGTTCGAACGGCGTAACAATATTAATAAAAAGAATTGGTTACATGCACATCACACGATAGGTAAATGGAGCATTGTTGGGGCTTTTTGGAGTCTTTTTCAGAAGGCTTTATAGGTGGAATAAGTGTGTCATATACATGCAGTACTGTTATTATTATCGATTATTATCTGTTATTAAATCTTTGGAACGCCCATAAAAGAGCAAGACATATGTATTCATGTCTCACAAAAGGATTGTGGATGATGGCCAATTTTTTTTTAAAGTGGTGCAGTGTTCCTTTGATACAGTCACCCCTCGTTAAATCGAGGTTCGAACTCCCTCACTAAATTATTGCTGTTTCGTGGTTGCCTACAGCCTATTATTACTAAAAAATATGCATATCTAAGCAAATTGTACATATTTTTTGCCCAAATGAAGCATTTTCAAGCATAAAAATGGCTAAATGGCCTAAAATCCAAATACAGTGTAAGCCATTAAGATCACAACTTGTGAATGTAGATTTCTACATTAGTCACTGGGTGTCAGTACTTGTTCAGTGAGACCACCACCGAAGCACCAGACTTGAACAAGAGGCTTTTACTGCAGGTTTAAGTGATCTCACAGCAGGCACAATCGTAATGACATAATAAAATCCTACAAGGTAAACTGGAAACAATATTTTAAAGCCCTGACCTGAATCCTTTTGAGATGCTGTGGCCTGAACTTAAAAAGGCGCTTCATGCTGGACAACCCTCCAATTTGGCTGAATGACAACAATTCTGCAAAGATGAGCGGGCCAACATTCCTGCAAGTGGATTTGCAAGTTATCGCAAACACTTGATTGCAGTTGTTGCTGCTAAGGGTGGTCCAACCAGTTATTAGGTTTAGGGGGCAATCCGTTTTTCACACAGGGCCATGTAGGTTTGGATTTTTTCTTCTCCTTTAATAATAAAAAGTTTAATTTAAAAACTGCATTTTGTGTTCAGTTGTGTTGACAATGACTAATATTTAAATTTGTTTGATGATGTTTGATGACATTTAAGTATGACACACAAAAAAATAAGAAATCAGGAACAACATAAAGAACATAAATTAGCCGTACCGCTGTATAAATCGCAGGATTAAAATTTTAAGAAAAAAGTAGCGTCTTATATACCAGAAATTACCGTATACGTCTTTAATAACTAAATAGCTAAATCACAGTGAGTGACAGAAGAGTACATGCTGTAAGTATTGTTTGTGACACGTTTGAGGATACATTATCTTCATAATATCCAAAGAAAAATACGCTAATTGTAAACCCTAGCTAATGCCAACTTTGATGCATTAATTGATTCAGTATAAATTGTCATTTCATTTATTAAAACAATGCTTTAATATTAAAAATGTTTTACTGTCATTTCCTTGTGTTAAGAAAGTCCCATTACACTTTGGTAATGGCTTGTTGTCTGGCTTTTTGCAGGATTCCGAGGCATGGGCACAAGTATCTCTTGGGCTACTGACTGTCATCAGCGAAGATGAACCTAGCGCTCCCAAGACTCTCCATGTTGATCCATGGCCTGCTATCATCATTGAGGGAGATATTGTCCTGCAAGACCTCCAAAAACTACCTCAGGCCCTTTTTTTTTTGTTTGGCCTGGTGTACGCTCTGCATTTGGACTATCCAAAGTCCATGAAAAAAACGCTTGGATTCATCCAAAGAGTGATACTTGGCTTGGGCATTTTGCTTAGCTAAGTGGCATTGTTAAATGTTTTATCCTGTCTTACCTCCACATTGTTTGTGCACTTGCCACTTTTTGACTGAGTTTATTATGAGGAGGCTCAAAATTTAGACTTGTTTTTGCAGTCTTTTTTTGCAGCCGCACGGTGTTCAAAGTGATGGAAAGTACATTTTGTAAATAGAGTTTTGGACCTTTTCAGATGTACTTTGGCCTTGGTTCGTACAGTATACAGTTACTGTATTGTTAGTCACAAAAATAAATGTATAATGGAATGCTCTACATTTATCTTATGCTACTCTTTTTATTTGAAATGTAATTGACAGAAATGTAGAGTCTGTTTTGATGCTTAATGTGTTGGCTGTGCTTGAATTACAGTACTTTGACTTACTTGATCATTTTAAGGCAATCAGTTTGTACTGTATGGTTTAAACTAGTGAATCAGATCGTAAATTCTAGTAATAACTAAGAAGTCTTACAGTTACGCTCGAAACAATTCAGTTGTGTGAACTTAACATTCTCTGTAGCCTGTACTTAAGTTGCAGTACTTCGAACTTAATTTCTTAAATATTGTAGACATATTATTGTAGTTACTGGAACTCTAGTATACTTCAATTAAATCCTTTGTACGCACAACACAGAAACATCTATTGTGGTCAACTATGGCTATAAAGTTACATTTACTTTTACAGTTACACTTACTCTATGTTTTTTCATCGGTTTGCATGTTTGTTTGTTTTTTAAGTAAGGTTAACTAATTGGATTTTACAGTGTACAACTACACAGAAAAGCTACATTCTGAACGGACATGTCCAAAAACCGGAAATGATGCATTATGTTACACGTCAACAACCAAAGGAGGAGCTTTTGTAACCTGTAACCTGTTTTGAAATGGTTCTATTATAATTTGTATGGCAAATAATACGTTGTGATATATATCGTCATCGCAAGAGGCTGCAATATACCGCAATATAGATTTTAGGACTCTTATTTAGGATACTTATTTAAAATTGCCTTTTGGGACATACATGCATACATTCTAACGTATTCGAGATGGTCTAGCATTGAGGAAGTTGTTCAAAACTCGATTTTTTACTGAAGCGGGAATCACTGGTATTCATCTCAGTTAACTTGTTCACTTATCCCCGCTGCCGCTAGCTCAATTAAAGAAGGAAACTTGGTAGCGTGTCATTATTGTGCAACGGTTACTCTAACTGCATTTGTATTTATGTATCAACCCTGTGGGAAAAGTAACAGATGAGGGACCTCATCTGTAAAAACGCCAGAAACCCGAAATGTGCGTACGGACAAAAATCTTCAGTCTTACAAAAAGTGGTGCATGCACACATTCATGCAATTTGTGCTTTATAGATTCCACCTTGAGGAGCACTGTGCGCACGCAACTCCGCCCCAAGTTACGCCCTTTCCACGCCTCCACTTCACTATCGAAGGTGAATGCAAAGTAGCTCATGAATGTGGCGTCCACATTTAAAGTTCCTCGACTGCAATGGAATCACAGCTGGTGGGAAGACGAGGAGGATGAAGAAGTGGACTTTCACGGAAATGGAGGTGGAAATACTGGAAAAAGTGTCATATTTGGAAGACACAGCAGTGGCATACCAAATAAAACAAAGATAGAATGACAGCACGTCCGCTGTCATATGTGAGAATGAAGCTGGGCCAACTGAAGCAAAACTAAAATAAAAAAAAAAATGTCCGATATCAAGGCACACATTTCCATTTTTCCTCATTGACACCACATTTGAATGTGAATATAAGCAAAGTCTGTTTGATTTAAAGGTGGATGCAAAGTGGGGATGAAGTTATCTCGAAAATAACTTGAAAAAAATAAAAAAAATAAAATAAAATGAAAATTGCTGTAATTCCAGTCGGATATTTTAAAAATATTTAACTTAATGACGACATTAAAAACACCAAAATATTAGCTATTTTATAATTATTTTATGAGGAACTAATGTTGTGTGTTATTTCAAAGTACAGCAAAACGAAACCTCATGATTTGTGTAAAAGGAAAGCGTTTACACACACGCCCCTGACACTATCCACACAAAAAAAGGCCGTGTATGGTAAATAAATGTTGCTATTGATGACGTACTTCACATACGCAATGAAAAACGGTCTTATTTTTGATAAATTGTCCAAAGAAAAGGGAGAAACGGCTCTGTGTCTTGTAAACTTCAACCCTGGAATTATTTAATTGACAAGCTGATGTTTGTTATCATTAGTATTCATCAAACATATAGTATTATCATGAATATAAAATAAAATGATGACATATTCAGGCGCGCATTGTGTTTTTAATATACAGTATCTTTAGTCAGGATGCAATACACTCGTGTGCAATGGTGTTTATAATAAATGACAAATGATATCATGTAAAATAACAACACTTCACACAAATGATTTAAGTCAATAATGGTGTGATTTTTCCCTGCAATCATGGATAAAACCTTATTGGCTTCCACCGAATGTTTATTTCTAACATACGATTTTACATCACCAATTACAGCGTGCATCATCTGGCAAATCATCCGCAAAGGCGGTGTACCGGTGCGCACATTCTCACGCCAGGTTGTGTTTTTATAGGTAACATTCTATGCATGGAAAAATGGCGTAAGCGACTGTTTGGCTTTGTAGATGAGGTCCCTGGTCCTTGGGTCAGATTAACCCACCTTTGCACTTCCTGTTTCTGCCCAAGCTGCATTAAGGGTGCTCGCTATCGCCGAGCATCTACAGCGGGCACTCAAAGAGGACTGGTAATTCCGGGTGTTCAAAGAACCTGGGTGCTCGCCAACGCTGAGCATCTACAGTATAGCTACTGTGGGTGACACTCTACAGCTCAGGGGCCCTGAAGAAGCTTCATTTCTAAGTAAAGATTTTTATTTTACTAAACATTTAGTCTATTGTTATACAGTATTATTAAAGTTTTGCAGTTCAGAGAACAATGAATGCGGAGACAGTTCATAAGGAGCCGACAGGCAGAGAGAAAGGCAGGATCCACTTGTCAAAAATACAATGGTAACTGCAGATCGACTGTCAGCAAAGGATGCAGTTCATCAACTACAAGTGGACTGATATTTAATTTTTTCCCACAATGGTATCGAGTCAGTAATTTTACCTCCAGATTGGTGATTAGTTTGATTCAATGTGGGACAATCTGTAAGTTTCTACGCATGCACTCAGTGGCAGGTGAGTCAAGTAAACCGAGTACCAGGGGATTTGTTGCGCATGTGCGAGTTTCTGAGCTTGGGCTTTGCGACCGGTGACGTAGACGCTGCATTGAGCTCTGAATCTTACCTCAACGTCACCGCCATATTGGTTGTGGCAAGATCAGAGAACAGAGAAGATGCCTAATTCATGTGCCGCATGGATTTGTACAAATCGGTTTACAGTCCAAACAAGATGTTGCGAGATTACCAAGACTGGAAAAAAAATACATTTGATCTTTAGTATTTGGCCATTATAACGTAATTTTACTAACAGAATTTGCTGTCTTTGTGGCATAATGAAGTTTGGTCCATTTCTTGGATTCGTTTACGTGGGAGATCTGCCATATCCGAACGTATCGCAGTAACGGGCCAACCCACTCAATGAGGCGTCTGTGTATATACAGTATGTCCATGGGTGTCTCTGTGTGCAGGGTTATTGTTTTGTGCATGTGCTCTGGGACAACTGACTTGAGTGAATCGAATACCCGATTCACTTCAGGGAGTTACTCATAAAAACTCGAGTCAGCAAAAGGAATGGAGTTTACCATCACTGCTATGTATCATACTGGCCTGTAGTGAGGAGTTTATTACAACCTCATATAAAGTCAACAATAATGATAATAATAACATTAAAGCAAATAGAGCTTTGGTATCAGAATAGTATTGGTATCGGCAGATATCCAAATTCAAGTATCGGTATTGGCTCAGAAGTTTAAAAAATGTGGATCAATACATTCCTAATTTTATATTCTTGCCACATAAATTGTCCATAAATCAGTCAAGATATTACATTGAAGCAATTTTTGTTCTCTGGACTGCAAATTTTTTGAAAGACTCTCACCCAAATATATCATTTAACATCTGTTCTTTCCTCTTTGAAACATAACTTCAGTACTGGAGATGTTTTTGGTGTCCTGAGAGAGTTCTGACACCGTGGATGTGCGGTACAATGGTACTTAGCAAATGTTGTATATTATGTGCACTACGTGGGGAGCAAATAAATTAGCCATCTGCAAGCCCATTAGCTTGAGGCTATTCCCAAGTCAACAAAGTCAGTGGAATAAGAAAGTTAAACGTAGGTAATTAGCATAATGAAAACACTTTTTAAAAAACAGTATCTGGGCTGCAAAAGATATTGCACTGTTCTTCACTAACTTTTGGTTTTATAAACCAAAAACAGGGAGACAGGTTTTCAACTTTAAGTCATCACCAGGGAATGGCAACCACGGCCAAGACGACGCAGCCATGTTCATCCCTTTCCAGGTGATTTGGATCACACAAAGCACTGGAAGAACAGGAGGCAGGAAACAGATTTAATATAAACCGTAACGGGTTCTGCGTCACGATCCAACTGTGGCAGGAGTTGAACACGAGGAAAATCCTTGGCAACGTTCATAGGAACAATTCAACTTCATGGCCAACGAAGACGACAACTTCATTATGCAGCTTTGTTGGACAAGAAAATAGAGATATTCTTCAAAAGTACAGTACGTACAAGCATGTTAATTAGCTGTCACCAGTGACAACAATCTTGGACAATCATTTCAGTTGTAAAACGAAAGACAAAAAGTAATGGAATGTTTTTGGAGTTAGTAGTCTTCTGGACAGGATATGGTCCAAAAACTACCACACAGTGGAAGTCAATTGAGGTTATAAAGTACCGCTGTCTGATGAAAACTCTCGATATCCACTTAGTTTTGGAACTTAATAAGATTCTTTATGTTCTCCATTATGTACCGTCCGTGTGGATATTAATTATTGAGTGAGGGCGCGAAATTCGAGCCACGATGCAGCGATCGACGACTGTAAACAAAAAAGGCAGCAGCGTGGAAACTTGTTGGCGCCAGAGTAAACATATCAGGTAAGTTTACATTAGTTTACACGGACCTTTATTTATGTTTATCCTGGATACTAGCAAAATCCCGTACTAGCAAGAGTACTCAATCAACTACTCTGATAGCCCAAAATTCGTCCCAAATTTGACAGCCAATCAAAACCGTGGGAGACTCGTAATTCACTCTGGATAGGAGCGCGTCGCTCACCAGTGTCGCTGGCCACAGCCGTTCGTCGCCTCCCGCGTGCAGACTTTGCTACGTCTTGGAGTTGAGTTTCGCCAATCGCGGCCGTTTGTCGCCTCCCGTGTACAGAGCCCGTTAACGGTCAGCGTCGCCACAGCTCGAGGATTTTTTTTAGGTGCACGTCACGCTACGCAACAGCTTCTGTTGTGCTCCAGCGTCACGGGCTGGCATAAGGAAACTGAAACCACAAAATTGCAACAAAATGAGTACCAATGGAAAAATGCGTACATTTTGGCAGGTCTGCCCAAATGAGGACAAGCAGTATAGAAAATGTCTTTCAAAAGACATGAAGAGGAAGTTGAGCAAGTTTGCTTTGTTGTAATAAATTTTAGCCTACCCATTGCCTTGCCAGATGATGATGTCATCGGAAGTGGTTACATCTGCACACGACAGGTGTGCAAATGGTGCTGGTAAGCCTACTTCAAAATGAAATGAAGCATCTAATCTCCATCTGACTAAATATTAAAACATCTTAAAATTTTTACTCACAAAAAAGTGCATTTTTTAAAATTATTGATATTATGCTAACATGACTGCTCCTGTGGTTTCACTTCTTTTTTTGTATGTACTGTAACGCTACTTTTTTTTGCTTGAAAACTGCAAAATAACAACCAGAAGGGGCTTTAGTGCGTGTAATTCCGAAAAATATGTCATTTTCAAAGGGAAATGATGGATGAAGAAACCTCCTTGTGAAGCACAAAAGGCTACATTTATTAGCGCTTAGCTGGATGCTGAAAGTCACACACTGGGGGTGAAATGCACCATTTACTCCAGCAACTGTAAAGTGAAAATTGTCTCGCTTCTGGGAAGAGAAATGTCCCCTATTCTTGTCCTGTTGATTAGGTAGTTGCGCTTGAATTAGGTTTTTTAATCAAGCAAGTGATGTATGCCATTGCTTTAGCTAAATAATAGAACCTGCCAATGACTCATCTAAAGAAAACACACACACACTTTATTGTATGAGTCAGGGGTGGCCGGGGAACGCTGCTCAAACAAGATATTTCCGCTTTACTGGTGGTCATCTCTCAAAGTTAATGGTGCGGGAAATCTAGATGTCTTTAAAAGGCAACAAGGCCGTTATACAAATCTTCTCGTTCCTGACACCCCCATCACAGCATCGACAGGATGACATAAGGGGTCACTAGCTTATTACTTTCTCATAAGTAGCTCAGCGCCAACAAAAGGGAACACCATCATAAAGATTTCATTTGGTGATGTTAGCCGTTGCTGGATGCAGTGGCACTCCCTAAAGCGCAGCACCAATCGCAATCACTCCCAGCATTGACAGGACGTGGAATTGGAGGCCTTTCCTGTCTTGCCCCGTTCTCAATGTCGCATTTCCATTTTCGTGTCTTGGAGCTAAGAAGACATTAATTGAAAAAGGCCTGAGAAAAATGAACATTTGAGAAAATATCCCTTTGCGCTCCCCAAGCATGTGGTCAATGGTTGGTGTACATGACTTTACCTCGCTAAGCTGGCTTATACTTTAGCTCGTAGCACTTCTAAGCTTCTTAAGGAGTAAGCCCCAACTGAGCTAATTATTCACGGACAGCCTCCATCGAAGGGAGAAGAGCCACGCGTGAACACCTCAGTCGTGAAACAGAAACGCTTTAATTACCTATTTCACAAGCCATGAAGGGAAGTTTATCCCTGCTTTTTGTGCTATAAATGCAGCTGTTCTCATTTATACGCTTATTATTCTGACAGTTCCATCGTGTCTTTTGTCATTTTGATTCCATGTTGCTACCTTGGCTCACGAAGCTTGTAGCTTTGATATCTTGATCTTTTTAATGAAAGTGGAAAGTCAGCAACTGGCTGTGATTTTGTTGCTATTCTCCAGTTGTAGGCCAGCTTTTGTCCCAAAGATTTAAAAGCTGACTCATTCGGTTAATTGGTATTCATCTTAACATGGCCTTCCATGTGAGTTTGTCATTTTCCCTTAGCTCCAGGGGAAGTGGGTTTTGTTTGTGCAGCACCTTTCAACAATGAGGCAATTTGTTGGTGGGCTTTGCGGAAAACTCAAGAGGTATTAAGGGGTGGAGGCTATAAGTTATATCAAATGAACAGTAAATGACAACAACAGATAAGACAGGAGAGTAGAATTCAGAGTGCCGTCGCAGTGAAAGGACAACTATGTTGAAAATTTGATTTATTAAAAAGGCAGAGAGCCTTGATTTTAAAAAATGCACAAGTTTCATCAAGTTTGCAAACGTGTTCCCATGGTTATTTTCTCTTGTGTTGCACTTCGCACAACAAGTGCAGCAGTCAACGGCAGGCTCATCACGAATGGTCGTCAAGAGGGAATTGATCCCACTTGCCGTACCACAAGACAACCAATGACAGCTAATTCTCATTCCTGGGGCCACCGTCAGTGTTCAAATATATGTGCTTTATATGATAGACCACGCCATCAGATTTGAAATAAATACACTGGAACCTTGGTCAGTGTCATTAATTTGTTCCAGAAGGTCTGACTAACCGAAACGGACGGCAACCGAACACATTTTTCTGATAAGAAATCATGTAAATCCAATTCATCTGTTCCAGAGAGAGAGAGAGCCACAAAACAAAACACATCTTTATAGTTTTACAATTAATTTTTACATGCAGAAAAACAATTCAAAATGTGTATAAATTAGGGCCGGCAATCGAGTAAAATATTTAATTGTGATTAATTGCATTTGGTCCATAGTTAACTCACAATTAATCGTTTTTGTCTTTGTTTCGAGATGAACTCCCTGGTGGCACCATGATTGTGCGAGGGGAGGGTTTTGTTTCCAAATTATACGAGACCGGTGCCAAATTGGTACTTTTCAAAAGGTACCGGTGCTTAAACGGGGCCCCAACTACTATTTCAAAAATGGGAAACATGCAAATTATGTCCAAAATCAATCTATTTATTTTTTAAAATAATTTTACAGTACTTGAAGTGCATACATCCGGCAGAATTCGAGGTAAATTTGATAACTGATACACCGTTCTGGCGACATGCTGTGTTGTAAAGTTCATGTTCTGAATCATAGTGTTCGTGAATGCACCCTGCTCACAGTCGGTGCATAATTTTGCGTCGGTGTGGCGAGAGAAACGTGTGCAAGTTTACTGTGTTAGAATTGAGCACTGCTATTGGTGTGTTAAGGTCTGCAATCAAGTTCAAAAGAGCGTCAAACCGCCTGTTCCTCTGTAGGGATGTTGCATTACTTACAAGAGCTGTCAAGCACTTGTGGCAGGTCGAGACTGCATTCATTTAGCACCCAAAAGAGGTATGGTAAATGAGGTAAGCCGGCCAATTCGTTTTCGGTGCCATAACTATACCGAGTTTCGGTGCACATCCCTAGTTTCTGCCAAGCCTTTAATAGTCGCATTGTTTGTGGTGGGTTCCAGACAACCCAAAACCTGGACATTTCCAACATTCAACCAGGAAAAAGGCACTACAGCGCCACTTGATGTCAAACGTCCTACTCACACACTTGGGGCACATAATCAAGTGGCGCATTAATGGTTGCTAAACGTGAAAGTAAATGATTTTAAACTACATATATTTATATGAATATTTATTTGAATTGTTTATAATACGAAAACTGGAAACTGGTTTAAAATGTGTAACTAAAAAGTATTTGGTTAAATTGCCACTGATTCGGGGTGTATCTGTGGACATTTTTCTTCCAAGCATCCAAGAGCATACTGTATGTGAGGTCAGAGGTCACTGATGTGAGAGAGGACCTGCTGGCTCACCATTTGATGGGCTTCAAACAGACTTAAGGCCAAAACCCTATAGAACCATGCTGACAATGGAGCCTTTGCCTGATGCATATACACTAGGGGTGTCACGAGACACCTAACTCATGAGATAAACGGGTTTGAGTCCACAAGAACGACGCGAGACACAATTTTAACATTGATTTTAAGAAAAATGCAATGAAAAATATGAGTCACAAAATCATGCCTGGCGGGGTTTGAAATGCTTATTGTCCTACAAATTGGTATCACTGTTTACATTTTTTTCAACCAAATAAATCACTGTTGATATATGTAATAAGAATATAATATAATAATATAATATAAGAATATATAATAAGAAATTATAATACTTCAACTCTGTAAAGTGACAGAATTGCCGTTTGACGTACTTTCTCACAAGCAATTCATACTGTCTTATTATTATTATTACCTTATTTCATTTCTGCAATGAGCCACGTTCCTAGATGACCCCTGGGCCACACTTTGAACACCCATTCATGGTTCACCAGTGTGTCTGCTTCACAGTCAGAGGTGGACATCCTGCGCGGCGAACACTTCACCTTTGTGGAACGTTTGTATTCAATTAACGAATAAAATGCATGATGCAAGAAATATTTAATGCATACCCTACTTGCTAAATATAGCGACCATGCCGCTAAATTATCAACAGGGATCCCTCTCGGTATGAGGTGTGTTATTAAGCGGAGTTATGGTCGCCACATTACGCCTTCATGTCTGTGACACACTCCGGGCAGCCACGGTGCCACTCCGGAGGTCAGGAGAACCACAGTACAGAGTGGAGAGAGCGACTTGCTGTGGCCACCATGGTGCATCTCGTCGGACACCTGCTCTGAGCAGACCTGGTGCTACAATTATTAATGATACGGTGATTAATGATAATGGTGATTAAGGGTGCAGACAAGTCCCAACATTTACGTGTTTTGATCTGATAAATCTAGTAACTTTGATCAAGTGTTAAATTACTGCAGTGTCTGCTTGGATATTAACACGCACGGCAGCTGTTCAACTTCGATGGAAAAAACATCCACACGTCACTCCCTGACGCTAACACTGGGAACATCAAGGTAGGTTGGATTGTAAATTTTAAGTTTTTGTAACGCGCTTAATGCTTCCAAAAGAGAAATCTCTTCAGAAATCTCACAAGATCTCGTGACACCCTCAAAGATACTGTAAATCCGAAACTGAGAACATCTTTGGAGGGCTTTCTACCGACTCTGCCGTTTTGTTTGTGTCGTCATCAAGTTACGTACACATTCTTTGCCATCCACAAATGTGTTTTACCTGCAGCCCCACCTTTACAGTATGTCTAAGAAATGTGCTTGCACCAAAATGACAGCGCTGTAGGCTCCTCCACCATATGTTAGGCCACTGATTAGACCAGACCCATGCTGGGAGAAACACTATTCCTCAAGTCAAACACTGAGGCGGCATCTGCTTGGATGGGAAATCTTTTACATCTTCCCGCGCATTATCTCATAACTGACTCATATCAAGCTGATTTGTGGCTAACACATTAAAAAATCAGGACTTTCTACCACAAGTATTTTCCTCAAAAGGGAACATTTTTGGATAATGTTAGGAGAAGATGAGTAACATGTGAGAAAGCATCCAAACTGGATATATGATTAGGTTAGGAATGGATTATGTTCCATTGTAATCTGGATGGGTACTGCATTATTTTACAGTATAAGGAAAAGTAACTCACTTTCACTTTAGAGATCGCTTGGACCTTGGCTGCTAGGCTGACTGTTCTCTCCAGCGCTGGCGTTGCAATTGCTCGTAAGTACTTTTATTATAAATTCTAAACTTGCTTGAGACTCTTAGCATTATTTCAAAGCCGGTAGAACAAAACAATCTGGGTGGACTTCGCCCTGCTAAGAGGGCAGGTCCGAACATGTGGAACCTCAGTTTTTTACGAAAGTGTTCATACAATTCGTTTTTTTATAAGTCTCTGTGAAGAATGAATAGTGGTTCTTTCAGTGTTGGGACACTATAGACAGATTCCAGCCAAGAGATCCTATAATCGTCTTTGTAATGTGTGTGTGGGTTGTTTTTGTTTGTGCCCAAAGTGCGACCCGAAGGTCATTTGTGGACCGCGCTGTGTTTTT
Organism: Dunckerocampus dactyliophorus; assembly: GCF_027744805.1. Taxonomy (NCBI): domain Eukaryota; kingdom Metazoa; phylum Chordata; class Actinopteri; order Syngnathiformes; family Syngnathidae; genus Dunckerocampus; species Dunckerocampus dactyliophorus. The sequence goes on along the minus strand of NC_072830.1, from coordinate 15,215,132 downwards.
ATTGGCCCGCGGGACATTGTAGAATTTCAATTTTAACTGCCCCCCCCCAAAAAAAAAAAAAAACAGTAACAATGGGGGAATGGAATAGGAGCAAAAGGTGTAATGTTACAAGGAAATGCAGAAATGTTGTTACTAACAATTGATAATAGTACGCTTTGTCAGCACAAAGCAACACAAAGTTGACTTTAAATACATAAAAACAACATAACAACAACCCTTTCACATGACAAATATCAACATGGCCCTCGCATCCTTTAAATTTTACATATGCGGCCCTCTCTGGAAAAAGTTTAGCCACCCTGCTTTATAAAATGCACACAAAACAATGAAGAAATCAGTTTCTGTCTCTTTCTTCTCTCTTTTTCTTCCTAGTAAGCAATGTGCACCTTGCAGTGATGAGGTGTTCAAGCGCAATGCATATTTCTGAGTCGTCTGTATTCTTTTTAAAATTTTTTCATTACGACTGCAAAATAACCCACCATTGGGCCAAAGAAAGTTGCAATTATTTTCTATAAATGTGGTTTGTTCATATTTCTGGGATGAATTGAATTTGCATTATTTCCTTTGGGAAAAATTGCTTCCGTTTTCATACGTTTCAGTTTTCATCTAACCTTTTGGAGCAGAAAAAAAGATATCACAATTACACGCCAGCCGCGTTCTCCGAATGAGACGCCGCGCTGCCACAAACGGGTTCGCGGGGTGTTTTGTCACCATGGCGCCACATCAAATACTGTAACACTGATGTGTAAAAAGCCTGCAAAGCAAAGACAACCCAAGAGCCACAATACCGCACAGATGCTTGTGAACCTAATTCCATCAGACAGACAGACTCTGAAATGATAGGAGCAGAAGGGAAATCCACTCAGTCCACATCCTTCCATTAAAAGAACATTTGCTTTTTCTGTGGAATGTATCTCCGTCTCCCTGCACAAAGCCCAACTATGTCTCACCTCCCAATTCGGTCTCCATGCATTACCCAATGCCTTTGTGCTAATACGCTGTCAACAACATCAGGGAGGGAGGGTGTGTGATCTGCTAAGTGTAATGTCCAGAGGAAAACATGACTGAGGACAGTAATGCACGATGGATTTGGCTGTCTAATAAGATGAAGCCTCCCCCTAAAGCCAGACAAGTGACAGCCAGCTGCCTCTTGCTTGCTCAGCTCTCTCATCCAAAAAATCAAGTGACACCACCGCAGCTGTAAAGACATTCACTGGGAATTATTTAATTTCATGATTAATTTGACACTTGAGGCGGCAACACTCCATATTTCAGATGCGCCTGTCAAGCGTCTTCCAGCCAAGTGACATCAACGTACACCGGCGCTTGTACGCAATTATGCTGCATGTTGTCTGGCAATTTCAATCCTCCCTATCAGAATAAAAAGTGTCCTTAAAACCACTGTTGTCAAAATACTCTGGAAACGAAACACAATGGAAGCGCTTAGCTGCTGCGCATCTTATCGCAGTCACTCAAATCAACTTCTCCTCCCTCAACTGTGGATCAAACGGGGAATCCATCTGCTATTACTGCGCTAATGCCCCGCGTGCTCTCAACCGGAAGATTTCTCAGACGTTATCTCCTTTTCATCCCCGAGTGGAGCTTTATTTCCTCAGAGAGGTGCACTCGCCAAGCAGCACCTAATCACCCAGCAAAACAAACTCATTTACAAGGGTGGGGGAAAAAAAACGCCACTGTCTGATGACAACTTGACATGCACGACTTTACTAATTGGATAGCATCTGTACTTTCTACCAGTGCTGTACAGAAGGTGAGAACTACCAGGCTTGGTCAATAAATCTTTTTACTTCATTATCCATGTGTAGAAATCTGAATAAATCCATGCTGCCTTTGGCTGAGATAATTAATAACTAGACAGAAAACCTCTGCTGAGGCAGGTCAAGTTGACACTTTTTTGCCTTAAACAAGGATCTAAGTCACTTTCCGAGGATTACATTTGCAAGCACGTATGCCGCTCTCAAACGACTAATTGCAATCAATTATCGTTAATATTGTCAAGTGCAGTAGTCAGCTAGCCATGCGTTAAAGAAAAATCAAAACAATGGTACCTTGATTAACGTCCGCCCTGGTTAGCGAGTTTTTCGGTTGCTCTGTTTTTGGTTTGAGCCTTGTCTTTAGGATACACTAGTTTTTGTCTCAGGGTATTTACTGGTATTTACTGGTTTAAAATAGGTTCCAACCTATTTTAAACCTGCTAATGGCAGGATTACTCCGCCCAGTCTTAGTGTAAGGAACCATAGGAGGAGGGTGTTGGCACACCAATTCCGCCCTCTCTTACTGTATTTAAGGCCTAGGCTACCAGCACTTGTTAGTTCGCTGACGAAGCTCTTCGGGTGAGGAGCGAAACGTTCGACACTTTCTTCACAGAAGTACAGATGACGTCTCAAGAAGCCTTTCCCTCGATGGACAACTCCTGTACGACTGAGAGCCTACACAGACGTTATGCATTTATACATTTCATTTGTCACTTATAATTATAATTCTTTTTTTTCCGACTTTTTGGAGTTACTTACGAAAATCAAGACACCACTGTGTTCTTAATGGTCCCGTGTTACACAATTTTTCACCAAGTCTTAGAGGTCCTACAGTAGTGTATTGAAAGCAGGGTTGGGCATCGAGTCTCGAGTATTCATGGGAACTGGAACTCACATTCCTATTTCCCCTGGGGTCGTTCAATTTTTTTTTAATTCAATTGCTAATTTCTGCTTACGGAAAGTCATGGAAAGTCTGCGGACCAAACAACAATGAAGAAGCTGTGCATAGGAGGGTGCACGACCAACATGATTAAACACCTCCGGATTCAAGGTGTACAACTAACAGAATTCGGTAAGTAAAACAATAAATTTAGTCTGTCTTCTGCCAATAATGAGGCAGCAAACAAATGATCCTAGTGCTAATATGGTGGGTCAAGTCAAATACCTAATTTTAGCTTGTGTACGTTTTCATAGACATACCTTTTACAAATTGGTCTTTTCCGTTTGTTTGATACCACCCAGGTTAAATTCAAGTAAAAAAAAAAGTTAAAAGCACTGGAATCAAGAATGTTAGGAAGTGGAATCGTAACATGGAATCAGAATCGGAAGCGGAATCGTTCAAATTCAAACGATACCCAACCATAATTGGAAGTGTAAGTGAAATCTAGCCTCAATGCTGAAATGTAAACAATAAAGTACTTTAGTAATCCCGACTGGGAAGTTTTTGCTTTAAAGCCGAGTTGTGTTTGCTGTGATGGTAAAATTTAGAATTAACAGATATTACTTCAGTCACATGTTATTTGAGTATGTATACCGTCTGGGGACTCCCTGTCTTTATTTCAGGCATTCTCTTTTCTGAAGACATTTTTTTTGTCCACTGCTGCCCCCCACAGAGTGTGTGGCCACAAGATTCGCTACGCTTTATCCACTTTTTACATATACACTGTGACTCTGCACTTGTCCAATTTGATAGATGCAATATATCACATGCAACAAAATACCATGAAGAAGTGGGACAAGAGGACACAAACGTTAGCAACGTTAGCCTAGCTATGTAAGCTACAGTGCTACATTACAGTCACATTTGAACAGCAACATGATGCTATGTTAGCCTATTTGCTGAAAAAAAAAAAGCTTCCACATTAGAAGGCAGAGATCGTGGCTTTATTATAAGATGTGTAGCAATCTATTATTTATTTATTTTTTTAACACAGTTTTGAAAATCTAGTAGCATTCTCATTTCCGCAGCTGTCCGTAGTGATCGCATTCAGCAAACTTTGAGACGGATGTGACGTCACAGTCAAATATTTCGATAATAATGCCGTAATTAATAAAATAATTGACATTTACATTACATTTGATGTAGTTACAGTATTTTAGGTAGAGGACCCCATATTTAGAGTGTCCAATTAACCGAACATGGATGTTTTTGGACTAATACAATTTTTCCAACATGTTAACCAGGTTCCTCCCTGGAACATGGCCTCAAGTGAGCTTGTAAAAAGCAGGAGGTAATTAGTGATACTGAGTGCCCTCTTAATTAGCATCAAACTTCTTTGCCACATAATCCGACGCTCTCATGTTGGAATTTGCATAAATAGAGATTTTCCCAACGCTGAAATACCAGAAGTGAGTTGTTCGACAAAGCATGGCAACATTACTGAGAAAAGTTTCAGCAATGACATCACAAAATAAGAATTTGAACAGCCTCTCATTTTGTTGTCTGCACTTTTATCTCCATTGCATGTCTCCAAGAACAAGCCATTCCTATCAGTTTGATTTTGTCAGGAGGAGCGATGAGCATTGTTTTGGTATGAGAAGCAGTACTGAGATGCGTTCCGTCGGGAGAGGAGCACTCGTCCTCCTGGAATGCCAACTACACGCAGCGTGAAACACTCCCGAATACATCTTTCCACCCACCAAAAATAATCCCTCTGCAAAAGAATGTATGAGCCGGAGGGTTTGTTATTTAGCTTTTATGGATCCAAATCTTGCACAATTGATGTCTAACCAGCCATAACCTTCACTATCACATTGAGAAAAGTAGTGATGCTTGTTATGTACAGCTAGGTTTCCCAAACTGTTTCAGATAAACAAATTAGGCTGTTTTTGTATTGAAATAAGCTATTTATTAAAAAAAAAATAACAAACACATACTATGTCAAAACTTATGCTCAGCACCCGTCGTGTGCAACCTCGATCACATGACATTTTTATATAATTCCACGGTGAGATTGATAGTTGAATCAGAATTATCTGAATCGACTCATAATGGTACTCGATTCACCCCTAGTGGTCTTATACACTTTTTTCACATGACGATGTATCTGTGAAGCTCTTCTACTTCTGAACAATCATCTCTGTAAAATTTGAGCAAAACAAGCCATAAGTTATGGACTATTTGTTTAATGATTATACTGTACAACATTGAGGATATCTGTGCTACGTGTATGCTAGCATGCCTTCCAACTCATTTTGAGCACCACTCATAGGCTGAACCACAAATGTAATTAAACTATAATGTGTTGTATTTTACTCTCTGAACAATACATTAAAAGATCCCCTATTCTGACCCTGCCCATAGGTTTGGGGAAGGCCGGGACATGGAAAATTTCTTTGCTGGGGTTAATATGTGAACTAATGCTAATGCATCCTGTTATGACTAACCAGACACTGTGACCATTGTTTGCCTCTCTGTAGAGTGAACACACAGATTACGAAGCATTTGTCATAAACCTAATCTATTGTGTCACATAAAGAGACCACAAGGTTTATTTCAGTATTCCTGCACCTTAAGTTGGAAAAATCAACCATCTTTATATGTTCGATTTAACGATAGACTGCATTAAGACGACATATGACATAATGCCCGTGAGCTCACGAAGGCTCTATGTCACTTTGACGACGTGCCATAGACCTTTCATTTCATCCATAAATACAGGATAGTGTAACTGTGGGCCGGCCATCGCAATTCCTCTGCAATGAATCGTAAAGGAGCACTTTGAGCATGGCTGCAGTAAATACTCCAACAGGCTTGAAGCACATGTAACGGTTCAGACATTTGCACCATTACACTCGATTATAGGCTAAAGCACTAACTTGATTAACAACATATGAAAGACTGTTCCCACAGAAGTAACAGACGTTTATATTATCACTGCCCCAATAAATCCCCTTTTAGGAATACTTAACTTCTTTTCCCGACAGAGCAATTCCCCTTTTCAGCAAAGTCACCGCTCAGAGAGCACTGCCTCCGTTTTAATAGAAATTTAATACACACAATCGTGTCATGTCGTGTTGGGCTTTCATTTTCTGGCAGTAGAGCAATTTGATTCTGATCCACGTCCCAAAAGGTCACGCACTGTAACATTTGTTGAACCACTTTCAGGTGATGACATGGACTTCATTGTTTCCATAGATGGATTAGCACAAGTTAAGGCTGGTTAATACACACTTTAAAGGGGACATATATATGGTTGTATTACACCTGCACCACCTGAACCATGTTGTAGTGCTTTACTTTACTGTTCTCTTTACTTGTCTTGCTTGCTTGCTGCTGTAACAAGTAAATTTCCCCGCTGTGGGATCAATAAAGTACATACAATACAATACAATACAATACAATAGGAGCGCCTGCCCAAACATCAAGTGTGAAATGACACAACCACAAAATTTTTATGTTCGCTGACTTATAGAAAGTCAATTTTTTGAGAACTATGACATAACAATACAGATAATTTACGTGAGACCGCACACACACCGAGTTTCTACGCTGAAGTTTCCAAGGTGAAGAGCTGCCACTGTTGTTTCTCCCAAGCGACACACAGATACACGATAAAGTCTAAGGCCAGGTCCACACAGGAACGCTCCTGTGGTGTTGTAAGAACCATGTGACACACCAATACTACTACAGAAGACGAAAGAACGCGTGCACATAAGGTCCGTCGTGTTTCGCTTGTCCGGCTTGTCTAAACTGACGACAATGTGGAATTATTTCTGTGAGTGACTTTGGAGTATAAGACAAAAAAAAAAATCAGGACAATGTCTACTGGGAGTCATGCCAGTCGAAATATTTCAGCTAGCTTTTTGGCAACACTCGACAACCCATCACGGTAACGGGGTGGTGATGTCATTGTTTTCAGAATGTATTCAAAATATATGCTTTAAAAGCACCCAGAATGCCATTTCTGTGTGGATGAAAGTCTGAAACAATAAAACGACCAGAAAACATTCCCATGTGGAGAGGCTTAGCGGAGCTGCAGTGTTGTTGGATGTACAGATGGCCAGATCACCTCACAGCCACAAACAATATTACGATTACGATTGTTAGCTGTTCCCGTTGGGGCTAGAGCTCAGTCTGCTGCTCCAAGGCTGAGGTCTGTAGTGCCTTGACTTGACAGTGCTAATCCCCTTTTTTTCCCTTCGGTGTAGAAATAAGACTGGGGCTGTTGTTTTTTGGGTGATAATTTTACCGTGCCGAGCTCTCTCACCAGATATTCCTTCATTATACTCGCTCTGGTCATTCAACTTTAAAGGGCCTGCACATGATGAAAACAGTGGCTTATTTGCATTAAACAGGACAGAACCCCCCCCCCAGCCACACAGTCGTCTAGTGGTTAGCATGTTGGCCACACAGTCACACCTGGGTGGGAATCGACCTGGGTTCGAATCTCCGTTGGGCCTTTCTGTGCAAAGTTTTCATGTTCTCCCCGTGTGTGCATTTTCTCCAGGTACTCCGGTTTCCTCCCACATTCCAAAAACATGCATGTTAGGTTAATTGGAGACTCTAAATTGTCCATAGGTATGAACGTGAGTGTGAATGGTTGTTTGTCTATATGTGCCCTGCCATTGGCTGGCGACCAGTCCAGGGTGTACCTCGCCTGTCGCCTGAAGTCAGCATGCCTCCACGACCCTAATGAGGAGAAGCGGTATAGAAAATAGATGGATGGATGGAGGACAGCCCCCCGCCCCCAAAATCTGGCTGCTCTCAACAGGGCTGTTTAGAGAGTGTTTTTTGGGGGATGTTGACCAAACCGTGTCGCAGACACCGAGGATTCACGTATGTTTTAATTTGTGAAAAATGTGGATAATATGTCTTCTTTAAAGCAAAACCAGTTGGTAACCCCCCAACAAATAAGGGACAATGTGATGCCAAGAGGACCCCAGGAAGTACAGTAAAATACAGGACTTTCCAGGGAAAACCGGGAGTGTTGGCAAGTATGCCTTCCCTGCAGGCATCTCTTCCACCTCTCAAGGCTACTGAGTTTTTTTTCGTCTCAGTCCCCCATAGATTAATTTAGGTAATCCTTACAGGTTCAGTAACGTCTTTTCACGACAACTCCTGAAACATATAAATCACCCCTAGGAAGGCTTTAACCAATTTGGTGATATTTTTGGGCCAGGGAGTGCTTGTTCATAAAAACCAAACTGAAGTAGTGACCCTGACATTCAATCCCAACAAAACATATAAAATTAAGCAGTTGAATGTACTTTATTAGATATAAAACTCCTCATCGAGCAGCGCAGCCTTCAGTACGGCTAAATTGGGAGGTCCAGTTAGGAGTGAGCCCAACAAAAGGTGTGATGACGTAAAAGGAACAGTAATGCAGTAAGAACAGTAAAAGAGAGTAGCAGCGTACTCTGCACACAATTAAACATGTTTTACTATCCATGGCTGCTGATTAATATGATGCATGCGGGCCTTCAGGGTCAGCCCGGCATATTCCCGATAAACATCTGACTTCTAGGAAGCTGTCTGTCGTGCGTTATCAATGTCCTACATCACTAATCCCTGCCCCACAAATGAGAGCCCTTTTAGTCAATAAAAAGACACCCGGTGCATGGTGGCAACTACCAGCTGTCATCTCTCACATGTCCCTCGATGGAGAAAATAGTTCTCTTCTAACGATCTGATCTCGTCAGTGCAGCAGCATTGGCGTCAATAAATGCAATGGCTCCAAAGGACATGCAGTGTTTGTCTTTGAGAAGATAATCACTTATCAAAGAAGCAGTAAGGCAGGCACATCTGGGGGGAAAATCATCACTCTTGAAAGTACAGCAGTGGGGAACACTGCTTTGCCCTCGGACTTTCCTTACAGTTCTGTACTTGAATTAAGAGGGGATCTAAAGCAGTAAATACCGATAGACAGTGGTGAGCTGGAATTTGTTCACTGACAAAGACGTGGTCCGAAGCTAAAAAAGCCTAGCCAATAAACACACATGCTAAATGAGACACAAATATGAAAAACCTCTCAGAAAATATGTTTAATATGTCCAACAAGAACCCAAGCAATGTACTTAGATGATAATGACTGCAATAAAATTGTGGTAATTGGTGTGGTGTCTGCAGTGATGTGGACTCTGCATCGGTGAGAGCCGAAAGCCAAAGCTCTCGATTTACCGATCGATCTGCGTTCCTACACTCACCTATGGTAATGAGCATTTTATAAACTTATATTTTATAAACTTAAATTTATAAAATTGTTCAATATTGTTGTTCAACATTGTGGGCTTATTGATAGCCACCTGGCTCGGTGCGTCTGTGTTGCAGTCATCCCCGGTGAACGAGAGGGTCATTTCCCAACGCCTTCAGGTTGGGAAAGGGTCCTGTCTGTCAATCGTGCGTACACGGCAATTCAGAGTACCCAGCCTTCTTGGAGTCCATCAGAAGGGTGCTTTAGAGCACCCCAACTGGTGACTCTGTTGTTCTACTGGGAGACTTCAACACCCATGTGGGATATGACAGTGTGACCTGGAGGGGAGTGATTGGGAGGAACAGCCTCCCCAATCTGAACCCGTGCGGTGTGATGTTATTGGACTTCTGTGCGAACCACAGTTTGTCCATAACAAACACCATGTTCGAAGGATGTCCACAAGTGCACTTGGTACCAGGACACCCTCGTCCGCAGGTCTAGGATCGACTTTGTAGTTGTATCATCAGACCTGCGTCGGCATGATCTGGACATGCGGGTGAAGAGAGGGGCTGAGCTGTCAACTGATCACCAACCTGGTGATGATTTGGATTAGATGGCAGTGGGGGACAGGCCTGGGAGACCCAAACGTGTAGTGAGTGTGTTTGGAACCCCTGGTAGAGTCTCCCGTTGGTCGAGTCTTCAACTCTCACCGGCTGAGCTTAGTCTGCCTGCCAGGGGAGGACGAGGATATCGAGTCCAAATGATCTCCAAATGTTGAACAAGTTACTGGACATACTGGACAATTGTGTAATTGCCACAGAATAATTTATGTTGTATTTTGTTCATTTCTGCAGAACGCCATCGAGGCTGTGGGCCTCTTTAGACCTCACTTTCGGGTTGGTAAATTTCTGTTACTAACCTAAGCAAAGTTGAAGCTAATCCACCGTTTTTTTCTCCTTTTTTCCAAATGCGAATCGATAAATAACCGTATCATTAAGCAGAATCGTAAAAGTCCTCACAATTCCCATCTCTACTGCTGTTAGGCCATCACTTTGCCCTGCAGGTGTCGGTGTCACATATTTCTCTACAAGTGTGTTGCACCACACCAGGGATTCAAGGACATGTTGCAAGGTGCAGTCAGAAAGAGTATTTTATAATAGAAAAAGGAGACACTCGCATGGAGCAGCGCGACCAATCACAAAATACAGAAATACATACAGGAGCTCAGATTAACACTTACTGGAACGCGATGGAATGCAAGGAGCAGGTGGGCATCAATAGTCCATGAAAACACAGAAGTTCAATGACAGCAAAAAACAAAGAGTTCCAACCAAACAAGGAACCGACAACAGGCAAAAATTCCATGGCTGAACTTAGCAATCAGCACCAGGTGCTGAAGAAGAAAAGGAACAACTAAAGTAAACAGGAAATCACATGTAAACAGTGGAAAACAAACTGGAAGTCTTGTCTGTCATGTGGAATATAACAGCAGGTTTGATTGTCTCACTACTCAACAGTCAGCTGAGGCTAAGAAAACCATGAATGTTTCACATAGTTTCACATCTCCGCACTGCTCATACATCCGTGATACACAGATGACCTTCAACTGGCTGACGTCTATCTGACGGGGTTTTTTTGTGCAAGACAATATGATCTGCTTCCATGCGTCACGACAGGCAGGTGCATTGAGGACCCACCGCTGCTGTTTTTTCTTTCAACCGTGAAATATGGGATGATGCAGCGTCCGTTTTGGCCTGATCACATCTCATGTAAGTCAATGTCACCCACCTGCCCTCTTATACAGGACTAACGTCGATGGGAAAGAAATGAGTAAGCGCCAAAAAACTTCACTTGAGCTAAATCTAATCTAGCAAACTTAGATGCTTATTTAGGCAGTAGATATCTCAAATGGTAAAATTTCAAACTCAGTTAAGGAAGATTATTTTATCACAAATTTGGGGAAATTACAAAACAGCTTTTTGGGTGAGTGAGGGCAAACACTGAACTGGACTGGACCATGTCGCGAAGACAACTAGAAGAGGCACTACCGTAAGTGCAGCCTCTATGTCACACACAGATATCTGACTAATTTCAATTCTTCATATTTTTGACTCCATATTATGTTGTTTCTGTTGCATGCATCTGAGAATGTGAAATGATTGTATGTATGAATGATATGTGTGCTATCACGGTGGTTGTGATTTGGCTACGATGTAATAAAGTTGGCTCGTTGGTGTTGTGGTGATATACATATACTGTACTTTGACATTACAGGAATTCAAATCTGAATTCAGGATACGACTCCTCAGAAATTTGTAACGAACACTGTCAGACGCGGGAGTAATGATGACGGTTTGTACATCAGCTATGGCTGTGTACTCCAAGAGTCTCTTTTTTTAATCCCATTACACGTGGGTTCAAATCCAGGTTGAGTTCTACAACAAACGGTGTAGGAAGTGGGATAAAAGCTGCGAGGCCACCTGTGGTGTGCCTACCTTCTAGTTGGAAAGAAGTCCCTTGGGGTAGGTGAACCTTGTATGACAGATACCGAGATGGATGAGGCACTCGAGAAGGGACCAGTGACGTGACGGCGTCAAGATCAGTGTACAAGTTGAGGTAAGGACTAATAATTCCGTAACAAGGGGCCCTATAAAATTTGCTTTATTTTTTCCCAAATTCTGTTTTACTTTTTCCTAAATTCATTTTTTTCCATTTAAATTTTTTTAAATCCATTTTTTTACTTTTTACTCTTATTTTAGACTTATTTTATGTTTATTTTTGTGTCAGTGAATAAAATGACTGTTGAATAATAGAATAATAGATAGAAATAATAATAGAATAATAATAGATCATATCTGCGCTCGTGGTTAAAGACGAAGTATTGCAGATGCAATTGCAATAGCTTTATTAATGTAAGCTATTTTTTATGACACCCTTATTTTATTACCACTATTAAACAGGAAGTGTGGCACTCTTATTTTGAAGGCCGGAAGTGTGGTGTGTGTTAAAAATGTGTTTTGACTGTTGCTAAGTGAGATAGCTAGCTGAGTGTTTTGAGCCTGGCTTCTTTGAGGCTACGACACTTCAGAATTCTGAAACAAACTGTGTCATAAGTGGGTTAATCTTTGGCGTGCAACAGGTTTCCCTTGTATGATAGATCCTTGGAGAGGGATGAGGCACTTATGCTATCACTACGGTTGAGGAAAAGACTACTGAGAATGTTCAAGAGGTGTCGGAAGTGGAATCGTACCTGTGTCCGGTTGGAAAGACACTTGCACATGTGCAATACACCGAGGAAAGGAGTGAGGGACGAGGATGCTTGTCAAGGGTTATCTGTGTCTGAAATTGGCCTGCCTCCAGAAGAGTAAGTAATGTGATAGAACGTAAAACCTGGTTTGAGGGTCCCACTCAAAGTGGGATGGTTAGCTATGGACATCTGACCAGTTGTAAGAACCCCAGGTGACCTCTGTAAAATAGACACTAGAGATGGGTGTGGCACTGGGAAGACAAAGTTAGCATGAATGGTGTTCTGTCACTATATGGCTTTTCACTGACCACGAGGCATGGGCTGGTTACAGGTTTCAAGGTATACCACAGTATGAAAAAGTCACGGTTTCAAAACCGCTAAAATAGTCCGTCATACAAATGTCATCATTGAATCGCCTGTAGTGTAAACAAACACATATTGACGCTACCTGTTGCAGCTTAAAACGTATAGTAAATGACAAAATACACTAATGTAACATTATTAAGTGAAAACTTTGCACTCACATGAAAGATTCCTTCAAAGGGATACACATTTACAAGATTGACTCCATTTACAACAAGTTTCCTTTCATACGCATGCACAGTAGCGCTCGGTGGCAGAACTCGATGAAGGCGCACGTGTCGTCCTTCCACCGGTAATGCCACTCGCTGTCATCATTTCCGGTCGACATATTACTCACGTCGAAGGTCATCAATTGTGGAGATGTGATTCAGAACGAGACAGAAGCCGAGGATAAGTGGTAAAAACCATTAAAAACTCTCCAATGGACAAGCAAAAAGTACTTAGCAACAATTGCTAACTACAATCACATGACCCTGAAACAGAAATGAAATTTGGTCACGCAAGCAAAATAAAAACTTTTTTTACGGTACGTAGGGGGTACAATACATGTACAATAAACCCTTTTACACTCATTAAGAAGCCGATTTAAAAACAATAACTGAAGGATAAGCAACTCCAGAGTAATTTACACTTACCATTCTGTGTTTTGAAGGCGACCAATCTTCATCTCCATGTCTTAAGGCTTATGTCCATGTTCTGCAAGTTCTCTATTTCATCTACAAATATTTCTTCCTCCTTGAAAACTATTCACACATTTCTCAAATCTTTGCTACAATCACTGTAAACATCCTCTGTCTCGTACACCGCCATGCTTTTTTACCTGAGCTACATTATCCCGATGACGTCACTTCTGGAAATGAGGCTGAACTGCGAGAGCTATCTCGTCAAGGCTGGCGCCATGAACTATAAATGTATTTTTTGCGAATTTACCATTCGCTTTCAAAAATTGAACAATGTAGAACATAATTACAAACAATATGTAACATATTTAAGCTTTTAATGTTGTGGGTGCAAGTGATCCTGAAAATGGTAACTTCAAAGCTGTAAGGACAGACACATACTGTGCTGTTGTAGGGTTTGAACGCACTGTATTCAGCAGCACATAGCACATTGAGTTCATTGTGTTCCTTGTAGGAACAAAATAAAGACATATCAGATATTATCAGAGGCCCACCAAATTGCCTTTCAAACGTCGCATTCAGTACACAGCTCCTGCTTGAAGCAATGTCACGACCGTAGTGCCGCGACTGAAATTGAAATAGCAGAGCGCTATAGTGTGCAGCACAATGATGCACCATATGTATGGCCAACCAAGTGAGCTGTTAAAAACCTATACGTCAGCTTAATTCTTGAGCCGTCTCATCTGTGGTGACACAAACACCCATGTTACAACTCTTTAACAGCCAAATATAAAGACTTTGTGTGCGATTCTGAGGACAGTCGCGCAAACCTGCCAACAAACAATCAACACAAAAAGGTACCTTGACCACCAGTTATTTCTGCAAACTGCAAATTCAAATGGTAATGAGACACACAAATGAGTCAGCATGATGCAGTGTAATGCAGAAGTGAAAACAGCATGTACAGCTGCGCAAAGTAATAAAAAATTGTAGTGGAAAAGCAAGACTTAAATGTCAAGTAAAAGTCTCTACATTATAATGCCAAGTCTGCTGATAAGCATGACATCATTCCTCCATACTGTTAATGTCAATACAACGGATTCTCGCCAAACAAACATTTTTAGGAAATATGCTCAAAAGTTGATCAAGGACAGACACACCTTGTAAAAAAATGTGTTTTTGAGCTATACGTTAAATGACAACTTGTTGGCTGCAGTGTTTTCAAAGGTTGGCAATGGTTTAATTTTATCTGAACATGCATACAAGTTACAATGGAATACATCAAATAGTACAATTCGAGATTCCGCAAGTCCAAAAGGAGTAGGAAAAAGGAAAAGCTTATTTAATCCTACCCCGCATCCGTTTTACACCTGTTGCAGCACATTTATTCGCTTCCTGTAGTTCATGTGATATTTTTAATACAGTGATAAGTAATGTATCAATGTGGTAATATAAATGTCAAGGTTTTTCCACAATCATAATAAATAATAATCATATATAATAATAAATACAAATACAGTCAAACCTGTCTTAGCCGCCACCTGTATAGAACGGCCACCTGCCTATAGCAGCCACTGAAAAATCCCCCGCAGGAAAATTTGCATGTTATAGACCCTGTGTATAGCAGTCACCTGTCTAACGCGGCCAGCAGCCACTCATTTTGTATCCCTGGGTCAATATCTGACCGCATATAGCGGCCAAAATGCCGACTCAAGCAGAAGCTTCATGCACAAAAAAGTTTTGTTTTTTAATCAATGAAGCCGTTGTGTGTAGACTTTAATTACTGAGTCCTAGCTCAGTCACAATCATTCACAAGATCCACACAAACTGTCAGTTGTTCCACATAAAAAAGCCGTCTTCTTTGGAGCTTGTTGCAGACAGTGACACCATTTATTTCCTGGTGTGAGACAATGTGCACTGGTCAATACTGTAATGCCCCTTTTTGTGGGGAAGGAGAGACTCACGTCGCCGATGCACTTTAATCGCTTTATTAACAGCGGTTTATTAACCTAGTAGTGCTTTACAACTTTTATCCACAGTCTCACAGTGCCCTCTACTAGTCAACATGTAACAGTATAATTATATGTATCTGCAAAGACAACAAGCTTCTAATCACAGACATGTTAATATGTGTGTGCACAAATTCAAAATGGCCGCCAACCCTTCTATAATGGCCACCTGCCTATAGCGGCCACTTTTGCCGTTTCCCTTTAGTGGCCGCTATAGACAGGTTTGACTGTAGACATAACAGAACAAGTTCAAGACTTGTCTTCCTTGCAAACATGAACTGTTTGTATTGTTTCTTGAAATCGCTCATCTTAGTGTTTTGTTTGAGTTCCTTGCTCAAACCGTTCCATAATTTGATTCCACATACTGAAATGCTGTGGGTTTTTAGCGTTGCTCTCGTGTATAAGTGTTTTAAGTTTAGTTTTTCCTTGAGATCCTATTTCTCCTCTCTTGTCAAAAAGTTTTGACATTTTTGGGTAACAAGTTTTTGCTTGCTTAATTTTAACTGTTTGAAAATGTACTAAATCAACAAATTTTAATATTTGTGATTTTAGAAATAAAAGATTTGCATGTTCTTTTTATGCGGCATCACGGATTATCCTAACTGATCTTTTTAACTGAACACTTTTTTAACTACAAAAGTGTTCCATTTACAAATAAGGAATCCTACTTCAAGGAAATTCACTTTTCACGGTCACGTCTGGAACCAATTACGCACGATAAACGAGGCATAATTGTCATTTAAAATCCAAACAATGCCTCCGTGTTATTGTCTCTGTTTCCTATGCAGAGTTGAGCGCTCCAGGGTGTATCTGCGCTAAAGATTTGCTGAAAAACCAGACCTTCATATGAATTGCATTGAGAATAGATGCAACCCAAAAGGACTAGTTGGTGAGACACACATGAAACTGGGACACAGCCAAGTGGTCCAGGTGGCTTGTAAATGGACTTTAATTGGCTCATAGCTCGGGTTAAACATGGACGGATGGACTTTACATTGATACACTCACAAAGAGGACAGTAGCTGACCCACTCTGACAAGAGGCTGTAGCTGTAGCATGCTAATGAGAAAGAAGAGCCTCTGACTCCATGCAACATGTGAAAATGTCATGCTCTGCTGTTGACTTGGAGCCAGTGGAGAACTTTACAGGCAAGTAAGCAGCAAATAATAAAGATCACTTATGTAGGCAAGAAAGAATAGAAATGTCTAGTAGATGGTGAGATGGACAGATTTTCCTGTCAGCGAGTAACCAACCTGCTCAAATGTCCTTTTCCTGCGGAAAAAGTGCAGCAATGTGCTGAACAACTGGTCATTCTCCTTACCAGCTTCACGTGACCACATTAAAACTTAAAAAAGCCAATTTGACTTTCTCTCCAAGTTTAAAACCAATATAATAAATACACTCACAATTGGATTGTGCTATATAACCAACAGTGATGTGCAGTCAGGGCCAGCAAGGCCTTCTCTGCTGGCCTATCCATTACCAAAAGAACTGACCTACATTTCAAACTTAAATTGTAGTGTTTGTGCCATTAAATTATATTAATTTACTCCCAAAGGTCTATTATCGTCATTTCATTGCATGCTTCTTGGCTGCATTGCTTCCAGTTTATGTGTACAGTATGTTCGAGTTTTTTAGTCCAATCAGATTTCAACTTTTATGTGTTACCATATCAATGTAATCTGCCCGGGTACTTCAGAATCAGAATTTGCAATGGGGCTGTTCTTTTTTTTTTAGCCAATCAGACTTCTGATTCACCTTTCAGGGCCAGCTTGCAGGCCTCCAGCCCTGATTGGTTGGTTAATCAGCGCAAAACTGTTCAACAAGCCATATCACGCCCACAATTCCTGACTGAGGAGGAAGAAATTGACATACCTGGTGAGTAGATGTATTTTAGTTCGAAGCTTTTGTATTTTTTGCCATGTTATTAGATAAACATGGATTGTAAACTGCTTCAGATGGTGTCGTAGTGTAAATATTTGAGTTGTCTGAACCTTTAATCACCGAGACAACTTTACAAGCACTGGTGAACCACTGATCACCGGTTGAAATTAGTCACTGACTCAAAGTTATGTGCAGTAATGTAAGCCAGGCATATTGGTGACTATGTATCTGAAGATAAGGGCACTTATAATAGGACTTATAATAGGGTTTTGGTACCACAGCTATTTTACGGCAATTGCGGCTATCTTACTTAAAGGAAAAAGCACTTGTTTGGGAATTTCGCCCATCATCTACAATCTTTATGTGAAACATGGACACACATCTTTCCCTTTTCTGAAAGAAAAACAGCTAGCATGAGGGAGCTAACAATGCACGTAATGGGACACACGTATTCCGCCTATAAAACCCTCTAAACAAACCTCCAAAAATGCCAACAGTGTTCCACTTACGTAACGTGACCTGAATATTAACCAACCTACAGTAGCTATTGTAGTAGCTAACACCAAAGAACTACTTTTCTGGCATAGTGACACAGTGCCTCGCTCACAACGCCTCACACCACTACCGAGTAGTGATGTGCAATACCATAGATTTATTTTATGATACGGTACTGAGTAAAATTCAGGCTGGTATCGGTGATACCGACCCAATACGATACTGATACCGATACTGAGTGTAAATACACCTAACATGATGGGTACATTTTAAAAACGTCGTAGTGACTCTGTTGCACTGCACGGGAGACCCTGGTTTAAACCCCCATTATGGCAAATATTTATTACTATCATTATTGTTTGGTTTTTTGATACTGGCTAAAAAATTCTGTCCGGCCCACTGAAGGCCCAGGTAACATATGCACCGCCCACCACTGATACCAGTCAAAAACAAACAAAGGATGATGAACAATTGTACAATTTATGAAGAAAATACAGTTTAAAACTTGCACAAAAGCTTGGAACCGAATATTCACGCGAAAATCAGGAAAGGTGCCCAAACTCTTTGCTCATCAGTGACTCAGATGTGTTTTCAGCTAACAGTGTGAGTGTCAGAAACCCCACCGAGCTTCATCTTTTCAATTTTGGACCACCTCCCTTTGTGTCAGCTGCAGGTCTGACTTAACTGACGCAAGCACAGCGTCTCCTCCAAATTACTGTCACTTTTATGTCACTCCAGACAGACATTTGTCGCAAATCCGCACCATTGAGAATACACAGATTTAATACATTTCTTCGGTCAATAAATCAATACAGGAGATGCCTGCGCACATGTAATCCCAACATCCTCAAACGTTTAATCAAATTAGTTCCAGGGAAGCCATTCCCGCCAGTGTTGGCTTTCACACACATTTCACACAGCTTTAACTGGTAAAGGGAGTCAATTCAGGTTCATGACATACTCGTCACAATCAATCAATACTGATAAGAGCAACAGAATCAGAAGTAGCAAGCGCAGGTTAATATCAATCTGACAAGTAGCCAGAGGCTATTTTCACCGTTGACGAATAGCATCTGGAGATGAACGCTATTACATTGTCTCGTCCAAGGATGTTATCTTTCCATTTCTCTGTCTTTATTTGTTAGCGGGGTTATGCAAATACTAAAGAAAGAAAATTGGTGCAGACCCAAGTTATTTTCTTTTTTGTTCCACACAGCAATTTCTGACATTTGTGTTCTTTATTTGCCGTGTTTTCTTTGCCGAATGGTTAGTATGCTGGCCACACAGTCAGGAGATCGGGAAGACATGGGTTCGAATCTCCGCTTGGGCATCTCTGTGTGGAGTTTGCATGTTCTCTGCGTGCACACGTGGGTTTTTTCCGGGTACTCCGGTTTCCTCCCGCATTCCAAAAACATGCATGTTAATACCCTGCCTCTCGCCTAAAATCAGCTCGGATAGGCTCCAGCATACCCCCGCAACCTTAGTGACGATAAGCGACATAAAAAAAGGATGAATGGATGGATGGATATTTGTCATTTAATTTTGTAAGAGTTGGATGTTGAAGAGAACATTTTATGGAAAACAGTCAGCTGACATCTACGAAGTGACAGTAATGATGCAGGTGACCTGACAGTACCTTCGCGATTGCCATAATGGGCACCCCCGATATAGCATATATGTCATCCATACATTGTATTACATTGTTTTCACGAAAAAAAAACAAACTCATTTCCAAGGTGTGGCGGCTTTTAATGAGCCGTAGCGCCCCGCCTCGATCCACTACGTGTAGCAGAAACCCTGGATTCATAGTGGTAATAGTCACCACACGTGTATTGCTGCACCCCTAACTGTTAGCTGTTCCCTGTAGGGGCTCCAGACCGTGGTTAGGAGCACAGGGGAGTACTGTGTGTTTTCCCCAAAAGAGACTGCACATCACATCAGACAGGAAAAGCCTCCAAAAGCAGCTGGTTAGAGGGTTTACTGTAATTCCTGACCAAAGCATGTCACCTAGGAGCTAGTTTAACCTGTGACTCATCTTGACATATCAAAGAACACCTGAACAAGTTAAACGGATCCCACTTGCCACAGCTGTAAACTGTACGTAGATGCTAATAAGCTGAAAATAAAAGTCAGTAGTGAGACTCTGCAGTACTTTTTTGGAGTTTTACGAGGCAGTGCTACATTATGCATGTGTCTGTATTAAAGCAAACTGAGAAAGTTGATGCTCGGTATGCTTCACTTCACTGGAATAGTTAAGTGCTTCTACTGTCTGGCAGCCTTTTAATAGGCCGCAAAGTTCGACATCTCCAATCAGACCGAGGAAGAGGTCTGATGAAGAGGACATACAGTATGTCTCACTGGCAAATAAATCAATATATGAGGGCCCAATGATAGCTCATCACAGAGGCATATGAAGTCGAGTGAATTCACTGAGAGGCATTATCTCTATCCTAATGCCCTTCAGCTGCAATGACTAGTGCATTAAACGCTCCACATTCGTCCAATGGCTCTGAGATTACAACTAGTATGACCTGCACTCATAGAAGTGCTACACAATCATATTTATTGTCCTTATGCATTATTTAATGAGACTGTGGGGGAGACTGTGTTTTCATGCATCTAAAATTCTTTATGAGAGCTTAATTGGCTTCCTCAAGACAGCCAAAAGGGAAATGCTTCTCTGGTAGGAGATATTGATCATCATGACCAGATACGCCAGCTGAAAGTGCAATCAAAATCAATGTCCGCTGAGGCTGCTGGTTTTTGCAAGTTTTATATATTTTAAACACACTGCCATTGTTTTCGTGTTTACTTAGCCCCATGACTTATTGGAGTTTAGACCAGTCATCCCAGGCAACAGAGCTCACTTCCTACAGCTGTAAACTGTGCGGTGATACTGATAAGTTAAAAGAAAACGTCCATAGTAATAGTGAGACTTATTAATTTAATTTTGAAAGGACACTACTTGGATGTGACCAGCAGCCCGAGACCAGATGCCCGAGTCACCTCATCTGGCTCCTCTCAATGCAGAAGAATAGCGGTTCGACTCCAAGTTTCTCCCGGATGACTGTGCTTCTCACCTTATCTCTCAGGGAGAGCCCAACCACCCTACGGAAGAAACTCATTTCGGCCGCATGTACTTGCGATCTTGTCCTTTCTTTCACTACCCAAAGCTTATGGGCATAGGTGAGGTTAGGAGCGTAGCTCGGCCGGTAAATTTAGAGCTTTGCTTTGCAGAGTCGGCATCACCGCAGACGCCGCACCAATCCGCCTGTTGGTCTCGTGTTCCGTCCTTCCCTCACTTTTGAACGAGGCCCCGATGCATTTAAACTCTTCCACTTGAGGCAGGATCTCATCCCCGGCCTTTTTTCGTGCGAGAACCATGGACTCGGCCTTGGAGGTGCTGATTCTCCCGAGGGTGTATATTTTTGAAATTACATAATTAGTTTACAATTTACAAAAAAAATGTCTTGTGGCCCAGTACCACTAAACCTTTTGTGACGAATGGACTATTGGACTTTCTTCTAGATGTCATAAGCGATGCCTCATGCTCTAAATTGAAAATCCATGTCAGGACTCTAGCAGCAGCGGACAGCTTTAATGATATTATATGTTGGGATTATGACGGCTGCTTACTGAGCTCAGCTTGGTGCTCAATATCATCCCTCAAAGCATTAGCTCAGTCGCCTCCTTACACAACTTAACGTCAATCTGCATCCCTCAGGCAGACAGCTTGCCTCTCCCTGAATGTCCTTCAGTAGCCATCCCCCTCCCCATTCCCCCCCTGCATTCTGGTCACACCCTATGGCTCCGTTTGACATGTGAAACTCATCATGCAGCACTGAGCGGCTCGTTTTTGGAGCGCCAGCCACTCACCTGCTTTATCAGTCATTGGCTGAAACAGTGCATGTTCACGCTTCCATGGCGGTAAACGACACTTTTATTCAGACGTGCTTGAACGCAGTGAACATTATACTGTATGTGGAGTGCTTCTGGAGAGCTTTATGTCGCGTCTATCCCATCATTGTTTAATCGACTGAACATTTGCAAACATGTCCGCCCCTTGTGTGCTTGATCTATTGACTTTAGTGACACCTCTAGTTACTACACTTTATAACATCGTGGAGCTGATACCTTCCAGGGTATCCGAAATACAGTTTATGGCCAGCTGCAAGCATCAGAAAAAGATTGAAAAAAAGATTGCCAACAGTGGTGGTATCTCAGTGTTTCCCCTACCATTAAATTGGGAGGGGATGGGGGAGGACAAAAGTGCTCTTTTTTATATCCCCAGTTCCCTCAGCTAACCCATCTTTAAAGGATTGACGGAGGCATTTTTCAGAACTAAAATATGATCCATTCAGCTTGTAAACTTGCAATAATCAACTTGTGTTTCATTCCCCTTTCCAACAGTTGAACGTGCCACCAAAGCCCTCTCTCATAAACACATTATAAAGGGACTGAATGTAGCTTGCCGTTCCACCTCCGTACAGTAGCTGGCATCGTAACCCAAACGCACCCGGTCTGCCAGAGAATAAGATGTAGCAAGCAAGAGGGATCAGTGTTACCAACGTTGTGATATAAATCTAAAAAGTGCAATAAGAATTTAAAAGAGGGATGTCCAAAGTGCAGCCCGAGGGCCGTTTGAAGTACAAAGCTTATTTTTTATTGCACATTGTAGAAATAAAATTAAACCAAAAAAAGGCCAACAAAAATGGGAAAAACTGAGCAAAAAGCCTAAATGTTAAGAAGTTGAACTGTTGATACTAATAATAATAATAATAATAATAATAAAACAAAGCGTTGTCTTTAAATACAATCGTCCCTCAGCGGTCCCTCGCTCCCTCACTCTATCGTGGTTTGTCAAAAATGTATTTCATTAATGATCACTGTTTTGCAGTTGACAATGGCCTATTGTTAGTCAAAAATATTGAAAGACAAGTCATATATAGTAACTAGGCGTCAGTAACTGCCTGGAGTCAGCCATGGATTCAGAGTCCGGACAGTAGCTCCAAATGATCGTCAGTCATAGACATGACAGAGTGAAAAAAAGTTCTCGTCCCATTCCGTGTGGAAGTGGTACATTTTTGGCTTCTTACTTTGTCCTTCTTGCCCATTCAGTTTCAAACATTTTCTTAAGTTTAGAATCATTAAATTGGAGGCTAACTAGTTAGGTAACTAGGAGCTTGCTTTGCTTAAAGCTGCGGTCGTCTCTTTTGTCCCTGCAGTGATCCCGTTGCCTGCATGTTAGAGTTGTATGTATGCCAGATGCATATTAGACTCGCTGTCCTGTATCTCAATCAAGTGACAAACGTCATAGTGAGGATAGGGTCTGGAACTGTATATAGTTTTTTTTTAGCCTTTTTACAAAATTAAAATAGACATAAAAATATGAAAAGAGGCACCCCGCATCCTTAGATTTTCAGTGTGCGGCCCTCGCTGGAAAAAGTTTGGACACACCTGATCTAAAAGCACCCACAGGGCTCCGTCTTGCTTGTGACATAAAAAAAACCCACAAAAAGAAGCAACAGAAGAAAGTTAATTTGTGTTTCTAAACATATTTGATTTGTTTTTCTTTTTCTGTTTTTTGTTCACTTTTTGCCTCCTACAGCATCCATAAAAATTACATGCGCATATGTTATGGCCAATTATGCAAATTGGAAGATGACATCCCATCCCTCCATAAATAGATTTCAGTCCAGTGGGAAACCCTGAAACTGCAGTCTTATTATTAAACTTCGTTGTATTATTCAAGCAAATGACCTTGGTACAACTCTCTCAAGTGTAATTTCACAGTGAAAACCTCTCATAATCAAATATTTATTTTTAGTCCTTGTCTTCTGTTGCAATTGAGCTTCCTGTTGTTATCCCTCTATTCCATTCACCTGTTTGCCACACCTTTTAGACCTTGCTTTTTTTTCATGAATTTATTTTTGGCTCATTTGCCACAGCTTCTAGTTTTTACTTCTCCAGGGCTTACTCCTTAGATCGTTTAAAGAGTAATTAGGCCGTTTCTTAAACTTTTGTCATGCAACCGGAACATCAAATATGGGAGAAGCAGTAATCCAATCGTGTGGACTCATGATTACCTAATTGGGACTTATTTTCCCGTTTTCCTTTGCTGGCTTGCAGAGCACAACACCAAGGCCACACAAGTGTGTAGCATAACGTTCATTAATCCTGTATCGCTGTGTTTCCACTTGCAAAACAGCCAGTAAACGAGCAATTTTCAAGCGTTCATAACAAGGCCAATGACCTTTAGAACTTTTTACTGTTTTATGCCACTTCTCTATTTCGCTCACTTCTCGAAATCAGCATGTCGTAATGCTTCAATTAAATGCCACCATTCAATTAACCGCTGAGTCTCGGCGGTTAATTGAATGGAGAAGTAGTAGTCAAGGGGAGCTACAGTTTTACTTTCCAGTTTCTCATTCACTTCAAATCATTATCAAAATGTAAAAATATTACGTTTTGGAAATAACAGCCTCTATCAGAATGTTGTCTGCTTCCAATTAACACCTCATCCCTAATGGAATAATTTCGTAGTTGAAAACCTGTTTACCACCTTCTTAAATATGTTTTTTTACCATTCTTCGAGCGTGCTCGATACGAAATAACACCCATTTAGTCACCTTTACACTCGTATTACCCAATATAGTAGACGTAATAAGAGTACATAAGTCATAAAGACATATATAAAACCCGTGCTCCTGCGTGTTCTTTAGGGGAGCTGAGTGGCGGGCGGACAGGCAGTGACGCTGAGGGTTTAGAGTTGAGTTTTAGCTTGGCGTGGGTTGCAGCCGCAACAGTAGCTTGTGGTTTTATTAGACCTTTTAATGAGGGATTATTGTGCCTGTTGTGGAATAATTCAAAGCTGTAATAAAAGCCTGTTGTTCTGGTGATCAAGTCTGGCATGTGTGTGTCTCACCGAACATGACAGAAACATTACTGACACCTAGTGACCAGTGTAGAATACTACATATCATTCACAGCGTCTTTGAATACGTCTTTGAAATTCGAACCGTGGCGAGGTACGACTGTATACAATTATCCCTTGCCACTTTGCGTTTCGAATTTCGCAGCTTCACTTGATCACTGTTTTTCAGGAATATATTGATTACTAAATCATGCTGTTTCGTGGTTGACTACAGCCCCTTATTGGTCATGCATATTTAAGCATATTATAACCTTTTTTTTTGCCTAAATTAAGCACGTTCAAGCATTAAAATGGCTAAATGCACCCCACAGGTGTCAGTAATGTTACTGTAATCTTGGGTGAGACACACAAGCGCCACACTTGATCGTCGGAATGAGTCATATTTACATTTTAAATGTCTGATTTTTTGTTATGTCTACTATTTTTAAGGAATCCTAATTTGCGGAAATTCACGTATCACGGTTGGGTATGGAACCAATTAAACCAATAAACGAACAATTATTAATATTATTATTGTTAAAATGAAGGATGCTGGTGCCCCTCTTGCTGTATAACGGTATACAGTACATTACATGAAGTGCCTAAGTAAACGTCATATGTAATGTCAGGAATCACCCTGCAGAATAGTAAGTAAAGGCCAAATGGTCTGAAAGTGACATAGTAATCATATGTTGCAAAAGGGTAGCGAGCTGTACTGCCTGTTGGAAACAGAGATTATGGTTCTGTGGTAACAGTACGGTCCTGACTAAGCCCAGTAAAAGCTGCAGATGGTTTAAAATATCCCTAAAACATGTTTGTAAAAAAAAAAATGTGTTCACTCTGTCTGCAAGTAAAGCACCACAAATGTCTATGGCTGTACAAAGAGCACAAAAGCAGATTTTTCTAACATTCTCTTGTGCAGTCTTTTATACGGGCAGATCAATAGCCAGTGCTTGCCACTGCACTCTCATTCCTGCAGTGTCTCATAACCCTCATCTGGTCCCGATTTCATAATGCCAACACATGACACCAGCGCCATGTGCAGCAGCTGCAACACAATGCAACAGAATGGCAAGTGAGAGAAGCCATTAATCTCACCCCCCCCCCCAACACAACCCCCCCACCCCCGGCCCCTATAAAGCAAACCTCGAAAGCAGTGAGCTAATACACCGCACATACATATATACCTTTTTGTCACTTTCCTTTTTTTGAGCGCTAAACTATGCTGAGCTTCCCTGCTCACAATGCCAAACATGCAAGCGTTTAGCAATAATGCATGGAAAAGATAACGACCCTCCTGCCTGATTGCATTAGGCCAGCACATGACAGTAAGTGCTTGGAGCCTCTGCTGTAACATCCTGCAACACATTGAAGGGATGGCATCAGGCACTTGCTGCAACACACTACAAGGACATCTTAGCATATAAGAGCACCGGTCTATGCTAATTCTGATTGCAAATACACTGGAAGGCTCAAGGGTTGCAATACCACACTGAACCCAAGGGCAATTCAAGCATGTCCAATGTGCGTCACATTTAAATACATTGCAGGGGCAATAAAATAAAACTGGTGGAAAGTACTGATTCATTAATAGATGTTTATATTTTTAATGGGATGGGAGAATCTCGCTGTTCTCCTGTTTCAATGCTAGTGTAAAGTTGAGCTGGATAATTCTGCCCATAGAATCAATGTACTCTGCAGGTTTCAATAAGTCAAATTTAAGGCTTTTTTTAAGACCATAATGAATACAATTTAAGACCCATTTCACTTCCATGCCGGCAAATTTTTGTTTAAAAAAGACATGAATGATGAGGGCCATGGCGTGCGCACAGCACACTAGCTGGTTGTTTTCGGTAAATTCTGACACAGGTACTTTAGCTCTGTTTTGTTGTTATCCTGTAGCTTTCTGAAAAATCAAAATATTTAAAAACAAGACTGAAGTTTATGCATTTGTTTTAAATAAAAGTAACATAAATAAGGCACCTTTCAAAATTGTATTTAAGCCACTTGATGAGATTTTAAGAGAATTTTAGACATTGTAAGGCCTTCATTTTAAATTATTGGCTTTTCGACTATATAAGACTTTTAAAGGAAAACTGCACTTTTGGAATTTTGCCCATCATCCATAATCCTTATGTGAGCCATAAACACACGTATGTCTCTTCTAAAGATATAAAAACAACTAAAAATAGACAGCACATTACTGCACGTAATGGGACACACCTATGTCGCCTACACAGACTGCTATTAAAACACTTCCAAAAACCTCCAACAAGGTTTTATGGTTTTATATACATGCTGTGACCATGCAGTAACAGGTACATTCATGATAGCATGTAATACTTACAGTATATTGCTGTACTTTGGTCATTTTAAGCATTAACTTGCAGCTGTAGAAAGGAGCACTACACCTGTTATCTTTGTGTTTTAGATAAAACAAGGTATTCACACACCGAACTCATTTTGTCCAATTACTTAAAAAAAATAAGCACAGTTAGTTACTTACAGTTCGCTCTCCTGACTCTTCAACACGACCAAGTAACGTTGGAAAGGCGTCGCACGTCAGCAACAGTTTGGCGGATAGTCCAGCTTCGTATTGGCTCATGTTCACAAAACAGTCCTGTGTGAAATGCTGCTGACAGATGAGCATATTTTTCTCTTGCTGGCCAGGAACCAGCAACCCCAACCAATTCTGCCTGATGCTTGCCTCTTTAGGAACACCAAAACATGGCTCCTGGGAGCCGTACATGCTAACACGGTAAACAGAGCAGAGGGCAGGCCTACAGCGTTTTCCTGAGAATGCCCATAAAAGGAAGTCCGGGTTGCATTGACGTCAATGGAACTCGGTGTTAAAAAAAAAAAAAAACTCTGTAAAACATAGTGTGCAGAGGATTCCAAAACTGCTATCAGGTCTCACTTCCAAATGCGCAAACCTCATTATCTGACGCATTGGCATCGATTAACAAGCGAATAAAACATTGTAACAACATTTATAGGTCAAAAAAGAGGAAACGCATATTTATAGGGCATAAAGTACTGAATTGAAACTACGAAGAGTTCTTTGACCATTTATGAGCTACTCAAAATCACCTGACGAGATAGGAGACCTTTGTCATAAAATTATCATCATAAGACTGGACACACAATGTGCTTATATTCATTAAACAACCACACAAAAATAGACAAATTAATATAATGACAAGAGAGCAAAATTGTTCAATGACACTTGAAAATGTTGGTAGGTGCCCTATGAACGTGATTACACATCCCCGTGGGACAAAAACGAGCTCCAAACTAATCACATTGCTTCTTCTACAAACAAAATTAAAAAAAAAAAACAATTAAATCACTGTGGTAAAAAGTCACATTTGGAGTCTGATGATAAGCCAGGCGGATGATTCTAGCTGGTTAGCTGGTTAGCTGCCGCCAGTGACGGCTAGGCAAAGCGTGTAAAGAAAGATGCAAGAAAAGTCAAACAAGGGAGTGATCAAACACGCTGGCATCGATTGGCGTAGAGTGTGTCACGCTGTCAAACTGAAACCTTTGAGGTTTTACAGATTAGTGTTGATTCTTGCGGCAATACGGAACCAAGTGCGTTCCTTGTCGGCTCAATATGGACGTTGGCAACCCTGCGTGACACAGCACACATGCACATTCGTGTCATGTTGGTGTTGTCCTGACATGAACTGTCAAGTCGTCGGAGCTGCACGGCGATCGGCATATGCCGATCACATGATCTTTCCGGAAATCGTCCGATATTAATTGGTGGCCGATCGATGGGAGCATCCCTACTTACAACTATTTATTTAAACAAAGTAATGGTGCATGACAGTATGTGCCTGAGTATGTGTTTACTTGTTTTTTTAAACTAAATTCTACGGGAGATGTGAGGTCTGAGGAAATGTTTTGATGGACAGTTGTGGTGGCCAATGGGGATAGTTGATGTTAAAAATGTAATAAAGTGGAAATACAGTGTTTTCATGTGACCCAAACAGAGTTTTAGTCGAGCTCCATTCTCTTTGACTCTTGGATTTTATGTCTAATATGTTTTACAGCTTCCAGCCAAAATAGACATGTGTCAAAATATGGAGCCGAGCCAAGCACATTGTGACATCTTTCATTTTTCACCTTCCCGTCTAATTTCAGGCGACAGCTGTGGGGGTTGAGAGGTGGAAGGTGGTCTCGCCGCCATACAGGAACATGCAGTCCTAAGGCTGACTGGAGGTAAAGGAGGCTTGCTTTCACCACATGCAGCTGGCTGTCATGTTTTCTTTCTTTTTTTCCCTTCTCCGGCACTCTGAACTGCAGCACAGCTCTCCGCACACCTTGATGTGGCCAACACAGACGGCTGATGCCTAACGCTACATCCTGTCCCCTGGGATGTCTTGGATGCGGATAAATCCGAACTCTCTCTGTATAGGAAGGGTGGTGGGAGGGTTGGCGTTAGTGTAAGCTTATTGACATCTAACCCCGCCTCGGTCTTATAGATTTACAACCCCGCTGCCTCCACACAGGCATCTGTTGTTGCTGATGTCCTCTGGGTGATGAAGAGATATTTGCTGAGACCAGACGCTGACCTCTCTTGTCCCTGAGATGCCTTTTTTTTGTGTGTGTGTCGGAATTAGAAGGGATAAAACTTCCAAAAGAAGACTGCCACCCGGCTGCACAAGATCATTATCATTCTGCATCATCTGCAAAGCTGCACTGCTGATTGTCAAAATTGGAAATAGAAGAGTCCTTTAAAACAGGCCTTGCAAAGGCAAAATAGCACAAAACTGCACCTTAATGGGGCATCATTAACAAGTTCCCAAGCCCCACTAGGAGAACACTCTCCCTTAATCATTGCATTTTGGATGATCTCTGTGCTTCTGCTAATTTAGGAAAAGTCCCGCTCAATGCTCAGTGCTCAGTGCTGATGCAGACACGCCCGGGAACATTTTCCTCGCATCATTCATTCAGTGGGGAGCCATGTGCTGCTGTTCAAGATGCAGTTTGGAGCAATCTGGACTGTCTGGGCCCAGAGGACTATGTGGTGCTAACGCACATTAACCAGACCATCAATACTAGCATCTATTGATGCCTTGTGATGACTTCATAGCAAAAGCACAGCACGAGACTGCATTGAAAGACACCTAAATCCAAGCAACACACTCATGTTGCATGAAATGCATACAGGATGAGGCTGTACAGCTATTACAGCTCTATTATTATAAGCACAGTCACATCACTCATTAGTTCCCTCCTCAGCTTATGTGTTTGCAGGCTCGCACTTACCAAAAAGTGACACTAATGAAGAGTTGATGTTGGGTCTGGCATGAGCCCCTCGTGTCCTGTCTCACTTTGTCCAATCTCTAATTTATTCCAAATTCACGCCGTGGTGGTGGTCGAAGGGGTAAAAAAAAAACGTTGTTTAGTGAAGCTGCTGAAAGATCCAAAAGATACGAGCTGGAGTGTCACTGCTAAAGTCCCAATGATGTGCTTTCGAATGAGAAGAAAAACACTTTACAATCCAACAACGACCCTCTTGAGGATTAGATAAATCCAAAAAAAAGAGCTCCAGAGTCCTTTCGAGAGGGATTTGCGTCCGAGGTGCGTTCAAGGACCAATGCGCATCCTATTCGTCCCCACGCATGAGGTTTGGCTTCATAGAAACAGTATTTCCAATAAACCCCACGCGTGTTCGAGGATGGCAGTGCAGATAGACGGACGGGGAGCGATGCGCTGACGTGAAGAGGAAAAGCAGGTAACCAAAATATCAAAAGAGCCAATTAGTGCACCGAGGTGCAGTCTGTGAAGCTCCTCGAACTTCCCTTCGCCTGGTGCGCAACGATGATGGAATCCCGCCCAAGGTTTTGGTAACACGGTGTTTTTTTCCCCCTACCCCTTACGCGTGGCCGTGCGCGCACTGAGTTGACATCCGTGCAGGAAGATGAGAAAGAGGAGGAGGAGGCTGACTAATACCAGGAATGTCACCGAGTCCCAGAGCAGAGCAATGCAGGCAAAATCTTTGAGAATGCGTCTCATGAACACCTGCGAAAATGAGAAGCTGCTGTCACGCCATGATGTCTGGAGGGAAGGAAGAAGAAGAGCAGGAGGAGGAGGAGGAGGAGGAGGAGGAAGAAGAGGAGGGGGTAGGAGGCAAGTGACCGGTGGACACAGACTAGAGGAGTCTTTTTTGCACAGTGCAGCAGTGCACCAAAGTGATGCAAATTCGGAATACATTTAACAAAAAAAAGATATACACTCGTGGAATTTCAAAACTATTTTCAGCCATGGAAAATCGTGGAAATAAAATCCAAACGATCACCATTATAACCACTATGTTATGTTTTAACACGCTCAACTGCCATACAAGAATATAAAAAAGAAGTTAACCACCTCATCTCAGCACATTAAAAGCTTCATCTGTCACTCAAATGATGAATGCATGGAGTGGCATCACTTTTGCATGTCATTCGTGTCACACAAGTGCATAAATAAGTTAACCACAAATGAAACGTAAAACGAGGTTCATAGCTGGTGAGGCACTGACTCCGAGAGCACATGTGTCAAATTCAATGCCTGCGGGCCGGAATTCGGCTCGCCACATCGTTTTTCTGTGGCCCGAGAAAACCTGGAAATAATGCACATCAACAATTGTTCGGTTTTTGTTGTTTTGGTTTGGGTGGAATCCAAACGAGGTCTCACTCCACTGTATCTTAATGACTGCCATTTTGCACCACAAGTGAAAGAAACCAGTCTTGGTTGAGGCATGTCTCAACCTGAGAGAATAAATGCTTGGATTTTGCACCATCCCCCCAGATTAGAGCTGTCCTATCTAGTCTTTGAGCATGAATTGATGAAGCCTGCTTGAATGAAAGGCAAAACGTCTTCTAAGACAACCTGAACAGTCCAGTTAAAAACACATTTCAAGCTGCGGCCCTCTGAAGGCAGCCGTAACTGTGATGTGGCTCTCGGTGAAGATGAGTTTGACTCCCCTGTAAGAGGAGAACAATAATTGATTGTAATAATTGACTTTGGTTAAAAAATGTATTGGTTAAAAAACATTTGCGGTCTTACCTCTTATTTATATATATTTATATATTCAAGATTCAAGAGTTTTTATTGTCATATGCACAGTAAAACAGGTAGTTCTGCTATGCAATGAAATATGTATTCATTCCTTGTACAGGAAAAGTTCTGATACTTTGTTGCAAAAGTCTGATCACCTTTGGGTGAGCTTGGATATGTAACCCTCCTCCGCATATGACATTTCTATGTATTTTAGTGTCCTATTAGCAAGAATAATGATGTCACACTTACACTGAAGACATGCTGTATAAAGTCATGGTGTATAATAAATGTTTCTGCAACATTGTCATTGAACATCCATCCATCCAATAACTTTCTATGCTGCTTATCTTATTATCATTGAACATTACAGTAACATTACTGACACCAAGTGACCAGTGTAGAATACTACATATCATCATGAAGTCTTTTGAATGCGTCTTCTGAATGCCTTATATTTGTATTTTACTTCATTTTGCCAATTTTGTGCTTGAAAATGCTTAATGTAGACAAAATGCGCCTAATATGCGTAAATATGCATTTTTTTAATTAGTAATGGGCCGTATTCAATCCCAAAACAGCATGATTTATCAACTCATATATTTTTGAAAACTAAAACAGAACTCGTGCTCGTGTATGTTGCAGTAAATGTGTCCCGGTACGAATAGGGGAAGAGAATAGGTGACAGACAGGAAGTGACATCTGGGTTGACCTGAGTTTTGGCTTGTAGCGGGTTATGGCTGCAATAGCAGCCTGTGTGCTGTTGTTATGATTATTATTGTGCCTGTTGTGACATAATTAAAATCAGCAATAAAACCCTGTTCTGCTGGCGATCAAGTCTCATGCTTGTCTCACCGAACAACTACTGACACCTAGTGACCAATGTAGAATAATGCACTCACATATAAAATTTTCTTAATTTGCTTAATGGCTTAAATTTGAATTTTAGTTCAATTAGCCCTTTTTATGCTTGAAAATGCTTCATTTAAGCAGGAAATGTGTATCATTTGCTTAAATATAAATATTTCATGGGCCACACGGTGGTCTAGTGGTTAGCATGTTGGCCACAAAGTCACAGTCTGGTGATCGGGAAGACCTGGGTTCGGTTCACCCTTGGGCATTTCTGTGTGGAGTTTGCATGTTCTCCGCGTGTGTGGGTTTTGTCCTGGCACTCCGGTTTCCTCTCACATTCCAAATACACGCATGTTAGGTTAATTGGCGACTCTAAATTGTCCATAGGTATGAATGTGAGTGTGAATGATTGTGTGTCTATCTGTGCCCTGCGATTGGCTGGCGACCAGTCCAGGGTGTACCCCTTCAGCATGCCCCCACGACCCTAATGAGGAGAAGCGGCATAGAAAGTGGAGGGATGGATGGATAAATATTTCATGACTAGGCCATATTCAACCATGAAAGAGCATGATTTATTAACTAATATGTTTGAAACTGCCGTGTGGCGAGAGACGATACAAAACTTGAGATTGACGCAAATTACGACAACCATCTGCAAGAGGTTGTCAACCCCGTAAAAATCAGTTAAGCACTTAATATAAACACATTTAAATAAAACATGACTTTCCTACTTGAGTGATGAATGAATGAAGCGATGTCGCAGATGTGCATCTCGGCCTTCAGTGTGTTAAAAGAAATTAACCACTAATGAATTAACCTATGACTGCTTAAATGTATTTACAATTATATAAATACTACTGTACACTGTATATACAGCATATTTGTGTATGGCACAGAATAGATATAAATGTAGCTATGATGCCGACATGAGGCATAATTGGCTTAAAAGTTATCATTATAACGATTATTATATAATTATGTGGCGCATGCATATTCAGTTATATAATGCATATTCAGTTGCATTCAGATGTTTGAGGCAAACTTGATGCCACAGATTATCTGTCACACAAGTGTAAAAAAAAGTTAACCAGTAATGTAAGGTAAAATGTGTAAAAGAAAACATTCTACATCACAACTGGTCGTACGGGCTTCTAGGACCAGTCTAAATGCAAAAAATGCAAGAAATGCACGGAAACAGATGTTTTGCTGGTGTCAGGTTTGGGCAATATGTCTTTTTTTTTTGGTACGTCGCACTTGCGGACACCATATGTGTGTCGTACAGCACACGTGCACCTCACATCCAGTCATGGAAAAAATGATTAGACCACCCTTGTTTCTTCAGTTTATTGATCCATTTTGATGTGTGGTACAACTAAAGGTACATTTTTTTTGGACAAATATAATGATGATAACAAATATAGCTCGTAAGAGTTTAATTTAAGAGCTGATATCTCGCAACTTCCATGGTTTGCTTATAATAACCAAAATCACTTAAGTTCTTACATGAACAGATATAGCATTGTACTGGCAAAAAATGTAACTCTTAGCAGCTATTTTTGTTTATATTACTGTATGTAATTAGTGCAGCCAGTGCACGCTCAGATATTTCTTACGTACTCCATGCGTGTCGACTAAGTCAGTCGTGTGTTGCCTGTATGGCGGGAGTGCATCAGTTGCACGAAAACTCAGGTATATGGAGCTGCAGGGGTGCTTACCGCTTTGTTTTATATTGTTTATTGTATCTGTATTTGTATTTATCAATGTAAATTGTTTTTTTTTGTTTGCTATGTTTTTATTGTAATATTATACGTATTAAATATATTTATATTTGATTCCTGTTGCAATGCATATTGTTATTTCCGTGACCATCCATCCATCCATGCATCCATCCATCCATCTTCTACCGCTTATTGAGATCGGGTCACTGGGGCAGCAGCCTAAGCAGGGAGGCCCAGATTTTCCTCTCCACTTCGTCCAGCTCCTCCCGGCGGATCCTGAGGCATTCCCAGGCCAGTTGGGAGGCATAGTCTCTCCAATGTGTCCTGCGTCTTCCCCGAGGCCTTCTACCAGCCGGACTTTCCCTGAACACCTCCCCAGGGAGGCGTCTGGGAGGCATCTTTACTAGATGCCCAAGCCACCTCATCTGGCTTCTCTTAATGCGGAGGAGTAGCGGTTGTACTCCGAGTCTCTCCCGGATGACAGTGCTTCTCACTTTATCTCAAAGGGAGAGCTCAGCTACCCTTCCGGAGACAACTAATTTCGTCCGCTTGTACCCACGATCTTGTCCTTTCGGACTACCCAAAGCTCATGACCGTAGGTGAGGGTAGGAACGTAGATCAACCTGTAAATTGAGAGCTTTGCCTTTCGTCTTAGCTCTCCCTTCACCACAACAGCCCGGTGGAAAGTCCGCATCACTGCAGACGCCGCACTAATTTGCTTGTCGACCTCACGTTCCATCCTTCCCTCACTCATGAACAAGACCCCGAGGTACCTAAATTCCTCCACTTGGGGCAGGGTCTCATCCCTGACCCGGAGATGGCACTCCACCCTTTTTCGGGCGAGACTCGGACTTGGAGGTGCTGATTCTCCGGCCACTTCACACCCGGCTACGAACCGATGCAGTGAAAGTTGAAGTTCACGGCTTGATGAAGCCAGCAGGTGTCACAGGCGGCGTGTAGCCGGTGGCAGAATCCCAGAATGCAGAGAGACCCAAGAAGTTCATGTATAACCATTTATTAACAAAAACAGAGAATAAACAAAAAGTGTCCACAAGAGGAAAATACAACAAAAATCTCCGGGCCTAGCCACGGGAAAAAACAAAAAAAAAAGACCAAGTACAATAACGAAAAGTGCTGCACACATGGAGAGCAGGAAAGACAAAAACATATAACAACAAACCACTGTGGGAAAAACTAGCAGGTATAAGGGAAGTAACAAAAAATCACTGTAGCACTAACGCAAACAGGAGGCACCAAAATACTCACAAGAAAACAGGGCAGGGTAGACCAGAGAGCAAGGGATACAAGATAGCATAAGCGAACATGACAAGACAAGCTGGCAATGGACAGACAACAAGGCAGGCATTAAGCAGTCACAGCGTAATTGATTACAGGTGTGCGTGAGCTCCTCCCTCCTTGGTAGATGTGCAGCAACAAAAAGACAGCAGAGGGCAGCAGAGCAGCACATAGCTAATGACAGCAGGACCACATCATCTGCAAAAAGCAGAGACTCAATCCTGCAGCCACCAAACCGGAACTCCTCAACGTCCTGGCTGCACCTAGAAATGCTGTCAATAAAAATAATGAACAGAATTGGTGACAAAGGGCAGCCCTGGCGGAATCCAACCCTCACTGGAAACGGATCCGACTTATTGCCGGCAATGCGAACCAAACTCTGACACCGGTCATACAGGGAACGAACAGCCTGAATTAGCTGGTCCGATAACCCATACTCCCGGAGTACTTCCCACAGAATTCCTCGAGGAACACGGTCGAATGTCTTCTCCAAGTCCACAACACACATGTAGACTGGTTGGGCAAACTCCCATGCACCCTCAAGGACCCCGCTGAGAGTGTAGAGCTGGTCCACAGTTTCACGACCAGGATGAAAACAACACTGCTCCTCTTGAATCCGAGATTCAACTATCCGGCGGATCCTCCTCTCCAGAACCCCTGAATAGACCTTACCAGTGAGGCTGAGGAGTACGATTCCATGGTAGTTGGAACACACCCTCCGGTCCCCCTTCTTAAAAAGGGGGACCACCACCTTGGTCTGCCAATCCAGAGGTACTGCCCACGATGTCCACGCATGCTGTAGAGTCGTGTCAACCAAGACACGCCTACAGCATCCATGGCCTTAAGGAACTCCGGGCGGATCTCATTCACCCCGGGGTCTGCCACTGAGGAGCTTTTTGACAACCTCAGCCCGAGAGATACAGTAGGTGAGCCCACCGTGGAGTACCCAGGCTCTGCTTCCTCATAGGAAGACGTGTCGGTGGGATTGAGGAGGTCTTCGAGGTATTCTTTCCACCAATCCACAACATCCCGAGTCGAGGTCAGCAGCACACCATCCCCACCATACACGGTGTTGATGGTGCACTGCTTCCCCCTCCGGAAGTGGTCCTGGTGGTCCGGAATCGAAGCCGTCCGGAAGCCGTTCTCCATGGCTTCTCCAAACTCCTCCCATGTCTGATTTTTTGCCACAGCGACTGCCAGAGCCGCAGACTGCTTGGCCTGCCAATACCTGTCAGCTGCTTCCGGAGTCCCATGAGCCAAAAAGGCCCGATAGGACTCCTTCTTCATCTTGACGACATCCCTCATCACTTGTGTCCACCAACGGTTTCTGGTATTACCGCCACTACAGGCACCGACCACCTTACGGCCACAGCTCTGATCAGCTGCCTCGACAATGGAGGCACGGAACATGGCCCATTCAGACTGTCCGCCACCTCCCTCGGAACATGGTCGAAGCTCTCCCGGAGGTGGAAGTTGAAACTCCTTCTGATAAGGGACTCTGCCAGTCGTTCCCAGCAGACCCTCACAATACCTTTGGGCCTGCCAGGTCTGACCGGCATACTGCCCCACCAGGTGGTGATCGGTTAACAGCTCCGCCCCTCTCTTCACCCGAGTGTCCAAAACATATGGCCACAAGTCCAATGATATGACCACAAAGTCAATCATGGAAGTGCGGCCTCGGGTGTCCTGGTGCCAAGTGCACATGTGGACACCCTTATGCTTGAACATAGTCTTTGTTATCGACAATCTGTGACGAGCACAGAAGTCCAATAACAAAGCACCGCTCGGGTTCAGATCAGGGGGGCTGTTCCTCCCAATCACGCCTCTCCAGGTCTCACTGTCGCTGCGAACGTGAGCACTGAAGTCGCACAGCAGAACAAGGGAATCCCCTGAAGGAGCACTCTCCAGTACTTCCTCTAGAGACTCCAAAAAAGGTGGGTATTCTGAACTGCTGTTTAGCGCATAAGCACAAACAACAGTCAGGACCCATCCCCCCACTCGAAGGCGGAGGGAAACTACCCTCTCGTTCGCTAGGTGGTTCCAGAGCCCTTGCTGTGCGTTGAGGTGAGTCCGACTATATCTAACCGGAACTTCTCAACCTCGTGCACCAGCTCAGGCTCTTTCGCTACCAGAGAGGTGACATTCCATGTCCCAAGTTTCTGTAGCCGAGGATCGGATCACCAAGGTCCCTGCCTGCCACCCCACTCTGCACCCGACCCCTTTGGCCCCTCCCATGAGTGGAGAGCTCATGGGAGGGGGAACCCATGCCCCTGTGACCCACGTCAGGGCAAGGGAAAACGTAGTCCAATGTTTTTTTTTCATCATAGGAGGTCGAGTGAGCCCCTCTTTGTCTGGTCCCTCACCTAGATTCAAGATTCAAGATTCAAGAGTTTTATAGTCACATGCATAGTAAAACAGGCAGTTATACTATGCAATGAAATTCTTATTCTGTTCATTCTCCCAAGAAAAGAAAGAAAACACAAGAAAGAATAAGAACATAAGAAACATTAATACCAATAAATTAAGCAACAACAGAAGAGACATTAATACAGATAAATAATACAAATAAATGATTAAATCAATAAGTAAATAAATAAAAGTGCTATGAGTGTGTGCGTGTGTTGCGTGCGGCGTGTGTGAGTGCTTCGTTGAGAAGCCTGATGGCCTGTGGGTAAAAGCTGTTCGCCAGTCTTGTGGTCCTGGACTTCAAACTCCTGTAGCGTCTGCCTGACGGTAGGAGTGTGAATAATGAGTGTTGTGGATGTATGCTGTCCTTGATGAGGTTGTGTGTTCTGCGTAGGACTCTAGTTTTATAAATGTCTTGCAGTGAGGGGAGGGCTGCCCCAACAATGTTCTGTGAGGTCTTGATCATCCGCTGGAGTGCCTTCCTATCACGTGTTGTACAGTTACCGTACCAAACAGTGATGGAGGCGGTAAGGACACTTTCAATGGTGCATCTGTAGAAGCAACTAAGGATTTTGGTGGACATGCCAAATTTCCTCAGTCTTCTCAGGAAGTACAGTCTCCTTTGGGACTTCTTCATGATTTGTTGGGTGTTGTGAGACCAGGTGAGGTCCTCGCTGATGTGTGTGCCAAGGAACTTGAAGGTTTTCACCCTCTCCACCTCAGTCTCATCAATAAACAGGGGTTTATGCGGCTCCTTTTCCCTTGTTCTTTGGTCGATGATCATCTCTTTAGTCTTATCTGTATTGAGAAGGAGATTGTTATCACGACACCAAGCTATGAGGTCCGCCACCTCTCTTCTGTATGATGTTTCTACACCACCAGTGATCAGTCCGATGACTGTAGTGTCATCCGCAAATTTAATGATGCTGGTGTTGTTCTGGGAGGCCACGCAATCGTAGGTGAAGAGCGTGTAGAGGAGCGGACTCAGCACACACCCCTGTGGGGTCCCAGTGCTCACAATTCTTGAGCTGGATGTGCGATTGTGGACTCTGACTGACTGGGGCCTGCCTGTTAGAAAGTTAAACACCCAGTTACAGAGGGAGGGAGACAGGCCAAGTGTGAGGAGCTTATTTGTGAGTTTGTGGGGGCTAACTGTGTTAAAAAAAGCAGAGCTATAGTCTATAAATAGCATTCTGACGTATGTGTCCTGGCCCTGTAGGTGAGAAAGGGCTGTGTGGATGGCAGTGTTGACTGCATCATCCGTGGACCGGTTATGGCGATATCCAAACTGTAGAGGGTCCACAGTTGCCGGGATGCTCTTTTTGATGTGGGTCATGACTATTCTTTCAAAGCACCTCATAACAATAGGAGTGAGTGCTATAGGGCGATAGTCATTCAAGCAGGTCACGTTGCTCTTCTTGGGTACGGGCACTATGGTGGTGGACTTAAAGCAGGTCGGTACAGATGCTTGTGCAAGCGACAGGTTAAATACGTCAGCAAGCACATCAGCTAGCTCTGATGAGCAAACCCGAAGTGCACGTCCTGAGATGTTGTCTGGGCCTGCTGCTTTTCGTGGGTTTGTTTTGTTCAGAACCCTGCGCACATCAGCTGATGTCACCATGAGAGGTGAGTCCTGTGTGCTCCCCAAGTCCAGCCACCCTCTCTGCTCATCAGGAGTTTGGGTGTCAAAGCGGGCATAGATCTTGTTCAGCTCATCTGGAAGTGTGGTATGGCTGGATATGGCTACGCGACTCCGCTGTCAATAGTCTGTGATGTGCTGGAGCCCCGCCCACATGCGCCGAGGGTCTGAGGTGGAATAGTAGCCCTCAAGCTTCTGTCTGTACTGTCTTTTGGCCTCTCGTATGGACCTCCTCATGTCATATCTGGCCTTTTTGTAGTCATCAGCGGTGCCCATGACAAATGCAGTCGAACGAGCACGTAGCTTAGCCCTTACATCACAGTTCATCCACTGTTTTTGAAACGGGAGAGTGTCACAGAGACGTCTGCCACGGAGGGCGCCATCTTTGACCTGTTTGTCGTGGGTGACCCTACCAGTGGCATAAAAACCCAAGACAACTTAGCTCCTAGGATCATCAGGACGCAAAAACTCCTCCACCACGATAAGGTGGGAGCTCAGGGAAGAGATTTACATGACCGGATATGACATATATACCTGTGGTGCATCTGCCATGTGCTGCATGAGGTCACGGTTGGTGAATAAAGACGATCGACATGCTGGCGAAGTCTTTTAATAAGCTGGTTGTGACCTACGCTTAACTGTGACAACCGGTGACTCAAATACAGCACACTGACTCACATTCATCTCCTTTTAACCCTGCTTACTTTTGGAATAAACATGGCAAAAAAAGTTACTCTTTTAATGGCTGGTAGAGCTTTGATGACATCAAGTTTTTGGCTTGACTTTGCAGGCCGTTTTTCCCTTATCATTCCCTACAAGCATGAGGATGTCAAATTTTGAGGCACAACTGCAGTCTGTTTGGGGTGAGGATGAGAGAGAAAGGGGGAGGAGGTGTTTGTGATGCACACTGGGGTATTCAGGGATAGGCTAAAAGGTCCCAACACAGCTGGATAGAGTACTATAACGGATGAAGGGAGGGGATAAGGAGGATTTTTGTTTTATCATGAAGTCCCTCTCCCTTCTTATTGCATCATGAAAGGCCACCATAGTAAAGCTGACCTCCCACATCTTTTCACGCATCACCTCATGCGTCGCTTTGCTTTGGGGCCAAGCGCTTATGCTCCTCTTGGCCTCAATCAATGGAAACTGGATATTGAGCCTGCGGTGAAGTAGACATGAATATCCACCCACTGGAAGAATAACAACAACAACCACAAGCGTGCATAATCCTTTTTTCAAGATTTGCAGAAGAAAAGAATGTGACAGCCGCTCCATCACAAAGTGTAGCGCTGCTGTTAAAATGCCTCAATGAGAGAGATAACATGTTTTCAAAGGGAATCTGTATCCCTAAATGGAAATGAAAAGCCTTGCATCGTAGATCACAGTGCACTTCATTAGGTACATTTGCACAATCTAATTAAATCCAACAGTATTTCCACGTCCGCCCGTAATGTGCAAAGGACCCCACAATCCATGGGGGAGGGTGGGGCTCCCATTTTTCGCAAGGGGGCATAGAGCACCAAGTCAGCCCGAGGCAGGACTGAAAAAAAACAAACGAGTAATCTGACACCACAACTGTTGCTACACTGATTATTAGCAAGAGAATAAAATGACAGAATTCACCCACTCAACTGTCAGTCCCTGGTGGTGTAATGGTGCAGCTGCTACCTGGTCAGGCAGAGGGTACAGGTTTGATCCTTTGATTGATAGGTTTCATACTTTGTTATTTAGCTCAAAAATAATGTCTTTAACAATTTGTCTCCCATGTATCCGTATTACAGTAATCCCTCGTTTATCGCAGTTAATTGGTCTCAGTGAATTCAAGTCTCTCAAGTGAATTTCCACAATGTAGGATTTCTCATTTATAAATGAAATATTTTTGTAATTAGAGCTTGCAAACCTGTTTTGAATACATTTTTTTTACATTATTACAGCCCTATAGACATGAAATAACACCCCATAGTCACACCAATATCATTGACATAATCAGAGAAAATGATACTCGTTCTCATGTGTGTTGCAGTAACCGTGTTCTGGACATGTGGAGGACAAGAAGTGACAT
Organism: Dunckerocampus dactyliophorus; assembly: GCF_027744805.1. Taxonomy (NCBI): domain Eukaryota; kingdom Metazoa; phylum Chordata; class Actinopteri; order Syngnathiformes; family Syngnathidae; genus Dunckerocampus; species Dunckerocampus dactyliophorus. The sequence continues at coordinate 15,173,670 of NC_072830.1, read as the reverse complement.
CAAGGGTTCAGAGTTGTGTTTTAGCTGGTCAGTTGCTCATGTTGTTATTCTGATTATTATAGTATTAAACAGTCGTCCCTCGCTCGAATATCGCTCCCTCACTATTGCTTTTTAAAAAAAATAATAAATGATCGTGTTTGACTGTGGGCTATTATTAGTCAAAAATATTGAAAGACAAAGCTTGCTATGCTAATGGTGGCCATCTCTTATGTCCCTGCAGGTCCCATAGCCTGTGCAAGGTGATGTAAACAAAAAATAATAGGAGTGTGAAAGTGACTAATGGGGTGTTATTTCATGTCTACAGAGCTCTAATAATGTTAAACCACATATTTAGAAAGTCAAACAGGTTTTCTATGTTCTAACTACAAAAATATTCTGTTTATTAATATTGAATTCTACTAATACACTGACGGTCAGGTCTGGAACCAATTAACCACGATAAACGAGGAACGACTGTAATTATTCCTCTTGTTCCAGTAATCAAGTCTGATGCTTATGTGCCTCGCCCAACATTACAGTAACAGTACTGACACCTAGTGACCAGTGTGGAATGCTGCATATCATTTTTGAATGCATCTTCTGAATTCCTTATATTTGTATTTTAGTTCACTTAGCCAATTGTATTTTTGAAAATGCTTAATTTAGGCAAAAAACACTTTTTTTAACAATAATAGTAGCGATGTCCAATAATGTTGTCACACCGATATTATCGGCCCGATATTGGCACAAAAATGTAATATCGGTTGATATCGGTAACAGGTTTTTCCCTGTAATGAAAACCAATAATAAAAAAACTCCTGTATATAGGCCTATGGGCTCCCGTACTTGCCGTCATTGAGGCATCTGGCGGCGGCAATATGTGGAAATACTTTGTGACGTCCTGTGTTATTCCTCGCAGTCGCAACTGGGCTTCAATGTGTTGAAACCACGGGTGTGGGTGTACAGATAGCACCGACGTAGCTAACTCATTAGCTTGTAGCAGCGCCGGCACGGCCTCGCTGTAACTGTTGTCATGCTACATTTTTACCCACGTCAAGGGTCAACAAATGTGGAGATGCGATTCAAAACGAGGCAGGAGTCGAGGTAGGTCGCAGTACTCTCCACTCAACTAAAAAAAAAAGCAACAATTCTTTAGCAATAGCTACGTGGCTACAACAACTTCATGCCCCGGAAACGGAAGTACACTAGGTAGAATAGATAGATAGATAAATAGATAGAAAGATAGATAGATAGATAGATAGATAGATAGATAGATAGATAGATAGATAGATAGATAGATAGATAGATAGATAGATAGATAGATAGATAGATAGCATCAAACTAAATTCAGGTTCAAGTCAAATAGCATAACAATTGCTTTGTTATAGTTATTTGCTTACTTACTTGGTTATTAGTCAAATCATGTGAATATATAAGCAAGTTTTACATATTCTTGGCCCAAATTAAGCATTTTCAATCATAAAAATGACCTTTGTGACGTCAGCTAGCGACTGCAGAGTTGCTGCTTGTTAGCGTGGTTAGCAGTGTGGAGAGTGCCAATGACTGGTGTGAGTTGTGGCTGACATCAGCTTGTGTGTGAATGTTCACACACAAGGCAAGTAGTATTCCATGGCAGTAGTATTCTACTTCACTGGCCACTAGGTGTCTAGGTCGCCTTATTTTCTATTATTATATCAACTATATTGGGCAATTACTATAGGAGTATTATTTCATGTCTAAAGGGCTTGAATAATGCTAAAAACACATTTCAAAGGTCTTAAACATATTTTCTATGCTCTAACTACGAAAATATGCCATTTATAAAGGAATTTAAGAAGAAAGTTTACTTCGCTGAAATTCACTTTTCGCAGTCAGGTCTGGAACGAATTAATCGTGATAAAGGAGGACAACTATACTAAATATCCCATGTTACAACGGCTTATGGACAGATGCAGCCTATATATGCACAGATATTTTTTGCTCTTTAAATTTAGTTGGTGCGGCTTATATTCAGGTACGCTCAATCGTACGGAAATGACGGTAAATGTATGACATTAAATGTGATCACAAGACCTAACCAATTTCAGATCTCAAGCGCAAACACACAAAAGTACATCTTTGTAATGAATCACACCTAATAAAGTGGGCTGTATATGGTCCAGAAGTCCCGCCTCTGCTTATCCACAAACCATTTATTTTAAGACGTCGTGACATGTAGTGTACTAGAAATAGAGCACATACGGATGTCAACATTATGCGGTTGCACCTTAATTATTAAGTCTGCTCCCTGTCAAATTGATTAGTGTGAAAACAACACATAAAAAAGGTGTGACTGTAATGAAATTATGATGCATAACAGGTCCCAAATGTAAGCCTCCAATAAAGTGGGAATGCAGGCAAATAAAAGCACCATAAATTACGGTGTTACCGCTCGTTACGGCACTCCGCAAGGCACATTTTACATCTTTAAGCGGGACAACTGTAGGCACAGTAAACCTTTATAGCAGTATGTCTTTCCCTGAGACCTTGGTACATTTGTTATAGATTTCAAGGTATCTGCGGCACGTGTCGCAATAATCTGATGTGGAGCTCTTTGTAGAAGAGAAGCAGCCTGTTGTAATTAAAGGACAGTTCTTAATGGGAGAAACACCTCCTGGGCATTTGCTCTGATGTGGCCAAGTCACTTTTGGGAGGGGGACGGCATGAATGCATGTAGCCGCTCCACATCGATCCAATAATATATGTCATTTTGCACTCATTGTATGGAACGTTCCCATACTACTGTTTCCTCAAATAGTGGCCTCTGCTCGAACAGACGATGTGCATCATTCACTTAAATAAATAAACACTGAACTTCAAATAGACCCCCATAAAGTGACGGAAAATAACAGGTGGTGTCACTAGGTGGCTGTAATTTTCTTTACTGCACCTGATACCACCTTGTGTATCAAAACACACATCGCCTGCACCAGACACAGCACCGGTAAAGCTGATGTTTACGCTGTAGTTTAAAGTGCTGCTGTATACAGTGTGAATAAAGTGTGACAAACAACATGAGCTGGATGATCCGATTGGCTGTCCGTCCCAAATGAAGGTTGTTACTGGTGCTGAGTGCAGTCCAATAACCACCAGCCGGCATCTGTGAAAGAATGCTTTTAAGAAAAACGTCTTCAAAGGCTTGGTCTCCTTCAATGCCACATAATTGCCCATTTGGAAAGAGCACCAAACATGGGACATTGAAAGGTGGAACAAAGTTTTATTCTAGGAAGAGAAAAAATGTAACCGTCACGTCCTGATGGCGTCCAACGTTACTGGCATCACAAGGAGATCCCACCTGGGATGTTTTGCACACGACACAGGGGAGGGGGCGCCATCATGATCCTCCAATGGAACAATGGAGCTTCAGGTTGTGCAGGGGCGTCAAACAGCAGCTGGCTATGTGGAGATGTTGCTCATGACCGAAGGCCCTCATCTGTGCGGGAATGACTGGCTTTTTCAACAGGACAACGCTGCAGTTTACATTGCCCACCTGACAAAGGACTTCTTCCAGAGAAATAAGCTCACTCTTTTGGACCATCCTGCATGTTCCCTTATCTAAATCCAATTGAGAACGTTTGGGGATGGACGACAAGGGAAGTTTACAAAAATGGCCATCAGTTCCAGACAGTGGATGCTTTCCGTGAAGCCATGTTCACCACCTGGAGCAACATTCCTACTATTAAATAAATAAGCCAAATAAATATGACAATACCTTAAATATGAAATGCATTCTCCATTAATTACGTCAACAGTGAAATATAAATAAATTTAAGTATAAATATAAGCATTTCGTACTGTAAGTATTGATTTCATAACCAATATAATAAATGTCATGGTCTTTTTAATAATGTTATGACAAATTTCCAGAAAAACAAGGAAGAAATGATGGAAATCTACCCTGTCTTTATATGTGAGTATAAGTGAGATAGTACCGTACTGATACTGATACTGTACTGATACTGAACTGATACTGTACAGTTGTCACTCGCAATATTGCGGTTCAGTTATCGCTCCCTCGCCATATCGTGGTTTTTCAGAAATTAATTAATGACCGCTGTTTTGTGGTAGACTATGGTCTATGATTAGTCCAAAAACATTGAAATACAAGTGATACATAGTATTCTGGTCCCTGGGTGGCAGTAATGACACAAAACATTGCGACATTACCTTACATTACATTACCTTAACACTGTGTGAAGTCAGCCATGACATGTTATCCTCATTTATCCTCACTAGAGTGGCTTCAGGCGAGAAGCGGGGTACACCCTGGACTGGTCGCTAGCCAATCGCAGGACATGTCCAACATGATATGAGTGTAAAAAAAGTTATCCTCCCATTCCATGTGGAAGTGCTACGTTTTTGGCTTCTTAAGTTCAGAAGAAATAAATCCGAGTCTAACTGGTTAGATCACTAGCTTGCCTGCTAGCAGCCATCTTGAGTCCCTGCAGCATAAGCGTTGCGCAATGTGATGTAAAACAGTGAATAATAGGAGTGTAAAGGTGACTAGGTGTGTTATTTCATGTCTACATAGCTCTAATAATGTTAAAAAACATATTTAGAAAGTGCAAAACAGGTTTTCTATGCTCTAATTATAACAATATTCCATTTATTAACATTGAATCTTATATCGCGGAAATGTATGTATCGCGGTCGTGTTTGGAACCAATCAATCGCTATGAACGAGGAACCACTGTATTACATTCATAAAATGACACTGCAATATGTGATGTAGAATACATGTTTTCATTATTTATCTGCAGAAAAATAACGTCAACATTAATTAATATTATAAAAAAATACATTTGTACAAATAATAAATGCCCTCAAGGCCATGTACTCTCCACAGTTGAATGACTAAACAACCCTGTGCACTATATGAGGAAATATTATGCTTATTGCAACCTGTACATGTGCAACTCTATCACCATCCATGCATCTACTGCTTTACCATCACCCTGCTAGTTGTGTCCAAGGGGATTTTATTGAATTTAAACCATGGTGGTGTACAGTTGGAGTTTCATGACATGATTTCTTTGGGCCTAGTGTGTGCATGCGCGCATGCGATGAATACTGATGGAAAAGGAAACGAGTCATGAGGAAAGCTATTTATATCAGCATGCACTCTCCCAGTAATGCACTGTAAAAGTGATTGATATGAGCCATATTGAGAGATTGTCTGTCTTCACTGGCTTCAGCTCTCCAAAGTGATAAAATTACAGCTCGTACTCGTCTCTGAAAGCATAACGGGTTGATTAGGTCAGTGTGATCTTTCCACTCTAATAGGGAAACTTGCCGTCCCACCTCAAAGTGAGCAGCGCGAAGAAGAGTTGTGCCCTTCGATCTATAAAGGCACTAAACCCCCTCGGAGGGTGTGTTTAACGACCTGGAACATATTACACACACACACACAGGTTGCTCAATTTTAGGTAGAGGCGAGCACAGGCGTTGTGTGTCTATCTGCCTCCAAGTGACATTTCTGACACAACACACTTGCCCTTGTCACAGTTTTAACAAATTGTGCAAATCAATTTCCATTAAGGAAGCTGAAATTCCCAATTTCTTCTGGCTGGCCAAGCCCAGCGGACTAATAATGCGATGTTCCATCAGTTCAGTGTGTCAGTGAACACTCTCGTGTGGATTGGGGGAAGAATTAGTGCACAGATTACTAGAATGGCTGCCTCGTGGCTTAGCTGGAGACTCCGGCCTGCAACGTGGACTTGAGTTCCACAGCCGCTTACCGTAATATTTCTTTTTTTGGAAGCTGTGTTATCATCAGTAAGCTGTAGGTTCCAGATAAAATAGAGCGTTTGCTTTAATGCAACAATAAGAAACAAGAATGGCACTCAGTGGAATAACAAGGGAATTCTATCATTAAAATTCATGCAGTATTCACAGTGAAATGAAGCGTAAGATATAAAAAACAGATAAAAAGAGACAGCTAAGAATGCACGTAATGGGACACACCTACATCTACTGTATAACGCCTTCTGAAAAGAAATCCAAAAAGCGGCAACAACTCTCCATTTACATATAATATATGTGACCTGCATATAAACCAAGCTATAGCCACATTGTTATGATTACTGTTATTTACTATACATTATTGGGCCGAAGAACTATACGTTACTGGCATAGTGACACCTCGCCACACCACATCGACTAGTTACTAGCTGGTTATCATGGTTACATAATCGATCAGTCCAGGGTGTACCCCGCCTCTCGCCCGAAGTCAGCTGGGATAGGCTCCAGCATACGCGCGACCCTAGTGAGGATAAGCGTCATAGAAGATGGATGGATGGGTTACATAAAATAGCAGATAAAAATCTGGGAAAATAAGCCATTTAAGACAAATATAAGACTCGTGCGCATGTGTGGCGCAATAAATGTGTTCCGGATGTGTGGAGAGCAGGCACATTTGAGTTTTAGCTCGGCATGGGTTACAGTCGTAACGGTAGCCCGTGTTATTATTCTGATTATTATTATTACGATTATTATGTTATTATTATTGTGCCTGTTGTGAAATACTTCAAACCTGCAATAAAAGCCTGTTGTTCTGCTGATCCATTCTGGTGCTTGTCTCGCTGAACATTAAAATAACATTACTGACAGCTAGTGACCAATGTAGAATACTACACTCACAATTTGAATGTGTCTGCTTAATGCTTTGTATTTGTATTTTTAGTTAATTTAGCCATTTCTAGGCTTGAAAATGCTTCATTTATGTTAAATTCTAAAACATTTATTATAACAGACACGAACATCAGTCTTATTTATGTCTTAAATGGATTATTTTCTCTGATTATATCTACTTTAGTGGGTAATATGAGCGTAAAGGTGACTATAGGGGTTTTATTTCATATAATAAATATAATAACGTTAAAAACTGTATTTAGAAGGCTGTAAACAGTCTTTCTGTGCCATAACTACAAAAATATTTCATTTATAAAGAAAGAATCCTGATTCTCGTCAGGTCTGGAACCAATTAACTGCGATTAACGAGGGATTACAACACTTGTGTTTGCTTCAGTTTTCCATGAGTCGAACTCAACACTTTTTCCATGAACACAAAAGTCCAATTGCTCTCAAATATTGTTCACAAATACGTGATGTCTAAATCTGTGTTAGTGAGCATTCATAATTCATCCACCAGGTGTGGCATAACAAGATGCTGATTAGACAGTATGATTAATACACCGGTGTGACCTAGGATGGCCGCAGTGAAAGGCCGCTTCAAATGTGCAGTATTGGGGGGGGCTGGTCGAGGGGGTCCAAAAACATGGGGCCGTGCATTATCATGCTGCAACATTAGGTGATGGAATTGCACAACAATGGGCCTCAAGATTTCGTCACGGTATCTTTATGCATACAAAATGCCATCAATAAATGCCATCAATTCGTTACCCATAACATACGCCTGCCCATACCATAACACCACCGCCACCATGTACAGGGGTATGTATGCATGAAGGCACAGAGATACCGTGACAAAACCATATTAAGCGGTGCAATATGTGATCCAGGAATCATCATTACAGGCAGTGCACCACCCAAATGAACAAATGAAAGTAAAAGCTTGCTTTCATACAACATGTTTTATCATAACAGTTCAGTTTAATCATAACATTATTCTCCTAATCAATATTGCTGATATGCTGAATGCCATAAGCTCCAGCAGACAAATAATAGTTTATATATCCAAACAAGTGCTCTGAGTAGACTGGATGGCGTGCAGCAAAAACACAGAGCCAAAAGACTTGACACAGACTTGAAAACAAAAACAAAAAGGACTAGAGAACATTTGTGCCCGAGGCTTGCTGGCCTGAGCCAACCAGACACGCTGCACTTTGTATTCTCGCCTGTCCACTTCACTGCACCTCAGGTGAACAACTGTGTGAGCATTTGGACTATTTGTGATAATGAATAACACGGCACATTAAAAAAAACCTCATGGTTATTTTATCAGCAAAATAATGAAGTGGAGATGCATGGTCATACACGACCATAATGCATCACAGTTGGCATCTGCCAGTTCTTTAGAATATTGTATCTCTGCTTTAAAAGTAGATCCGGTTCAAAAAATAAGGTCAGAATTGACTGGCAGTGAATGTACGACAAAACATTCCACAACTTCACTGAAATAGAAGAAAACGTAAAAATGTTTTCTCATTTGCAGTTGCACACAAAATTCGAACGTGAGCCAAATAAAATTGTACAATCATGCAGACGGCTATGAATCCAAACAGATCCAAACAATCGCTGTGTTGTTTTGACTCTGTATAAAACAAGCTAACCCTGCAGTATGTTATTACACTTCATCATTACAGCAAGAATCGACTGTTAAAAAGGTCTCTGATTATGTAAAATTGACTTTTTAATGATGTTATAAGTCATTAGAACATTTGCCGTCTGCGGCTGTTTTACTGGCCTGCGGCACATTCTAAAAATATAATTGAACAAGAAAACTATAAAAACTATTTAAAAAACAACAGTAGCAGTAAAAAAATTTAAAAATCAGCAGTAAGTTTACAAGAATAAAGTCAAAGTATTGATTAAAAAAAGTAGTAATTCAATGACAAAAAGTCTGAATTTTACCGTAATATTAAGAAGAAAAATAACTCCATTTTAGTAGCATAAAGTTTTTTAAAAGTCCTAATATTATGAGAAACAAAGAAAACAATGAATAAAGTGGGAATTTTTGGGAAAGTAGGTTGCGGAAAGAGTTATGTAACAAGAATAACGTACAAATATTATGGTAATAAAGTCATAATTACAAGAAAGTTGACATTTTTGAAAGAAAAAATGAAAAACAGCAGAAATGGAAAAAACAGCTGGAATTTAAAAAAATAAAAAGTCAAAATATTAAGAGCAAAAAGTTACATTCCAACAAGAAACAAGTTGAAATTTTATGAGAATAAACTTGTAATATTTTGAGGAAAAATGTCATTATAGTAGCAAAGAGCTGAAATATGAAAGAAAAAGTATGTTACTTTTTAAAGTCGTAGTATGAGGAGAAACATAAGTCGTAAAATTAGGTCATATGATGAGAATGTAAAAACATTATGGAAATGAATATAATATTACCAAAAGAAAGTTACAAACATTTAAGACAAAAGTTGAAATATTTGGAAAAAAAAACAACAGCAAAAATGGGCAAAAACTCACATGACAAAGCTGACATGCAGTTTTTTATATATACAGTAGATGCCCCTACAACGTAAATAATCCGTTCCGAGAACGTTTACGTTATGGGGTTTTTACGTAATACGAAGCGTAAAATACATGTAAATAGCCTAATCTGTTCCAAGATCTCCCCAAACTCACCCCTTTGGTCACGATGAGGAAGGGAGGTTGAAGGGAGAAGCCTGTTTCTCACACAAAGCGTACACCAAGCGTACTCTGTTAGTCATGGAAAATGTTTCCCTCTCTCTGTCGTGCGAGCTATTCAAATCGAATTTCTGAACTTGCACCGACTTGACGCTTTACGTTATATGGAATTTCTTACGTAATACGATGCAAAAACATTACATAAATTCTTTACGTTCAGTGGAATTTACGTAAAAGGAGATTTACGTTATGCGAGGTACTGCTATGTATGTAAGTTCTTAGCATATCTACATGTGTTGCTTTACAAAATATCAAAGTGGCAAAGTTGCATCCTTTCATTTTTCACTATGTGGCACTCGCACAAAAAAGTTTGGAATATGTGTAATATGTGACCCGCACTTGTTTCCATGACATCATAAAGGAAAAACCTCCCCCATGGACGTACCGTCTCTGACCCGCCACTAGCATGATGAGCCCGCTTCATGTATATATATGTTCACCACTTCACACTGAGGGCATCTTTGCGGAAAATCATCTTCACTGCACATTGTAAAACAAAGACTTTTTAAAATTTTGTTACAAACATGAGCACAATAATTTTGGTAGGCTAACCTAGCATGGTGTTGCTGAGAAAATGTGACTGTAATGTTGGCTGTAGCTCACATATGATATGTGATAGCATTGCTAACATTTAGGTCCTCCTGTCCGGCTCCTTAATGTTATGTTGTTGTATGTGATATATGACATCTACTACATTGAACAGAGATCAGGGAGAGAGAAAAAAAAGTGGAGAAAGTGCACAATAGCGCTTCTTAGAGCTACGCACTCTGGTAAATAATTTCACAAAAGGGAAAACAAGGCCAAGAAGCAACAATAGCAGCAAGGAGGCATAAGAAGCAATGCAGGAATGACAAGGACGAGCAAATACAGTAAACTCGTGTTTATTGTGTCAAATTTCCGCAAAGCAGAATTCCTTATGCATAAATCGAATATTTCCATAGTTAGGGCATAGAAAACATGCTTACAACCTTCTAAATGCAGGTTTTTACATTGTTACAGTCCTCTAGACAATAAATAACATCCCTATAGTCACCTATAGACTTGTATTACCCAATATAGAAGACAGAGAAGATAGAAAAAATACCAATTAAGACACAAGACTCATGCTCTTGTGTGTTTCTGTAAATATGTTGCGGTGATAGGGGAATTGAATGGGGGACAGATAGGAAGTGACGTTGAAGGTTCGAAGTTGAGTTTGACGTGGGTTGGCGTGTTTACCTGCAATAAAAGCCTGTTGTTCCAGCGATCAAGTCTGGTGCTTGTCTGTCTCTCCGAACATTACACCAACACAGCTTACACCTAGTGACCAGTGTAGAATACTACATATCATCACAACGTCTTTGAGTCTGCTGAATGAATGCTTTAAATTTAGGCATCGTTTCAAAGTGAACAATTCCGATTCCTTGTTTTTCGATTCTGGTTTGTAACGATTCTCGTGTCCGATGCTTTTATGAGGGCGCTAGGCAGAATTCCTTTTGGATTAAATGTGTGAACTTATCCATGAATTGTTCGATATGAACTTTTTTTTATCAACTTTACTATGCATTTCTCACAGGGCTATTATCAACCAGTATAAACAGCAAACCATTTAACTTGAATAGAAATGTTATGAAGTTTCTTTCTACAGGAGTACATTTTCACTAAAGATGTTTACTTTTGAAATGCTAATGAAAAAAACATTTCCACAAATGTTGTTGTTTATGTGTTAGTGTGTGAAGCTGCAGCCACTTAAAACAAACTTGTCAAAGATTTGTCTATGAAAAGTACGCGGGCTAATGTTATCACTTAGCACTAGTATACTTTGTTGCCTCAATGTTGCCGGAAGCTATTTTTAAAGCACCCTTATTTTGTCTTAAGTAAACAGGATGTAGCCCACGGAGCTGTTATTTTCCAAGGCCGGAAGTGTGTCATGTGGTGTCTTGACTGTTGCTAAACGAGGCTAGCCGCGCACATGAATAAACTTACCTCCTAGAGCTGTAACTCGCGTACTTTATTTACATCAAACGTCCACATCAGCTCGCATCCTGAAACCCTCAGTTATATATGAGATATGAGATATGAGTATGAGATAGTCATCATTTATTGTTTGACTTCCCGGATTGTGACTGCTTCGAGGAAGTCCGATGTAGCGCGTCAAAGATGAGGTTATTTTAGGTGCTTAATCATGTTGACCCTCTTTTGCATGATATCATCGTGTTGCAAAAGTTGCACTGGGCTGACCGCTCTCTTTTATGATGGGAAGCCAAACCTTTTAGTGGCTTCTTCTCTGTTGGTGTTTGCGGCTATTTTTTCAGTCAGCGAAGTGAGCATCGAAACTAGGAATTGAAATAAAAACATGTGAAAGATCCCAGGAGAATTGCAATGTTAGTCCTGGTTCTCATCGATGCTCGAGACTCAATGCCCAACCCTACTCATAATAGGCCGTATTCAACCACGAAACAGAATGATTTATTGATATATTTTGAAAAGCCATGATAGAGTGACGCCACCAAATTCAAAGCATGAAGTGCCAAGATATTACTGTGCTCTGACACAATCATGCCACTAAATGGTAGATGCTAAATGGTCGAGCCCATCAGTCGAACCTCAGGAGTCTTCAAAAACAGAGACACACACACACAAAAAAACATACAACAAAATAAAAGTGCACACAACGTAACAACTCCCTTTCTGAACTCCAAGAAGAAGCAGATAAATTCCCTCGAGATATCCTGGAGATGTTGTGGTCATAAGGTAGGACAATATAAAAAAAATCTAATGCTTCAGGCAAGAGCTTTCACAAGCATAAGAAGAGGAAAAATACGTTTTGGGACCAGCATCATAATTACAGTGCAAAGACCTATAGAGGATTAGTGGGGTATTGTTTATATCACTACACCCTCCTGCACATTAGCACCCTCCGTTAGTGTGTGTCTTTAAATATGCATTAAAACCCTCCATGTTTACCATCCAGAGCAGGTGTGCTGTTGATGTAAACGCACCCTCTAATTGGCTCATCAGCTCTGCTTTTCCAACACGGGGAAATTCGAGGCTTCTCAACATTTGCAGAGGTCAGACTGTGTGGATTTCATTGATATGCATTCATACATGTGCTTATATGAGCCACCGCTTTGATTTATTGCTTGTGAAACCAAAAGAAATGATGAAAAACAAGGATCAGTATCTTGCAAAAGGGTTGCAAGCATATGACATCTGAAGTATTTCAAATGCTGTTTGGGCAGCACGCACTATAACTCACGCCTGTGCTATCTGTGACGCAGACGCTACACAGCAATGTTAGTCATAGGAAGAAAATGGGGGCTCTTAAGTCTTATAAACCGCACCGCTGCTTTGGCCTCCTCTATAAAGAATAAAGCTTTGGTGCTTTTGGAGGTTTTTACTGTTGAATAATGAAAAATGTTGTTTTCTTTCAATAAAAGTGAAAAAAAAATACAACCAAAACAAGATAAAAAGAAGAAATGTTTAGTCATAGACGACCACAAAGAATCCCACTGGGCAAAATTACGAAAAACTATGTATTTGTGTAATTTCTCACTCTGCTCGGTGCGCTCTTGAAAAACACCCATTGTAACTTCAATGTTTTGAGCCATGGAACCACGACATGTAGTACACACCTTCAGGGGACTGACAAGCACATGCTTGTAAAATTTGAGCTAGACTGGTTGAAAAACATGGCCGCCATCAAGCAAAATGTGAGAGGTCATCGACCATTTGTCAAATGATAACAGTATAGGGATGCTAGCAGGTCTTCCAAAGCATTTTAGCTGTTAGAAATTTCATTTACAGTTATTGTTCATATTCAATCTGCAAAAATTAGGACACCCCATGCAGTGTCTGCAAAAAAAAACAGGTTGCAATAATAGTGTCAGCTCAAATGCAAAAATAATCCAAAATCATAGCTACAATAGAATAATTGATGGCCCATATTGAGGTATTATGTCTTTCTACTCACATGCAATTGGAATTGCTGCGTCTGGTGTGGGATAAATTGCAGTTGCCCTGTAACTGACAGGTGATCAGTCCAGGGTGTAGTCGGCCTTTTGTCTGCCTAAGTCAGCTGGAGCTGACTGTAGCCCCCTGCCAGGATCCTGAATAGGACGACGCATACACTCCTGGCACTCAAAATTTGAAGACCAGTTGAAAAATTGCAAGAATTTACATTTTGCACTGTTGAATCTTAAGGAAGTTCTAAGTAAAGTTTCAAAATACAAAAAGAAGACATGGGAGTGAGACAAAAAAATAAAACATCGAGTAAGCAATCTATTGCAAACAAGACCATAGCCTTTAAAAGGCAAAATCTTGAATAAAAATGTGGATTGAATGTGATTTTGTGTCAGGTACTCACACTGTCATGATCTCTTGATGGAAAAAGGCAAAAGAGCTTTGTCTCTTTCAACGTGGGGGGATTGCTGAGCTGCATAAGCAAGGCCTCTCGCAGCGCGCCATTGCTGCTGAGGTTGGACGCAGTAAGACAATCATTTGAAACTTTTTCAAACATCCTGAGGTTTAGGGAACAAAAAAGTCAAGTTGTAGACCCCCCAAAAATGTCACCGGCCCTGAGCCGAAGTCTGTTGACACAGGACCAACCTTAGTCCAAATGAAGGCTGTTACTGGTGCTGAGTGCAGTCCAGTAACCATCAGACGCCATCTGCGAGGGTTTTAAGAATAAAAAAGGTCTTCAAAAGCCTCGTCTCCTTCAATGCCACAAAATTCCCCATTTCGAATTTGCACAAGAGCACCAAACATGGGACATTGAGAGATGAAAGAAAGCTTTATTCTCTGATGAGAAAAAAATGTAACCTCAACGAACCCTGATGGCTTCCAACGTTACTGGCATGACAAGTAGATCCCACCTGAGATGTTTTCCACACGGCATAGTGGAGGGGGCGCCATCATGATCCGGGGTGCTTTTTCCTTCAGTGGAACAATGGAGCTTCAGGTTGTGCATGGGTGTCAAACGGCAGCTGGCTATGTGGAGATGTTGCGGGGGGCATCCCTCATGATTGAAGACGCTCGTCTGTGTGGTACCGACTTTTTCAACAGGACAACACTGTAGTTTACAATGCCCGCCTGACAAAGGACTTCTTCCAGAGGAATGAGCTCACTTTTTTGGAGCATCCTGCCTGTTCCCCTTATCTAAATCCAACTGAGAACACTTGGGGATGGACAGCAAGGGAAGTTTAGAAAAATCAATATCATTTCCAGCAGGCATTCCCACTACCCCCTGGAAACACTTGCATCAAGCATGCCCAAACCACTTTTTCAGCTGATTAACAAGAATGATGCAGCTACTCATTACTTTCTATTTTAGGGGGCGCGGGGGTTCTGTGTTTTTTGAGCTATGGTCTTGTGATCAACTGATGAACATGAACATTTCACTTTAATGCTTGTTTGAAATAAATTGCTACTCACAATGTTTTTTGTCTCACTCCCATTCCTTTCTGCATTTTGAAGCTCTACTTAGAACCTCATTAGAACAGTTCAAATGTAACTTTTCAACTGGTCTTAAAATTTTAATTAGGAGTGGATAAAAAATAGATACTTACTCACACAAGATATGACCATATTCGCAAATAAAAGATCTCCACAGCCTGCACAGCTTCCTCATAAGAAGAGGAGGGAGCAGTGGGAGATCGCTTGTAGATGTAAACACCATCCAAAGGATACGCAGCTGTTCTCCTATTTATTTCCGTCGATGCATCTCATCGACCACTGCTGAAAGGGCCAACAGGTGCTTCGGGTTACAAAAGAAGCCTATAGCCAAACGCTGTGCCCAGCCAGAGTTTTCCTTTTAGTAAAAATCTAAATGCCCTCGGGGAACGAGGCAGGAGAGCCCTGGATGCTATTGTGCAGCCTTGATAAGAGCCTGATCATGGAAGAAGCAAGTTGTTCTGTCAGTCAAGAAAGGCATACGTTTATGGAGTCCAAGTAAGAGCAATGCATTTCTAACAGATATAGACATCACATGCAGCAAATACAGTGTGACATACTGATAGGGAGTACACCAGCTTGCGACTCGTTGACTGCATTACAGTGCATGTAACGGCGGTATGTGTATTAATGTGTCAAACTATGGCAGTTTGCATGGTTTCACTTAAAAATGTAAATAAACACATGAAGGCATAAGTAAATACATATAAAATAACAATAACTTAAGCGTAAAAAAATAATAATAAAATGACATTAAAGTGCAAAAAAAGAAATAGTAATAAAATAGAAATAGAAATAATAAAAACGTAAAAAACTACAAAAAAATGACTTGAACAAAGGTGTAGAAAAAACCCCAAATAAATAGAAATCAAAATGACTTAAAGAAAAAGGTTTAAAAAAAACTATTTAAAAATGACTTAAAAGTGTAAAAAAATAATAATCAAGTTAACAATGACTTAAATAAAAATGCAAAAAGTAATAATTAAAAATTAAGTTAAATAAAAATTAAGTTACATAAAAGCAAAAAATACAAATGACTTATAAGCGTAAAAAAGTAATTAAAAATAAATACAAATGCCTTAAATGTGTAAAACTATCATGAAAATTTGTAACAAATAAAAATGACAAATTATTTTTTTTTTCTTTTTTTTTATACTTTGATGCTTGTTATAAAGCAAATTTGGAGCGACCGGACCGGAGCAGGAGGGGACAGAGAAGAAGAGAAAAGGACAAAGGACAAGGACAAAAAAAAAGAGAGACAAGAGACAAGGACAACAGCAGCAACAACAACAATTGTGACAACAAGAGCAGAACAACAGAAACATACAGAACGACATCAGCAAATAAATGTCTGTGACAACTATAAAGACGAACAAGGACTTAAGGACAAAGGACAAAACAATATCAACAACCACAATGACAACGCTGTCAATGACAATCACACATAATAGTAGTCATGAAATGATGAACTATGATAGTGATCACAATGACAATAAAAATGACAAATTAAAACATAAAAAATATACAAATAATGACTTACAAGCAAAAAATAATAGCAATAAATAAAACATTAAAAATTACTTAAATAAAAATGTCAAAAATACAAATAAATACAAATTTAAATGACAGAAGTATAAAAGAAAATAAGAATACATAATAAAAATGGCTTAAATAAGTGTAAAAAATAAAAAAAATGAAAACATTTTAAAATTACTTTAATAAAAGTGTACATTTAATAGAAATAAATACAAATTAAAAAAGACTTCAATAAAAGTGTGAAAATCATACAAATAATTTTAAAAAATGACTTAAATAATAGTGGGTCACGACTTATGATGACCATTCGAAAATGTGGGTTCCATCTTGAGACCATTTGTATACAACATCAGTCCACAAAGTTTTATGGGCAATGATTGTGAAGATTTTGCAGAATCACAACCAAAAGATCACAACAATACAGTTTGCCTCGGTGCTTTCAATGCACAAGAAAATGTCTTGCATCACATTTAACTGTCACCAAGGTAACTAAGTTTCCATTTTAAAATGGATAAAATTGATCCGACCCAATGTAAGAAAGGTTGACTGACAATATAGGGCAAAATGTGGGTCATTTTCTTGTCACCAGTTAAGGCGTTTAGGAAAAAAAGATCTGAGGTCGCTCTGTACCTTTGCAAATGAAATTTAAATGGCTTCCTTCGGGTCTAAAAGACACCTTTTTCAGTAGCAATAAAATTAAAAAAAAATGGCACACTAGGCATGCCGTGCTGCTTTAAAGTAGATTTCAACGGTATGTTTGAGACCCTCTGCTCTTCATGGAGCTCCTGCGGTGAGTAATGAGAAACTCTCTCTCACATTTCACTTGGGTATGAAATCATCCATCACGCCTGTTGTTTTACACTTAATGAATCTGCATGCAGCCAGCCACAAAAGGTTTTTTTCTTTTTTCCCCAGTTCTGACACAGAAAGAAAGTGAATTTCACCTGAGATACTTCTGACATCAAATTACCGTGCACACTGCACGAGGGCTGAGAGTGATTCTTTTGTGACATTAAAGCTCCAGCTAATGTTTTATTTTCCTATTCTCCTTTTGATCACAAACACAGCAGCAGCCAGATTGTTTTCGGCATGCGTTTCCATCTTTTGAACATGGGGCAGATGTCAGTTAATGCTGTGTTCTTCAGGCTGGGGGAGGGTGGAAAAACTTACTTTAACGACAAACTAATTTGTTACAATAACTGTTGCGAGGTAAAGTGCAAATACTGTACATCATGCAACATTATTCTTCCTGAAATGTCACTGCAATTAATTTTTTAACACCACTAGGTATTTTTCAGGAGGCAGAAAAACACAAAAACAATATTTTCCTATTGATCTCAGCCATTTTAAGCGCCAGGCTTCTCATATCCTGCAGATGCTGAGCAACATTCATTTGTGCATACTATTACAGCAAAAGTGGGTCTCTGTGTCCTATTTTGGATCATGAGACGACACCGCCAAGACATTAACTTTGTCAATTGCGTGTTGGCCCGCTGTGAGCAGAAATGTGAGGAGTCACAGAGTTCTTTCACTAAAAATAAAATGTATTGTTTCTGCTTTGCAGTGCTGGTTTCGGGCAATGTTTTGCTTCCGCAACTATCACCTAACGTTTTTTGTGGTGGGGGAGACGCTAACACAGAGCCTAATACTGAGAAATTATAAGCATGTGTTGTTGTCAGAGGTACCAATGGTCCATTATTGGTGAAGACGCTCATTAGTTTATAGCGGGGTGCCCAAAGGCCGAGTTCCCCTACTGCCTGGTAGAAGCATGGTTGTGTGCAAATTGCTTATTAAAGCATTCGAAGCCGATGGTACGACCCTCAATGCAAGATATGTTGCAGCAATCACTAGGGGTGTATTAGAATATTTGACTATTCGATCCTGAGGAGTCTGATTTGACTGCCAATCTTGCAGTCAAATCATATGAAAATGTCATGTCATCAAGATTGTAGCATTCTGACTACATGGGTGTGCCCACTGCTGCTGCTGTGGTTACATTTTTACATGGATGTCTTTGTTTTTGATATAAATAAAAACATTTTTTATTGATCCAAATTCTGCCTCATTTGTGTTAATAAAGAATTGAAAATGATGTGTGTGTTTAACAGAAAACTTATACTTAAGTAAGATGGTGGCGCGTACATACAGCGAAACCTGGCGCCTCTTCCAGATGTACACTTTGTAGTTATTATTTTTCTCCTATCAGGTCTGGTTTAACATCCTACATTCGACAAGAGCTTTTCAATATTGGATTTTGCAGCGCCAACATTTTTATCAATGATCTTCGCCTCTTCCCTGCGATCTCCAGTGTACAAGAGTTTACACACACCACCCAACCGGGCGGAAATGCACGCAAGCGATGTTGAGACAGTAAACAAAGGCAAGGGAGGCGTGAAGAAAGACGAGCTAAGCTCAAGCTAACAAAGCAAAGACTCTCCTTACTGAGCATTTTCCCCGCTAATGTGCGGTTTTAAATGAATACAATATAAGAGTTACTACTTTTGGACTGCAACATCATGATTGTCACAGAAACATGACTAAACACATAGTAAGACTACGACAGTAACTGACAATGCTATTTTTTAGCCGACCGCCACACAATTCGGGCTGATAGAACAGAGGGTCAAACCAGTAAGCCCAAAGGCATCGGAATAGAAATGACAAGCTTGCTCAACAACTGCGCTTATGTCTGTTGTGGACGCACCTCCATTTTCATCTGAACTCCCCTGCCTTACAGGCTGCTTGGTTGTCCCGGTTAGCTGTCGGAGAATGCGTTTCTCCATGCCGCGTCTAAATGATGCCTGCTGCTTGTCTGTTGTATTTCCGGTAACGACTTCCAGCAATCATATGTTAACTTGTGTTCACCTTGCTTTTGAGGCCAGATTGTTATACAACTATATAAGATTCACCACTTGTGCTTCTCTGAGCAACTATGGTGTAGAGGGCTGTCAAACTGTCGATCGTGATCCACCAGTCAGTCTTTGGGACTTATCCAGTGGATGTTGTAAATTCCCTAACTATACGTTTACATTTAGTGCAGGCACTGTTCAGGGTGGACTTTATATTTTTTACACCAAACACTTTACAGGGCAGGTAAGGGTCCTTCTGAGGAGCAATGGCACATTCGAGCCATCCGGACAGCTGCTGTTGAAATGCACGTATGTGTTTATGACTGTCTGTGTTGGTGATAAAAGATACCAGATAATATATCATGTCAAATCAGCCAGCTGGATGAATTTCTGAACTGTGTATTAAATCACATATAGTCCTAGCTTTCTGCTACAATCGCCAAAACATTAGAAAAAAAATGCATTATCACATCAGTGCCCTGCCCTCCCGGAGAGTGACCGACAGACACGCATTTTGACCACTGAACATGCCACCGAATAAAAGTGCTAAGAATCCCAATTCCACCTCTTTCCCTTTATCTTAGCCCTTACCCCTAGGGTTTGTGTGTTCACGAGAATCAAGTGGTGTTCCGAATCTCACTAAATCAAGGGCTAAGGGGTGTACAGCCCTTGGAACAAAGTGTGGTCAGGGGCCGCACTTGAAACGAAAGGTTAGGAGAAATTTCCTCGGATACACCGCTCCCGCTGACAAAGCGGCAGAGCGGAGGCTGAAAGAAGCATCTAAATATATAAATATATATACTGTATATATATATATATATATATATATATATATATATATATATATAGTATATTTTATATATATATATAAATATATATATATATATATATATATATATATATATATATATATATATATATATATATATATATATATAAAACTATGTTTGCCATGTTTTGAATTGTTAGTTGTCGCTAGTTAAACAACCAAACAGCCTATTCTCATTAAAATAAAATTAAAAACTAGGAACAACAAATAATGCATTTTTGCCGAGTACGAGCATGAAACAAGTACAGCTCATCATTATCCATAATCGTGATGAAGGAAAATCCTCATTGGGGAACTACTTATGTATTCACTCTTCATGCTCTGTGATTGGCCAGTCACACACAGTGACCACCCCTCCATAGGCAGACTCCCTACAGCCAGAGAGAGGATTACGCGGTGCATTTGACAAGACAGAGTTGAAACCAGCTCGTGTCGCATTGGTCACTTTCTCCACTCCGGATGGGGTTTTTTTTTAGGTTTTCCTCAGCGCAGTTCATGAGTTTACCAAGTTAATTGATAAATTGTTCATTACGTACATGGTGCATTTGACAAGATAAAGGCTTGTGTTGCGTCACTGCCGGTGTTTTTTTTTTGTCTACTTGCTTCTAATTTGGCTGGTGACGTGAAGTCAATTGGAAAACTTTGCTCGTAGTACTGAATGCGGTGCTTTTGTGAAAACTACAGTGAACAAGGCTGACAGATTGTTTCCCTGTTTGCCATCACTGGATGTTTGCATGAATCAACAACTTCACACAGATCATTAAAAAAATAATTAATAAAGTCTTACATATCACTTACAAACATACACAATACACATATAGCTGAATAAGAAACAATTATAAACAATAAATAAACAACTTCTGATCAATCCATGTCAATTTCATACTTAAAATAATGTACCGCTTTAATAAGCCCCACACATTTCCAATTAAACCATGCCCACTTCTGGTTTATGCCCCACCCACTCCAAGTACAGATAATTTAGATGGGTGAACAGATACAGATACAGATAGTGGTGTACTTGCTCATACCTGTTCAAAACAAATAGTTTTTGACCAAACATCTGCAAATTTGGGGTGCTGTGAATGCTGAATCGCGACTGTGCAAGGACCCACTGAAGAGCACAAAATATATATATTTTATGGATTTTTTGGGTTAAATGCACATCTGCAAGTTGCCAGTGCTGGTGTGTTTTTTTTCTTGGGTAAAATAAAGAAGTGTGTGTTTCCAGTTGAATGACGCCTCAGAGTGTTTAGTATTTATTCCTCCAGTAAATATCTGATATAGGAAGACCAACAGGCTGAGAACTCATGCAAGGACTTCTGCAATGTATGCCTCTGCTAGTGTCTATTCATGAATTCAGTGGTTGAACATAATCTTTGAATCTTTGAATTGAAAAACATTGCTTCTTTTGTGAGATGTTGTTATTCAAATGTGATTAATTGGGATTATTTAACTGTAAAGCCTCAAAAAATGGAATCGGCTGACAACCCTTGAATGACTATTTTTTTCGTCACTTATAAACCCAAGCTTAAATGTTTATTTTACTCTTTTCTACATGTAGTTTTTTTTTTTTTCTAAATTGAAGCACTTGTAGCATTTTTGTGGACTGTGCTTAAATAGACTCCATTTTGCTGTTTTTGTGTACAAGGCTCACGCGGAAACATTCCCTTAGTTGGAAAAACAGTGCCAGCATATTCATCATATATAGAAACAGACGCTTTAGAACCCATCAGGTATAGATGGGTTGGTCCATCAGGACTGTTTGGACACAGTTTCATTAGTAGAATGGCAAATTTTTGGGGTAAATAAATAAATTGATATACAGTGGATACTCTACAGCTGAATGTCCCGTGAGAGCATCCAAGGAGTGAATGGTAAAAACACGCAAGTCAAAAACATTCCAGAAATATAGATCAAGAGACACCAGGATGAAAATAGGAAGACCAGGTTAGACTAAAAAGCCTTAGTCTTCTGGAGCAGATCAGACTTTGTCGGAAAGCATCTAAAAAGCCTTACTGTTCTGGAGTCAGATAAAACTCTAGTATTACCACAACCATCAGTTCTCACCCTAAGATGACCCGTTTTTTCATTAGTGAAAAGGGCCTGAAAGTGAAAGTGACTGAAAGGGCCAACGAGGACTTGGAAGCAGCTTTGCGGTGCATGTGACACCAGCACCCCACTTCCTGGTCCCGCTATCTGCCCTGGGTGGAGTATGCCCACAATACCTTAGTATGCTCTTCAACGGGCCTCTCCCGTTCCACGTCGCCCACAGTTTTCGTCCTCCCCTATACCTCTCCCAGGAGCACGAATCGTCGGTGGCCTCTGTGACATCCCTGTTGCGCCGGTTCCACCAGGTGTGGCGAGACACCTGGGCGGCACTTATCCGCACCTCGAAACGGAACCAGAAGTTGCCGGACCGGCATCACAAGCCCGCTCCCAAATACAAGCCTGGCCAGAAAGTTTGGTTGTCGTCACAGGACCTCTCGTTGGCTGGCAAATCTAAGAAGATGGCACCCAGATTAATTGGCCCCTTTAAGGTCTTTCATATGGTTAACCCTGTGTCAGCCAGACCGAAGCTTCCACAGTCACTCAAGAAGTACCCTGTGTTCCATGTGTCCCTCCTGAAGCCTGTCTCCTCCTGCGAGCTTAGCCCTCCACCTGTGCCTCCTCCTCCTCCTCGGCTGGTGGACGGCCATCCTGCATTAACGGTCAGATCTATTGTGGATGCCAGGAAGCGAGGCAGGGGTGTGCAGTATCTTATGGGAGATACTGGGAGGGCTACGGCCCTAAGGAACGTTCGTGGATTTCTCGTTCTCTTATTCTCGCCGATTCTCGTCGACTTTTATCAGCAATTCCCCGACAAGCCAGGTAACCCATCGAGGGGTTCCAGTTAATTGGGAGGCGGGAGTACTGTCACGCTTTGAAGTGACACTATGGTGCTGCAGGTGAGCATCTTATTGGTTTCTCTGTTTGTTTTGGGTTTGGTTTCTCCACCTTTGCTTATGTTTTTTTTTTCTCATTCTAGACCCTGGGCTACCTTGATGGGTGGAGCTACCGAATGAGCCACAGGCGTTCCTTACCAGAGCAACCCCTTTCCATCACACCTGTGGCAGCAGGAAGGCGCCCTTTGATTGTGCTTCATGGACTAACGCCACGGTAGATATCTTGTCATGAAAAGTTGCCTTCCTGCCAGTTCGGTAGCTTCCCCCAGTTAGCCTTCCCGTTTTGAGTTCTGTAGTCTTGATTTTCGGTCACCTCCCTTCGTGGGGCTATTTTTGTTACTGTTAGTCCTGCACCATAGATTTTTGTTGTTACCTTTTTTTCTTCAACACCGCTATGGTGTGTTGTGCTAGAAATGAAAAGACTTTTTTATTGACACCACCCTGCTTGTTTGCATTTTTGGGTCCAACCAAGTTTGTGGCGTGACAGTTTTGAATTGCTGGTTGTCGCTAGCTATAACTAGCCGGCTAACACCGATATCTAACTTCACTGCAATCTACTGCATTTCATAAATGATTAGACAGCGACCACATTAGCCTGTTAATTGTTTGCTGTATGTAGCTGGGGAATCTACATTACTGAACTGTACTGTGACGTTCGCGTTTTATATTAGCTATCTATTAGCTATCACTCATGAAATGCAGCACATCGTAGTGAAGTCTGTTTGCTGTGAATTATAGCCACCCTAGTCCACCAACAATTCTCATGGTGAGAAGCGTTTGCTTCGTCGTCCGGCGTGGGGTCACTCCGATGGTGGGTCCTGTGGTGATCTGGTGGTGCTTGCTTCTTTGTCCCTCATTGGTGCTTCTGGCTTGCGTGCTTCGTGGGTGTGGCCGTGCTCTGCTCTATGTGGTGTCCGGTTCTCTTGTGGTCGCTGTGGTGTGACTCCCTTGCCAGCCGTGGTTGTGTGTGTGTGCTGCTTGGGGCGCTGGTGGCGGTCGGGTCTGCCTTGGAGAGTGTGGCTGGTCCGTGATGTTTGGCGGTTTGGGGGTGGAGCTGTGGACGCTGCCTCCAGTGGGGCTCAAGTGTTGGAGGTCCTGGGGGTATTGCCTCTGGGGGGTTGGGTGGACCGGACTGGGCGTCCTGGTGAGCCGGGTAGGGCCTGTGGTGTGTCCTGCGGCCTGTAGCTTGCCCGAGCCTGTGCTATAGTGAGTGGTCTGTTGGTCATGTGTCCTTGGTCCCCCCCGCTCAGTTTCGGCGGTATTGGGGTGTGGGATTTTGGTGCCCTCGTCCTTCCTGTTCCGCTGCACCACCTCACATACATATAGGACTTTGGGGGGTGGTCTACGGTCGGGTGTGGTGCGGGAGTGGAGTTGCCTTGCGGAGGCTCCTTTGCCCCTGCCATGCCATTGACCTGTCACCCCTCAATTTTAATTGCACAGTCAACACTTAGTGTTTGGAGGGGCTGAGCAGGTGAAGGGCCGACCGTGCTGCAGCTGTCCCTCAATTTTAATTTACTTTGTTAGCTTTCTTCCATATACACCCCTATCATATACATGCACACAGATGCACCAGCATGCACCAGCTCTTCAGAACTGTCCTCTTTTATTTATTTAATATTTTTAATTGCGTAATAGACACAATCACACCTTATCACATACACGGGTAGAGTGGGCTGGATTGGGGTACCTACTGCCTGTTCAGTCTCCGGGGGGTGGTGCCGGTACTACGGATGGTCCACATGCCGCCGTGGTGGTTTGTGGTTGCTGCACTGTGGTGGCTGCTGGGGTGCCGGGGTGTCTGGTGGGGTCGGGCTTGGTCCTGCTCGCGAGGATCGTGGGCCTGGGTGACCGGTGGGGGGGAGGGCGTGTGCCCTCGGGCCGGACCTGCCGGGGGGGTGGTGCTCTGCTGGGCGCTTGGGCATTTGTCGCCGCTGGGCCTTGTGCTCTGCTGGGCCGCTGTCTGCGTCTTTGCCTCCCCCGGTCTGTCTGCCGGCTTTTCCGGGGGTGGGGCTCCGGTGGCATGTGGGTGGTCTGGCTCACGGTGGCTGGTTTGCTGCTGGTCTCGCCTTCTCGGCTATGGTGCTCAGCCTCCCTGCGGCTTGGGGATACGGCACTCCCTCTCCGGGATTTGCTGCCCCGCTGGTGTCGATTGGTGTTGTGTGGTGGTTCGCCCGGCTTCGTGCCTGTTTGCCCACTTGCTCATTTGCTGGCTTTCCTCCTTTCCAGTACCTCTGTCTGCCTTGATAGTAGCGTCCTGCTGTTGGGATAGGGTGGCCTGGGGTCTTCCGGCTCCCTGGTGGTCCGCGTTCTCCGCGCCTCGGGTTCTGGGTTGTGTGTCTGGGACCCTGGGGTCCCCTACTCCACTGCGCCCTGGGTCCCCGGTGGGGGACGTCTGGGCAGTCGACCACAGTGTGTGTGTGTGTGTGTGTGTGTGTGCGTGTGCGTGTGCATGAGCATGTGCGTGTGTATGTGTGTGCTTTTATTTATTTATTTATTTTATTTATTTATTTAATGTTATTTTATTTTACTTACACGGGTGGAGCGGGCTGGATTGGGGTACCTCCTGCCTGTTCCGTGGCGCCTGTCCGCCAGGATTGGGGATCTTCCATCAGTCATACTCAGTCTGACTGATGGAGGATTTCAGCTATGAAATACTGCCTACAAGTAGTTCCTATGACACCTAATGAAGATGATCACACTAGTGTATGTCACAACTCTGTATGGGACTTCTAACTGGCTTGGTTAAACTAACAATTTGAATCCGTTTGCCGAACACCAAGAGCGCTTACTGGGATCAGGTGGTTTCTTCACTGACATTGAGATGAGTGTGCCTTTATGACGTCACCCTCCTTTGAAGTCAGACTTCCCCACAGCAGCCTTTTTTGAGTGTACAGACATGCCTAACTACGCAATTGTGCTAAGCTTACTTCTGATTTATGTTATGTTTTAACAGGGGTGCAACATGTATTTACAAAATAAGATGTGGCAAATAGAAACTCCCACAGTCCTCTGTCCAACTCCCATGGTCTTTCCACCACAAAGGCCTGGTCACAGAGAGTTTGAAGGACATTTTAGGACATCCGTTTGTATGTTAGCGAATTTGTCACTTGCCAATTTGCATGCTTCCATTTCTATGAGATAAGGGAAGCAGAGTACAGTATTTCCTGATTCAGAACACAGATATGTGACACTCATGTTGTTGAATGAGTGAATTACAACTAAAGTGCACTAATTGTGGTACCAAAAAAGGGTTTCAAATCAAGTGTTTTTTCAAACCGTAGAGCAACTTGGTCTAAATTATTGACAGCATGAGTACGTAAGTGATATGCTACTCTCATTCATGTTTACATAGCTTCACACTAGGACCAACAAGAGGAAACGCTACCAGGAAGCACACTCAAAAGGAGGAGTTTGTTTTGCACTTAACTCACAGAGCTAAAGAAAAAACACGCTGCATATTTTGTTTATTTTCTGTTTAGAAAATGTGTTTAGGAAATTCGACCCAAAGGTAAATTTTAAACAACTTTACTACCATTCAGGGCAGTTGAGCACATCGGTAATCACTCAGCCAAGGTGATGAGATGCAAACAAAAAGGACAAAGACGTTTCTATTGCTTTGTCCTGGTGGGGTCATCAAAGATTATTAAGACCTGCAAAACACATTTCCTCAAATTCAGAGACATGCTAGAATGCCATTGAGTGCTTGTGTAATAACACAAAGGTCAGTGACTTCCATGAATGCAAGCTGATGTTGTCTGTGCATAAGTCAGACATGCACATGGTTTTACAAAAGAGCCCAATCATTACATTGTTCACAATTTGGAGTTGCTATAGCAACATGAGATTTAGCAATTTGGAATGTTGGAGAGTACAACTCCTCTATAGTTGAAGACAGATTTACTCAAAACTGCACCAAACTAGACAATTCTAGCATGAAATCAAATCCATAAATCATTATTAATTTGCAAAAAAATGTGGTTTTCTAAAGTTTTGGCACCCTCGACTATTTATTGTCATTGACACCTTAGGAAGTCATTTACAATGTTCGTACAAAATTAGAAAACCCAATCCAATACGCCAAGAAACGTACATGCCAATATGTCAAAAATGATTACATTATTGATTTTTAGAGTGCTCTGTGGACAATAAAAAATCAGCTGTAGCTGCAAGTGGCCTCCGAACCACACTTTGGACACGCCTCGTTTGAACCCTCAAACAGGCCAAATTTTGATTTTTCTTAAATGTGTACTTAAATGTGTACTTAGTATACTTAGCATACTTAGTGTACTGCACGTCTCACACACACACATACACGCACACGCAAACAAGGACACATCACACAGTGCTGCACACACACTCCAAGGCCCGTATTCTAAGCAATAGGCCACATGTAATATAGATAATACTATTGAGTAGTAAGTCACATAACTCTTACTGACAAACAAACACACCCACTAAATTGTGATCACTATAATCCCCAGACAACAGGCAGACTTAAAACTATTCCCTGCACTCCCATTTGACTAATTAACCTTTTTGCTATTTTTTTTTCCAAGTCAATTTATGTTAGATCATAAACCCTGTGTCAAGCCCCTACTTATTTAGCCCACAATCTTGTAACCAACAAGTAACCGGTTAAAGCATATACATTGAGACAGAAAATTCAACTCTCACCGGGCACTGGGAGTTGTTTCTGTTCGTAGATCGCAGCAGTCACGTCTCCAATCCCGCAGTTAGCGCCGGTGGAGAGAAGAAATAAACTGCACAAATGACAGGTCTGTTGAAACAAACAGTTGAGAGTCTGCCGCAAGTGCTTCCTTTTTTTCCCCACATCTGACTCTGATCCACTAATTGTGGTTATAAAATAAAGCCACACATCTTCCGACTGTGCTCCCCATGTTTTTGCGTGTTCATCTATTTTGTCCACCTTAATCTTGATAACCTCATCCTTATAAGTAAACTCTGACATCTTTCCCTTATTCACCCTACTAGTTATTTTTTTTTTTAAAGACACACACTTTTTTATTTTTTAAAACACACTTACACAATTATTTATACTTTAAGAAGGATTTCACCTCTAATGTCCGCAATCACCGATTGGTACTTTGGGGAATCTAACCCCGGGACTCCAAGCCTTCTGTTTAGTGGACTCTGTGGACTCACCACAGAGTCCACAACACTCACGACTCTTAAAGGACGTCAACCTATTGCGAAACTATCCTGTATTATCTCAATAGCGGCAAACCATGTGTTCAGAAAAGTTTAGGAAAAGCTTCAATCCCAGCATGGAAAAGTCAAATGCAACAAAATTCCATTCTGGACTTTCTTACAAAAGAATCTGAGGAAGAACATCAATGATAGGAGGAGAGGGAGGCCAAATAGGGAGGTTTTTAAACCTTGAAATGTTTGTTATGTTGTTATTTCTGTTGCATATGTTTATTTGATACATTTTCTATTTTTATAAATGTTACACTTTTGGTTGTAAGCTGTTATTTATTAGAGTTGTTTGTTGTTTTGCAATAAATGTCGCAGTTTGTAAAAATGTATGCCTTTTATTAAAAAAAGGCGTTCTGAGGTAGGTTATAAAAACAGTGAAATAATGTAGCAATGTATGCACTTTACTTTATGGTAGGAAACATTTATTATGAACAATTTAATTATCTCATCTGCCATCAAGCGGTGAAGGGTGATGATGTAATGAGAATCAAGTGGTGTCCCATTTCTTAGTGGCTTCTTCCCCTTGGCCCTAGGTTTTAAGGGGTAGGGAAAGGGGTAAGACAAAGGGGAAGGACTAAGGGGTAGAATTGGGATTCAGCCTCTGTCTATTAACTGGCCTGGGAATGAATGCCTTGGGATGCACCGGCAGGAGCTGGACGAAGCAGACGGGTAGAGGGGAGTCTTGGCTTACCTGCTTAGGCTGCTGCCTCCACAACCCGGCCTTGGATAAACGGAAGAAGATGGATGGATGGATGGATGGATGGATGCATGGATATTGTATATATGTATTGGTGCCATTGCACACTCAGAGGGTAAGCTTGACTCACTCAGCCTCATCTCAGGTCAGTCTCTACCTCAACTGCCTCCCAGACCGCATGATCCTGGAAGGCCCAGCATCACCTGTCTCAGAGTGTCCGTGTATGTCTGTTTTTTGTACTGTCCATCCGTTAGAGCAGATAGTATTGTTGATCTAAATGCCCTTTCGCCCTTTCGTAAGAAAACAGATTTTCTCTGCCAGGGAAAAAAGTGTGAGATACACTTCCCCTGATATACAGAACTTATTTGACTTTGATGTTTTGTTGTTCGTGGATGTCTAATAAAGATTCAGCAAGCAGCTGTCAACTTCAGATTCACCCTGTTAGATGTATTTAACAGTGTGATTCATTGAAGCAGCAAAAATGTACAATCTTCTTGTGGCAGGAGAACACCTTAGTTGCTCTCAAAAATGTGCATGATTTCCTCATGCTCTGTCCTCCTCATGTAGTCCTCACCAAGTTTTGATCGGTGGGGGTTCCCTTTGATCTCCCTCTCCTGGCTTGTGTCTGGTGATAGTACATTCTGTCCCGCTCGTAAAAGTCATGTTACTTCCCGCATCTCTTATCTTTGCATTAATATCTGAGTGGTATGGTTGACTGCATTGTGTGATAGTGTTGCCTGACCAGATGGGTCCGGGTTAACTATTTTTAAGATAAGCAAGCCAGCCAATAACTCAGTCCTCTTATAATCCTCTTATAATAGTGGGTGGGAAAAAAATCAATCAATATGTTCATTTCATGAAGTGTATTATGTGGTAACATGAAAATATTACAATTTTATATTTCCTCACAGCCCATTTTTCAAGGTGCCATGGCAACAGAACATTGAAAAGAATTTTGATGAGAACAGCAGGGAACGTGAGTTTGATTACAAGGGAGACAATTTGTTACTCCAATTGGAAGAGCAACCACGCAGTCTGATTGCGAACACGGGCATTATGTGCTATTGTTCATGTGGTCACTTGTGCAAATATGCCCTTCGGTCGGAGGGCTCCACAGATGAAGAAACAACAATGACATCTTAAGATACTGGAGGGTTCTGTTGCTTTCAGGCTAATTTAGCTGTCAGGGCAATGCCAAGTGGACACAGCTTTAGGATTAAGTTGACAATCAGTGGACAGACACTCTGTCCCCTTGACCCCACCCACCCCCCGGCACCACCCTCCCAGGCCTCAATTTCGATTTTGCACGCGTGGCAATCAAGTGGCAATCATCATGCGCCGCTGCAGCTGTCTCTCACATTCTCGGGCGGTTGCGACTCGTGCTTGGCAATCTCACTCTCCGGTGCTCGGCAAACACGCCGCCGCCCTGAGAAACCTCATCGCTCGCGGCGCACATTGGCAGAGTGGCCGTCGGCGGTGGGAAATTTTCAGGATGCATTGACTCACACTCGTGGTTTAACACCTTGTACCGTTCTTAGTTCGGCTTTGGAAAATTGTTCAGCAAAGATCAGCTTGTTAGCAACGCAGCAACACAACAAGAATAGCCGATCATGATAACTGATGCTAATTTCACTTAAGATTGGATTGTTGATAGAGCACAAAAAGCATTAATTCTAATCCCTGTGAAGCGAAAAGGATTACATCGGATTTGGCCCTGCTCCACTGTGTCCATAAAGTTTCTTTTTTTTTTTAATCATCTTTTAGTCTTTGAGTCTTTGACATGACTGTTGATGATGAACACTGTTCAACTTGAATCAAGCCTCACACAAGAAGATGTCAAATGATCAAATAGGCGAATATCATAGACTTTTATTGCTCAACCAGTCATAACCCATAAAATCAACCATAACATAAAATCCACCAAAAAAATGACGTTATTGATTCACATCAACATAAAAGGTATTACCAAATCTAAAAGGCTTTTGGAAGCTACAGTATCTCAATGCTCAGATTGACGTGTTTGTCTGCTGCAATTTACTAAAAATGTCTCATCACCAGTTGTCATTTTTCAATGAGATGCTTATAGGATTGTTGTTTAAAACTACAGCAAAAAGCCGTTTGGTTATAGCCCCTGTCCAACCTGTGCTACTTTAGGGTACAATGATAAGATAAGTAGACAGATGCACGTTATCTGTATTCATCTAGAAATAACTTTTCACATTAGTTATGTAGTTTATTTTAGTATATTATCTCTTTCAAGGCAAGAACACTGTAGATTTCAAAGATACAGGACCGAAGAATTGGTAGATCTATGTTCAGAGAATTGTTTATCCTACTGAACCATCATATGCAAAAATGTCAAAATATGCATCCTTACAGCGTGGACCGTGGAATTACTTGTCCAAGCAATCCACCACACGGTGTTGCTGTTATTACACCCCAAGTTGCATATGTTGACAAGCTGCTTTACCTTTACGCCAGAATTATGTGAAACTTTCAGTTTCACCCCCTTGTGCTCTACTGGAACCTTGGTTAGCGTCATTAATCAACTCTGGAATGTCACTCTAACCGAAACATTTTGTTTTTTCCCATAAAAAATAATGCGTACAACCCGGTTAGTGTGTTTTTTGTTGTATGTATGCCAAAATTTTGCCTCCGTTTGCGTACATTCTCCAGTTAGTGTACAATATAGCGCGTTATTAATAAACTGCGTGAGTCCAACTATGTCTTTTTATCACAAAACAGCCACCTGAGACTTCAGATTCAGTTTTGTTGAAAAATAGTACAATATGGGACCTTAAACGCCGTGTTCTAATCACTGAGCATACTTGCTCTCCAGCAACATTTCTTTTTTGGTCATTTTCGCTGTGACTTACTGGTGCACAAAATGGTTTGCAGATTAGTTTTCTCAAATTCTGTTTGAGGTTCAACATTCGTGAGGAATACTTGTCAACACTTACATTATAAAATAAGGGAAATGTTCTGGAAAAATAAGGGAAATTTTGTTCTTCCACATGGATTTCCACTAAAATGTTTTCCGACAAAGTGTGAGGTTATTATTTTACTTTAAATACGGGAAACTATCAAAAGGAGGATTAACAGGTACTTCTCAAGGCAGTTGGTCAAACGTCAAGTTGCATTTTATATCCTAACATCTAATCACTTCCCTTTATGTGACATTTACTGATATCACAGAAATGTGTTTTAGCTCGTGTTGTCTAATAACTTGAACAGTGTTTGACATCTCCATTATGAGATATAATCATGACATAACCCACAATTTGGTCATTCCTCCAGCAAAAAGGGTGTGTACATGAGTTATTAATGCAACAGTGTGTGTGTGGAACTGTGTTCCATGAAGTACATACACATTAATTCAAGATGTAATCTCATCAAAACGACAGCCTCAAATCCCAGCGAAGCCTGGCAGGTGAAGTGAATTGCAAGGTTGCCACTGCCTGATGTGATGTAGGTGTATTTCAGGGCTGAACGGCTTTGTGGAGTAGAATAGATGAGCGATAAGTAGGACAGCGGAGCACGGGCGGCGGTGACGAAAGGTCCAACGTGAGCCGGCCGCCTTCTCTTTCCACGCTGACTCTGACAAAGTGTGTTATCAGTGGGGAGAGGCCAGACAGGCTGGCTTAAATCACCGCCAACTGAAAGGTTAGAGCTACTAGTTGGCCGCGTCGTCCATGAGGGCATGTAGGTGAATGTCAAAGCAGACCAATTCACAGGGGAACACTCCTGGGGGCGGAGGCTGAATCGACCCTTGATGGCACAAGCTGACTTTTGCATTACTCGTGCCCAGTGGTGCAACACCGAATCAAACTGAGCAGTTCATGACTGGAGTGAAATCTGCAGCAATCTCTCTGTTTATGTGGACTTACTGTGGACTGGCTGGAGATTGGTCAAGCAGGGGCTTTCTATCTTTATGGAGTTATTGAAGGAAGAACATATTGATTGCCGTAATCGCTTATGTTGAAAACATGATAATAGTCAATAAGTCAAAAGTCAATAAGGACCATATCAACAACCATGGTAACACTTTACAATAAGGTACACAAAATTACAGTAGTTAATCAGGAACGAACCTACCTAACCCTAACCACTACTCATTACTCATTAGTTCTTCATTAGCTCCTCAGTAACTACTCTAAATTGATGTGCCTTAGTTCCTCAGTAACCACTCTACTCATTAGTTCCTCATTAGTTCTTCATTAGTTCTTCAGTAACTAGTCTAAATTTATGTGCCTTAGTCATTAGTTCCTCATTAGTTAGTTTCTCACTCCTGTATTTTTGTGTACCTTATTGTAAAGTGAGACCACATCCACATTAAAGAATAGCGGTTTAAGGGAGTCTCGTTGTTGTATATTGCCAAAAGGGTTGAGAAATCCTGTGAAACTAAGAAAGGATTTACAGCACAGTGTTCATGCTAATTCTAGTGGACTATGAGTCATGGCAGTGTAAGCAGAAAAAAACTACACATGGAGTTAGATGTCCTCAGATATGAGTCATATATAAAAATCTCATATCGATGGCATATCTGCCAATGTAACTGCTGAGTTAAAAGAACAGAACACACATACCCGACAATGCAATCAATGACATACAAACGCTTACCGAATCAACAAACTACAGCGAAAGCTTGGATATGCACTGATCTTTAAACGGGTGGCTGCAAACCATAATTAGCTGCCTCTAAACATACAAACAAGTAATATAAATATATGAACAATTACGCCTGATTCACTTCATATGGTACAGGGGTTTTTATCCACCCAGGGCCGCATATTGAAAAAAAATCAAAGGATGCGGGGGCCACGTTGATATTTTCCATTTTGTGAACCAACCCATGTACACATGCTAAGAAGTTATATCCCTCGCTCCATTGTGGTTTGAACATCGCTCCCTCGCTCTATCGCTGTTTTCCTGTTTTCTTTCCTGGTTGATTATTCAAGATTCAAGAGAGTTTTATTGTCATGTGCATGGTAAAACAGCAGTTATACCATGCAATGAAAATCTTATTCTGTTCATTCTCCCAAGAAAAGAAAGAAAACAAATGAAAGAATAAGAACATAAGAAACATAAACACATAAACATATATACCAATAAATTAAGCAACAACAACAGACGAGACATTAATACAGTAAATAATACAAATAAATAAATAAATAAAGTGCTATGAGTGTGTGCGTGTGTTGCGTGCGGCGTGTGCGAGTGCTTCGTTGAGGAGCCTGATGGCCTGTGGGTAAAAACTGTTTGCCAGCCTTGTGGTCCTGGACTTCAAACTCCTGTAGCGTCTGCCTGACGGTAGGAGTGTGAATAGTGAGTGTTGTGGATGTGTGCTGTCCTTGATGAGGTTGTGTGTTCTTCGTAGGACTCTAGATTTATAAATGTCTTGCAGTGTGGGGAGGGCTGCCCCAACAATGTTCTGTGAGGTCTTGATCACCCGCTGGAGTGCCTTCCTATCACGTGTTGTACAGTTACCGTACCAAACAGTGATGGAGGCGGTAAGGACACTTTCGATAGTGCATCTGGAGAAGCAACTCAGGATTTTGGTGGGCATGCCAAATTTCCTCAGTCTTCTCAGGAAGTACAGTCTCCTTTGGGACTTCTTCAGAATTTGTTGGGTGTTGTGAGACCAAAGGAGCTGCATAGACCCCTGTTTATTGATGAGACTGAGGTGGAGAGGGTGAAAACCTTCAAGTTCCTTGGCACACACATCAGCGAGGACCTCACCTGGTCTCACAACACCCAACAAATTGGCATATTATTAGTCCAAATAAAATGCATGTTTAAGTACATTTTATGTTTTCTTGGCCCAATTTAATCATTTTAAAGCATAAAAATGGTCTAAATGAACTAAAATACAACTACAGTTGTTGATGAACTGCTACTACGGGTCACTGGTGACACACACCAGACTTGATCGCAAACAACAGGCTGTTATTGCCAGCTTGATTGAAGCTTGAACAACCGAAAAAATAACAAAACAATCATCATCATCATCAGAATCATAATAATAACTAGATGATTGCAATGTCTGAAGACATTGCGTGTGAATGCCCAAGCCTAATTAGGCGGAGGGGAAAAAAAGTAAAAAAAAAAAAAATAATAAAAGGAAAAAGGAATAAAATAAATACAAAAAATGATGTATAAGAGTAGATCAGGAAGAACTGGGTTTGAATCTTCGTTGGGCATTTCTGTGTGGAGTTTGCATGTTTGAATTAACATTGAAAATACTCCCTGCCTCTCACTCTGACAGTTCACCCGCCCCACCATTTGAAAAGCACTGCCTTAACACTGCAAGGGGTCATGAAGTCAGCCATGATAGAGCAAAAAATGTTCTCCTCTCATTCTATGGGGAAGTGGTAAGTTTTTGTCTTCTTAAGTTTAGAAGAAATTAATTCAAGACTAACTGGTTAGCTCGCTAGCTAGCAGCCGTCTTGAGTCCCTGCAGCATAAGAGTTGCGCAATGTGGTGTATATAATAAATAATAAGAGTGTAAGGTGACTAGAGGTATCTTATTTCATGTCTACAAGGCTCTAACAATGTTGTTATGAAAGTCATAAACAGGTTTTCTATGCTCTAACTATGAAAATATTCCATTTATTACATTAAATCCTACATTGCGGTCAGGTCAGGAAGCAATTAACCGCTATAAACAAGGGATGACTGTGTGGTCAAAGTTTCAAAGCTGCTAAAAAAAAAAAAGTTCCAATTCAATATACAACCTTCCATTAGCCCTGTTGTGTCACCAGTTTCTTCTGTATCTGCTTTCACATCATCCAACACGTGACACCTTGTGTAATATAATCAGTTGAATTTTCGCCTTTCATCTCACAGCCAGGGCAATGTTTTGTTTGCAAGCTTGCAAGTTAAGCTGAGTGAAAGCTTGAGAGCAGCTGTTCCCGCGCTGCTCATAATTGGAATGGTGAACGTGGCGCCATCCCCAAAAAATGAGCTGGAATGACTGTGATCTCTGCAGTCACATCCCTTTATCCATAAATCCTCTAGTTTGACAATAGTATTGCAGGTTAAAAAGCTGTCGTTGCTTCCACTAACCCCCCTCCACCCCCCCACCTCTCCCACCACCCACCAAAACCCACACAAGAGTCAAGTGTACACAGGATGAGAGGGATGGAGGCGGAGTCACGCCTTGGGCTCAGGCAGCTCTGCAACTTCAATAGATAACACAAAGCAGCCACAGAGGTTTGGCTGGTGGCCTGTTTCAGTTTTCTACCTCCTTTCTGCTTCTGTCATTTTGCTCTGATACCCCATTAATTTCCCCTGGGGATGATCAATCAATATTCAATAGCCTCTGTTGTGAACCAACTGTTCTCTCAGGCCGATGTCATGGGAGCTGGAAAACAACCGCTTTTAGGAGATCACAAGATCAGACATCGGCAAGGAAAAATAAGCTTGTTTACACACTGGAAGCTCAACCAAATATATTGTTCTAAAATTGCTGACAATATTGTGGGCTTGCTAGCTGGCGGTGAATCTGAAACGTGATTGGTTAAAGAAACAGCCTCATTGCTATCAGAGTCCAAGTGACGTATGCCAGCACTACTGATTCTGAAGGCCCTGGGCAGATTAGACTGACATGGCAACACATATAAGCTGAAATCTGATTGGACATAAAAACATACATACACTATGGGAAGCAGTGCAGCAAAGAGACACGCTATGAAATGAAGATAACAGATTGTTGGGAATAAATTAATACCATTTCATGGAACAAATTCTAGAATTTAAGTTATAAATGTAGCTCCGTGCTTCTGATAGTGTTTAGTACAGCAGAGAAGGCTTTGCTGGCCCTGTTGGCACACCATTACCAATTAGTACACACTCTATAGATACACATCAAAATTAAAAAAAAACAAAAAAAAAAAAAAATATATATATATATATATATATATATATATATATATATACAAGGTGTCCCAAAAAATGTCTACATTCGTCCCTCGTTTAAAGAGGTTAATTGGTTCCAGACCCAGTATGTGCAGTATGTCATCTATATCCGAATAGCGCTGAATAAATTAATTTCAGTGATATAGGATTCAATGTTAAAATTAATTGAATATTTTCGTGGTAAGAGCATAGAAAACCTGTTTATGACTTTATAAATATGGTTTTTTTGCCATTATTAGAGCCCTGTGGACATGAAATAACACCCCGTTGCAAAACTGTTATGCTGCAGGGACTCTAGACGGCTGCTACTTAGCGAGAATCCTGACCAAATGCCCATGCCACCTCATCTGGCTTCTCTCAATGAGGAACAGTCTCCATCTCAATACAGATAAGACCAAAGAAATGGAAGGGAAAAGGAGCCACATTGACTCCTGTATATTGATGAGACTGAGGTGGAGAGGGTGAAAACCTTCAAGTTCCTTGGCACATACATCAGCGAGGACCTCACCTGGTCTCACAATACCCAACAAGTTATTAAGAAGTCCCAAAAGAGACTGTACTTCCTGAGAAGACTGAGGAAATTTGACATGTCAACCAAAATCCTCAGTTGCTTCTATAGTTGCACTATTGAAAGTGTCCTTACTGCCTCCATCACTGTTTGGTACGGTAACTGTACAACACGAGATAGGAAGGCACTCCAGCGGGTGATCAAGACCTCACAGAACATTGTTGGGGCAGCCCTCCCCTCACTGCAAGACATTTATAAATCTAGAGTCCTACGCAGAACACACAACCTCATCAAGGACAGGACACATCCACAACACTCATTATTCACACTCCTACCGTCAGGCAGACGCTACAGGAGTTTGAAGTCCAGGACCACAAGACTGGCAAACAGCTTTTACCCACAGGCCATCAGGCTCCTCAACGAAGCACTCACACACGCCGCACGCAACACACGCAGACACTCATAGCACTTTATTTATTTTATTGTGTTTTCTTTCTTTTTTTGGGGGAGAATGATCAGTATAAAAATTTCATTGCGTAGTATAACTACCTGTTTTACTGTGCATATGACAGTAAAACTCTTGAATCTTGAATCTCTTGCGTGCTAACAGTGTAACCTTTGATGCCATTGGAGTACGCAGGTGTACCTAATGAAGCTTCTGGTGAGTGGACGTATGTGGGTTGTGGAGAACTCAGTATAATACTCAAACACTTAAGATCTGCTGCAACACTGGTAATAATATGCAGAGATCCAACATTGGTGGAAACATGAGAGTTTTTGAACATGAACACTCAATGTCTGTGCTCCCCCCAAATTAGAATAGCAGAGGACTAAAAAGTGTTTCAATCATTTCTGGCTCAATAGAGGGAGAAAAAAAATCAAAATAGATAAAAAATCTCCACCTTTACAAGTCAATAAAGGTGTTAAATAGCAGTAAGGATATTTTCCCTGGGACTACTTTTATTGTCAGAATCAGAGAAGGAGAGCGTGACGAGGAAGATCAACTGCTGTTTAATCCCGCTTTGCTTTGACTGCACATGAATTCTTTGGAGCAATGAACTCGGCTAATGATAGTTGAAACCGTGGCAGCTCTCATGTGTCCGCAAACACACATACTGGTTGTTTGAAACTCACTCTTGCAATAATGTTGTCTACAGTCAACTCATCAGCCATATTCCTCACCGCTATTACAACATTGGTTCTGTTGCTGCTGTGTTGTGCAATATACTGGTTAATAAATGACCATGTGGTCAAATAGAGTTTTGCTTTATTCTTTCTCATGCACTGCAAAACCTTTTTTTAAAAAAGTTATGTGTAATGTACGGTTATATATAATGTACTCTCACAATATCACGTTCAATTATCAGTCGCTCGCTATATCGCCGTTTTCATTTATTTAAAATTCAAATTAATGAAAAAAATTAATTACCTTAATTACATTACCTTAATACTGCATGAAGTCACGAAGCCAGCCATGGCATGACCGATATAATCGAGTGAAAAAAGTTATCCTCCCATTCCTTGTGGAAGTGATTTGGTTGGTTTGGTTTTTGCCTCCTTAAATGTAGAAGAAATGAATTTGACGCTAACTCCTTGTTAGCTCTCCCTGCAGAGTTCTAATGTTAAAAATCATATTTAGAAAGTCTTAAACAGGTTTTCTATACTCTAACTATGAAAATATTCCATTAATTAACATTGACTCCTATATCGTGGAAATGAATTTTTCGCAGAGGGGTCTGGAACCAATTAACTGCTACAAAACAAGGAATGACCGTACAGCACGTGTCAATGGAGGGCCAAGACACTGCAGGTTTTCTCTCCAACCAGTTTCTCCAGCAGGTGATTTAATTGATGAGCTTCTTCCCTCAAATTGAAGGGAGTGTTGGTCATTACAATCACCTGCTTTAGTGACCGGCTGGAAAGGAAACCTGCAGTGTCTCGGCCCTCAATGGCACGAGTTTGACACTCCTGCTGTACGGTATAATGAGTTTTCACTTTAGAAAAAACAGCCGCTCTCCAATTATCGCCCACTTCCAATTAACACCCTGTCCTCTAAATTAGAGCTATAGTTAAAGATACTTTTAATTATTTATTTGTTTAACTCAAACTAGTAGAATGTGGCTCAGGTCAAAAGTCAGATCAGTGTTATTTATGTACCTTTTTGGCATTGTGTCCGTTGCAATTCTAGACTGATTATCAAGACTTTAAGGATCAAAGCTAGACAGCTACTGTATATTGAGTAATGGCCTCCTGCGATTTCCTACTCGTTGACAAGCCGTTCGCTTGTAACTCAGAATTGGCTCTTACTGTACCTAGTAAAGAGCTACCTGTTCCTCACAGACTCGTACGCTACAATACATATACAATATACCATTTATTGACGTGGACATAGCCTGGTGCGGCTTGTATGTGTACAAATCTGTTTTTCTCTCTAAATTTAGTGGGCGCAGCTTAAACACCGGTGCATCTTATACACCGGATATTACGGTAGATGCATGTATGTTGGAATGTGCATATGCCATGTGTACGGTACTTAACTACGATAGAATCAAAATACAAGACTCATTTGGAAAATGATCCCATACATGTAACCCATTCGATCCCCTGCTCATCACACATTATGTGTCAATGTACCTTGGTCTGGGATGATTGTATTTTATTTTATTTTGTCTTTTCTTTTTCTAATTTTTATTTATTTATGTATTTATTTGTATTGTGTGTGTGTGTGTGTGTGTGCATGGGGGCACTGTTGTTCAAGGTTGGAAGAGCAAAAAGTTGTTAAAAAAGAAAGTTTAAAGAAATAATAAAACAAAAAACTTTCGGGTATTTGTTATAAGTCAAAATGTTTAAAAAAAATTCCAAACAAGCTGAGGTGAAAAGGCAGATGACAATGTCAGCATTCTGCCTGTCGAAAGTCGAATAATCTCATTCAAACTTTCCGGAATTTGATGTCAAAAGTAATACGAAATTAAATCAAAATGTGACCTCGGGCTATTTAAATCACAATAACAGACTTATTGAATTAGGACATTTGGAAATGTGTTGGGTAAACAATGCAATAATTGCTTCCGCTTCCAATGAACTAATGCAAATGAAGTCAGATGAGATTATAATTGTGTTAGTGTTGAAATATTCTGGTCCATTTAAGCCTTCCGTCAAGGAGGAATGAATGTGTGCTGTCCAGCTGACAGGAAGCCAGAACAGGAAGGATGCTTCCTTCATGGATATATAATGCGATGTCTTTTTCCCAAATTAGAGGAAATTGTTGCAATACACAAAAAGTGCTGCTTTGTTTTGTTTCAGAGGACAGTGATGAATCATTCTGTTGCTTAATGACTTGTTGACTTTTGCGAGATTACACGGGTCTTGTTTGTTGTTGGGTTTTTTTCTCTACAATGCATAGGCAGGAGGAAAAGTCAATTTAATTATACCAGTCTATTTAGCAAGCTGCAAACACAACAGGAGTGATTTGCATTCACAAATATCACATTGCGCCACAGCAGCATCTTTTTATAGAGCTTTGATTGTTTATAATGCAACATCTATATTCTACCACACCGTCAAGCACGCGGGTTTATTTAATAAGAGATGCCTCAGAGGAGCTAAGTCAGTGTTACGGCAAACATGTCGCACTTTGTTCTCCGCGTGCCGTGGGCCCAACTGATGTGAGTTCCAGAACACACATCAGCAGGGGGAGAGACAGCTTTTTGTGTACGGGATAAAACTGAAGCTCCAGAACTGGCTCGTGCGGCGCAATCATCACAAACACAATTCATCTCCAAGAACTGAGGCGTCATCGCACACACTCTGGTGGAGTCTGGCTGGAACAAAAGGGTTTCTTTTACTTTCAGTTATAAAGGAAAGTTTGTCGGCCCAAGCTGGTGAAATCAAAGAGCAGAAAGTGAGGAAACTGTCAGATGTACCTGTTAACAGTGTGTGTGTGTGTGTGTGTGTGTGTGTGTGTGTGTGTGTGTGTGTGCATGAGCAAGTGAGGGGGATTTTTGAAAGTTTGACAGTTCCAACAGAAGTTAGAGTTAGAACCACTGTGACATAATGAAATTTCCCCTGTCAGAGCTTTTGTCACATTAATAAATGAATAGTTTAGGCATGTCAGCTTGAAGTTAAAATACTAGACAAGCTCACCAGCCGCAAGATCAGGTTCACCTGCACTATCCGATTATATTAATTATTTATTAGTTATATTTATGTGTAATAATTATAACGGCAATGCTCAAATGTTATTGACACTGTCATAGGTAATTATCAAAAAAGATGTTTATTATTGTATTTATAGTTAACTGTTTCACATATTTTG
Organism: Dunckerocampus dactyliophorus; assembly: GCF_027744805.1. NCBI lineage: Eukaryota > Metazoa > Chordata > Actinopteri > Syngnathiformes > Syngnathidae > Dunckerocampus > Dunckerocampus dactyliophorus. The sequence goes on along the minus strand of NC_072830.1, from coordinate 15,132,025 downwards.
TCCCACCCATGCGTCTTAAACAAGGAACCAAAATACAGTAATCCCTTGTTTATTGTGGTTAATTGGTTCCAGACACGACCATGACAAGAGAATTTCCGTAAAGTAGAATTCCTTATTTATGGGGGTGTCTTGTGACACCCCTATAAATAAATGATACATGAGATTAAGGCTATTAAAACGAGAAGAGACAAGATTTCAACATTCATTTTAATGACAATTTTTTTATGACAATTTAGGCTACAGCCTACTCTTTGTGTATGCTACCATCCCAGCCTCCACCCACCAAGACAAAAGCTACATTCAAACTGTAGGTCAATTGTGTTTTTTATTTTGCGTATATATGACCTTTATCTGATTTTTTAATGCCAGTGTGAACAGCCCAATTTCATTTTTTTCAAAAGCGATTCAGGCTTCATTTGTATGTAGATATAAATGTGATCATGTATGCGATGCTACTGCAGTCTGAATGGTCAGCTTGCAGATATACAATACGTCAACGAAATTCCGTTGTTCTGTGGAACAAACGCGTCATGGTGCTGAAGCCAATGCAGAGGGAACTCTCTTCCTGCCTGTTCGGAGGCGAGAGATGAGGAGAACAGACACGCATGCATATGGCAAATATATGGAGGCCGGCAAAATCATCAAGTTCATTTTCAGTTATTGTGTGACTAATTAAATGTATTTATTCTACCTATCCACCATAGTAGACATAATCAGAGAAAATAAGCCATTCAAGAGCTAAATAAAACTGATATCGCCATTGAACCACGTTCTATTTAAATTACCAGTATAAAAATTATTACAGTATTTGCAATATAAAGAAGAGAAAATAACAATATAATAATAGCAGGGGAGCAAATGCTAAACACAGAATTCAACAGGTACTTGTGCATGCTATGTATTTATACTGCAAACTGATATACCCTAATGTAAATCAACATTTTCCAAACTTTGGGTGGACCTGACAATTGTTTTATCGCAGGAACACCATTTCTTGGCCAAGGGTTTATTGGTTTATGTTAATTGTAGTAAATCAATATTCTTTGTTTGTTATTATAAATTAAATTCATCAGTTATTATTGATGTTAAGGGAACATATGAAACCTAATTTGGGTATTGAGCTGAACGTGAAGGAAAGAAGAGAAGCAGCAGTAACCTTGCCAGGAGAAGTGCTTCCGTGGTTTACATCATATGGTCATGAGGGAATGTTCATTTGAGAACAGCTGCTGCAGGTGCTGTCACAAATGTAAAAACAATCTCCCTGCTCTGTGGAACCTAACTGTCGTAGACTAATTGTTGATAATTGATGGTTCTATTTGTGCCCAACACTCTAAAACAAATCTTTAATGTTAATTGCAATGCAATTGCGTCTTCTTTTGTCTTTTCTCATAGGGTCTTCTGAATGACTCTTTGTCTGGACCCTCACCTAGGACCCGTTTGCCTTGGGAGACCGTACCAGGGGTATATAGCCGTGGACAACATAGCTTTGTAGCATAACAACACAAATGGTTATATTTTATGGTTAGAATTTCTAGGAGCAGTCAAGGCGTTGAGGGGGTCCAGTTTGGGGGCCTTGGAATCTTCATCCATTCTTCCATCTATTTTCTTCTGCTTATCTGGGTGTGGGTCGCATGGGTAGCAGTCTCAGTAGGTAAGTCCAGGCTTCCCGACCTCAAGCCACCTTTTCCAGTTCCACCAGCCGGACACCAAGGCACTTCCAGGCCAGCTATGAGACATAGTCCCTCCAGCATGTCCTAAGTCTGCCCCGGCGTCTGCTCATGGCTGAGCATGCTCAGAACACATCACCAGGTAGGTGGGAGACATTAAGACTAGATGTCTAAGGCACCTCAACTGCCTCCTCTGTGGAGGTGCAGGTGCTCTCCTCTGAGCTCCAAAACTGGACACCCTTGACGCCTTGGTTGCGCCTAGAATTTGTGTCCATAAACGTTGTGAACAGAATCGGTGACAGAGGGCAGCCTTGAGGGAGGATGACCTTAGGATCTTGTGTCTGCTATTTGCAGATGATGTGGTTCTGATGGTTTGCAGCAGAGTGTGAAGCTTCTGGAATGAGTGAGGGATGAGTACCTCCAAATTCAAAGCCATGGTTCTCAGTCGGAAAAGGGTGGATTGCACCCTTCTAATTGGGAGTGAGGTCTTGCCCCCAGGTGGAGGATTTGAAGTACAGTATCTTGGGGTGTTGTTCACGAGTGAGGGAAGCGACTGCATGACTGTCGACGCTGTGGTGAAGAGAGAGCTGAGCCGGGAGGCAAATCGCTCAAATTACCGGTCCATCTATCTTCACCCCCTTGCCTGTCGTCATGAGCTTTGGGTCGTGACGGACAGAGCAAGATCGCAGATACAAGTGCCCAAAATGAGTTACCTCCCGAGGGTGGCTCGCCTCACCCTAAGAAATATGGTAAGGGGCTCGGTCATCAGGGAGGAGGTCAGAGTAGAGCCGCTGCTCCTTCACTTTGAGAAGAGACAGTTGAGGTGGCTCGGCAATCTAGTCTGGATGCCTCCTTGGTGAGGTGTTCCAGGCCTGACCAGCCGCGAACAGCCCCCGAGGCAGACCTAGGACACGCTGGAGGAATTATGTCTCACAGCTGGCCTGGAAATGTCTCGGTGTCCTCCCAGTGGAACTGGAAGAAGTGGCCGGGACTGCTGCCCCCGCGACCCGGACCCAGAAAAGCTGAAGCAAATGGATTGATGGTTGGATGGATGTAATGAAATATTGCTGCTTTTTGCTCTGTTTTGTTGGATTAACGCAGTCATAAGAATGAATTCTGCTGGTTCTGCAGTCTCATTCACTGACTGACTAATTGGTTCTGACAGTCTTGGAAATGGGGAAATGGCTTCTGGCATGCTCACATTTCAGCATTGGACCAGTCTGAGAGTTTCCAATTGTGATTTGGGTCAGATGCAGCAGAGCGGTTGGTAGGTAGACAATTAATTGTCTATTCTCAACCCTGCAGTGTAAAGGATTTCAGTTTGGGAATAAAACAATGTCAGGTGCAAAACAAGATTAGAATTGATACTTTGCTACAGCATCATGAAATGCAAGTTAATTCATTATAAGTCATGAAATAAATTGAAATGCAATTAAATGAATGTAAATGTCATTGAAATATTAAAAATACCACCTGCTACCTCCGCATACTATTACGGTTTAGCTTCTAATATGTTGCCTGTACTCACAGTTAATTGGTAAGTGGCATATGAAGTGAGTTAAACATTAGTATTTCATTGAAGGAAAATTGAATTTGGATTTGATTTCAGTGAATCCTTGCTTAGTTGAAAAAAAAAACAGTTTGAGAATCGATGCCATAAAATAAAAAAAATAATTACAATATAATTAAGAATATATTTCATTACTTTGATCAATTATTTAACATTTTAATTATTCAGGGTTTTAATTATCAGTGTATTTCATTTTAGCACAGAAAACCCACCATCGTTTTTGGACTGTGCTGCCCACCGTTTGTTTGTAAAGATTGAGTAGCATTACCGCCCGGCACCATTAAACGCGGCACAGCAAACATGCTGCGATGAAATAATTGAGGAAATATGAAGATGACTAGTGCAGTCACAAATCAAATTGCTGTAGCTAAAATCCTAAAATGGATCTGAGAGCGGAACGGTGTGGCCTCATGAGATTCCTGAGTGGAACTATTTAATTAAGCTGGCAAACAAACAACCCCAACAGTCAGGAATAAAAGGCGACTGAATGAACAAAATGAGCAACATGCAAGCTAGAGTATGTATGGTGCATCGCCACAGGTCAAAATGACAGTAAATAAGAGGGGGAAAACGAGTGTTTGTCAATGTAAAATGGTGGAAAATTGTCAGATAGGATTCCAACCAAGCATCCAAACCAAGCTGACTCAGCCAAAGTTAAATAGATACTGGACAAACATCCACAACAGGGGTCCCAAAGACTGAAGGGCTGATCGCGATCAACAGGTTGGCGACCACTGATCCACAAGAATAAAGTCAGAGATGCCTTTCAATGCACTGTTGTCCTTCACTACATTGCGGTTCAAATATTTCCCCCTCAATATATCGTGTTTTTTTTTTTAAATAACTCATTAATGATGGCTGTTTCATGATTGAGTATGGCCTATTATTAGTCCAAAAATATTGAAAGACAAGTTATATGTAACATTGTGGTCACTAGGTATCAGTAATGCAATGAGACATGACGTTAGATGACATTACCTTTCACACTGCATAGAGACTGGCTACTGAGCCAGCAGAGCTGAGCTGTCATGCCATGGCTGAGATCCAATAGAAAAAAAGGCTCATTCTGTGTGGAAGTGGTAAGTTTCTGGCTTCTTTGTCTTTCTTTCCCACTCCGTTTGAAGCACTGCGTAAATTGGAGAGGCTAACTAGTTAACTCGGTAGCGTGCTATGCTAGTGGTCGCCAGCTGTTATGTCCCTGCAGTGATCCCGGAGCCTGCGCAATGCGATGTAAACAAAGAATAATAGGAGTGTAAAAGTGACTATTGGGGTGCTATTTCATGTCTACAAGGCTATAATAATGTTAAAACACGTATTTAGAAAGTCATAAAGTTTTTATTCTCTAACTACGGAAATATTCTGTTCATTAATATTGACTCCTACTTTCACTTTCGGGCCTGGAACTGCAGTAAGCGAGTGTAAAACCAGAAAAACCTTAGAAATGAAAGTGACCAAAGCACAACATTAGACCTTTACTTTGGATCATTAGGCCATTATGCAAGGTTGTCAGAACTTTGTTTGTTAAAAGTCCCCTGTTAAAGAAAAATTGGCTTTTTAATGATGCTCTAATAGTATGAGAGCAGTGATTCCCAATCAATGTTAGCAACCTATTTGTGTGATGTGAGAGATCATCAGGTGTGCAGCAGAAAATTATCCAATTTCGCTTAATTGGTCTGAAAATTATAATTGATTTACTACAAATAGTGTTTCTAGCTATCTATGCCAGTGAAGCATAGTGACAGACAGGACAATCAAATTCTCTTCTACTAGATGGCAAAAAGTACACAATAAGCTCGTGTATCCACCTGTTACCATTCATACAACAGAATAAGTCACTTTTTTTGACATAATTGCTTGGTGGTGTGCCATGAGATTTATTTCTACTGTAAAATCAGAATCAGAAAGTGTTGGGAAACAATGGCCTAGAGACTAGGATGTTTTGATAATGGTACTGGTACTGCCTCTGACCCATTCCAAGCAAGATGCTTCGCTACACATCTTGAAATCGAGCCTGGAGCTATGCCAAATGTCCATTAGCTACAAACGTGGGACTTGTCCATACTTACACTGGATACCAGATGTGTCCAAAGTGCGGCCAGGGGGGCATTTACAGGCCAGGAAAAATGGAAAAATCTGTCGTAATTTTACAAGAATAAAAATGGCTAAAATGGAAAAATCTGCAGTAATCAATAACTGTAAAGTAACAAAAGACTTAATGTTAGTATTATTTGCGGATGATACTACGCCTTTTGTTCTAGGGAAAGCACACACGAGCTAATTTAAAAAGTCACAGATGGAATGGCCATATTAAAAATATATTAAAAACATGGTTTGATAAAAAACAGATTATCCTTGAACTTAAGTAAAACTAAAATTATGCTATTGGGTAATAGCAGAAAGGACACGTACGACCAAATACAAACAGACGTAGTGGACATTGACAGGGTGTACGAAAATAAATTTCTGCTGGTCATAATAAATAAAAAAATTAACTGGAAATCTCACATCAAAAATATACAACATACGATGGCGAAAAATACTTCAGGATTGAATAAAGCAAAATTTGTTCTCGATCAAAAATCACTCCACACTCTACTGTTCACTGGTATTATCATATGTAACTTATTGTGTGAAGATATGGGGTAATAACTATAAAAGCAATCTTCACACGCTAAATGTACCACAAAAAAGGTCAGTGAGGATAATTCATAATACCGCGTATTGAGAACATACAAATCCCTTTTTTTTAAAATCACAAATATTAAAATTCGCTGATTTAGTACATTTTCAAATTGCTAAAAGAATGCAGAAAGTTAACAATAACCTGTTACCCAAAAATGTCATACATTAATTCTCTACAAGAGAGGAGAAATATGATCTTAGGGAAAAACTCAACTTAAAACACTTGAAACACCAAAAACCCTCAGCATTTCAGTATGTGGAATTAAATTATGTAACGGATTGAGAAAGGAACTCAAACAATGAACCAATATGAGCGAATTAAAAAAACTATACGAACAGCAAAATACAAGGCAGAAAAGTCTTGAACTTGTTTTGTTATGCTTGTCTCTATTTATTATTATTTACTTATTATTATACTGATTATTATATTAATTGTGAAAAAAATCGTAATAATTACATCATCATATTGTTACACAAATAAAGTTTTAATTTTTGGAAAATTAGGTTGCAGAAAAGTTGTAATGCTATGAGAATAATGTCAAAAATACTAGGGGAATAAAGCCTTAATTTTGAGGAAAAAAATTACAAGTAGAAATTTTAAAACAGCATTGAAATTGAATTGAAAAAACAGGTGTAATTTTGCAAAAATAAAGTCAATATATGAAAAAAGAGAAAAAAAACGAGAATAAATTCATAAACTCGCAATATTATGAGGAAAAAGAATGTAATTTTAGTAGCATAGAGATGAAATGTAGAAATAAATAGAAAATATAGAAAAAAATGTATTACAAATAAACTCGGAATACTTTGAGAAACAAATAAAACAAAACAAAATAACCAAAAATTCACTTGGGGAAACACTGGAAACAGTTTGGACACCCATAGTGGATATGTAAAAGTGTATAAAGTGCACAATACTGCTTCTTGGAGTGTTTTTGATGAATTAGACACTAAACGTCCTTGTTCATATTTCTGAAGCTCATTCTTAAAGTCCTTACTTCCTGAAAGGAAGCCGGCACAGAATAGGTATGCGATGCCATTTTTGGTAGACTTGCACTGAGACATTATAATATGTCATTACAAAATTGAAAGTGAAGGCGCGACGTGGGGCTAAAACCCATTTTGAAGGAATAACCTCACAAAAAGATCCCCTCCATGTCGAAGCATCCATTAGTTCCCAGTAATTTAATTCCTGCACAGTGCTAAAAATCATGAACCTTCAAATGGGCGATGATATTGAGGCAAATTTGAGCAACTTTAATTCACTAAGGGTTATTAATTTAATGGCTTTTTTTGTAAAGTGGAGGTATCTTATCGTACACCAAGGAAATGTCTTTCATCTCTGAAAGAGTATTAGAAAACCGGCAACAAAGATCAAATTGTATTAGTACCTTGGCTCTGACTTTTACGTCACGTTGGCCCTGAAATAAGGACAGGTTGCATTGCAATGCGGTCAGTTTTAAGTTACAATTTTGTCTGCAGTGAGGGAATTGTGCTCCGGTATTTAAAGTAATTAGTTCCGATGTGCAGCTTACAAGTTTATGAACTGAGAAGTCAGTTGAGTCCATACTGAGCTCTCATACGCTGCTGCTTTCTCTTCTATGCAGAACCTCATCTCCCTACATGCAGAACACGCGCTGTAGATAGGGGTCCACAATCCAGAGGGGCCCGTTTTGCTCAAGGGGATGCATTCTTCGCAAATGCGCTAAGGAAGTGCATTGTTGCTGTGAGGCATAGCACACCAAGTCAGCTCGAGGCAGCCCGGGGACAAAAAGAGATGACTAATCTGGCATAATGCCATACCCTGGTGGTGTAATGGTACAGCTGTTGCCTTTTAAGGCAGAGGTTGTACTTAAAAAGTCGGTTAATTTGGTACTTTGCACTCAAAATTATTTATTGAACAATGTTTACCATTTACAGTGCAGTGGTGTGAAAAATTTGTTGCCTCCTTTTTTTGTCACAGTTAAATGATTCAGATCATCAAACAAATTTAAATATTAAATGACAAGACGACTGAACACAAAATGCAGTTTTTAAATGAAACTTTTTATGAGTAAGGGAGAAAAAAATCCAAACCTACATGGCCTATGTGAAAAAGTGATTGCTCCCTAAACTTAATACACTAAGTCCCCAACTAACGAACACAATTGGTTCCAGACGACCGTTCTTATGTCGAAATCGTTCTTAAGTAGGGGAAAAGGTAATATTACCAATGATATAGGTACTACATGTACGTGTATACATATACAGTATATGCGTATGTATGTAAATATGAGTTTGGATGCAGTAGTAATATTAAACGAGGACAATTCCTCCGTGGAGGAAGTGGGGGAGAGAAGGATGTTGGCTAAGCTGACATCCATCATGGACAACACCTCTCACCCGCTACATGACACTGTTGTTTCCCTGGGCAGCTCCTTCAGCAGCAGACTGTTACACCCACGGTGTAAGAAGGAGAGGTTCCGCAGGTCCTTCATACCGATCGCTGTCAGGCTCTACAACACCTGCACCACCTGAACCATGTTGTAGTCAATATGTATTCTTTACACTGTACTCTTTACTTGCGTATCTTGCTTGCTGCTGTAACAAGTGAATTTCCCCGCTGTAGGATAAATAAAGTACAAATACAATACAATACAATACAATAATGAATGAAAAAAACAATAATAAAAGTGATATAATAATACGTAATGATACATGTTATTTACCTTTGAAGAGGAGTGGCCGAGCATACGTCGTCGTGGAGGAGTTGGAGGAGGAGATATTGAAAAAAAGGACAAGTCGTCGTGGTCGTTAGACTCTTCTAAAAGAGGTAGTGTTCTGTGGGTGGTGTAGAATTAAGCAGGCCTATTAACTCTTCATAAACTTTAATCACACGCTCTGTCCGGGTTGTACAATTTAGCTTTCCATTTAGCTTTACACTATCTCCCCAGCGTCTAACTCTTCCTCTGTTGGTCTCATTAGCTCTAAGGCTGCATTAGCAGTGTCACAGTGCCCTCTACTGGTCAAGCATGTACAGTAGCAGTATAAATACTGATTGAGCGACTGGCTACAAGGCAAAATAAAATAAAATATAGACCAGTCGGCTTGTGTTCGTATCACAGATGGCCAGCCATTTTTTGGTAGACAACAGAATTCATGGTTCCATTTATCACAGCAAGTCTTCCAGGTCCTGACAGCCCCAGATCATCACACTACCACCACCATATTTGACTGTTTATATGATGTTCTTGTGCTGAAATGCGACGTGACATTTATCACGGGTCATTATCATTATCACGGTGTGTCACGGGACACACACCTTGTAAAAAGTTCAACTTTTGTCTCGTCAGCCCACTTTTTCCCAAAGGTTTTTGGGATCATCAAGATGTTTTCTGGCAAAATTGAGACGAGCCTTAATGTTCTTTTCGTTCAACAGTAGTTTTCATCTTAGAACTCTGCCCTGCAGTCCGTGTTTGCCCAATGTCTTTCTTATAGTGGAGTCATGAATACTGACCTTAACTGAGGCAAGTGAGGCCTGCAGTTCTTTGGATGTTGTTGTGGGGTCTTTTGTGACTTCTTGGATGACTGGGCACGGTGAGAGGCAGAGAGGACTTTCAGTGTTACTGCAGACCTGCCAACATGTACATATTTATCATACTCAGCATGCAGTTTGACTCTTGAACACGCTTTCATGCTTCACAGCTCTCCATTTTGTTGCATTTTCCTGGTTTCAATTTCTAGTTAAGTCTGTACAGTAAAGATAAATAATTAGATATGATCAGTTTCTCAATAATATTTCATATGGGCTGGGGGCGTGAAAACATTTCTGTCTCCTGGGGGGGGCGCATTACAGAATATAATTGAGAGCCACTGATATAACTGAAGTCAGGTTCAAGTCAAACAGTCAAATAAAATAGGTTTTAATGAGTGAGTTAAGGAAAATGTGGTGACCACAGCTGATATATTTCATGGGGCCCAGAATTCCTGGCGATGCCCCCTGTTCATGACAGTAATGGGAGGGGGTGCCTCCAAATAAAATTCTGCTTAGGGCCCCAGTTTGGCCAGAGGGCGACCCTTGATTCTATGAAACAGCAGAGGAAATAAGCGGATTTTTACAGACAAAATGTCACAAAAACATTCTAACTGCTTCGGCTGTGTGCTCCCTTTGCAAACACCTGCCCAAATACGAGCTACACTTGCACGTCCACAATTGTGAATTGTGCTCATGTTTGATATTGATACTCTCAATAGCATTAACAACATGCCGTTTTGTTACACTGTAAAATTAATAACTCTCTGATGACTCTTTCTATTGACCCGGATGCAGGTTAGATTGTGCAGGTGTACTTCATGAAGTGGTAGATGAGTGCGAACCCTCCAGAGAATTCACAACGACATCATCATTACTGGACTTGTGTTCAATTAGTCCGCTGACATTAAAACTTTTTTTTTGACAGACCCCGTCTGTTCAAGTCATATCAAAGACCAGAAGATCATTAAACTTTTACAGGAACAAAGAGAGGATGCCTAATTTGTGTAAAAGTATTACAGACGCCTGAAAAAGGGAAATGGTTTTCTTGATAATATTTTAAGATCAATGCAGAACAGATCACCGGACACTTTTAACCTGCCTACTAGCCAGCAGGGGCTGATATGATGCCCAATTCAGATTTTTTTGGTTAAAATGTGATCTTTTTATGTGGTCGTTCACATAACCAAAAAAATGCGACTTTTGTGCATGTGACGTGCATACGCAAAAGAATGTCACACACATTCCATGTGTTTACAGAGCAAAGATTGCTGCAGTGTGTGTGCGTTTGTGGCAATTTCAAGGATTTTGTGCAACAGGAGTCGATATTTTCTTAACCAACTGATACTGTGTAGCAGATTAAGAATAAAGAGGGCACGAATTTAAGGATTTAAGGGAGAATTTAAGGCAAGTTTATGGAGACTCGCGACGTCCATCCTCCCACACATGTCAGGGACATTGCCGTCAGCCCCTTCACTGACACTTTTAAAATATAATTTTCAGATGACAAGAAGAGCTTTTGCCCACATCAGTGAGTACCTTTATCTAAGTCACGATAAGTACGGCAAAACACGTCTTTCATTGACGTATAGGTAGCATACAGTTTATGCAACCTGAAAGTTCTGATTACAGTAGCATTGCATACATACTGTAGATAGATACTGTAGATAGATAGATAGATAGATAGATAGATAGATAGATAGATAGATAGATAGATAGATAGATAGATAGATAGATAGATAGATAGATAGATACTTTATTCATTTCCAAGAGAAACTCACATTTCAAGCAGCTCTGCAAAATAGATCACTTCAAACAAGAGCACGTTGATTAATCTGACTTAGTGAGTTCTCTTAAGAACCCTCTTAAGAAGCTTAGGAGAAAATCTAAGAAGATTCCTAGGAAGATATTGGTGAATAAAGCCCATTGGTCTTACATCAGCACTATGTCACTTAATTTAACATCATTTTGCATGTTATTGCTTTTGGACCAGTAAGCACATGAGCACATTTTTATTTCTAACTTCCAGTAGTTTTAACACACTGTACATTTATCCAAATGCCTTTTTTCCGTGTGTATATGTACAATGTGTCCCAGTAGTACAGAGGTTAAGTTAGCCGGAAAATGTGAACATTTGGTTGTTTAATTACACAATTGTCCAGTAATAATTTGCAACACCCGCCATGACGGCTGTCAAATAATGATAGGGTAGGTGACAAGGAGATGTGGAGTGTTGAGCTAAATATAACTCTGAAAACGACAAGTCGTCTTATATTTGGGATTTCCAGATTCACACAGGAGGTCCTCGATTTGCAACGTAAGGTGTTAGGACATTTGATGGCATAAATTACTTCAAAACGTAGGTTTGACCTAAGCGGTTTGGTACATAAATACGAGACACGCTCAAGAACTAGTTGCATGTGCATGGCAAAAGAATCTGTAACATGCATTGCTAATAAGCCTGTCTCTCCCTCCCTTACAACGCCCCTTCCGTTGTACAAGACAGCCAAGGTGCTAAAAGTAGGGAATTATTTGTTCTTATTGTTTCATCTCATTCTTCTGTTTAGTCTTTTTATTACTATACATTGTTAAATTGCTCCCCTCATGGTTCACCTCTCGCAGATTCGCTGTTTCATGGATTTTTTTGTGTGCAATTTTAGTTTTTTTACAGCGTATGAAGGCTTGCTCTTTAAGAATAATTGCACTGTGTGAAGTTCAGTGCTGTAGTTCTGTGCTTTAGCACTAGGTTGCTCTGTCTCTCTCTCTTCACTCTCTTCTGTCTGCACCGTCCATTGTCTTCTGCGTCCCGGTTGGCTGTAGACCATTGTCAATCAATCTCCTTTGTGGCGTTTCCTGTCATCGTTAACAAACTAGCTAACTGTGTGAGCTGCTTGCTAACCGCCAATAAACAACAGAAGGAGAAGAAGTAGAAATGTTACTTTTTCATATAATCAAGTCTGTGATAAATGCTATCTGATAAAGCATGACTTGAACTTTAATTTGATACCTCATTCACTTCTCTACCCCAACTATTAAAGAAGTTAGAGCTGATTTTATACCGGAAAATAGTGCCTTTGGTCCCCATTGCTTAAACATTGAGTCAAGACAAAAGCTCTGACCGACTCACAGACCTTGGCAAGTACAGCCGTACCACAACGTATATAATAACTTAGGCTGTGAAAATCTGTTTTAAAAGTCAACAGAGTAGACATTTAGATTTTTTTGATAATCAAAAAGTTCATAATAATTTCTTTCGTCCAACCTAGTAGGATGATCATTAAAGTTCAAAACGAAATGTGAACTTTGAGAGTGCTTAAACAAGAGAGAAAATGAGAAAAAAAAATGTTAATGTCTGTCTGAGAAAAGTGTATAAAGTGTATGGTGAGGGGTTTTACACCCTTAAAACATATATAATCATCGTTATAAATATTATTATATATTGTTATATTGTTATAAAGTTGACTACTTTGCGGGTTTCATTTATTGCGGGCTATTCTTGGAACCTGTCCCCCACGATAAACAAGGGAACACTGTATGTTATTCATGTGAATTGGGTGTTAATTTAGGTATCATTTAGGGAAAAGGTCTGATTTACACTAAAAATGGACTCACAACGCGTCAACGGAACAGAAATTGTTTATAAATGGAGGACCTCCTGTACATGCAAACCACCAGGTAGAGCCAAAAAAACTTCTTCCAAGCGAGTCTGAGCTTTTCCTCCCGTTACTCCCACACACCGGTGACCTGTAGAGAGAGTGATAGTTGGGTGGACAGCAGTGAATAGCATGCGCTAGAATAGCTGTCTGTTGTTTTTAATGATTGGCCAGCAGTTGTGAATTTGGCTGGAAGATTGTCAACCTGTAGGCCTTCAAATATGAAGGATTGCGTGTCTGTAACATTCTGTAGAATGACTCTTGTATCTTCGGTCAAACCTAAATAATTTCCAAGCTCATGGTCAACCTCTGATTTGTTTAAATACCAAAATGATGTACATTTTTGAAATTTGTGAAATAATCCTAAGTGTCTCAAGTATAGTTTACAATTTAACATGGAAAGGAATAGATATAAACAATTGCAATGCCAGCGAGGGACAGAACAAGTGGTCTCTAAAGTGAAACTGAGTTCCACTTACATAGTTCCGCATACAAGTGTAAAAATAAGTCAACTGTTAAAACATAAAAATAATAGTCAGTCTAAACTTTAATGAGCAGCGACAAAGGCAAAGGAGAATCTTGCTTATTGCCTCACATTGCTCTCAACACCCCTTGTGAGGCTGCTCCTTTTAAGTGTTGCAAAAACGCTGACGATAATGCAAAAAAACACATGTGCTCGCGGCACTGAGCATTCTTCATGTCTGATAGGGTTTTAGGCAAAATGCTGGTCAAATTGTATTTTAGAGGTTCCACTGTACTTGGCAAATAAGGCTTACAGTGGTACCTCAGTGTTCGGAATTATGTCTCGGTTTTCGTACACTTTCAAGGCAAGGCCAGGCAAGTTTATTTATAAAGCACAATTGGTGCACAAAGTAATTCAAAGTGCTTTACAAATTAAAAGGCAAATACTATTCAATAAAATGCAGGAGACCACTCCCTGAGCTTCTCAGAGCTCGAGTCGGTTCATACGGCTCTAACATGTCAGAGATGTACTTTGGCGCTAGACCATGAAAAGACTTGTACAAAAGCAGAGCCGTTTTAAAGTCTGTTCTCTGAGCGACAGGAAGCTAGTTCAGAGACCTGAGTGTGACGGATGCCAGCCTGTGGGGCTGTGCGAGTGTATGTTGGTAAACCTCACTCCCTCTGCCTTAAGAGTTGTGCTGAACACGTGGTCGACAGTCCGGGCTTTTGGCCGTGTGGTCAGCGCTCTCGAAGGTCCTGTGTTCGAGCCCCGGTGCGGGCGGTGCGAAACAGGGCAGGTTACATGGGCACTGGACTAATTTGGTTGTATTCCCTGGTTCTTTTCAGGACTTGAGCAGCAGCATTGTGGATACACTGCTGCTGTTTTACAGCTCGTCTAGGGAGCCCATTGAGAAGGCCGGTCCAGAAGTCTAGCCTGCTGGAGACAAAGGCACAAATTAGTCTCTCTAAATTCTCTTGATTTTGGCAATGGTTTTTAGGAGATAAAAAGCTGATGATGTTATTGATGTTCAAGTCAGACTCCATTATTACCCCTAGATTTCTAATCTGATGATTAGGTTTTACAGAGTTTCAAGGAAACTGATAACACTTTCTCCATGTTTCAGTGGGCCAGTTTCCAGTTGTGTCTGAATTTAGCTGTCTTGGTTAACTTACGGCCAAACCATGCACCTAACAAACTGCAGAAGACTCATGCCTGCATGGCATTGAGCCCACTAGGGTGACCAGACATCTCAGACGGTCTTGGCAGTGAGTGGGAGCCTCCTCCAGCAGCATGTTCATCTGCTGGAAGTCTTGGTCAACAACATCAGACCAGCAGGTATACAGTCGGCCACGAGGACATTTTCACCCAGTTGTGGGCGGATCAAACCCCATAATGACTTGAGTGGGGTGGTGAGGGGCACAGCGGAGGACGTTTCCTAGCCAGCGAACACGGCACTGGACAAGCATATGGAGAATGTTGAGCTTGTTGGTAACAAACTAGTTTGCGGATGCAAGTGACCAAACAAAAGCATTGATGCATTGGTGACTTAGTCTCTGTAAACAATGGATAGTGGTTCTTTTTGAGTTGAGACTTTATAGACAGATTTCAGCCAGGGAATTGTTTAATCATCTTTATTATGTGTCTGTCTTCTTTGTGTCGGAGCAGGACCTATCAAGCACTGTCAATGCAGCTGTTCAAAAATGTAGTTTTAAAAATGAAGACTATGGATTTGACAGCCCGCCTGTGAAAAAACGGTCATTATTATCAGACCACACATTGTGCATTTATTAGTCTTTACGGGATAATCGGCAGACATTTGCAATTGACCTTCTACTCGTGTCTATTTTTGTAATTATGGCTATACTGTACATTGCTTCCTATGCTGCAGTGGCCACATCTGCTCACATTATTATGACAATTAAACATCAAGCGTATCCCGTATCCATAGAGAGACTCTGGGACTTGTGAGCTTTCCCACATGCTCTGCTTGAAGAGAAGAAGCCGTGTAGGCGCCAGTCGCCCTATCAGAATGTGCTCCAAACGCCCCCAGCTCCCTCTTGATTGCCTGACATTCTTTATCAAAAGACAAGTAATTCTGTCGCCCCAGCAACGCTCCACTGCTGCTGCCGCTGCTGCTGCTGATGCAAAGAATTAGGTATCACCTTGAAAGTTTGAGAGCCGTGTTGGCAGCTTCGATGTTTTCATTTGCATTTAGCTGCCGCCCATAATTTTCACAAGCTAACAAGAATTTAGCTGTCTGATTTAAGAGTTTTTGCTCACATCCACTTCCTCCCAGGTCGCCACTACCTTGCATTTATTCCCATTTCAACAACTGTCAGCACTATATTTCAACAAGACTCTTGTAGGGTCTCTGCTTAAATTACTCCTCAGGGCGAGCCACTATGTCAGTGAGACTCCTCTAAATTACAACACGTACATTACAGATCAAGCCTTAGGAAGGCACCTCGGTTGAAGATTTCATTGACATTTTCCCCCCTCACATGACCTTTGTAGAGCAGGATGGCAAATAAAGTCTAATTTATATCATGTAATTAAATCTCAAGGTACTGGAGGTGCCCATGTGCATCAGTCTTGAACAATGCTATGTTCATACAGTACCCTACCAAAGTATTTATTTATTTTTGCTGCAGACTGAAAACATTTGCGTTTGACATCAAAAGATGAATATGAGACCAGAAAGCAACATTTACATTTTTATTTCCAGGTATTTACATCTCAATCGGGTGCACAACTTGGAAGGTAGCACCTTTTGTGAGTACAGTATATGGAACATGTGACTGACAGGGACGTTTTGTTGCACAGGTGCGTCCTATTGCATGGCTTATTCAATCAGTAAATAGCACTGAATGTCTATGCTCAGTTTCAGATTGAAAAGGGTAGGTTTTGCCAGTGTAGACTGCATTTAGAGGTGAAAACAACACAAAAACCAGAAAGCCGTCTATGGGTGAAAAACAAGCATGCATGGAAAACCAATGGAAAATCAATCAGAACAAAAGTTGGTCAGGTCCAGAGCAACCATCTGGAGTGTCCTGAAGAACAAACCAACCACTGGTGTACTATGTAACACATATAGAACAGGCAGGCATCAGCAGTTGATGACAGAAACATTGTGAGTAAGGAAAGATCCTAAAACAGGGGTGCCCCAAGTGTGGCCCGCAGCACATTATAAAAATATAATTTAACACAACAGCAAAAATGGAAAAATAAGCAGTAATTTAAAGAGAAAAAGTCTTTTATGAGAGTCTACTTTTTTGTAGCATGAATTGAAATATTAAAGAAAGTTTTTTTTTTTTTTTACGGTGTAATATTATGAAAAACAAACAAAACCACAAATAAATTATACATAATTTTTAGAAAATTAGGTCGGAGAAAAAGTTATTATAATCTGAAAATAAAGTCAAAATATTATAGGAATAAAGTTACAATTATTAAAAGAAAATGTATAAGAAGAACATTGTAATAATTACAAGATAAGAAAACAAAGCAGAAATAATAAAGTCAAACTATTAAAAGAAAAAAACTGTAAAGTAAAGTTGCAATTTTACAATTTTACGAGAATACATTTGTAATATTAGGAGGAAAAATAATGTGTTAGTAGAATAGACTTCAAATATTAACGAAAGACTCTTTTTTCAAGTCATAATATTATGAAAAACAAACAAAACAATCAATAAAATTGTAATGTGTGGAAAATTAGGTTGGGAATTAGGTAAAGAATTTATTGTGGAAATAAAGTCATAATTTTGAAAGAAATTTTGAGTCAATCCGACTCATGATGTTGATAGGAATTTCTCTGTACCAGGGAAGCTATTGACAGAATGCTCTCTGTAGACTGAAATCTTAGTAAAAAAGTAAAACAGATGTTACAGGTCTCAGTATGAGAACCCATGAACGAGATTATAGTTCCGCTGGTTGTGGAGGGTGTAATGGCCTGTTAAAACAGGGATAAATAAGTGAGACGTGCAAGCGGTGTCTTTTCCATTAAGCCTCCTCAGCAGAATGAGGAAGTTACGTCAGTCCTTTGCGAGAGAGAATCGCTGCACGGCCCCCTAGTGGCGAAACTAGGAATGTCCCATTAATTATGAGGTATTCAACAAAACAAGTTGTTCCAATGGAAGTGCAATTTTGCTTACAAGAATAATGACCCAAAACAATTACAATGTCCCTGTTATACTCAAACAAAATAAAATACATTTCCCAAATGTGACCATACATTTTGTGTGCGTCACACGCTCCCCGACAAAAAGAAAAAATGGCTCCAGACATTTCTACACTACAACTCTAACATTCTCAACAAAGACCTTTTTAACAGTGGCGATAGGTTCACAGTATGTACGTATAAAGCAACAACTACCCTGTGGTGAACTTATGCATAGGTGCTGTGCGTGTCAGTCAATATGCAATGAGCGGTACAGTGTACATCATGGATGAGGGATAAAGTGGGACTACAAAAGGTGTGTGTTGTGTCATGGGATATGTCCCCATCTCCCAGGATGGTATGGAAGGTGTCCCATAGGCTCCCACAGTATTGACTATGGTTTGAGGTTGGAAAGACGGTTGCCCCAGAGTGTCATAGGTGAGCCTTTGGGTAGGCCTCCTGTCTCGGGTGGACCTCCATGGTACTGGATTCCTGGTTTGACTATGGTTGGGTTGCTCACTAGTCATCTGAGGACTTGCTGTCTCATCCATCTCCTGGTTTACATTTTCCAGCTCACTATTCCTTTCCCCAGGCAAGTGTTCATCTACTGGTATCACCTCATGATCATCCATGTTCTCTCTCATAGGCACTTCCACTCTCCTTTCCTGGATGTATGATCTTGGGTGTTCCATTCTATGATTGTTTGTGACATGGGCAAAGTGTCTTCGTGGGGCATTCACTGGCTGAACTTCTGTACTCTCAGGTTCTCTCATGACTGGTACTCTTAACCAATATCTAGGTACGTCATCATCTGACTCTGAAGACCCACTGCTTTGACTTGCTTCAGTTTGTGAAGATTCTTTCTGTTTCTTTGTTCTTGACTTGCATCGTGGTTCTACTGGTGGTACAGGTAAGTCTCTGTGCAAATCTGTCTTTCTTCCAGACGAGATTTTAGGTGGCTGCTGGGGTAAGTCTACAGGTAGGTCGTTGACTAAGTGAAGCAGGTTGCGGTGCAATGTTCGAAGTCTGTTTCCACCTGTTTCTGGTGTGACTGTGTAAACAGGTCCATCTGCAATTCTTTCCTTCACGGTGTAGACAGTGTTCTCCCAATATGATCTTAATTTACCGGGGCCGCCTCTCTCACTCAAGTTTCTGACCAGGACACGGTCACCTGGTTCGAGGACAACACCTTGCATGTGGCGGTCGTAGTATTGCTTTCCTCGAGAACTGGAGTGTTGGCTGTTCTCAGTGGCGAGTCGGTAAGCCTCCTTCATTCTTTGAGCCCATTTCTTGGCATATCCTCTTGGGGAAGTGGGTTCTTCCTGGTGTCCTAATCCAAATATCATGTCTACCGGTAAACGTGGGTGACGACCATACATTAGGTAAAAAGGTGAAAATCCTGTTGCTTCGTGCCGGGTACAGTTATAAGCGTGGATGACTTGTGGCAGGTGTTCTCTCCATCTTCCCTTCTCTTTCTCATCCAGGGTTCTGAGCATTTGAAGCAGGGTACGGTTAAATCTTTCTGCTGGGTTACCCTGGGGATGGTAGGGGGTGGTCCTTGAATGGCCAACTCCACTGTAACGTTGCAGGGTTTTGAACAATTCATTTTCAAATTCCCTCCCCTGGTCATGATGGAGCTTTGAGGGGTACCCAAATCGTGGAATAAAGTCTTCAAAGAGCTTCTCAGCAGCGGTCTTTCCGGATTTGTTTCTCGTGGCGTAGGCTTGAGCATATCTGGTGAAATGGTCGACCACAACCAGAATATATTCAAAGCCGCCCTTGCTTGGCTCCAAATGGAGATAATCAATGGAGACTAACTCCATGGGTGAAGTTGAAGTAATTCCTCCCATCGGCGCTCTGACGTGAGAGACAGGTTTCTTCTGCTTGAGGCAGGGACATTTCCTTGTTACATAAGCGTCAACATCTTGCTTCATGTAAGGCCAATAAAAGCGGTCCCTTGCCAGGCCCAAGACTCTTTCTGTCCCCATATGGCCCATATCATTATGGAGATGTTTCAACACCAGAGATCGGTACTGGTCAGGCAGGATGAGTTGGCTTCGGTGACTTGTTTTCCGATATAGCAGGCCGTTTTCAAGGTGAAGCTTCTCCCATTGGTAAAGGAGTTTTCTTGCTAGGCCACTGACTCGTCTTTTCACTTCACTTGTCAGTGTGGTTGAAGTCTCTTTCAGTCGGATGACTTGGCCAATGACGGGATCATTTTGTTGAGCTTTCACTAGCTCGTCATGTGGGATGGTTGGAAGCAGTTCTGGCAGCTGCATGGTTGAAGAATCTTGTGACATGTTCAAAACAGCGACATAGGCGATATCTTGTTGTTTGGCGGCTCTGCTTCCCTCCCATGTTGCCAGTATAGTGTCTCCTGTTAGTTCTTTTGTGCATGAGTCCACATACTTGTCAATGTCCAATGGTAGCCTTGACAAAGTATCAGCATCCACATTAGCCTTCCCTGGCCGATATTTGACATCAAACCGGAAGTCAGCTAGCTCTCCAACCCATCGGTGGCCAACAGCATTGAGCTTTGCGGTACTCATTACATAGGTCAATGGGTTGTTGTCGGTATACACAACGAAATGGGGGGCGTAGAACAAATAGTCTCTGAATTTTTCACAGATGGACCATTTCAGAGCCAAGAATTCCAGCTTGCCTGAATGGAGCCGGTAGTTTCGCTCAGCAGGTGTCAACGTCCTGGATCCATATGCAATGATCCTGAGCTTTCCTCCTTGGCGCTGGTATAACACTGCACCGAGACCTTGTTCTGACGCGTCCGTGTGGAGCACATAAGGGAGATCAAAGTCAGGGTACCCGAGTACTGGTGGATTGGACAAAATGTTGAGGAGCTGGTCTAAGGCTCTTTGGTGTTCTTGTGTCCACTGAATTGAGGCTCTGGATGACAGCTGTGCTCCTTTTCCCCTTTTTGGTCTGGGCTGAGGCACTGCAGTGACTGGGTCCTTGGTCTGCAAGAGCTCATACATTGGTTTAGCAATTCTGGAAAAGTCTTGAATATATGTTCTATAGTAGCTGAGGAACCCCAACAGCCTACGGACTTCTCCAACTGTGTGCGGGACTTTACCCCTCAAAGCCTGGATGGCTTCCATGTCTTTTGGGTCTATTCGGACTCCATCAGCAGAGACCAATCTTCCGACATATCGAACCTCTTTTCTGAAGAGCTCACATTTGTTAGGCCTGAGCTTTACACCATGGCCTTGGAGCGCTCTCAGTACACGTCTCAATGACTCAACATGTTCTTCAAATGTCCTACTGTAACACAGGACATCATCTAAGTATGGAATGCAACATTCGTCTCGCAAAGAGTCAAGCACTTCCTCCATACTTCTTTGAAAGGCGGCAGGGGCATTGGAAAGCCCGAAGGGAATGCGTACCCACTCATACAGGCCCCATGGTGTGATGAACGCCGTCATGTGTCGCGACCCCTCAGCAATAAAGCCCTGGTGATAAGCTTTGCCCTGATCCAAAATTGAAAACCAGCTATACCCTCCCAATGTGTCAATGAGGTCTTGAATTCGTGGGAGTGGGTGCCTATCTGGGACTGTTTTCTGGTTCAGGAGCCTGTAGTCAATGCACAAGCGCAAGCTTCCATCTTTCTTGCGCACACATACAACAGGGGCAGAATATGGGGATTTGGATTTTATGATCCACTTCTTGGCTAGTAAGTCTTGGATGTATTCCTTGACTTCTTTGTAAAGTGGCTTGGGAATGGCTGCATATGTTCGTTGTACCGGAATATCATCTTTCAGGGTTATGGTCATTTGCAGGTTTGGGATACATCCCATGTCATCTTCATCTCGAGCAAACACACTGGATTCCTCATAAAGCATCTGTTTCACTATTGCTTGCTCCTTGTCACTTAGATGGCTTACATCGACAGGTGGGGACCACAAGTTGGATGTTTGGTTAGTTTGGTCACTCTCAACTCCACTCATGGGAAAAGGTGGGTCCTCGTTGTTGACAGTGGTACTGTCCATTTGATCCGTCTCCACTATCTTGTCGATTGGCTGGATACTGCCTAACACTGTGAAACTGTTCACAGCTATACTGTGTTGGGTGTGATTACCCACTGGGATTTTTACATAGGGCTGCTTGACATGATGGACCTCTACCAAACCATCACCAACATCTAGCTGCTCCAGCCACTGGTTTGGGTGATTGACCTCGAACAGGGCCACCGACGACGTGAAATCAACACGCACCTTGCACTTGATGTGGGCGACGCAGCCTGGGTGGATGACAACATCTTGACGACCAACTCTCACCACTGAACTGCCTTGTGAGGATTCTTGGGTCTGTATTAAGGTCACCATGGTCTCAGCTTCCTCTGTTTCAATCTGCATGGCTTCTTTCAGTAACTTGGCAATAACAGCAATCATTTCAGTCTCATTCTTTTGTCCTATAATGAGCTCCTGAATTACATTGAAACCCAATACAGGTCTGACCAGGCCCACGCAGCTGACCAGGAAAGGTACTCTGATGGCGAGATTGGGATCTTCATTGCCAGGTAGGTTGATGGTAAGTTCCACCCATCCCTTATATGGTATCGGTCCTCCATTAGCCGCAGTGAGATCCAATCCTCTGCCTCCTAAGAGTTCACTGAGAGGACGCAGTTCTTGTTGAGGTAGGTATTTTTGCTTCCATGGCAAGTCGATCATACTGACTTGAGCCCCGGTGTCAAGTAGGACATTTACAGTGTATCCATTCAGATTACATTTTAATAAGCATTTCTTCCCAATTAGCTGAGCAACTCGCTGTAATGGTGACTTTTCCCTAGCTGATGAGTGAGACGGGGCATGGAGATGCTTAGCTGGCTTGGTTGACTTTTTGGTGTGTATGTGGGACTGGGAACTTGTGCTGGTCACAGGTTGTCCCTCTGCTGTGACCAGGACACGTTTCCCGACAGCTTTACTCTCTTTAAGCATCCAATTGCTCGATGACCTTCATCACCGCAAGCGAAACAGTGGTTGCAGTTGGTACGGCCATGGGCAACACAGTTAGAACAGCCATATGGTCGTTCATTCTTTGATTCTCGACCCTGACACTGTTTATTGGCACACTGACAGGTGGACCGGGAGTTTGGCCTTGGAGCTGCAATTGTCGCTTTAGGTGTGGTTCTTATTGTCTGCATGGAGTTTATGACTTCTGTCAGTGCTTGGACTTGAGCATTCAGCTGATGTATGAGCTCATCTCTAGCCTTTGTGTCAGCATCAGGTTTCTCTTGGTTCAACTCACTTGTGGTGACTTCATTGCTGTGAGCTTCCACCATTTTGGGACGTGTGCTACGACCAAAGCGCCTTCTCCTTTCACTTTCCTCACTGGTTGTCTTGTTCACTTGTCTTAAAAGTGCATCATCTGTCACGGTCGGGTCGGCGAGCAAGGGCTTGAGCTCCCGCCTGATGTCGTCATGCTTCTCACTGAAGCCCTGATGGACAGTGCGAAGGAAAACGTTCTGAACTGTTTGCGGCTCATACTTGATGTCAGCATCGGTTTGCTTTGACATGAATATTATTTTCTGTTTGAGTCCCATCATCCTGTAGAGAAACTGCTGTGGCGGTTCATGCTCGTGCTGTTTAGCGTTAATCAGTTCCTGGAACAGCTCAGTGCTACTTTTCTCTCGTAGGTGGGATTGTAAAAAGCTCTTCAGCTCTGCAATGGTCATGTCATCTTTGCTAGAAAGCATATCTTTGAAGCTGCCAGGTTTGGTAATGCGAAACACTGCTCGGATTATTTCGCCCTCTGTATGCATCTCTTTCAGGCCTTGATCAATCTGCTTGCTGATATTGCTATATGTAATATCGGATGTGTTGTCGCCAATCTGTCCGCTGTGAATCTTGAATTCCTTCTTCTGGAGGAAGGGGATGTCTTTAAGAGCAATTACACTTTCAGCACGGTAAGTGGAGTTCTGGTTGCTGGGAGAATTGGGTGTTAGTTGTGGGCTGTGGGACTGAAAAGAGTGTGGGTGTTGTTGGTCAGAGGAAGTTTGTGAGGTACGTGAAGCCGCACCTTGGATTACTTGTTGTGGTAACGTCTCATCTAACATTAGCGAACCAATTTGTGATTCACGAGGATCAGTTTGAGCATCAAATGTACCATGTGTGGCTGTGTGAGCGCCCTGCGGTGGTAAGTATGGTGAACCCTCAACATCAGGTACAACAGATGTAACATCATCACACTTGCTATGTTTAGCAATCATGTTATCAATTATGTCTTGCAGCGCCAGTAACTGTGACATACCCTCATCTTCTAAGTTCAGCAAAGCAGAACTTCCTATATATGCATATACATAATCAGTACAGCTTTCATCATCATGTTTGTCCGACTTAGCTTGCTCCGAGGCGTGTGGGATGACCGTCACCAGCTGTGACAGCTCTGCTGAAGACAGTTGGAACAGCTTCCTTTTGATTGTCCACGTCAGCTCCTTCCTCTCGTTGTCTGCCATTATGAACACCAGCCAAGACGCCCTCAGCTCTTGAAGTCACTCGCTCTGTCAACTGTCAGACGCCCTTGACTCTCGTAGCTCCTCGCTCTGGTGGTGCAACACGTTGGCCCACTGGTTCAGTAATCACTGGATCGACGTTCCACTCCAACCATGAGATGGCGCCAATCCCGGACGAGCCCCCAAAAATCTGTTACAGGTCTCAGTATGAGAACCCATGAACGAGATTATAGTTCCGCTGGTTGTGGAGGGTGTAATGGCCTGTTAAAACAGGGATAAATAAGTGAGACGTGCAAGCGGTGTCTTTTCCATTAAGCCTCCTCAGCAGAATGAGGAAGTTACGTCAGTCCTTTGCGAGAGAGAATCGCTGCACGGCCCCCTAGTGGCGAAACTAGGAATGTCCCATTAATTATGAGGTATTCAACAAAACAAGTTGTTCCAATGGAAGTGCAATTTTGCTTACAAGAATAATGACCCAAAACAATTACAATGTCCCTGTTATACTCAAACAAAATAAAATACATTTCCCAAATGTGACCATACATTTTGTGTGCGTCACACAGACATGTCTTGACATATATGGTTAAAGCCTTGCACATGTGTGTTTACCCATGCTACAAATAGTGGGCTGTTAGTTAAGTTGACATACACCTGTTCCAGGAAAGAAAAATTGTAACCATGCATTGCGTGTACAAACTGTAACAATTCTGCAATGTGATCATTCAAGCTCGATATAAAGTTGTCTGGTACTGTTCTCCTCCATCAAGTACCGTATTTTCCCAACCATAAGTCACACTTTTTTTCATGGTTTGGCTGGTCCTGCCACTTGTACTCCGGAGCGACTTATATATGTTTTTTTTTTCACACTGACAGCCACAAGAGGGCGCTCTAGGCTTGTGTGCCATTACGGGCTACTCCTATCACTCCTGTACCACTGAAAATTACAATGTATACATCAACTTATAAAGACAACTGAGGGGCTATCCACACAGAAACGTTTTCAGGTCAAAACGGCAAAGTATTTTATCATTTAAGCCTCTCATCCACAGAGGAACGTTTTGGGTGACCTGAAACAATATTTTTTGAAGACTGCTTCCAGAATGGAGAAATCTGAAAACGCCGGCTTATCGTTGCCGTGTATACAGGCAATACAACAACGATGACGTCAACGACCCACCACCACCTCATCGCTGTCATGTGACTAGAAGTGAGCTTTGACGACAAGCCAACATAATATCTGAATATTTTGACGGACATTACTCACCTCAGTTGTTGTCTTGTATTCCTAAATGACTCGTAGAAGTAATTCCACTTCCCGCAAGCGGAAGACGATGGACTTATGCGTATCTGTTCTTTCTTCTTCTATGGTTTGGAGTGTCACGTGGTTCCGTCTGCGTGCCTGTTCACAAGAGTGAAAGTATTGAAATATGCAGCCGAAAACGGTAATTGAGCAGCAGAAAAAAAGTTTGGAGTGAACGAGAAACCTGTGAGGGACTGGCGAAAAGCGGAGGATACTCTAACTGAAATGAAGAAAACAAATAAAGCTAATCACGGGCTAAAAGCTAGATGGCCATAGCTGGAGGAACAAGTTCACAAATGCTTGTACAAGATGCCACCAGGAGAGGCTTGTCAACAGTGTATGTAGATGACCTTGCGGGTTGTTTAGGCTACAGTTATCTGAATACTGTAATATGTTACGTTAACATACATTGTTATTACTATAACTTGCATTTCAAGATGAAATGTCCTTTCTTGGTCTCTGATTATATAAACTAATCTTCCCCTGAAAAATGCGACTTATAGTCCATCCATCCATCCATCCATCTATTTTCTATGCCACTTATCCTCATTAGGGTCGCAGTGATATGCTGGAGCCTATCCCAGCTGACTTCGAGTACAGCCCGGACTGGTTGCCAGCCATTCGCAGGGTGGCTTACAGTCCAGTGGGACTTATAGTCCATAAAATACAGCAGTCTGTCCATTTATTGTGTCCATGCTATCAGGTGTCAAACTTTGGGTTTTAGTTCCAGCACCACCATGTGGTGTATTAGTCAGAAACATTATTGCATAGCCCAACATAGTGAGGGTGCAAATTTTGCCAAATGTTTACTCTTTTGTGTGCAGCTTTTCAGGAGTAGAAAAGTTATACCATGGGGTGTCCTCATTTATTTTCGTGAAGAACTTTTTTAGCACATGTAACAGGAGAATGCCAGGTGTGATACAATGTAGTCATCAACGGCGGTGCATTTCTCATTTACATTGATAGCAGCATAACTCATAGTTTGTCTGGAACGGCAATTGGATGTCAAATGGGAATACTGCTTAAAAAGAGACACTGGTTGTTTACATGCTTTAACGGTACGTTCAATTGTCACAAAGTGGATGTCGTCGGCAACAGCATCTCACTGGCATACACACTGCGTGTGATAAATGCTGATCAAATATAAATTCAAACTGACTCGAGTGGAAAGTGGCTAATGTATTATTGATTAAAACGTCGAAAACGAATGGTGCTGGCGAGTCTAATTCTTCATCACAACTCAGGACTAATTACTTGGACTTGCACTGCAGCCTTCATTGGAATGACTTCATGATAGGAAGCCATCCACAGTATAAATGTTTATATTTTTACCACATAATGAAATGTTGCTTCTCATGGCTGATATAAACGCTCCATTTTCACTTAAAGAGTATCATTGGTGATGAGAAGCTACTGACTTAATACAGTATTTAGTAGAGATGCTCAGTATTGGTTATCCAATATCCAATATTCCGATATTGTGTAGTACCGGTACTTCATTTTTGATACTGATATCAACCGATACCGATGTAGTCAGCAGATCTGCCCTCATACTAATGTCAGGTCACAGCTTGTGTAATGGATAAATGCATTATGCTTGTTTTATTGTTTTATACAGTGTTTATTTCACAAATAAACACAAGACAAGTACAGTTGTCCCTCGCGACATCGCGGTTCACATATTGCTCCCTCACTCTATCACGTTTTTCCCAAAATTAATTGACAATAAATGATTGTGGTTTTGTGGTTGACTACGGCTTATTATACGTTTTAAAAAAATGCATATTTAAACAAATTAAGCATTTTCAAACATAAAAATGTTACAAATAAACTAAAATACAAATACAGTTTAAAGCAATACAAGACTTTGATGAACTGCCATTAGACTTGATTGCCAATGACAGGCTTTTATTTCCGGTTTGAATTATCTCACAACACGCACAATATTAGCATAATTACATAACAAACAATAATCATCATCATCATCAGAATAACATGGGCTACTGTTGTGGCCGTACTTTAGCTAAAATTCAACTCTGACTCTCCGATGTCACTTTCTGCCCACATGCCTGGAAGACATTTATTGAAACACAAACACTTATTTATGCCTTAAATGGCTTATTTCTCTGATTATATCTACTACATCGAGTAGTACGGGTGTAAAGGTGACTATGGGGTGTTATTTCCAGGGCTGTCAAGGTTAACGCGTCATTAACGTGATAAGTATTAATGCATAAGTGCAATTATGTGCGGAAAAGCACACATTACTGCATCGAAAGTGTGTCCAATACTGCACATTCAAACTTTAACGTTATCATCTGTGGGTGTTATTCTTCTGTGGGCAGAATGTGACAGCTTGGGGACATCACACCACGTGCAAAAGGGTGGAAGTGTGAATCAGGGCAGGTCACAGTGGGTTTGGAGGGGTGTCGGGTTGAAGGGGTGTTGTGTATCGGAAGCCAATGGCCTTCACTGGCTAGAAAACTTGACTCCTACTCAAGGGGAGATTTTTCAAGGCATCATTGATTGGGGCTGTTTGGGAGGATGGGTGTCATGCACAACATGCTGAAACAAGCATCTTCTCAGGCTGCAGCCGCAATACTAATATTTCATCCTGATTTTTTGCCAATAGCGCACACACACACACTTACAATTTACTGCTGCTTTAAAATGTAATTATAAGTCCTGACAATAAAAAAATCTCTCACCTCACCACAAGAATTGCAAACTGCGTATACTTTCATTTTTCAATTTCTCTACCATGGCTTCAAAGTGTCGCATTGATTGTTGTGGTTGCAATCAGCGGCCTTGGCAACGTGATTAATAAAGACAAACCTCCACACTTTGCTGCAAAGCGCTGCTAATTATTTCTATTGCGCCTTCCGTGACCGTGAGTGGAGGGAGCCCATAAACAACGCTCGTCCATGTACAGTGTTAGTCTAATGACGCACTATGGATTATCAACTGATGTCACTGTGGTATTGTTACAGCTGTAGCCCAGGTGGAGCTTAAGGAATGAGGAGCTTCCTAATGAACTGCATTATGTCTCCCGTGCTGTCACATCCACCGCAAACTATTAGCATTTAACACACACACACTCGGATAAGAAGGCCTTGAATATGACAACTAAGTCTCAAAGCACTAGAGATAGAATGAACACTGTTTAAAGGAGATATGGAGTATTTTGTGCACGTTTGCACAAGTTGCCGTGCTTGTTGCCTGCAGAAACCTGATGCTGGTCATGCATGAGTCACTCGCACATCTAATTCCTCATGAAAAATGTTTCATAATCCATAACATCAATTTTTACACAGCTCAAATAACATTCCCAATTTGTAAATACTGTTTATTACTTTTCTTCTATTGGAGCCATTGGCGTCAGTTCTAATATTACTGTTACTGTTTTGTGTGTGTGTGCGTGTTGAGAACACATCATACAATAAATGCTCTAACTGTAGGTGGGCATTTATTTATTTAAACCAGTGCTTCTCAAATAGCGGGACGGGCCCCCCAGCAGGGCACAATGAGGTATGATGGGGGGCCGTGAGTAAACTTAACTTAGAAATTGTTTATCTCTGCTCATTTTATTAATCTATTTTGATCATCAAGATTTTATGCAGAATGCTAGTGCCAGCAACTCATGCAGTGGAGTGTACAGATAAATATCATCAGGGTCTAAATAGTTTTTCAATTCAGGGGGGCATGAAAAAATGTCTGCAGACTAACTTTTTTTACTAGGAGCACAGTAGCCCCTAACTTTAAATTTTAAGAGCGCAAGAAGAAAATTTAGGGGTGCACACCGAAATCGACATGCAAAGTAAATATTCACATTTCCACTCATTTTCATGGTATTACTGATGCATAGGTTTTTATGCTGCCGTGAGTGAAATCGTCCGATACCGACACTGCTACCGATCACATGGATTAAGTGTAATTTTTTTTATTTACTATTGGCTAATTTATTTGCATAGCTTATTTCAAGCCAAACAAAGCGAATATGCTTGTTTTACCACAACATTAATAAAATGTTGGTATCCACAACTCACATTTTATATTTCAAAATGCATTTCTTTCTAGCGTTCTCACATTATTAACTGAAAACCTGAATGAAAAGCAGGCTTGCAGGCGCCTCATGTGGTTGTGGGGGGGCTACCTGCTGCCATAGGGGAACCATACAATTTAGACAAAAACATATTTGACATAGTTTTTCAAAATCACTGGTGAAACTTCGTGGATCAGGCTCCTTCTTGAAGGAAACTTCGGATGCGAGATCAGCTTGATGACGCTCCAGCAGGACACCAAGCAGTCGGCAATCCCGATTTCCTCCACTGCCGACGACGGCTGGCCATCCAGTCTGACGAATCCAACCACTTTTCGGACTATCAACCTCCGACTGCCTTGCACACACTGGCGCGTGTCCCTCATTTTGGCTATTTGGCCGCTGCCCGATCGATGATCACATCGCAAAAACTCATGACACCTTGCCATAATCATCACGGCCATTGCCATCATGGCAACAGAATTAACTGCTTTGATGGGAAACAATGCATGAAGGGAAGAAGTTAAAATAGTTGTTTTTCATTCTACTCTCATATTGATACTTGGCCTGTATATTTTTTACCTACCTTTCGCGTATTAAGACGCCGTGTGATGATTTTAGCCTTGTTTCTTAGATAGACCGTGAGCCAGACTGTTATATTGAGTAATGACCTCCTGCGATTTCCGATGGGTTAACAAGCTCGTCGTGAGTTTGTTGTAGCTCGTGATTGGCTCCTGCCAAAGAAAGAGTTACCGTTTCCTCACTGACTTGCGAGCGGCACGGTGTTGAAACGAGTAGTAGCTTGAAGGAGGTGTCATGAGATTAGATTTTAGCCAGAAATTAGCCGCATCTCTGTGCAAAGTGTGAACAGGAAATGACATCAGGGATTCAGAGTTCAGTTTTAGGTGCAGTAGGCTGTGATGATGATGACGACGACTATTATGATTATTATTATTATTATTGCTTTCATTGTGCCTGTTGTGAGATAAATAATTGTAAAATAAATAATATACTAATAATACGCTGTAGTCAAGCACCAAACAGCAACCATTTTTTTATAATTTATTATTTAGTTTTGAAAAACTGCGACAGAGTGATAAAGCGACGTTTGAACCGCGATAGAGCGGATGGATGGAGCGAGGGACAACGGTATTGCACATCACTAGTTTTCATACAATATTAGACATAACAAACTAGTCTGTTTGCCCTGTTCCGTTCCAGGAAAATGAGTGCCCAAACAAAGCACCCTACACTTTGGTGACTCACTAACCTTGCTTTTTTTTTTTTTAATTGAGTGCGACTGAGTGCCAACAATCTGATGAAGAAGATGAGACACACGATTGAATTCCATCTCGCCAGGTTGTACGGGAAGCCTGCATCAACAATAAGTTCCATCAATTTTATAATAATTATTACACTTTGTTTTCTGCATGTAAAACTAAAATTATTCTCTTTCAAATGTATTTTTTGTAAAATGTTTGGGTGTTTGGAACAGATGAATTTGATTTACATTACTTACCTACACTATTTCCTACAATCATAAAATTACTTTGTGTTTTTGTACATTTCTGTTTTCGTCAAACCTTTTGGAACAAATTAACAACAAAAGCCGAGGGAACACTGTCATTGCTTCATTTTTTACCTTTAATTATGATTTGGAATGTATGAAAGAGTGGAAAGGGAAACATAGCTCTCTTTTATGAACAAGTATATTGCACAACACAGCAGCAACAGAACCAATGTTGTAATGGCGGTAAGGCGCAAACTGTTCAGCCAGCATTAATAGCACTGATGAGTGCACTGTAAACAGCAATACGGCAAGTGTAAAACGCTTTCAACAGCTGATAAGCGCAACTAATATTTTAAAGCGCATGCAGAGGTAAACAAAGCTGCTGGATACTGACCACTCATGATACTTCAAATGCAGTACTGTAAACTTGTGGAGTTAAATAAAAGACGTTGCCTGCAGCTGATACTGGGAATGTTTTTTGGCCCAGCTTCAAACCTTTTTTCCTTTAACAGAAGAGATTAACAGAGTTGAAAAGCATGCAAGTCATTAAGATTTCTACATTGCTTATTAAAAATAGAGAAAAAATATATAAAAATTTTAATTACTAGGGCTTCCCACTTTATTCACATATGCACCAGAATTAATATCTTTCTGGTTGAGATAATAAGGGCTCATAGAAATGATGATTCAGATCTAAAACCAGACCACATGACACCATTTGTGCTCTTGTGCTGTTTTAGGTCAGATTGTCCACCTCACCAAGTGAAATAAATCACAATTACAGCACATAGTTTGGGGAATTGTGAGAATTTTTGCAAATGAATAGGCTGCATGCAACTAATTTGTACTCACGACGAACAGCCCGCCATGTGCATGAAGGTGATGAATCATCTCCATTTGTCAGGTCATTCATTTGCTGCTTGTGATGAGAGCCGAGGGCGTTCTTCTTCATCATGTCTCACCTAGCGTGGATCGGATCCCGCAGCCAGGATTTTAGCAAACAAACAGGGCATCGAAAGATGCCGTGGCAATGAGCACGGAATATGAAGCAATATGAATATATAAAGTTTCACCAATTTCAACCTTGAAAGTTGTAAAAATTAATTAATCATACTAAAAGACGTTATTTTTGCCTATTTTCTTTCACTTCGACCCTGAAATACAATTGAAATAATACTTTGTAAGGGTGCCATGGTGCTGCAGCCTTAAGTTCAATGTGCGACATTTCCTTTATCCCGACCGACATTAATCCTGCAAATGTTCAGTCTACAATGGAAGAGTACAGATAAGGACGTACTCACCGAATCCTGTTTACTCCAACTCCTGTCCAACTTAGCAACATTTAAGCACACTAAATCAAATGTTGGCCTAAATCCACTCAGGAAAAGTGGCATCTAATGTATACACTGTGTGTGTGTGTTTTGGGGGAATCCCATGAAGAAGACAGGCTATCTCAGGGAGCTGCAGGTGCATAAAATGCATGTATTATGTATAAATGAAACAACCTGACAAGTAATCATGGGTTATTATTTATGCCATTCAAGGCGAAACACAGCACTGACCTGTCTGCATGCCCACGTCTCCCAGCTGTGGAAACTGTGCTGTATACACTGAACACTCTATACTGGGTGCTTCTTCTCAGTGCTATAGGTCAGTAAACAATCTGGATCACAAGTGTGCAAGAAAATAGCTGCAATCAGGCAGAAGGAGATGAATCCACCCGTTGCTTCGCTTGTGACCAACTCATTTAAAAGACATCAATGGGTCAATGGTGTGCTACAATAGCATTTGGCTTTACGATCCATTCCGCAATGCCATTACTCAGGTTTGTTAGTATTTCAAAGTGTTGTGATAAGATCAACACTGACACCACCTTACTGTTTTGCTGTGAGTTACTTCTTGAATTCAATAATGTTTTTCACAGGCTTTTCAAAAGGCTGGCACTTGAAACTTTCTTTGGCTCCATTTGAGTTCATTTGCAGTTGTGATCAAAAGAGAAGCAGAGACTTCAGATGAGAAACACTACTGAATTCAACAAATAACTCATGGCAAAACAGGAAAGTGGTGTTGTTGTTGATCTCACTGCCTCATTGTGTCTTTGGCAACAATCACGTCTTCAGTGAAGGTAAATGTAACTTTAAATGTTCATTTATCCTTTTCAATCATCATTTATATACAGTCTATACAGTCGTCTCTCGCTATATATCACGGTTTCGAATATCACTCCCTCACTATATTGCGTTTTTAAAAAATAATTACATAATTAATACATGACTGCTGTTCCCTGGTTGACTATGGACTATTAACAGTAATAAAATATTGAAAGACAAGTTATATGTAGTATTCTGGTCATGAGGCATCAGTAATGTTATGAGACATGACGTTACATTACCTTACCTTACATTACCTTTCACACTGCATGGAGACTGGCTACTGAGCCAGCAGAGCCGAGTCGACATGTCATAGCCGAGACCAATAGAAAAAAAGGTTCTCCTCTAATTCCGTGTGGAAGTGGTTTTGGCTTCTTTGTCGTTCTTCCCCACTCGGTATGAAACACTTTAAAGTTTACAATAAGTACATTGGAGAGGATAACTACTTAGCTCGGTAGCTTGCCATGCTAGCGGCAGCCGTCTTTTTTCTCTTCAGCGATCCAGTAGCCTGCGCAATGTGATGTAAACAGAGAATTAGAGATGTACGATATGTTTTTTTTCAAACTGACATCAATAACTTTCTGCTCCTCAAGACCGATATGGTACTAATTACAGATAACTTTTTTCTATCTACTTTTTTAGAAACCATTTAGATTTAACTGTAGTTTGTGGAGGTAAGAAGAACTCAAACTAATTTGGATTTGACCAACTGTACCTGTTGATTTGTCCTAAACAAATCATTGCTCATGACATTACTACTACCACATCACTACTATCTGTAAAAGCAGAGTATAGAGAGGAGGGAGCCACCTGCTGTGGCACATCAAAGTGCACTACATTCGGGCACACGCTTTGAGAAGCCAGTGTGATGCCACAGAGGTCTCTGGCAAACCTTTTGTACTTTCCAAACACTGTGGCGCTGCCATTTCAGGTGGCTAATAAGGTTTTTTCCCCCTCATTGCGGAGCAATGTCTTCCTTAGAAAGTGAATGTTTGTTTACAAGTGAGGACAGAGGAAGTTACGACAAGACTTTAACGTCACAGGCAGAAGAAAAAGGAGTGCTTGATTTGCTCACCTGTACAACTGATAATCTCGTCTCATTGCAGCGTTTTTTTAAATTATCGGAATCCAAGCTATTTTTAATGTTATCGGATATATCGGTATGGCATCATAATTCCCTCATATTGGACCGATATCAAAGAATAATAGAGTGTTACAGTGACAATAGGGTGTTATTTCATGGGTAAGGGGCTCTAATAATTTTAAAACACGTATTTAGAAAGTCATAGACAGGTTTTCTTTGCTCTAACTACAAAATTATTCTATTTATTAATATTGAATCCTACTTCACGGAAAGGTACATATCACGGTTGGGTCTGGAACCAATTAACCGCGATAAACAAGGAATTACTGTAATTGCTAGTGTTAACATTTTTGGCTTTCTGGAACAGATTCATTGGATTTACATTATTTCTTATGGGAAAATTTTATTTGGTTAGAGTCGGACCTTCTGGAACAGATTAATGACCCTAACCAATGTTCCACTGTACACACCATTTTGCTAAAGGACAAGACAGGTGCGCACAGCAAAGACACATAAGTAGCGACCGCAAACAGGTTTCAGATTTGATAAATAACATTGTGGATGCAAAATGATAAAATTTGCATATAACTGATGAAAAGCACGCAAAATGCACTGAGTGCACCCTGCTAGGATGAGAAAATATCATATAGCACAGATGAGTTTTATGGCCTTACACATAACAGAAGTTAATTTATTAACAACCTAATCAAAATTGCCCTAAATTATGTAAAA
Source organism: Dunckerocampus dactyliophorus (assembly GCF_027744805.1). NCBI lineage: Eukaryota > Metazoa > Chordata > Actinopteri > Syngnathiformes > Syngnathidae > Dunckerocampus > Dunckerocampus dactyliophorus. The sequence goes on along the minus strand of NC_072830.1, from coordinate 15,097,042 downwards.
GTAAATTTTCACAAACTTGTTGCTTCGTATATATATTTGGAGCCAATGACGTCATCTATAACTTTTCAGAACAGCTAATAGATACTTATCTTTCTGAGGAGTTGTCAAAATTGATGCCAACCGCCATAATCCAGAAGAAGAAGACATTTGTAGACGGTTCCTGCCAGCTTCTCATAGATATCAATATAAGTCAGAATGCACAGAAGACGGCTCGTTTTGATAAAAACTGGGTTGTAGCTGTGTGTCTGTGTTGCCACGGTTGGAAAGAAGTATGGTTTGCTGTGTTAGAACCATTCACTTGGGAGTTATTGATCCCGGAAGTTTGAATATGCGAATATGTTTCTAAATTTATCGCAGTCTCTTTTGCATTATCTCGCAAAAGAGGTTTTTTTTTTACCCATCATATTTTTTTCTGCATGTCCCCTCCGGGGCTCCTTATTAATGTGATCTTGTGTTTACATTTCTCTTGCTTCTGTCTTTAGAGCAGTCTTGGAGGAAATGCATTGACTGTTGCTGTATGTGTTCCATCAACAAAGATGTCTAGTGTCTGTCACCAGGACATCATGTGGACTGATGCTTGTTTCCACTGGCCTCATCATCATCCATCAAGTGGGTGTGCAGGAATGATCTACACTGCCATGTCACTAACCCTTTTCAAAGAAAATACTCTTTCTCAATCACACAAAAGATGTACACCATAAACTTTATGAAGAACACAAATAGAATAGGATTTTTTTAAACTACTAAAGGTAATCATGATCAGGATGGAGCTCCGGGACAGCCAGGTATGTGGTACCACCATGGAACATCACTGATGGCCTTCCAAACCTTCTCCTCCTCCTCCTGCACCTCCAGCTTGAAACTGTGTCGGAAGCTACATTGTTGTATTACATCAAGTCATACATGTGATATATTAAAACTTGTAAATACTATGCAAGTTGGTGGAGGTATTCAAATCATCCTTTAATTCTCGTATCTACAGTATACTGTATATAAACACATTTCATAAATAACGTGTTATTACTGATCAGAGTGTTGTACAAAAATGAACGAAGTAGCCAAAGTGCAACAAATATAACCTCTCTTCTTTCTCCTGCAAAACCTACATTTAAATAATAATACTTTGTTTCTATAATGTCACATTTTGTTTGTTCACCTTCACTTTAGTGAGGTTTTCGCTCTCCTTTTGCGATCGAAGGCAAATATCATTCTGTCATGACGTCAGGGTAAACATAAGAACACGTGACACAACCAGGAAGTGTGAAGAAGGCAACACCGTCTGAATTCACAAGGCTGGTTCGCGAGGAGGAGCCTCCCAACGTCTGGCCTTCGTCAACCAGGTAGGCAACTGGCCTTGTCGGCTGCAGACCCTTAAATTGGACACAGCCATTAAGTTGGATTATCGTCAAAGCTCACTTCTGGTCACATGATGGCGCTGGGTCAGTGAAAACCGTGGTTTAGCTGTCTACTGTACATGAAAAAAAAAAGTATATATAATATCTGTTTGATTGTCGGAAAGAATAATGTAAAGAGTGAATTTGTGCATTTTGAATACAAGAAGTGAACATATGTATTAGCAATTGATGTGATACGGAGATGGAGTAGTATTAAATAAGCTCTGCTTCTTCCTACTCCTTTTCAGACATGTAGAATTGGGAATTGTAACATGAAGCATTCACTGTAAACTGTATGCATGTTTCGAAATAAATTGAACTACAATAGACCATTACCATTACTTAAAATATGATATTCTATTCTGTATTTTTTTATGTAAGCTTCAAATCACATAAAAAAATGTCCACACCCAAACACATACCTCAATGTATGACATTACAAATAATGGCCACTCACATCACATCGACTTCCCGGCAGTGGCTCAGGAGCACAGAGGATAATGAGACTATGGCCATCTGCCAGACATCTTACGCTCTGCACACAAAAATCGATAACCAAGGCCTAAAACTGCAATTTGACACATACAAACATGACACGGTGGAATAATCTGGGCCTACACCTGAAGAAGGATGATCGACACTGCCAATAAAACCTTGCTTGGTACAAACACAAAGAAAGAAAGAAAATCAACATGCTTTTCCTTAAACGGTAATTGGCCAGGTAGTGTTTGTGTTCTTAGGAAATAACAATTGACCCTGTGTGTGTGTTTCGTCTAACAGTCTGCAGTTGACTTGATTTTTTTTTTTTTTTTTTACAAAGCCAGCTCGTCTTTGCCAATTTACGAGTCATGGAATAAGTCTAATTTCTTTTTACTGCTTTCTCAGCTCAGTGGGATATCAATATCGGTGAATGAAAGGAAAAAAGGCTTTTATTAATTTGCCTTTTCTATTTTCTGTCCCAGCTGCATCCATAACCATTCGTTTGAGTGAATTTCCTCAAATAGTGGCCTTTTTCCTTACTCTATCCAGCGAATGCCAGGTGTTTGACAGAAGGCACCTATTGGAGGTGAGGCATGCACTGCCTTATGTGGCTGATGCACTCAGTGATTCATTGGTGTCTATTCAAGCTGACACGACTATCTGAACTTGGAAAAATTGACAATTAAATTATCGTACGTTTCACGGCTCGGTTGAAGATTGGACCCAGTATGCAGAAAAAAGGCCAATGTGATTCTTAATTATGTTTATTTGACTCGCGAAAGACATGCTGGCAACTCAGGTCGTAGGTCGAGGAGGAAAAAGAAACTCAGAGGGCTGCAATGGTGCCGAGCGAAGCCATGAGACGAATAGGATAAAACAAAGAGAGTTTAGCAAAAGGCTGAGCAAACTTACTTAAGTCCTAAAATGAGGAAATTGCACGCAGGCATGAAAAGTCAAGAAGGTGAGACACGACTCAAACTGAGGAACAAACTGGGAACTGCGAGCAACAGAAGCTGAGCCTAAGAGCTGTGGTGATTAACTAGCGTGACTGCAGGTGTGTCTCACAACAGAAAAACCACAAAACCACACAACAGTCAAAAGAAACAGAACGTGACACAAGACACTATTTTGTCCTGAGAAGAAAAGTCTGAAAAGGTTGGTTTTGGAAATTGATACTATATGTGTTGTTCTGTTATGTTTGTTAGCGGGGAAGCAACGGCTCAAAGATCTGCCTTGTCAAAGTATATCCTAGTGGATTTTCTAGTTAGAGCACAGAAAACCTGTTTACCACCTTCTAAATATGGTTTTTAAAATTATTAAAGCCCTCTAGACATGAATAACATCCCACAGTCACCTTTACCCTGGTATTGCCCAATATAGCAGCCATAATAAGAGTAAATAAGTCATTTTAAGACATAAATTGAACCCATGCTTGTTTGTGTTGCAGTATATGTGTTTGTTACGGACGTGTGGGCAGGAAGTGACGTTGGGTGTTCAGAGTTGCGTTTTAGTTGGATTACGGCCACAACAGTAGTCCGTGTTATTATTATGATTATTATGTTATTATTGTGCCTGTTATAATGGGATGCCTGGGATAATTTAAACCTGTAATAAGCCTGTTCTTCCGGCGATCAAGTCTGGTGCGTGCGTTATGAGTGACAGCTAGTGGCCAATGTAGAATACTACATGTAATCACCGTTTTAATACCTTGCACTGTATTTGTATTTTAGTTCATTTAGTCATTTGTATGCTTGAAAAAGCTTTTTGCTGCATTTTTTACTAATAAAAGGCCGTATTCAACCACAAAACAGTGATCATTTATTAATGAATATGTTTTTGAAAAAACACAATAGAGTGAAGGTGAGATGTTTGAACCACGAAGTGGAGATGGACAACTGTAAACCTCGTTTAGCATGGTTAATTGGTTCCAGACCCAAATTTCCACAAAGTAGGACTCCTTATTTATAAAAGGAACATTTTCATAGTTAGAGCATAAAAAACTTGCTTACAACCTTCTAAATCATTTTTTAAACATTATTAGAGCCCTCTAGACCTCTATAGCCACCTTTACACTCATCCAATATCCATCCATCCAATCCATTTTCTATACAGCTTATCCACATTAGGGTCGCGGGGGCATGCAGGAGCCTATCTCAGCTGACTTCGGGCGACAGGCAAGGTACATCCTGGACTGGTCACCAGCCAATGGCAGGGCACATATAGACAAACAACCATTCACACTCACATTCATACCTATGGACAATTTAGAGTCACCAATTAACCTAACATGCATGTTTTTGGAATGTGGGAGGAAGCCGGAGTACCCGGAGAAAACCCACGCATGCACGGGGAGAACATGCAAACTCCACACAGAAATACCCAAGGGAGAATTGAACCAAGGTCTTCCCGATCTCCAGACTGTCACTGTGTTGGCCAACATGCTAACTACTAGACCACCGTGCGGCCCTCATCCAATATAGTAGATATAATCAGAGAAAATAAGTCATTTAAGGCATTGATAACACTCGTGCTCGTGTGTGTTGCAAAAAATATGTTCCGGACATGTGGACAGGAAATGACATCGAGGGTTCAGAGTTGAGTTTTACCATAACAGTAGCTTATAATAGAGTATTATTATTATGATGATTATTATGTTATTATTATTGTGCTTTGTCCTGCGATTGGCTGGCGACCAATCCAAGTTGTACCCGGCCTCTCACCTCTCATACCTGCGACCCCTTTCTCCAAACTTGCTGACTAATAAACCTGACAAAGGAGGCAAAATTTAAATTTGGGGTGCACTCAAAACTTGCCCACCGCCACTTAATGAAACCAAAAACCATGTCAAAAGTTAACTGTGCAATGTTAAGTTGATGGAAAATAGTGGCAAATCTTGAAATAAATCCTTGCACTCACACAACATTCATGTCGTGATCACGTGATGATTTGCATAGCGCATGATTGTTTAACTATCAATACATAATGAACTTAATAAGGCTTTATCCACGTGAAGTAATTTAGCTAATAGTTTAGTAATTTAACTATAGCCTGGCTTCTGCTTTGCAACTGGTGTGTGTTGGAAGCAAAACAGAAGGTCTTCAAAGAACTTATCATGCTAATTAACACAAAAGATAACAATTGTTATTGGGTTTCCAAATTTTTGTAATGTTTATTTTTTCCCTCTTTATACCGTACTATAAATGCAACACGGTAATTTCCCCAATGTGGGATAAACAAAGTTATCTTATTGCATTGATACTGAAAACATCCATCCATCCATCTACTATGTCGCTTGTCCACAGTAGGGTTGCAGGTGTATGCTGGAGCCTATCCCAGCTGATTTTGGGCAAGAGGCGCGGTACACCCTGGACTGGTCGCCAGTCAATCACAGTACGGAAAACATTATTTCTTAAAATATTCATTTTGTCTTTTGGGCAGGGGGCTTAAAAATGTCCTCATCTTATGCTGGGGTCAACACGGTGAATTAGATTCATGGGGAATTCCATCCATGGGAGACAATACGTGAACGTTTGAATGCACCTAATAATATACAGTAGATGTTATAAACAACACAACAGACTTTGTATTTGATTTGACTGTGTGGAAAACAGTGACACTGAAAGGGCGACTTGGCATCAATTACATGTGATTATTGATTCCACGTAATTGGTTTATCAATCAACTACACCCTGCAGTCATTGCAGCAACATTTTACCTTCTGAGGGCAAACATGCAGGCTGTCACCAGCAGCCACTTGCTGTTGCAGTGGTGTAGTATTGCACCACATCGTACTTAGAAGTGAAGACAATATCGTGGTTATCTTATTTAGCCACGTGAGAGGTACAAAATAGCTTTCGGTGTGTTGCCGTTCTAAAAACACAATAATACACATTGTTGAATGAATATGTCTCTGACTCACTGCATATGACGGGTCACACACACAGGCTGAACTGGCTGGAAGGACAAGTACATGATTTCTAGCTAAAGTACATGTTTACTCGCAGTGACCTTTCAGACATCCGTATCACGTTCTCTCTGCAGGAGCTTCTCCACTCACGGTGATCCTGAAGGTGTGTGTCCGCGCGTGTGTGTGTGTGTGTGTGTGTGTGTGTGTCGCAGCCAGGACTCCCTCACATGACTAAAAGCAGTTGATTTGTGTGGAAGAGTGGCCTTGGAGGCTAACCCATCTACTTAGGAGCCTGTCAGCCAGTGTCCGTGGTGGTGTAATGGTACTCGCTTCCGTCTTTTATGGAAGAGGGCAAGGGTTCAAATCCCGGCCGAAGTTGCATCAGGAAGGGCATCCGTTGTGAAAACTATGCCAAAACCTGTCATGCGATTGACTCGCCGTGGTGACCCCTGACCTGGAAAAGCTGAAAGTGAAAAATAAAACACTGTCAAACAGCACACCAGTGCCTTGAGGCACTAAAGCTTTGCAGGCTGCATTGCAAACACATTTTCACTTGATCTGCTAAACCAGTTGTCCATTTGCATAATATAATACCCATAGATGATGAGATTCATATTTGTCCTGTCAAAGGACAGACAGATAGAAAGCTCTATCAACTGACCTGAAGACAAAGCGGATTTACAGTATATACCATACGTACTGTATACTGTATATACAGTGGTGTGGAAAAGTGTTTGCCCGCTCCTGATTTCTTATTTTTTTGCATGTTTGTCACACAATGTTTCAGATCATCAATCAAATTTAAATATTAGTCAATAAGAACACAACTGAACACAAAATGCAGTTTTTAAATGAAACGTTTTATTATTAAATGTACAGCAACAGCATGTTCTCCCCGTGTGCGCGTGGGTTTTCTCCGGGTACTCCGGCTTCCTCCCACATTCCAAAAACATGCATGTTAGGTTAATTGGCGACTCTAAATTGTCCATAGGTATGAATGTGAGTGTGAATGGTTGTTTGTCTATATGTGCCCTGCGATTGGCTGGCGACCAGTCCAGGGTGTACCCCGCCTGTCGCCCGAAGTCAGCTGGGATAGGCTCCAGCATGCCCCCGCGACCCTAATGAGGAAGAAGCGGTATAGAAAATGGATGGATGGATGGATGGATGTACAGCAACAGATGTGAAACAGATGGGGGGGGGGGGGGGGGGGGTAGGATTAAATAAGATTTGCTTTGCTTCTTCCTACTCTTTTTGGACATGTGGAACTGTGACTTACTCAAGAAAAAGATATGTGATGTTACACATATAGGTATCGGTTGATATCAGAATCGGAAATTGAGAGTTATCGGCAAATCGGTTATGAGCAAAAAAGCCAATATCGGACATCCCTAATACATACACTGCTGACCAAATCTTAAGACCAGTTGAAAAATTGCTAGAATTTGCATTTTGCACATTTTGATCTTAATGAGGTTCTAAGTAGAGCTACAATATGCAAAACAAGAAGGGGGAGTGAGACAAAAAGCATTTTGAAAAAGTAATTTATTGAAAACAACAATTAAACTGAAATAGGCTGTTTATGACCTGACCAAAAGTTTAAGACCATCGCTAAAAATTACCAAAAAACTCTTCAAACCAGAACAAAAAATGTTCTCAGTAGGACTCAGTAATGAGTACCTCCACCTTGTTAATCACTTCAAAAATTGCTGTGGGCATGCTTGATGCGAGTGTTTCCAGGAGGCTAGTGGGAACATTGCTCCAAGTGGTGAAGATGGCTTCATGAAGGGCATCAACTGTCTGGAAATGATGGCCATTTTTATAAACTTCCCTTGCCATCCATCCCCAAATGTTCTCTACGTGATGAGTGATGTTATTCTCACTGAAGAAGTCCTTGGTCAAGCGAGCATTGTGAACTGCAGCGTTGTCCTGTTGAAAAACCCAGCTGTTACCACACAGACGAGGGCCCTCAGTCATGAGCGATGCCTGCTGCAACATCTGCACGTAAGCATTCGCCGTTTGACGACCCTGCACCACCTGAACCAATGAGGAAGTGTAGTGTAGTTACCACCATTAACGCGCTATTTTTGACAGCCCTAATATATATATATACATTATGTATATATAATTGGGTGGGTGCTCGTGCCGTGCGTGCTTATTGCCTCTCAGTCACTAAGAATAAAATAATATACTGTTCCTCTGAAATGACAACAGTCTTCTCTTAAAAAGACGGACAGACGAAGAAAAACAGAAAGTGGATCATCTTATCTCATTAATGTAACTTTTACTGCAGAAGTACAATTTTCTGCATTTGAGTATGCTCGGAAATCCCAGAAAATACATCCACACTCAAAACATGTGAAATCAACTTCAGTTATGTGGTGTCTTTGAATACAACCTTTCACGACTCACAATAAAGCAGTTCCAGTGTAATTCAAATGTTCTGCTGCTATTAAAGAGACTAGTGTTGGGCAAATTTTCAGACCTGTGGTATCTTTTAGCTTGATTTAAAGGTTCAGTTCATTTGGCGCTGTTGCTATATACGAATATATACATGTATAACTGTGTCCGGTCATTCATCTTTCTGTTCATAAAATACAGCAAAATGGACATATTTCACCCATAGTGGCAAATGGTGATTAATCCTGATTAATTCATTTGAAAACTGTGATTAATGTTGTTTTGGTATTCTGTTTGATATGCTCTTTGTTTCTCCAATATGGCACACCTACTGTACATAACAATGTTCAGCACTACTATTATTGCTCACTTGTATGTTTTTTCTTTCATATATTTAATTGTTAATTAATCATTTATTAGATTAATAGTTTCTGACAGTATACAGCCCACTTTTCATTTAGTGACACATCTCCCGCCACCCATCATCCACCCCCCTCCCCAACCCGGTACGCCATTGTTGCTTGTCCTTTGTTTAATGTATTGTGTTCTATGACCCCCACTCACTTATGTAAATACCTGTATATGTAAATATGCAATCTAAGTGCACACTCAATGTTCGCAAATACATCAAATCTGTTCCTTTTTTTTCATCAGATAGTCACATCTATGAAACGGTCCTTCACTCTTATTACGCATTTAGAGACTTTGCATGCATATGTTGCTTAAATGGCCAGTTGATGTATTATCACAGCTGTTATAATTATTAACGCAGCTGATTAGAGTGACTAGAAAAGAAATAAAGCAGCATTTGTCACCACCATGGAAATCTGTTCAAACACGCATGCATACAACCAAGAAGACATACATGAATAAAAGTAGATCAGTGCTCTCAAACTCAACTGTGATGTACAGTCTGGTTGAGGCTGTGCTGCATCACATCAAATATTGAAAAAGGTTTTCAAGTACAGTCGTCCCTCGCGATATCGCTGTTCGATTATCGCTCAATGACTATATCAATAATAATTAATTCCTAAATGGTCACTATTTTGTGGTAGACTATGGTCTATTATTAGTCAAAACGTATTTAAATACAAGTGACATGTAGTATTCTGGTCACTAGGCGGCAGTGATGACACAAAACATTACCTTATGTTACATTACCTTAACACTGTACGAAGTCATGAAGTCAGCATTGGAATGTCCGACATCATAGAGTGAAAAAATGTTCTCCTTCCATCTCATGTGGAAGTGGTAGGCTTTTGGCTTCTTAAGTTTAGAAGAAATAAATTTGAGGCTAACTGGTTAGCTCGCTAGCTTCCTAGCTAGCGTCTCAAGTCCCTGCAGCATAAGAATTGCAATGTGCTGTAACAATGAATAATAAGAGTGTAAAGGTGACTATAGGAGTGTTATTTCATGTCTACAGGGCTCTAATAATGTCAAAAAACATATTTAGAAAGCCATAAACAGGTTTTCTATGCTCTAACTACAAAATAATCATATATTGAGGGAATTCATTTAACGCAGCCATGTCTACAACCAATTAACCGCTATAAACGAAGGACGACTGTATCCCAAAAAACATATCAAACATAATTAAAAAAATATATACTGTATTGCAGAGGTGGGAGTAAGTTAGTGTTTTGCAAGTCTTAAGTAAGTCCCAAGCCTTTCATCTCAAGTCTCAAGTAAAGACGAGCAAGTTCAAGTCAAGACAAGACAGGTCAAGTCAGATGAAGTTATAGGCTTTCGAGTCCTTACAAGTCATAAACACTGTTAAACCTAATAAAACAACATGACCTCGTAATTTGCAAATACAAATTAAGTTCTCCTCTGTATTCTCCTCTGCAGCATGTTGACATATCCCGGGGGTAATCACTGCCACTCTCCAGTGACACTCCAGTGACACTCCAGTGACACTCCAGTGACACCAATAGATATTCTGTCGGAAAATGTGGTGTCTTGCTGGAAATGATAACAACGATTACGTTAGTTCAATACTTTGAATTGGGACACATTTCACTCAACACACTCATTGCAAATCCCAAGCATTTTCAAGGCATCAGAATAAAGTTCGAGTCA